>NC_091441.1:103467004-104089082 GCF_964237555.1 Oryctolagus cuniculus
CTGGGAAAGCAGTAGAAGATGGCCCAAGTCCTTGGGCCCCTGCATCCATGTGGAAGATCTCGAAGAAGCTCCTGGCTTCAGATCAGCCCACCTCCAGGCACTGCGGCCATTTGGGGAGTGAACCAGTGGACAGAAGACCTCTATCTGCCTCTGCCTCTCAAACAAAATAAATATTTAAAAAAAAAAATAAAGCTTGGAAATTTTCTGCTTCCAGTGTCCTGACTGGGTGTTCTGACATCTGGGGGGCTGGAAACCGAGGAGGGATAGAGGGGCTACAGTAGCAGCAGCCAGCCTGGGGGACAGACCCTGTGTGGGCAGCACTGTGGTGGAAACACTGAACCATGCAAACCCAGCCTGAAAGATTCCCTGTGGGTAGGGGAGGCTCCTGCCTCCCAGCAGCAGAAGCAGCCAAAGAAAATCCCATCTGGGGAAAGCTCCTCAATTTTGGCCCACAGAACCCTGAGATTAAGATTAGGCAATGAATTTATAAACCCCAAGACAAGTCATCGCGAGGGCAGAGGCAGCAGGAATAAAAAAGACTCGGGGACCAGTGTGGCGCAGTGGGTTACGCCTCCACCAGCCGGGAGACTGACATCCATGTGAGCATCACTTCCGATCCGGCTCCCTGCAGATGCTCCTGGGGAAGCAGCACAGCTACTCCAAGTGCTTGGGCCCCTGCACCCACCTGGGAGACACAGATAAAGTTGCAAAGGTAGAAATATCTAACAGGAAAGGATTGGGAAGCTGAGAAGTGACAGCACAGGGCAGGCGTTGTGGCATGGAGGTGAAATGCCGTGGGATCCTGTGTCACACGCTGGAGTGCCTAGGACTGAGTCCTGCACACACTTCTGATCCAGACCCTGCCTGTGTGCACCCTGGAAAGCAGCAGATGATGGCTCTGGTACATGAATCCCTGACACCCACGTCAGAGACCCACATGGAATTCCTGACTCCTGGCTGCTGCCTGGCCCAGCCCCACATGTTGCAGACATTTGGAGAGTAAACCTGCTGATAGAAGATTTTTTTTTTTTTTTAAGATTTATTTCATCTCTTTGAAAGGCAGAGTTCGAGAAAGAGAAGTCTTTTATCTGCTGGTTCACTCCCCAGATGGCTGCAATGGCCAGAGCTGGGCCAGGCTGAGCCAGGAACTTCTTCCAGGTCTCCTACATGAGTGCAGGGGCCCAAGCACTTGGGCCATCTTCTACTGCTTTTCCAGGCTCATTAGCACGGAGCAGGATTGGAAGTGGAGCAGCCAGAACTTGACCTGGCACCCATATGGGATGCCAGCACTGCAGGCAGCAGATTGACTCACCGTGCAATAGCGCCGGCCCCGTCCTCCTCTTTTAAGTAATAATGTATACATCTATACTTAAAATACACTGTCATACACAATAACAATAGTATTCGATCCATAGGTTTAAAAAGATAGAACTCAGGGACTGACACCGTGACACGGCAGCTTCAGCTGCTGCCTGCTACACTGGCATCCCATATGGGCACCGATTCGAATCCAGGCTGCTCGACTTCTGATCGCGTGCCCTGCTGATGTGCGTGGGAGAGCAGAGCATGGCTCAGGTGCTTGGGTCCCTGCATCCACGTGGAGACCCGGATGCAGCTCCTGGCTCCGGTTGTGGCCATCTGGGGAGTGAACCAGCAGATGGAAGATCTCTGTCTCTCCCTCCCTAACTCTTTAAAATTAATAATTTTTTTTTTAAAAAGGACTGGATAACAAATGTAAAAGAGGAGGGAGGTGATGAAAGCCTTCTAAAGGTCCCATGTGGGAGGGCCGTCAGGAGGCTGCCTGACTTCAGACTTTAGGAAATTAAATGTGCCTGGGAAAATGTCAAGAGGACAAACAAGTACCTGAATTTGAAGCATCAGAGAATAATGGGGGTGAGGAGAGACAGGGAGAGAAGGAGATAGCAAAGAAAATACAGGGGTAGTAGGGAGTCTAAAGAACCCAAACCCCCTCATTCTAGGACACAGAGCCCAGCCCAGCGGTCAGCGAGGAAATCACCCAGGTGCCACAACTGCCAAGGAAGCTGAGCTGAGAAGATGGGGGAGGCAGGGAGACAACGGCTCTCCCGGCTCAGCTGAGCGGGATCGTGACGAAGCCAGTGCCGTGGGGACAGGGGCTCCGATGCCTGCCCCAGGAGGGACGGTCAGGCCAGCAGCCAGTGGCGGCAGGGAGCTAGGGCTAGTCAACCAGACGCCAGCATCGCCGCCTGCCCACAAGGTGATCTAGAACTCAGCCACCCATCAAACAGTGAAAAGGCAAAAATAACCACAGCCAACCAGAGCCAAGAGGTCTCCCTCATTCCTATTTTTTTTTTAAAAGATGGATTTTATTTATTTGAGAGGCAGAGTTATAGGGGCAGGGTGGGAGTAGAGAGAGAGATATTTCATCTACTAGTTCGTTCCTCAAATGGCTGCAAGAGCTGGGGCTGGGCCAGGCTGAAGCCAGGAGCCTAGAACTCCATCTGGCTCTCCCACATGGGTGCAGGGACCCACACACTTGAGCCATCTTCTGCTGCGTTCCCAGGTTTGTTGGCAGGGAGCTGGAGAGGAGTAGAACAGCTGGGACTTGAACCAGTGCCCATAAAAGATGCTGGTGTCACACAACAGATCCTTATCGCTAAACTGAAATATTCTCTAAAAACACACTCGAGAAGAAATCTACAGAATTTATATTTATGTTAAATAGAAAAGAGGTAGAAATACACCCACAATCACTACCACTTCCCTGTAGAAAACTTAGTGAATAAAATTTTCAAAAATGAATGAGAAATCCAAAAAGCAAAAATGTTAACTGCAGGCAATATGGTAGTCTACATAGAAAATGGAAGCATATTGTAGACAAGAATTCAGAAGAGAATTCACCAGAGCTGTTAGATACACGATCAACATGCAAACATCTTTAGCTTGCTTTTCCCACAAAAATATGCAGTGATTCAAAGGCACCAAGACACCCATCTCAAGAACAATAAAACAAGAAGCCTAAGCAAAGATTTGTCAAGATTTTCATCTATAAAACAAATTCAAGATCATAAAAATTCTGAGTGAATGCATGCTCCTGAAAAACAGTTACAATTCAAAGATACTAATTCTCCCCAAATCATATCATAAAATCAATGCAGCTCTAATTTAAGTCCCCTAAGGCATTTTTTTTCTTCTGCAGAACTCATTAAGCTGCTCCAAAATTAATGTGAAAAAGAAAGATCTCAGTATAGTGGAGATAATTCTGTATAAATATAAAAAGTGTTATTAAGTAGCAACAGTTTAGAAAACAAAATACCAAGAGAATATTAGTAAAGGAATAAATAAGTCATGGTATGTTGTGTGATGGGATAAAATGTGACACATAAATGAAAAATTACAATCTATAATGAGAAAAGTATTTTCCAGGTCACTTATATCCAATTAAAAACAGCCAACAAAAAATGTCATTCAAAAACACAAACATGGGTAATCATTGAAGAAAAAGCTCTCACCCCTGGGGAGCAGGAAAACCCAGGGCTGGCCATGAAGAGGGCTTTTACTGAAATTCTTCTTTTAGATTAAAAAATCTCAGGGGCTAGTGCTGTGGCCCAGTAGGTTAATCCTCTGCCTGCAATACAAACATACCATATGGGTGCCAGTTCAAATCCCAGCTGCTCCTTTTCAGATCCAGCTCTCTGCTAATGGCCTGGGAAGGCAGTGGAAGATGGGCCAAGTGCTTGGGCCCCTGTACCTACCTGGGAGATCTGGAAGTAGCTCCTGGCTCCTGAATTCAGATCCGCCCCACTGTGGCTGTTCTGGCCATTTGGGGGCCGAACCAGCAGACTCAAGACCTCTCTTTTTCTGTCCCTCTCTGTGTCTCTAATTCTGCCTCTCAAATTTTTTTTTTTTTAAATCTGAACACAAAATGACAAATGTTTCTAAGTGTCCACTCGGAGTGGTGCGTCTGTGGGCGTTTGTCATACGCGCTGTTCTACGGGCCGGCAGCCTAGCACGGTGGGTGAGGTTGCCGCCTGCAGTGCCAGCATCCCCTCTCGGAGTGCTGGTTCCAGGCCTGGCTCCTCTCCTGCGGATCCGGAGAGCCTCTTGCTGAGGCCCCTGGAGAGGCAGCCGCAGGCGGCCCAGGTGCTAACCTCCCATGCAGTTTTTTCTGGGGACAGAGAGATGCAGTCGGAGCTCTGGCTCCTGGCTGCAGCCCGGCCCATAGCTGGCCATTACGGACATCTGGGCAGTGAACCGATGGATGGAAGATACCTCTCTTTTCCATCTCTGTTTCTTCCTGTCACTCTGCCTTTTGAATAACTAAATTAATGTCTCAAAAAAAAAAAAATGTTCTCAATAAGAGAAAAGGGCGGAAGGAGGGATACGGGTCCCACAGGCACCTGCTCAGGCAGAGGGCCGCCAGGGCTGTCCTCCGAGCGCCCCTGGACCTGCTGGCGCCTCCCCTGCCGCCCGCCGGCCCCACACAGGCTCCCGGTGCACAGAGGGAGGCGAGCCCAGCCGCCAGCCGCCGGCTCCTCACCGTGTTCAGCTCCGACTCCAGGCTGCAGTTGCAGATTTGCGGGGCTATGGCGCTGTACTCGCTGGGGTAGGTGGACGCCAGGTAGCTCTTCACCTGCTCCAGGTTGTCGGCGGTCACGGAGCCATCCTCAAGGTCGAAGGAGTTGATCAGCAGCAGAATCACCCTGCAGGGCAGAGCGCGACACTGACCAGGGCCGGCCTGAGAGCCCCTTCCTGCGGGAGACCCGATGACCGCAACCCTTGTAGAAGGGTGGGCAATCCTTGGACACCTGGGAGGGGGCAGTGATGGCAGCAGGAGCTACAGCCGCGCAGCCCGGCTCTTGGAACCTCCGGACCAGCGCAGTCCCGTACAATTGCTGTGACAATGTGTACAACTGCTGCTACCTCAATGTCTGTCTGGTGCCCAGGGGCTGCGTTGAGGACTGAGCACTTGAATGTGGCTGTGCCACTGAGGGACTGAGTTAAATTATTTCAAATTAACACGTATTAGCACACCTGTCGGGCTGGCACTTGGGCTGCGGCTGCAGGCGGTGCATTCCTTAAGCTCCAGGCCTCAGCTGGAGGCGCCTTGGGAGCTCCAGTCCGCGGAATGCCCGGTGGTGCTCCCTGCTTCCAACACTGAACTGGGGGCAGCGGTCCCCTCCTCCTCCACTCCAAGTGCAGAGCGGCTCCCTGCGTGCTGGGGACAGACCTCCCAGTGGGGCTGGAGGGGGCGCTGTGGAGTGCACTGGCACTGGGTGCTGGCTCTTGCAGGCAATCAGCTAGCTCCCTTTGGTGCAGTGAAAGCCTGGGAGTCTGAACACACCAGGTTGCCCCAATACGCCCATCCCCTCGCTGACAGCCCCCATAGGAGCTTCACTAACCCCACAGGACACCTGCCCCTCCCACAAGCAATGGCTGAGCTCCCTGGCCCCACCCAGCACATGCCCTAGAACTCTCCACCTAATCCAGCCACACTCTGCTCACTGGGACTTGGAACTGGGCTCCCTGTGCTGTGCCTAAGGCACAGTATGATGCCACAGCTTGTCTGGATTGCCAGCCACGTTTTGGCACTCTGCCCAGGCCCATCCTCTCGAATTGACAGAAACAAGGGATCCCCTAGATGCATGAAAATCCACATCAGAATGCAAGAACTGAGCAGACAAGGCAAGGACTCCCCCAAAAGGGCTCAAGAGTGCATTGATACTGGAATGTGAAGAAAGGGCGATGGACAGAATGCCACAATCAGAATTCAAAAGGGGGCCGGTGCTGTGGTGCAGCGGGTTACCGCCCTGGGCTGAAGCACCAGCATCCCATATGGGTGCCAGTTCTAGTCCCGGCTGCTCTTCTTCCAATCCAGCTCTCTGCTATGGCCTGGGAAAGCAGTGGAGGATGGCCCAAGTCCTTGGGCCCCTGCACCCGCATGGGAGACCTGGAGGAAGCACCTGGCTCCTGGCTTCAGATCAGCACAGCTCCGGCCATTGCAGCCAATTGGGGAGTGAACCAGCGGATGGAAGACCTCTCTCTCTGCCTCTCCTCTCTCTGTGTAACTCTTTCAAATAAATAAATCTTTAAAAAAATTAACAAGAGTGACTGTAAGGTTACTCATAGAAATGCGATGGAGTGCAGACAAACAGTTCAGTGTAGTTAGGGAATCAGTACATGACATGGATGAAAACTTCAGCTAAGGCAGAGATGAAAAACCAAATGGAAATATAATTAAGTACCCACTAAGTTAACTATAAAATCCAGTGGAAAGCCATAACAGACAAGTTGAGGAAGAAGAAAAAATATCTGATGTGGACAATAGGTTTTTTAAAATGTAACAGTAAAAAAGAAAAAAAAACTATTAAATAACAGAAAACTGTCCCAACTTGGACAAAGATGTGGATATCCAACTACAGGAAGCTCATAGAACCCCAAATAGGAATGATCAGAAAAGATCCTCACCGTAACACATTACAGACAAAATATAAAAGTAAAACATACAGTGAAGACCTAAAACTTGTAATACAGAAATTCCAAGTTACCACTTTTTTTTTTATTTGACAGATAAAGTTAGACAGTGAGAGAGAGACAGAGACAGAAAGGTCTTCCTTCCATTGGTTCATTCCCCTAATGGTTGCTAGGGCCGGTGCTGTGCTGATCCGAAGCCAGGATCGGGTGCTTCCTTCCAGTCTCCCATGCAGGTGCAGGGACCCAAGCACCTGGGCCATCCTCCGCTGCCCTTCTGGGCCACAGCAGAGAGCTGGACTGGAAGAGGAGCAACCGGGACTAGAACCCGGGGTGCCAGCACCACAGGCGGAGGATTAGCCAAGTGAGCCATGGCGCCGGCCCCCAAGTCACGTCTAAAGCAACTTCCCATCACACTGGTGGTAGATTTTTCCAAGAAACTCTATAGGCCAGGAGAGAACAGAGAGATACAATCCAAGTTCAAAAGAAAAAACTGCCAACCGGAATATTTTACCCAGCAAAGCCCTCACTTATAAATCAAAATGAAATAAAGACCTTCCCAGACAAGCAAAAATGCAAAGAATTCATCACTCCCTAGCCAGCCTTATAAACAATACTCAAAGATGTACTATACAGACAAACAGAGATAGGCAATCAGCATCATGAAAGAATAAGAAGGTAGAAAATCTTTCAGAAAAAAAAGATTAAAAAAAATAAGAATCTTTATGGAAAAATGGTAGGACCAAGTAATTACTTATCAATAATAATCTTGAACATAGATGGACCAAATTCCCCAATTAAAAAATACAGACTGGCTGAAAGGATTGACAAAAAAAAAATTATGTGCTGCCTATAAGAAACACACTTCCTCTATAAAGATAAACACAGACTGAAAGTGAACAAATGGAAGAAGATATTCCAAGCAAGTGGAAATAAAAAGTGAGGAGTAACTAAACTCTCATCAGACAAAATCGACTTTAAGATAAAAACCATTAAGAGAGACAAAGAAGATCACTACATAATGACCAACGGATGAATTCAAGAAGATGTGACTACTGTAAATATACACGCAACTAAAGCTAGGGACTCCCAGTTTTGTAAAGCAATTTTTGATTGATTTATTTTTAGAAAGTCAGAGTTAAACACACACACACACACACAGAGAGGGAGGGAGGGAGGGAGGGATCTTCCATCTGCTGGCTCACTGCCCAAATGGCCACAAGGGCTGGGCCAGGCAAAAGCCAGGCTTTATCTGAGCCTCCCACATGGGTGCAGGGGCCCAAGCACTTAGGCCATCTTCTGCTGCTTTCCCAGGTGCTTTAGCAGGAAGCTGGATGGGAAGTGGAACTGCAAGGACTAGAACTGCTGCCCATATAGGATGCCAGCGCGACAGCTTAGCCAGCCATGCCAAAGTGCCCGCCCCATACAACAAATGTTAATGGATCTAAAGAGAGACAAGCTCAAATACAGCAGTACTGAGGGACTTCAAGCCCTGCTCTGCTCAATGGTCAGATTGCCCAGATGAAAGGTCAACAAAGAAACAACAGCGCTACTGTACTCTACAGAACGCATGGGCAGTGCTACAGAACATTTCCATCCCACAGCTGCAGAACACACATTCTGTTCATCAGCGCATGGAACAGTCTCTACGACAGACCCCATGCTAGGCCATGAAACAAGTCTCAACAAATTCACAGAATCAAAATCATACATGTGTCTTTTCAGACCACAATGGGGTGCAACTGGAAATAAGTAAAAGAAATTCTAGAAATCATGCAAATTCATAGAGACTGAACAGCACTCTCCTGAATAAACAGAAGTCATAGAAAAAAAAAAACCTAGGGAGAAATAAGAAAATTCCTTGAAATCAATGGAAATAAAAGCATAACAAATCAAAACTCAAGAGATGCAGCCAAAACAGTGGAAAGAGCCAAGTTTAGGTTCCAAGATGGCGGAGTAGAGAGGGAGGTTACTGCTCTAGCCCAGGAGAAGATAGTTTAAAAAGTGGAGAGAGTGTAGTCTCAGGCAAGAGTTAGGGAGAAAATGGCAGAGGAAACTCTACCAAAATTGGAGGGACACGGTGGACCCACATGGAGGGCGTGGGCACCCACAGCTCGGGACTCCAGCAGCTGAGAGCCTATGCACCAGTGTTGGAAAGTGAGGTGAGACCAGACCCCAGCAGGCCAAGCTGCAGGAAGAGCCGAGAGGGAACCTGGCTTGAAGCCCCATGGGGGATAGTGTGCCAGCCAAACTAGAGGAGGAAAAAAAGGTACTGGATGGACACATTCTCTCTCCCCAATCACTTTACAATGGTGTCCTGTAACAAGCCAACAGATCGGGTGTCATTTTGGACATACATAACAGCTGCGCCAGCCAGCTCACGTCTGTGACCATAACAGCAACCAGCAGAGTGGACTCCTGACTCTGGTGGGGAAAACTAACTGGTGGCTAGGAGCTTGTGACTGTGTGAGGCTTCTGCATCAGGACTGTGAAAAAAACTGAGGGTAGGGAAGACTCATGGTGTGGCTGGGATTTTTTTTTAAATTAATTTATTTGACAGGTAGAGTTACAGACAGTGAGAGAGACAAAGATAAAGATATTCCATCTGATGGCTCATCCCTCAAATGGCCTCAATGGAGCCATGCCAATCCAAAGCCAGGAGCCAGGTGCCTCTTCCTGGTCTCCCATGCAGGTGCAGGGGCCTAAGCACCTGGGCCATCCTCCACTGCCTTCCTGGGCCACAGCAGAGAGCTGGACTGGAAGAGGAGCAACTGGAACTAGAACCCAGTGCTCAAATGGGATGCTGGCGCCACAGGCAGAGGATTAACCAAGTGTGTTATGGTGCCAACCTGTGGCTAGGATTTTGAGCAGTCTCAGTGGGAGACTCCACAAGTTTGGGGGTTCCTGATTACCTAGTGAGAGACAATGCTGGGAAAACTGAACTTACACTGAGGACTGCACAGATCCTTTGTGTGGTCCTTGGGACAGAGCAGATAAATATTATATCCACTGGGGCTAGTGTTCAGGCACTGGCCTGCATTGAGGAAAGTAGCTCCGTTGAGCATAATAAATTTCCCTTCTGATTAAAAAAAAAGAGAGAGAGAAGATTTACCATGAAAAACATGTGTGTGTCACGCTAGGCACGCCTTTAACCCTGGAGAACTGAAAGGGCTCTCTGGCCACACCCACTATAAGCCTCTAGATATTCACTGAAATAAGATAGTACATTATCTACAGAGTCATAGTACAAAGATAAAAGTACATAAAGAGATAAAAGCTGCCAAAAAAAAAAAAAAAAGCAGCAGCAGCAGAAGACACCAACAAGTATCTCCACAAATACTGTACAACAAACACACCAATTCAAGACACAGGAATAAAGACAACATGACGTCTCCAAAAGAATACAACACTTCAATACTAGATTGTGAAGACGACGAGACAGAAGAAATGCGAGAAATGGAATTCAAAAAATTGATCATAAGATTACATAGAAGTATCAGAAGCAAATGCACAAACTACAGAAATTTGTGCAGGACATGAAAATTTCTCCCATGAAATTGAGATATTGAAGACAAATCAACATGAAATGAAGAATTCAGTAGAACAAATAAAAATGCAGTGGAGAGCCTCAATGACAGAATCAGTGAAGAAGAACAAAGAATATTGGACTTATAAGACAAAGCAAAGGAAATTACACAGTCAAATCAAAGACTAGAAGAGGAACTTAGAAACTTAAACACTGTTGGAAATCCACAGGACACTACAAAAAGACCCAATATATGGGTTTTAGAAGTTCCTGAAGGCATGAAAACAGAGAAGGGATCAGAAGGCCTTTTTAGTGAAATAACAGAAAACCTTCCTAATTTGGAGAAAGAAAGGGACATCCAAGTACAAGAAGCACAAAGAACTCTTAATAGACATGACCAGAAAAGATCCTCGCCACAACACATTGTAGTCAAACTCATCACAGTGAAACATAAAGACAAGATTCTAAAATGTGCACTAGAGAAATGCCAGATTACTCTCAGAGGATCTCTAATTAGACTCACAGCGGACTACTCAACAGAAACCCTACAGCCTAGGAGAGGATGGTGAGATATATTCCAAGTCTTAAGAGAAAAAAAAAACCTGTCATCCCAGAATATTATACCTTGCAAAGTTCTCATTTATGAATGAAGGTGAAATAAAGCCCTTCCATAACACAGAAACTGAAATAATTGTTGCCACCTGTCCAGCCTTGCAGAAGATGCTTGAAGATGTGTTGCACAAAGGAAACAGAGAAACATGGTCATCACTATGAAAGAAGGTAAAGCAAGAAAAGATCTCAGTAAACTGGCCTGCATTGAGGAAATCCAAAAGTAAAACATAGGAAGATTCTTGGAAAAATGTTAGGGCAAAGTCATTACTTATCAGTAGCCACCTTGAAAGTAAATGGCCTGAACTCCTCAGTTAAAAGACAGACTGGCTGAAGGAATTAAAAAAGAAAATCTATTTGCTGCCTACAAGAAACGCATCTCACCAACAAAGATGCACACAGACTGAAAGTGAAAGGATGGAGAAAGATATTCCATGCCACAGAAACCAAAAAAGAGCTGGTGTAGCCATGTTAATATCAGACAAAACAGACTTCAACACTAAAACTGTTCAAAAAGACAAAGAGGGGCACTATATAATGATTAAGGGATCAATTCAACAGTAAGATATAACTATTATAAACATATATGCACCTAGTTACAGTGCACCTGGCAACTTAAAGGAAATGTTAAAGAACTTAAAGGGAGATTTAGATTCTAATACAATAGTATTGGAGGACTTCAATACTCTACTTTCAGCAGTGAACCGATCAACCAGACAGAAAATCAGCAAGGAAACAGTAGAGTTAATCAACACTACAGACCAAATGGATGTAACGGATATTTACAAAACTTTTCATCCTATAGTTGCAGAATACACATTCTTCTCAGCAGTGCATGGAACTTTCTCTAGGATTGACCACAGACTAGTTCATAAAGCAAAACTCAGAAAATTTAAAAAATAAATCAAAACCATACCATGCATCTTCTTGGACCACAATGGAGTGAAACTGGAAATCAGTAACTCAGGAATCTCTAGAGTATATGCAAACACATGGAGACTCAACAACATGCTCCTGAATGAACAGTGGGTCATAGAAGAAATCAAAAGAGAAATCAAAGAATTTCTGGAAACACATGAAGACAACACAACATATCAAAACTTAAGAGATACAGCAAAAGCAGTGTTAAGAGGGAAGTTTATAACAATAGGTACCTACATCAAGAAACTGGAAAAGCACCAAAAAAGAGCTATCAATGCATCTCAAGGAACTAGAAACCAACAGCAAACCAAAACCAAAAGTAGTAGGAGAAAAAGAGTAATTGGGTCTGGCTCTGTGGCCTAGTGGGTTAAAACCCTGGCCTGAAACACCAGTGTCCCATATGGACGGCTGTTGTGGCTAATTGGGGAGTGAACCATTGGGTGAAAGACCTCTTTCTCTCTCTTCCTGCCTCTCCTCTCTCTGTGTAACTCTGACTTTCAAATCAATAAATAAATCTTAACAAAAAAAATTTTAAAAAGGAGTAATTAAAATTAGGGAAGAAATCAACAAAATTGAATCCAGATAAACAATACCAAAGATCAGCCAAACGTTGAGCTGTTTTTTTTTTTTTAAATTGACGTACCACTGGCCCAACTAACCAAAAAACAGGAGAAAGAAGACCCAAATCAATAAAATCAGAGATGAAAAAGGGAATGTAACAATAGACACCACAGAAATAAAAAGAATCATCAGAAATAACTACGAAGAGCTGTATGCCAACAAACTGGGAAACCTAGAAGAAATGGGTAGACTCCTGGACACATACAACCTACTAAATTGAGCCATGAAGACATAGAAAACCTTAAAAAACCCATAACCAAGACAGAGATTGAATCAGTAATACAGACCCTCCCAACAAAGAAAAGCCCAGGACCAGATAGCTTTAATGCTGAATTCTGCCAGATATTGAAAGAACTCACTCCAATTCTTCTCAGGTTATTCAAAACAATTCAAAGAAAGGGAATCCTCCCAAATTCTTTCTATGAAGCCAGCATCACCTTAATTCCTAAATCTGAAAAAGATGCAGCAGAGAAAGAGAATTACAGACCAATTTCCCTGATGAACATATTTGATAAAATCCTCAACAAAATTCTAGCCAATTGAATCCAACAACACATCAGAAAGACAATCTACCCAGAACAAGTGGGATTTACCTCTGGTATGCAGGGATGGTTCAACACTTGCAAAGCAATGTGCTAGACAATATATTAACAAACTGCTGAATTAAAACCATATGATTATCTCAATAGATACAGAGAAACACTTGATAAAATACAACACCCTTTCATGATGAAAACTCTAAGCAAATTGAGTATACAAGGAACATTCCTGAACACAATCAAGGCAATTTATGACAAACCCACAGCCAGCATCCTACTGAATGGGGAAAACTTGGAAGCATTCACACTGAGATCTGGTACCAAACAGGGATGCCCACTCCCACCATTGCTATTCAGTGTAGTCATGGGAGTTTCAGCCAGAGCCATTAGGCAAGAAAAAGAAACCAAAGGGATACAAATTGGGAAGGAGGCAATCAAACTATCCCTATTTGCAGATTGTGGTGGAATGAGAAGGTCATGCCAAGATGGCCGCTGACAACATAAACTGCCTGGCAATAGGCTGTGATTGGATGGCTTAGGAAACCACACAACAACAGAGCCTGACAACAGGCTGTGATTGGATGGCTTCAGAAACTGCCTGGCAACACAGCCTGACTGGCAACAGGCTGTGATTGGATGGCTTTGGAAACTGCCTGGCAACAGGCTGTGATTGGTTAGGGCATAGACCACCCCTTGACTGGATTGGCTGCCTTGGCTATATAAGCTGCTGTAGCAACTGACATAAACCAGTCTGCAGGCTGCTTGCCTCAGGCCAGCTTTCACCCGACTCCCGGGGTCTGTGTGGTGACTCCGCGCCTCTTGCCCACCCCCACCCCACCCCCCGCTCCTCCTCTCAGGAATGAATCCACAGCAACAGCAGATGACATGATTCTATATATATGGGATCCAAAGGACTCCAAGAAAAGACTATTGGAACTCATAGAAGAGTTTGATATAGTAGCAGGATATAAAGTCAATACACAAAAAGCAACAGCTTTTGTTTACAGAGACAATGCCATGGCTGAGAAAGAACTTCTAAAATCAATCACATTCACAATAGCTACCAAAAAAATCAAGCACGTTGGAATAAATTTAACCAAGGATGTCAAAGATCTTTACGATGAGACTTACAAAACATTAAAGAAATAGAAGAAGATACAAAAAAAAATGGAGAAATTTTCCATGTTCATGGACTGGAAGAATCTATCATCAAAACGTGCATCCTTCTGAAAGCAATTTACAGATTCAATGTTATACCAATCAAAATATCAGACACATTCTTCTCAGATATAGAAAAAATGATTCTGAAATTCATATGAAGGCACAGGAGACCTCAAATAGCTGAAGCAATCTTATACAACAAAAACAAAGCCAGAGGCATCACAATATCATATTTCAAGACATACTATGGGGCCAGCACTGTGGTGTAGCAGGTAAAGATGACGCCTGCAGTGCTGGCATCCTATATTGCACTGGTTCAAGTCCTGGCTGCTCCACTTCCAATCCAGCTCTCTGCTATGACCTGAGAAAGCAGCAGAAGATGGCCCAAGTCTTTGGGCCCCTGCACCCTTATGGGAGACCTGGAGGAAGCTCTTGGCTTCAGATTGGTGCAGCTCTGGCTGTTGCAGCCAATCGGGGAGTGAACCAGTAGATGGAAGACTCTCTCTCTCTCTCTCTCTCTCTCTCTCTCTCTGCCTCTCCTCTCTCTGTGTTTCTCTACTTTCAAATAAATAAATAAATCTTTAAAAAAAAGACACACTACAAGGCAGTTATAATCAAAACAGCCTGGTACTGCAACAAAAACAGATGGACAGACCAAAATGAAACAGAATAGAAATACTGGAAATCAATCCAAGTATCTACAGCCAACTTATATTTGACCAAGGAGCTAAAACCAATCCCTGGAGAAAGGAGAGTCTCTTCAACAAATGGTGCTGGGAAAATTGGATTTCCACATGCCTAAGTACAAAGAAAGACCCCTACCCTACACCTTACACAAAAATCCACTCAACATGGATTAAAGATCCAAATCTATGATTTGACACCATCAATTTATTAAAGACTATCAGAGAAACCCTGCAAGATATTGGCACAGGCAATGAGTTCCTGGAAAAGACACTAGAGGCACAGGCAAAGCCAAAATAAACAAATGGAATTATTTCAAATTGAGAAGTTTCTATACTGCAAAAATAAACAGTTTGGAAGTGAAGAGGCAAGCAGCAGAGTGGGAAAAATTATTTGCAAATTATGCAACTGATAAAGAATAAATAACCAGAATCTACAAAGAGATCAAGAAACTCCAGAACAACAAAACAAACAACCCAGTTAAGAGATGGGCCAAGGACTTAAACACACATTTTTCAAAAGAGAAAATCCAAATGGCCAACAACACTGAAAAAATATTCAGGATCACTAGCCGTCAGGGAAATGCAAATCAAAATCACAATGAGGTTTCACCTCACCCCAGTTAGAATGACTTTCATACAGCAAACAACAAATACCACATGCTGGCGAGGATGTGGGGGAAGAGGTACCCTTTTTACCACCTGTTGGTGGAAATGCAAACTGGTACAACACTGTGGAAAACAGTATCGAGATACCTCAGAAGTCTGAATATATTCCTACCATATGACCCAGACATCCCACTCCTTGGAATTTGCCCAGGGAAAATGAAGTCAGCAAATACAAGAGTTATGTGCACCTCTATGTTTAATGCAGCTCAATTCACAACAGCTAAGACATGGAATCACCTAAATGCCCATCAACGGAAGACTGGAAAAAGAAATTATGGGATATGTACTCTGTGGAACACTACACAATGGTAAGGAAAAAAAATCTGTTCATCTGCAAAAAAATGGATTAATCTGGAAAACATCATACTTAGTGAAATAAGCCAGTCCCAAAGGGACAAATACCATATGTTCTTGCTGATCTGTGACATCTAACAGAGCACCTAACAACCTGTAGAAGTGAAATTAACACTATGAGAAGCAATGATTGAACAGCCCTTGTCTTGACTGTCGAGGAACAGTTTATTATTATTATTTACTATTTTCTTTTTCTATTTAATACCATTGGTTGAACTCTTTACTTAACACATATTTATTCATGGGTGCTTAAACCCAATTGAAAATAGATCCTAATAAAAAGTAAGAGTGGTAATAAGAGAGGGAGGAGATGTACAGTTCAGCACAGATTCCCATGGACTTACCCCTAAGAGTAAAGCTAAAAACATGCCATAGAACCCCAAATCCCATTAAGCAGGTGGTACTAATGCCATCTTACAAGTTAAAGTGATCATATTAAGTGTGTAACTGATTATATAGATAGCATTAAGTGTCAAAGAGATCACATAAATAAGACCTTGTCTGCTAATAATAATTGATAGAATTAAAAAGGAGAGAATGATAAAACAACATGGGAAGCAGGCCACACAGCAGACTCATAGAATGACAAATGCCCTGAACAGCACTCTGACCTCAGAATCAGTCCTTAAGCATTTGGATCTGGCTGAAAAGCCCATAAGAACATTTCAGGCATGGAGAACCAAGACACTGTGGCAAAAAATGACCTACATGAAGGATCTCTGTGAGTGAGATCCCAGTGGAAAGAAGGTTGTACTTTTCTCTGAAGGGAGGAGAGAATTTCCACTTTGCTTAGGGCCCTGTCTAAATAGTGTTGGAGTCTGTGGACTCAAAAGGCTCCCATAGCCTTGGCAGCTCATGACAAGAGCCTTGGGAGATCACTGACATCATAAGTAAGAGTGTCAATTGCTAAATCAACAACAGGAGTCACTGTGCACTTACTCTTCATGTAGGATCTCTGTCCTTAATGAGTTGTACTATGAGAATTAATGGTAAAACTAGTCTTCAAGCCGGTGCCGTGGCTCACTAGGCTAATCCTCTGCCTTGCGGCGCCGGCACACCAGGTTCTAGTCCCGGTCGGGGTTCTGGATTCTGTCCTGGTTGCCCCTCTTCCAGGCCAGCTCTCTGCTGTGGCCCTGGTGTGCAGTGGAGGATGGCCCAAGTGCTTGGGCCCTGCACCCCACGGGAGACCAGGAGAAGCACCTGGCTCCTGCCTTTGGATCAGCGTGGTGTGCCGGCCGCAGCGCGCCGGCCACGGCGGCCATTGGAGGGTGAACCAATGGCAAAAGGAAGACCTTTCTCTCTGTCTCTCTCTCTCACTTTCCACTCTGCCTGTCAAAATAAATAAATAAATAAATAAAAAACTAGTCTTCAAACAGTACTTTATACTTTGTGTGTCTGTGTGGGTGCAAACTGTGGAAATCTGTACTTAGTATAGAGTTGGTCTTCTGTATATAAAGTTAATTAAAAATGAATCTTAATGACGAATGGAATGGGAGAGGGAGAAGGGGTGGGAGGGAGGGTATGGGGGGAAGAACTGCTATATTCCGAAAGCTGTACCTAAGAATTTGTATTCATTAAATAAAAGCTTTCTAAAGGAAAAAAAAGGAAAGTGTAGGATTCCAAGATAGCAGAATAGCAACAGGACGGTCTGATCACGTGAGGCAAAACTGTTATTTAAAAAAGCAGTCAGAGTAAACTCCAGATAAAGCTACAGGAGAGCGGTGGTGGGAAATCTGCCAGCCTAGTAGAGGTGGTCCAGATCCACGCCCCAAGAGCAAATACACAACAGAAGACCCACCCACTTGGATCCAGGGAGGAGGATGCCCACCCCAGCAAGCCAGGTGAGAGAAGACCCCTTGGGTCAATGGCGCTGCTGATAAAATGGGAGGGAGAGCTTAGGGAATGGCTTTTGGAGTTCCAAGAGAATCCCCTATGACAGCAGGTGACCAACTGTCCAGAGACAGGGAAAAAAAAAAAAAAAAAAAAAAAAAAAGCCAGCATGTCTCTCTCCCTCCCCACCACAGCAAAGACCTGCTGCCAGCAGGGGGAGAGCTGACACTACTTTTGGACACAGGCAGGGGGCAGCCACCCCAGCTCCTGTGCCAGTTGCCTGGCAACAGGAGGGGCGGGGAAGAGCCACCTGGGGAACTCTCCAACCCATCAGCATAACTTAGAAACCAGGGGGCTGCAGCCAGCGGGTACCTTGCATGCCTGCGAACCACAGATCTAACCAGAGAGAAAAAAATTCTACAAATGCCAAAAAATAAAAGCAAAAAAAAAAAAAAAAAAAAAAAAAACAACAACAACAAGAATAAGGAAGACACTATAAGCCCCCCAGAGGAACACTAGAACATTTCAACATTAGAATGTGAAGACGAAGAGATCGAGGAAATGCCGGAAATGGAATTCTAAAAACTAATCATTGAACTGCTCAGAAGCAGTCAAAGTCATGAACTAAAGAAAACTATGTATGATAAGAATGAAAATTTTTCTCATTAAATTGAGATCTTAGAAATCAAAATGAAATACTAGAAACAAAGAACTCAATAGATCAAATAAAAATGCAATGGAAAGTCTTAACAGAGCTGGTGAGGCAAATGAAAGAATATCCAAGCTAGAAGACAAATCTGGAAATTTTATAGTCAGACCAAAAACAAGAAGAGGAAATTAGAAAACTAAAAAATAAATGTTGAGAATCTCCAGGATACTATCAAACAACCCAATATACGAGTCTTAGGAGTTCCTGAAGACATGGAAAGAGAGAAAGGATTAGAAGGCCTTTTTAGTGAACTAACAACACAAAACCTTCCTAATTTGGAGCAAGAATGGGGCATCCAAGTAGAGGAAGCACACAGAATTCCTAACAGACATGACCAGAAAAGTTCTTTACCACAACACATAATAGTCAAACTCTCCACAGTGAAACATAAATAGAACATTCTTAAATGTGCACAAGAGAAACGCTGGATTACTTTCAGAGGATCTCCAATTAGACTCATAGTGGACTTCTCATCAGAAACCCTACAGGCTAGCAGATAATGGAGAGATATATTCTAAGTTTTAAGAGAAAAAATCTGTTAACCCAGAGTACTGTACCCTGAAAAGTTTTCATTTATGAATGAAAGTGAAAGAAAGACCTTCCATAACAAACAGAAATTGAAGGAATTCGTCATTGCCTGTCCAGCCCTACAAAAGATGCTTAAGGATACGCTACACACAGAAACACAGAAACATCACTATGAAAGAAGATGAAGGGGCTGGCGCCGCGGCTCACTAGGCTAATCCTCCGCCTTGCAGCACCAGCACACTGGGTTCTAGTCCCGGTCGGGGTGCCAGATTCTGTTCCGGTTGCCCCTCTTCCAGGCCAGCTCTCTGCTGTGGCCAGGGAGCGCAGTGGAGGATGGCCCAAGTACTTGGGCCCTGCACCCCATGGGAGACCAGGATAAGTACCTGGCTCCTGCCATCGGATTAGTGCATTGCGCCGGCCGCAGCGCGCCAGGCGCGGCAGCCATTGGAGGGTGAACCAACGGCAAAGGAAGACCTTTCTCTCTGTCTCTCTCTCTCACTGTCCACTCTGCCTGTCAAAAAAAAAAAAAAAAAAAAAAAAAAAAAAAAAAAAAAGATGAAGGCAGAAAATCTCCCAGTAAAAATACAAAGGAAATCCAATGTAAACAATAGGAATATTTATGGAAAATGGCAGGGCAAAGTCGTTACTTATCAATAGTCACCCTGAAGGTAAATGGCCTCAACTCTCCCGTTAAAAAACACAGACCAGCTGAATGGATTAAAAAAACACATCTGGCCAGTGCCGCAGCTCACTAGGCTAATCTTCCGCCTTGCGGTGCCGGCACACCAGGTTCTAGTCCCAGTCAGGGCGCCGGATTCTGTCCCGGTTGCCCCTCTTCCAGGCCAGCTCTCTGCTGTGGCCCGGGAGTGCAGTGGAGGATGGCCCAAGTACTTGGGCCCTACACCCATGGGAGACCAGGATAAGCACCTGGCTCCTGCCATCGGATCAGCATGGTGCGCCGGCCGCAGCGCGCCAGTCGCGGCGGCCATTGGAGGGTGAACCAACGGCAAAAGGAAGACCTTTCTCTTTCTCTCTGTCTCTCTCTCTCACTGGCCACTCTGCCAGTCAAAAAAAAAAAAAAAAAAAAAACCACATCTATTTGCTGCCTACAAGAAACGCATCTTATCAGCAAAGATGCACACAGACTGAAAGTGAAAGGATGGAGAAAGATATTCCATGCCAACAGAAACCAAAAAAGAGCTGGTGTAGCCATGTTAATATCAGACAAAATAGACTTTAACATAAAAACTATTAAAAGAGACAATGAAGGGCACTGTGCAATGATTAAGGGATCAATTCCACAGGAAGAAGTGACTATTATAAATGTATATGCACCTAATTACAGGGCACCTGGCTATTTAAAAGAAATGTTAATGGATCTAAAGGGAGACATAGACTCCAGCACAATAGTAATGGGGGACTTCAATACTCCACTTTCAGCAATGGACAGATCAACCAGACAGAGAATCATCAAGGAAACAACAGAGTTAATGGGCACTATGCACCAAATGGACCTAACAGATATCTACAGAACTTTCTATCTAATAGCCACAGAATACACATTCTTCTCACCAGTCCATGGAACTTTCTCTAGGATTGACCACATACTAGGCTATAAAGCAAGTTTCAGCAAATTCATAAAAATTGAAATCATACTATACATCTTCTCTTAAGCTGCAAAACAACAACTCAGGAATCTCTAGAACATATGCAAAAACATGGAGGTTGAACAACATGCTTCTAAATGAACAGTGGGTCATTAAAAAAAATCAAAGAATTTCTGGAAACAAATGAAGATGACAATGTAACAAATCAAAACTTACGGTATACATCAAAAGCAGTGTTAAGAAGAAAGTTTATAGCAATCGTTGCCTACATCAAGAATTTGGAAAGGCACCAAAGAAATGAGCTATTGACGCATCTCAAGGACCTAGAAAAACAATAGCAAGCCAAACCCAAAGCTAGTAGGAGCAAAGGAATAATTAGAGAAGAAATAAAACAAAAAATGCAAAATATCAGGAAATGAAGAGCTGGTTCTTTGAAAAAATAAAAAAAATTGACATCTCACTGGCCCAGCTGCAGGGCAAGAATCCCATATGGGTGTTGGCTCAAGTCCCAGTTACTCCACTTGTGATCCAGCTCTCTGCTATGGCCTGGGAAAGCAGTAGAAGATGGGGCAAGTCTTTGGGCCCCTGCACCCATGTGGGAGGCCTGGAACAAGTTCATGGCTCCTGGCTTTGCATCAGCACAGTTCTGGCCATTGCAGCCATCTGAGGAGTGAACCAACAAATGGAAGACCGACCTCTCTATCTCTCTATGCCTCTGCCTCTCTGTAACTCTGCCTTTCAAATCAATAAATAAATCTTACAAACAACAAAAATAAGAAATGAAAAAGGAAATGTAACCAACACCACAGAAATAAGAATCATCATCAGAAATTAAGACAGAGAGCTGTATGCCAACAAACTGGAAAACCTAGAAGTAACGGATAGATTCCTAGACACATAATGTACCTAAACTGAGACATGAAGACACAGAAAACCTAAACAGACCCATAATCAAGACAGAAATTAAATCAGTAATAAAGACCCAACAACAGCAACAAAAAAGCCAAGGACCAGATGGCTTCACCGAATTCCTCCAGAAATTTAAGAACTAACTCTAACTCTTCTCAAGCTATTCAAAACAACTGAAAGGGAAGGAATCCTCCCAAATTCTTTCTATGAAGCCAGCATCACCTTAATTTCAAAACTGAGAAGGATACAATAGAGAAAGTTAACTACAGACCAATTTCCCTGATGAACATAGATGCAAAAATCCTCAACAAAATTCTAGCCAATTGAATCCAACAACACATTAGAAAGATCATTCACCTGGACCAAGTGGGATTTATCCCTGGTATGCAGGGATGGTTCAACATTCACAAAACAACCAGCATGATACATCACATTAACAAATTGAAGAACAAAAACCATGTGATTTTGTCAAGAGATGCAGAGAAAGCACTTGATAAAAGACAACACCCTTTCCTGATGAAAATTCTAAGCAAACTGAGTAGAGAAGGAACATTCCTCAACAGAATCAAATCAATTTATGACAAACCCACAACCAGTGTTCAATTGAATGGGGCAAAGTTAGGAGCATTCCCACTGAGATTCGGTATCAGATACGGATGGCTGCTCTCACCACTGCTATTCAGTATAGTCCTGGATGTTTTAGCCAGAGACATTAGGCAAGAAAAGAAATCAAAGACATACAAACTGGGAAGGAGGAAGTCAAACTATCCCTATTTGCAGATGACATCATTCTATACATAGGGGATCCAAAATACTCCACCAAGAAACTATTGGAACTCATAGAAGAATTTGGAAAAAGGGCAGGATATAAAATCAACACATAAAAATCAACAGCCTTTGTATACGCAGACAATTCCACAGCTGAGAAAGAATTCCCAAGATCAACCCCACTCACAATTGCTACCAAAAAAATCAAATACCTTGGAATAAAGTTAACTAACCAAGGATGTCAAAGATCTCTACATTGAGAATTACAAGCCATTAAAGAAAGAAATAGAAAATACAAAAAAAGGAAAAATCTTTGATGTTCACAAATTGCAAGAATCAGTATCATCAAAATGTCTTCCAAAGGCAATTTACAGATTCAACGCATTATCAATAAAATACCAAAGACATTCTTCTCAGATATAGAAAAAATAATGCTAAAATTCATATGCAAACACAGGAGACCTCAAATAGCTAAAGCAACATTTTACAACAAAAACGATGCCAGCATCATCACAATACTAGATTTCAAGACAGACTACAGGACAGTCACAATTAAAACAGCCTGGTACTGGTACAAAAGCAGATGGATAAATCAATGGAACATAATACAAACACCAGAAATCAATCCAAGCATCTACAACCAACTTATCTTTGACAATGGAGCTGGGACCAATCCCTGGAGCAAGGACAGTGTCTCCAACAAATGGTGCTGGGAAAACTGAATCTCCACATGCAGAAGTATGAAGCAAGACCCCTACCTTACACCTTACACAAAAAATGCACTCAAAATGGATTAAAGACAGAAATATATGACCCAATACCATCAAATTATTAGAGAACATTGAGGGAAACTCTGCAAGACATTGGCACAGACAGAGTTCTTGGAACAGACCCCAGAGGCACAGGCAATCAAAGCCAAAACTGAAAAATGGGATTATATCAAATTGAAAAGCTTCTATACTGCCAAAGAAACACTTAGCAAAGTAGGGAGACAACCAACAGAATGGGAGAAATTATTTGCAAACTATGCAACTGATCAAAGATTAATAACCAGGGGATGACACTGTGGCGCAGTGGGTTAAAGCCCCAACATGCAGCGCCGGCATTCCATATGGGTGCCGGTTTGAGTCCCAGCTGCTCCTCTTCCAATCCAGCTCTCTGCTATTTCCTGGGAATGCAGGAGAGCCTCTGCACCCACATGGGAGACCTGGAAAAAGCTCCTGGTTCCTGGCTTTGGATTGGCTCAGCTCTGGCCATTGCGGTCATCTGGGGGGTGAACCAGTGGGTGAAAGACCTCTCTCTCTCTCTCTCTGGCTCTACCTCTCTCTGTAACTCTTTTGAATAAATAAAAAATTTTTAAAAAAGATAATAACCAGAATATATAGAGATCAAGAAACTCAACAGCAAAACAAACTACCCAGTTGTTAAATGGGCAAAGGACTTAAACAGGCATTTTTCCAAAGAAGAAATGGGTAACAGACACATGAAAAAAATGCTCAGGCTCACTAGCCATGAGAGAAATGCAAACCACAACCACAATGAGGTTTCACCTCACTCCCATTAGAATGGCTTTCATACAGAAATCAACAAACAACAGATGCTGGCGAAGATGTGGGGAAAAAGGTGTTCTAATCCCCAGTTGGTGGGAATGTAAACTGGTACAGCCACTGTGGAAGACAGTATGGAGATACCTCAGGTACCTGAATATAGACCTGCCACATGACAGCCATCCCACCCCTGCGAATTTATCCAAATGAAATGAAATCAGCATATGAAAGAATTATCTGTACCCCTATTTTAAAAAATATTTATTTATTTGAGAAACAGAGTTACAGACAGAGGAGAGACAGAGAGAGAAGTCTTCCTTCCATTGGTTCACTCCCCAAATGGCCGCAACAGCTGGAGCTGCACCAATCCGAAGCCAGGAACCAGGTGCTTCTTCCCAGTCTCCCACGTGGGTGCAGGAGCACAAGGAGTTGGACCATTTTCTACTGCTTTCCCAGGCCACAGCTGAGAGCTGGATTGGAAGAGGAGCAGCCTGGTCTCAAACTGGTGCCCATATGGGATGCCTGCGCCACAGGTGGAGGATTAACCTACTGTGCACCAGCCCCATGTACCCCTGTTTATTGCATCTCAATTCACAATAGCTAAGACATGGAATCAACTCAAATGTTTGTCAATTGAAACTGGATAAAGAAATTATGGGATATGTACACCAGGGAATATTACACAGTGTTAAAAAATGCCATCTGGAAATTCACAATAAAATGGATGAAACAGGAAAACACCATACTTAATGAAAGCAGCCGGTCCCAAAGGGACAAATACCATATGTTCTCCTTGACTTGTGATAACTAATAGAGCACCTAAAAGCCAATCTGTAGAAGTGAAATTGACACTTTTAGAAGCAGTGACTTTGAACAGCCCTTTTCTTGACTGTTGAGAAAAAGTTTTTTTTTTTTCATACTATCTGTTGAACTATTTACTCAACATGGAGATAATAATATGTGGATAAAGTTAATTGAAATAGATCTTAGTTAAAAATAAGAGTGGGAATAATGGAGGAGGATAGGGGGATAGAAGGGTGGGCACAGTGAGAAGAGTCACCATGTTCCTTAAGCAGTAGTAGTAAAATGTATTAAGTTGTAACTACAAAACTGCACAGTTCTGCATCCATTCCTACAGGCTTACTTCTCAGAGTACAGTTTAAAAACTTGTCATGGGATCCCAAATCCCCTTAAGCTGGGTGTTTAAAAATAGCATTTTAAGGATTAAAGTGAGCATACTGATATAATTGTTAGGCTGATCATATAAAAAGGATTAAGTGTTCGGTAATAATAATAAAAAGACTTAAAAGGAGGGGCTGGCGATTCGGGTTAAAGCTCCAGCATCCCATGTGGGCGCAGGTTTGAGTCCCAGTTGCTCCATTTCTGATCCAGCTCCCTAGTAATGTACCTGGGAAAGCAGTGGAGGATGGCCCAAGTCCTTGGGCCCCTACACCCACGTGAGACCCCAGGAAGTAGCTCCTAGTTCCTGGCTTCAGATTGGCCCAGCTCCAGCTGTTTTGGCCACCTGGGGAGTGAACTACTGGATGGACGACCTCTCTGTGTCTACTCCCATGTGAGAGACCTGGATGACGCTCCAGGCTCCTGGCTTTGACTTGGCACAGCCCAGCCATTGAGATCATTTGGGGAGTGAACCTGTGGTTGGCAGATTGATTGATGTGTGCATGTGCATGTACATACATGTCTCCCTGCTTCCTGGAACTCTGTCTTTTGAATAAATGATTTAAAAAAGAAGATCAGTGAAATGAAGAGGTAGTTTTTTGAAAAACTTAACAAGAAAAAAATGTAGAAGACTCAAAAATCAGAGATGAAAAAGGCATATTACAACTGATAACACAGAAATACTAAGAATCAGGAGGAACTATTGTGAGTAACTACAGGCCAACAAACTGGAACATCTGGGAGCAATGGAAAGATTTCTGGACACATATAATTTACCAAACTGAGGCAGGCAGACACAGGAAACCAGATCGATCAGGCCAGTAATAGTCTCTCAACAAAGAAAAGCCCAGAAGAGATTGCTTCCCTGCTGAATTTTACCAAACTTTTAAGGAAGACTTAGTCCCAATTCTTCTCAAACTATTCAAGAAAAAGGAAAATTCATTCTATGAGGCCAGCATTACTTTCATTCTAAAAGATAGAAAAAAAAACTCTATAGACCAATATCCTGGATGAACACAGATGCAAAAATCATCAATAAAATCTAGCAAACTGAAACCAACATTACATCAAAAATATTATCCACCCTGGGCAAACGGGATTTATCTCGGAGATGCAGGGATATTTCAACAAACACAAATTGATCAACGTGATACATCACATCAAAGAAAAAAAGGATAAAAACCATATGATGATTTCAATAGATGAAGAGAAAGCATTTGATAAAATACAAAATCCTTTCATTATTTTATTTTATTTTTAGACAGGCAGAGTTAGACAGAGAGACAGAGAGAAAGGTCTTCCTTACGTTGGTTCACCCCACAAATGGCTGCTATGGCCGGTGCGCAGCGCTGATCTGAGGCCAGGAGCCAGGTGCTTCCTTCTGGTCTCCCTCCCATATGGGTGCAGGGCCCAAGCACTTGGGCCATCCTCCACTGTCTTTCTGGGCCACAGCAGAGAGCTGGCCTGGAAGAGGAGCAACCGGGACAGAATCTGGCACCCCGACTGGGACTAGAACCCAGGGTGCCAGTGCCACAGGCGGAGGATTAGCCTATTGAGCCACAGCACTTGCCAAAATATCCTTTCATTAGAAAAAAATTTTTGATTGGATATAGGAGACTATTTCAACACATCATATTGGATGGGAAAAAACTGGAAGCATTTCCACGAAGATCCAGAACCAGACAAGGATGTCCACTCTGACCACTATTTTTCAATATCATTCTGGAAATTTTAGCCAGAGCTATCAGGCCAGAACAAGAATCCAAACAGGATACAGATTGGAAATGCGGAAGTCCGATTCTCCCTGCTGGCAGATGATAGGGTTCTTTATAAAGGGGAACTGAAAGACTCCACTTAGAGACTCAGAACTCTTCAGAGAATTCATTCAAGTTGCAGGATCTGAAATCACCACACAGAAGTCCATCCCATTCCTACACACCCACAATGATGCGCCCGCGCAGGAACTTGCTGCATTCACAAAAGCCACAAAAACTTCACCTTGGGAAGAATGTAGCCAAGGCTGTGAAAGAACCTGACAACGAAGGTCACAGAACATTAATGAAATAAATGCAGTCACGAAGAAAGGAAAAATTTTTCATGTTCATGGGTTGGAAGAAAATTACCAAAATGTTCATGGTACCCAGAGCAATATACAGATTCAGATTCAATACAGTCCCATCA
This sequence comes from Oryctolagus cuniculus, assembly GCF_964237555.1. Classification (NCBI taxonomy): domain Eukaryota; kingdom Metazoa; phylum Chordata; class Mammalia; order Lagomorpha; family Leporidae; genus Oryctolagus; species Oryctolagus cuniculus. The sequence continues at coordinate 103,493,796 of NC_091441.1, forward strand.
AAATTCCAAGGACATTCTTCACAGAACTAGAAAAAAATTCAAAAATTCTTATGGAAACACCAAGACTCCAAATAGTCAAAATATTCTTTTTTTTTTTTTTTTTAAGGATTTAGTTCTTTGAAAGCTAGAGTCACAAACACACACACACACACACACACAATTTCCAACCACTGGGTCACTCACCAAATGGCTGTGATAGGGCTGGGCAAGGCCAAAGCAGGAGCCTGGAACTCAATCCAGGACTTCTGCATGGGTGGCAGGGGCCCAAGCACATTAGCACAGAGCTAGATCAGAAGTGAAGCAGGTGAGACTTGAACCAATGCCCACATGGAATGACAATGTTGCAGGCCGTGGCTTAACCTGCTGTGCTACAATGCTGGCCCCAGAAATCTTAATAAAAACAAAGCAAGAGGTATCATGATACCAGATTTCAAGACATAATGCAGGGGGCTGGTGCTGCGGCGCAGCAGGTTAAAGCCCCGGCCTGCAGCACCAGCATCCCATATTTGTGGCGGTTCGAATCCTGACTGCTCCCTTTCCGATGCAGCTCTCTGCTATGGCCTGGGAAAGCAGCAGAAGATGTCTCAAGTCCTTGGGCCTTTGCACCCACGTGGGAGACTGGGAAGAAGCTCCTGGCTCCTGGCTTCAGATTGGCGCAGCTCTGGCTGTGGCAGTCATTTGGGAAGTAAACCAGCAGATGGAAGACCTCTCTCGCGCTCTGGTTCTGCCTCTCTCTGTAACTCTGCCTTTCAAATAAATGAAATAAATCTTTAAAAAAAAAAGACATAATGCAGGGCTATTATAATCAAAACAGCATGGTACCATATAAAAATAGATTGTCCAATGGAACAAAATGGAAACAAAACGGAAATCCCAAAAAACAATCCATGCACCTACAACCAACCAATCTTTGATGAATGAGCTAGAATTCTGGAGAAAAGACAGTCCCTTCAACATATGTTGGGAAAACTGGATTTCTAAATGCAGAAGTTTGAAAATTGACCCATACGATGCACCGTATCCAAAAACCAACTCCAAGAATCAAAGCTTGAGACCTAAGTTATCAAACTACTAGAGGAAAACACAGGGGAAATGCTGCAAGACATTGGCCTAGGCAGACTTTCTGGGTAAGACCCCAGAACTACTTGTAGTAAAAGCAAAAGTTGACAAAATGAGATTACATCAAGCTAAGAATCTTCTGCATAGCAAAGGAAGAATTAGCAAAGTGAAGAGACAACCAAAAGAATAGGAGACAATTTTTCCAAAATGCATTTGATAAAGGATTAACATGCAGAATATATAGGGACCTCAAGAAATTCAACAAGACAATTCAGTTAAGAAATGGGCAAACAAAAGGGACATTTTGAAAGGAGGACATTGAAATGCCAATAGACACATGAAAACATGCTCAAGTTTATCAGCCACAGGGAAACGCAAATGAAAACCACAATGAACTATCACCTCACTCCAGCTAGGATGACTGTAACCTTAAAATAAAAAAATAGCATACTTGCAAGCTTGTAGAGAAAGGGGTATGTTAACACACTGTTGGTAGGAATGCAAATTGTTATAACCATTATGGAAGACAGTATGGAGACTCCTCAGAAAACTACAATGCATCTACCATATAACCCAGCTATCCCACTCCTGGGACTATACCCAAACGAAATCAGCTAATTAAAGAGACACCGACACTCCCACATTTATGGCAGCCCAATTCACAAGAGCAAAGATGTGGAATTAACCTAGATGTCCATCAACTAATGACTGTATCAACAAAATGTGGAGTATATACATGATGGAATAGTACTCAGCCATAAAAAAGAATCAAATCTGGACCTTTGCAACAAAATGGATGGAATTGGAAACCACTATGCTAAGTGAAATAAGCCAGACTCTGAAAGACAAACATCACATTTACTCTTATTTGTGGACTATACATAGCACACGTACACACACGCCCCTGCACTCAGCCCTGTGAGGCACACACTGACTTGCCGGAGCTCCTAGCTCCTAGCAGTGGCGCGAGCTTGGATCAAGGACTCTGGAACAGGTCTATTTCCCCTCCCATTAACTCTGGAGACCCGCCTCCTTCCTCCCCCCTTCCCCCCCGCAAGGCCCAGGCCTCCTGGGAAGGGCTGGGCTTACTTCTGCAAGCAGCTCTCATAGTTGAAGGTGGCCTTGAAGCCGTAAATGGAGAAGGTGACAATGCTGGCAAATATGGAGGTGGAGCTGTTGACGAGGCAGACGATGATGGCGTGTTTCTGGCAGTTGTTGGAGGGCTCATTGTAGCTGGCAAAGGCGATCAGGCCACCGAACCCCAGCCCCAGGGAGAAGAAGATCTGTGTGGCTGCGTTGATCCAGGTCCTGGGGTTGGCCAGCTGCTCGATCTGCAAAGCCAGCAGGGACAGGGCTGACAGGCCTCACGTGGGAATCCAGACTCTGAGATCCCAGGGGAAGGAGGTCCAACAGAGGGAGGGACCAGCACCCCACAGCCAGCTGGCAATCCCCAGCACAGAACCACATAGCTCCCCCACTTCGGATCAGCTATGGTGGCCTAAAAGCAGGATGGTCATGTGGCTGCTGGTACAGACCAGGTCTGGGTCAACCCCATACTGACACTGGTGTAGGGGGTGGATGAGCGGACACCTTGCAGAATGCTATTGTCATTTTGTTTCCAAATGAAGACTGTCTCTCTCCGCTAGTGCAACAGCGCCCCCTACTGATGACAGCACCGAGGGTGTTTCTGGCCAATGAGGGGTTGGGAAGGGATCCCAGCAAACACAGGAGGCAAAGGCGTGCACAGGCTCCAGTGGGCCATGGTGCCCAGCCCAGCTGACAGCACGGGAAGGACTTGGGGTGAGCTTTGGGCAGATGCCAGAAGGGAGGGGTCACAGTCAGGGGTCAGGGACGGGGAGCTGAAACACTGAAGACCCCCAGAACAGGGCTGGGGACCACCTGGCTGAGACGGGGACCCAGGCCCCTGGGGGACCCCAGCCTTTGCCGCAGCCTAGGGACTCACAGCACTACCCCTGGGTACAGCCTCCAGCTACCCTGCCCCTGCCCCTCTTCCCAGGCACCCCAGGAGGCAGCTGGATGCACCAAGCACACCGCCAAGCCCGCCCCCAGCCGCACCTTGGGAGTGAACATGTACTTCAGGCCGTTGGTGGCTCCGTGGAGCGTGAGGCCCCTGACCAGGTAGATGATGAGCACACAGTAGGGCAGCGACGCAGTAAAGTACACCACCTGCGGGAGTGAGGCGCACAGTCAGCCCCCTGTGGAGGTGGGGACCAGGGCGGGCCCCCGGGCATCACCTCCAGTTCTGGCTTCTCGGGCTGCGCCCCAGCTGCCCACAGCCGGACTCGGTGCTAGCGTTCTTGGTTGCACACAGGGTCGGATGTGGGGCTGGAGGGACGCGGCTGTCACACCTGTGAGCACCACAAGGAGAGCTCTCGTCCAGCAGAGGAGGCAAACAGGTACTGAGGCCTCCGTCCTTCCACCTCCCTTCAACTTGACCTGACTCTAGAAAGGACTGGAGACAGGACTGGAGATACCACTCACATCAACATTTTCAACGTGCTAAGAAATCACTATGCCAAGAAAACACAGTCTAAGTTGTGAGCCCAGTGTCTGTGCTAAGGCAGAGCTCTGAGCTCCAGTACTTGGGTCACTGCTACCCATGTGGGAGATCTAATCCGACATCCTGGCTTCAGCCTAGCCCAGTTCTGGTCACTCAAGGCATCTGCAGAATCCAGTAGTAGTTCGAAGACTTCTCTCTCCCTCTCTTCTTCTCAAGAAAATACTAAGTGATTTTTCAAAAAGGATAGACATATCATGTCCTGACATGTCCTCGCGGAACACATCTGTGAATGAACTGGGAAAGCGACGGTCTCATTAAATATGCAAGTTGACAAAGACACAGCAACAACCTTGTACAGCTAAGTTCTCACGAGCACCACAGGTACCCTCCACCCCAGCAAGCTCCCGCTCCTGGAAGCCAACCCCTCGGGGCTGCCTGCAGCCAGGGGCACAGGCGCCTGCTTCCGGGCCCGCCCCCGCCGGGAGCGCCCCGCCCCCGCCCCGCCCCCACTGGGAGCGCCCCACCCTGCCCCGCCCCCAAAGCGCCCCGCCCACCTTGCCCGTGGACTCGGTGCCCCGCAGGATACATAGGTACACCAGCAGCCAGGCCAGGAGCAGGCAGAGCGCCGGCTCCCACTGCACGCCGCCGCTCTCCTGGATGGACGGCGAGATGTTGAGGGTCTTGCGGTACCAGAAGTACTGCGTGGACGACGCCTTCTCGCACTCCTCGTCGTAGCCCGTGCGGTTTGCGTTCAGGGGGCACACGGACCACGGCAGGGGGTCCTGGGGGGCCAAAACAAGCGTGTTAGGGGGAGGCGGGGCTGAGGCCTGGGTCACCGGTCACCGTGGCAGTGTGTGGGTGGTGTGTGCGTGGTGTGTGCGTGGTGTGGGCCCCGCAGGGCAGGTGCGGGTCCCCGAAAGGCAGGACGACCGCGGATGGGAGCTTGCTCTCTCTGGCAGAAATATTTAATTTGTTTTCCTTTAATTAAAAGAAAAAAAAAACGATAAAAGCAGCTTTTTTTTATTTTTTTTAAAACAAACCAAGCTGCTGGGGAAACTACTTGCCCCGTGTGTTCGCTGGCGCTCCTCAGACTGCTTGTAGGGGAAGCGACAGCCCCGAGGTGCAGCTCTGTGAGTGGGAGACCCAGGGGTCCCCCTCTCATCCTTGGAATCCCACCCTCCCTTTAGGACCTGGTGTCTGTGCCCGCTCCTTCCCGGGCTCACGTTCGGAAACATGAGCTGTAAGAGCTCCGTGTGTAGCAGCCATGTGCTCGTCCCTGGCGTCCACGTGGTGACAATCGCAAGGAACTGTACTACAATTGCTTACAGACAAGTAAACGCTCACCTAAATGAGGAAGTGCTAATAAACCGCTAATAGAGGAGTCCGTCTGCCAAGCCAGAGAGGAGCTAGTATGGGGGTAGGGGAGGGAACAAAGAAGTTGTAAAAACAAAACCAAATTTGCAGTGAGTAGAGCTAGAAACGCTTTATGGGGGGGGGGGGGGTGGGTAAGAGTTTTGTGTGGCCGATGATGATTTTTATCTTAGCGTACAGCGACTGGATTGTTCCAGCCTGGAAGACAGAGACGGCACAGCGGTAGCAAGCAGGCTTAGCGAGAGCAGGTGGTTTGAAAGGACAAAGCTTGCAGAGAGAATTGCTGGGTTCAAGTTGGTTTGAATCAGGATGATAAGATCGAGTTTATAAAAACTGAACAAGAACACACTGATACAAACCCAGGGTCATTCTCGGTGTTTATACTAATAGGGTTTTCTTAAAATAGTGATGTGCCTGGAGCCAGGAAACAAAGGATGTAGGAAAATTAAGCGTCTTAACGTTCTTCTAAACCTCAGTTTACTCTCAGAGTCATCGAGGTGATCACTTGCTGTCTCTGGTTAATTCATTCTAGATGAGTGAATGTTATTTTTCAATGATGTGTGATCTTATTTGGGACAAGTGTTTTCAATTTTTGGACATCCTGGCTCCCTTGGTACCAAAGTTCCAAGTTCAGACTTTTGACTGGGAGATTTTCCAGGGCCACTGGAGATCCTCAAAGGATGGATCTCTCATCTTGTAGAGATGCAAACTAGTTAGTTTCTCGGGCTTCTTGGACCCAGTGGGAAGCATTGCCAAATAATACAGTGATGTAAAGTTTATTTCTGGGGCCGGCGCTGTGGTGCAGCGGGTTAATGCCCTGGCCTGGGGCACCAGCATTCCATATGGGCACCAGTTCAAGACACAGCTGCTCCACTTCTGATCCAGCTCTCAGATATGGCCTGGGAAGGAAATGGAGTATGTCCCAAGTCCTTGGGCCCCTGTACTCGTGTGGGAGACCCGGAAGAAGCTCTTGGCTCTTGGCTTCGGATCGGTGCAGATCGGTGCAGCTCTGGCTGTTGTGGCCAATTGGGGAGTGAACCATTGGGTGAAGGACCTCTCCCTCCTTCCCTGCTTCCCTCCCTCCCTCCCTCTCTGCCTCTCCTCTGTGTAACTCTTTCAAGTAAATAAATAAATCTTAAAAAAAAAAAAAACCCTCACGTGCATTCCTTTGGGAAAAAATGTTATTTCTGTGACATAAATGTTCCAGAGATTGCCTAAAACTAATGAACACCTGATGGTTCTGGTGTGACACTGTAAGTTATCCTAAAAGTCGACATAGAAAAATAAATGTCCTTATCACCTGTACAACTCCCATCAACACTGTGACCATGACTATTTTAAGTCTTTTGTCACCCACAGTTTTCATCCCTAACATATTTGCTATCAGATTCATAAAAATGACTCCAACAGGTACTGTTAAACACAGTTTTTGGTAATTTGAAGATTCAGGGATGACATAACAATTTCTAGAACTATAATAAAGAAATGCACCAAGATAAAACAGAATGAGAATTAGTGACTTGACAATAAGCCAATTAAATGCATGGGGTTTTAGTTTTTTCTTTAATAAGTCTTTACTTAAATCTTTTTTCTGATTTTTACAAAACTCCTTAAAGTATCTCTGGTTTTCAGCATTGCTAAGGTATCCTTCTGCAAACCAAGGAGAAACATTTACTTTCTTTCCCCTACGATTCCCTTCAAATTCAAAAAACTAGTTCTGTGGGGCCAGCACTGTGACATACTAGGTTAATCCTCTGCCTGTGGCACCAGCATCCCATTTGGGCACCAGTTCAAGTCCCGGCTGCTCTACTTCCAATCCAGCTCTCTGCTATGGCCTGGGAAAGCAGTGGAGGATGGCCCAAGTCCTTGGGCCCTGGCACCCACATGGGAGACTTGGAAGAAGCTCCTGGCTCCTGGCTTCAGATTGGCGCAGCTCTGGCCCTTGTGGCCATATGGAGAATGAACCAGTAGATGGGAGACCTTGCTCTCTGTCTCTCCCTCTCTCTGTCTGTAACTCTACCTCTCAAATAAATAAAGCCTTAAAAAAAAACTCTCAGTATTTTTAGGGCCATGTGATCATTTCCACAAGTTCACTAAGAATATGCTCTTTAAGACCCAGCTGAAAACCCCACTGAGAACAGTACACAGCGTGTGCTGCTCCGATATTCCAAGCCTTGTGCTGACTAAACAAAATCATCAGACCCTCGGAGGTCCGGGAACCTCACTATATCCAGTGCCACTGGGAAAACACACCTACAGATTGCCTTGGTCTGGTTTCTCAAGCAGGTTAATACACAGTAAACCCCTTTTCTTCTTGCATTTATGCAAATAATGAAGCTGAGTCTAAATTTTACAAGTTTCTTTTTTTGATAGAAATTTCTATCATTTTTCCATGACTGTTGATGTACAATTTAATACTTTATCCCTTTTAGTACTTTCTGTTCTACTTAATACTATTGGTTGAACTCTGTAATTAACACACAATTATTCTTAGGTATTTAAATTTAACTGTGTGGGGAGCAACTCGGACTAGACTAAGTTACTGGAATTAAGACTTATTCTATGCATCTGCTCTCCCACAATATGGCGCTGGGAGAGGAGTAAACAGCTTCTACACAGCTGCCTCTCACCAACTTGACAAGCTGCAGGAGCTGCTCCTGATTGGAGGAGAGCAGTGTGCTCGGTGTGTGGGTAGCAGAGTTGGGATTGGTGGAAGAGGACTATAAAGGAGGAGAGAGACAACATGCACCAGGAACATCTAAGGGGAACATCCAAATAACATCTGAGCAGCCCCCGAGAGAGCTGGCTGGCGGTGTGCCGCTCCCCCGCGGAAGCGGGGAAAGTGGCAGGGGGAGCCGCCCCTCCACGGAGGTGGAGGGATCAGCAGCCAACCCGGGAAGGGCCGAGCAGACGAAAGAACAGCGCAGGGTCTAGTGTCATTCCTCTGCGAATGGGGTAGCGACAAACTGAAAAGTGGTCCCTGTTAAATATAAGAGTGGGAATAAGAGAGGAAGAGATGTACAACTTGGGACATGCTCAAGCTGACTTGCCCCAAATGGTGGAGTTAGAAATGTGCCAGGGGATTCCAATTCAATCCCATCAAGGTGGCATGTACCAATGCCATCTCACTAGTCCAAGTGATCAATTTCAGTTCACAATTGATCACACTGATAGGTCTAAGAGTCAAAGGGATCACATAAACAAGACTAGTGTCTGTTAATACTAACTAATAGAATTAAAAAGGGAGAGAACGATCCAACATGGGAAGTGGGATGGATACACAGAAGACTCATAAGTTGGCAGATGTCCTAAACAGCACTCTGGCCTCAGAATAAGCCCTTCAGGCATTCGGATCTGGCTCAAGAGCCCATGAGAGTATTTTAGGCATGGAAAGCCAAGACACTCTGGGAAAAAAAAAAAAAAAAAAACTAAATGAAAGATTTCTGTGAGTGAGATGGACATTTATTCCAACCCACATCGCACACTAAAGGTAGTCAAAGTTCGGCCCCTCCTCCCCACCTCAATCCATCTTTCCACCTGACCAAAGACAGTCTGGTGCTGGTGACCGCCCTTGAACTTGACCTGAGCGGTTAGACTGCTGGACTTTGTAGGGTGCAGCCAGTAGAACCCTCTTTTGCTTAAGCTGCTGCTTTGATCTGGCTTCTCTTATGACTGCAGGAGCACAAATGATGTGTGCCCAACAATCAGGACCCAAGGCCAGGTGCAAAGAGAGGCTCTGAGCTGCAGGGAAGGATGAAAAATCAATTCTTGGCAGAGTTGGAGGCTTGGGGGGACGGCACCAACCCTGCTCCGCCGAGACCAGCCCGACGTGGATGGGTCTCGCCAGTATCTGGGTTCTATGGGCTCAGATTCAGAGCACTCGATGCACAGCCATCTCAGGTCCCGCTGCATTGAGTCCTGCATTTCACAGGCACAGAGTCAAGGTCCCGTTCCATCACCTGATGGGCCACAGCCGCTTTAACAGTGAGCAGCTGGAGCTCGGGCCTGGACATCTGGGCAGTGCATGGGACCAGTGCTAGGGCAACCTCTGTCTCCCTGGTCAGGCTCACTCCTCGGAATCTGAGAGTGGCTTCTAGCTCAGAGCCCGGCTGTTTGCACCTGACCGCCAACAGGTGCTCCCTGCCCATGAGTAGGAACAGACTGCACTGTCCAAGGGGTAGGGGGTCCGCAGGGTACAGGTTCGGAAGTGCTCTGGGGGAGTGGTGAGGGGGTTCTGGGTCCCCTCCATCCTCCCACCCCCCACTGGCTCCCATGGATGCTATGGCCCTCGTCTTCCTCCCCTTCCTCTCTCCTGGCATGCAGGCTCTGGCTCACCTGGAAGGAGTGGAAGAGGTACCAGAAGGCCCAGGTGTTGATGACGTTGTAGTACATGGAGAGCAAGAAGGAGACCACCACGCTGGCGACGCCTGCAAGGAGGCACAGGGTGGCGCTTAGGACGACGACGCCCTCCCCACTCTGAGGCAGCGGTGGGGGCAGCCTGGGCAGGAGTGCCCAGGACATGCCTGCAGGGACCACAGAACCCCCTCCCCCCCAGGTGTGTGTAGTGGGCGTTCCCATGCGCTGTAAGCACTTAGTCAAGCTTCTGCCTTGACCACCAACCTTGCCCTTGCTTTGAGGCTTGAGGCTGATGATTTTCAATGTCAATGCCAGGTAGGGTGCTAAGAATGTCGTGAGTCTTTGTTGCTCACAATAAAATTATCCCCATGGGACAGCAAAGCCTGAGGCACAGTTTACCCAGGCCCACCAGCTAATTATGGCAGTGCTAGGACTCCAACCTCACAGGAGAAGCCCCTGGTCACTGCCACATACCACGCTGCACTCCACGTGGGAGGTGCTCCCTCCTTGGGTCACCTGAGGTTGAGTCACTGGACCCAAACCTGCCCTGTGGCGGCAGAGAGCAGGGGCATGGGAGGGGACAGGCGTGGAGGGGATGGCGGCTGTCCTGCCCTAGCCTGCAAGGACCCAAGGGTGGAGCTGGGAGCACCGGCAGCAGGGCCCCCGGGGCTACTCTGAGCTGGTCCTCCACAGCCCTTAGGGTCTATGGTCCTCACTCCTCCCCCTCCCCCCTCCTCCCTCAAAGCAGCTTCCCCCCACCCCCACCACCACCGACCGCTCGTTGTTAAACAACACGAGTGTGCACACACCTGCTGCCTATCTTGTCCTGTAGCAGGTGCAGCCTGAGAAGCCGTGTGCCACGGTTTCAAGTTCAACAGTCTCCAGAACCCAGGTGTGAAAGGCTGCAAACACGCCCCCTGCCCCCGTCCACACTGCCTGGCACCCTCCTGGGCTCTCTCGGGGTGGGGGTGGGGTCCCAGGGTGGGAGGGGGCTGGAGAGGGCCCCACGTACCGACGCCGCTGAGGTAGGGGCTGATGGTCCTCCAGGCGCCGATGCTGCCCTGTCGCATGCGCTGCCCCACGGCCAGTTCCAGGTACAGGAGCGGCATCCCCTCCACCAGGAGCATGATGACGTAGGGGACCAGGAAGCTACCTGTGGGCGCCCAGAGCTGAGAGCCAGGCCATCGCCCACGCTGGCCTCCGTGCTGTCCTGTCCCAGCCCCCGTGCCACGCCCTCCGTCATCCAAGTTGCCTCGCCGCTGCTCCTGTCCCCCATCCTTTGACCTCTGCTCACCCATTTGCCTGCTGGTCCAGGGATAAGAGGCAGCCAGGTGAAAATCTTTACCCTCACCTCAGCTGCTCGAGTGCTCCAAAGCCCCTGCCGCCCAGCCCCACCGGCAGAACCCAGGCTGCTGAGAATCACAGACCTTTCAAACCCACTGCTCCCAAGGAGCCATCTACAGACAGCTGCCCTGGGTAGGGAGGAGCCGCGGAGTGGCAGTGGAGCTGCGACAACGTCCCGCAGGTTGGGAGACACGGGGTCTGTCGGCTGCTCCTCCTGGTGGGCTCCCCCCAGCAGCTGGCTCACTAGCAGTGGCCATGACACAGGCTAGTGGGATAAGGGGCAGGGCTTCTGATTCTAATGAAACCAGGTCCGCCCAGCTGCAGAGTTCAGAGCAGGCTGCAGAGGGCGCTGTTCCACAGGTGTGAAGGTTCACGAGGAGTGCGCTCAGGTGGGTGGGTGCCCAGTGTTGCCTGAAATGCCCTCACGGTCCATGCCCGCATGCCACCGCCCACTTTTCCCTCAAGCTCCTACCACCACACAGGGACCCTGGCGTCCCCCTTAGACACCGCAGAGCCATGTACTCGGGCAGGGAACCCTGAATGCACTAACTCAGGCGCTGTCCAGAGTTCTGCCGTCCCAGGCAAAGCCGTGAGACCCAGCCCACTTCTCCCTGCCCCTGCCGGTTATGTCGAGGGTTGTGGCTGGACTGGGACCTAGCAGAGCCCTGAGGCCACACCTCAGAGGAAAAGTCACTGTCACTCAGGGGGGCTGAGAGGTAGGTCCCACCCCCACTCCTAGGCTCCGCCTTCCAGCTGCTCCTCCTCCTGCCCACGTGGTGCCCAGGACACTCATCTTGGATGCTACTGTGGGGACCCCACTAGCTCTATTCCTTCTTGGCCAACAGAGGGTGTTCCTGCCCTTTACCAGGTTTCTGTCCCTGGACAAGGACACTGAGGCCATCAGGGGCTCCCACCTGTGACACAGCTGACAGCACAGGCTGTGTGCACAGAGCCTGCTCGGAGCTGCACTGTAACGCTCCGTGGTTACATGATAACTTCTATCATCAAGGTGTCAAACAGTAACCACGCCGGCCTGTGGAGGTGGCTGTGTCCCTGACAGGTCTGGCCAGCCTTCCCTCTGCCTGTGGGTCAGGTGCAGCTGCACAGCCTGGTGCCAAGGTGGGCGCTGGGGGGGGGGGGGGCTCCCACCCATCGATCATGAGTGATTGCTATCACCCTTGCCAACCGTTCATGTAGACAGGGGCATTTGCCTGCAATCATTTTTCAACATATGACACCAGAACAACTGAGCCGCAGCCCATTTTTCGCATTTCATATGAAAACATCCCAACAGGGATCATAGACCAAATGCACAAGCCAAAGGTGCAAAACTTAGAAGCAGGGGACAAAGTGTTTCTGGTGTGGGTTCCGGCGATGCTTTCTCTGCTACAACACCCATTAGCTGGGGACAAGAAGGTCCCACCTTGCCCTCCCACAGAGTCCGAGGGAGGGGCCCAGCGGTCTGACCTTGGGCACACGTGGGACGGTGGTGCCTGGTGCTCCAGGCTGGGTGGAACCAGGCAGGTCCTGGCACAGGGCCCCCCAGGTGCGCACTCACCTCCGCCGTACATCTGACACAAGTAGGGGAAGCGCCACATGTTGCCCAGGCCCACGGCGTAGGAGATGCAGGTGAATAGGAACTGCAGCGGGTTGGACCACAGCGGCCGCGCCTTCTCCATGGCCCCGGCCTCCACGCCGGGGGTTCCCACCTGGATGCTGCTCTCTCCGCCCCCCCACGCCCCAGGACACTGACTTGGGCATTCCGGGCTTCCCCAGGACTTAGACTCCCCAGCCTCTGGCAGGGAGGCCAGATGGGACCTAGGGGGCTCCATCCCCGGAAGCCGCCACCTGCGAGGTGGGAAACGCCAGCTCTCTCTTCTGGAACCCAGGCCCCTCCCTCTCCTGCTGCCGCTCTGGTCTCCTGGGCCCTGGAATCTGCTCTCTGCCCCACCGGGGCCCTGGCTCCAGCTCTATCCATTTTCTTGGCGCCTCCCTCTCTGGCCTGGACCTACGGTTGGACACTTGCATGCATCTCCCTCCCACCCACCTTTGACCCCTGTTCCTTTCACTGCTTCTCAGCCCTGAGACACCCAAACACCAGGGTTTCTGGGCTCCCCAGGTTGCTGGTAGGGGCTTCTAGAAAAATCTGGTAGAGCTGCGTACTATTATATCTGGTGGAGATTAGTGAGGGGCCACTGCTCACTCCCCCTCCCTCCGCTCTCTGCAGAGCCCGCTGTGATGTGTGCTGTTGGCCGATTTCTCTGGTGTCAATTCTCCCTCTGTGGCCAGTGCCAAGCCACCCGTGGTGGCACCACAGGTGGCACTGGGGGAGAAACGCAGCGCACCCGATATCGCATTTCCACCTCCCAGCTTCAGGAGCTAGGGGATCCTCCAGAGCCAGTTAAGGTCAAGTGGAGCCAATAATTAGGAAGGGGTGAGGAGCGAGGAGTTAGCTGCTCATTCTTAATGCGGGCTGCATGTAACAAGCAGCTCAGACAATTCCTGAAACGCCACCTGTGGGCTCTAGGAGGCGCCACTGCACCAGGCAGTCTCCTTCGCTTTTGGTTCCACTTGCACGGAAAGCTACTGAATAAGGACGGGTTTGCTTGCACCCACTGAGGCTCAACTTTTGATGGGAACCCAGCAACCACAACCTCCTAAGACACAGCTGTTCGTTAATGCACCGGAACCCAGCAACGGGTGCTCCTTTTAATGAGATCTTTGCCACTGAGCTGCTAACCTCATTGTCCTCTCCGAAGCCACCAGTTCACCTTGAGGATATCAAACTTCTGGGCACGTTTCAGATGGGACAAACAGTGTCGGCACCGCCAAGTCCTGCACCTCTCTGCCTGCCCAGCAGGATGTGCGCCAGGAGAACGGGAGGTCTCAGGAGCTGCCTTGTCACCAGTGTCCCCGAGGCCTTCCCCTGTCTGATCCAAATAGGGTCACATCGGGGCTGGCGTGGCGGTGCAGCAGTTCAGGCCACTTCCCGCGACCCTGGCATCCCATGTGAGTTCTGGTTTGGGTCCGGCTGCTCCACTGCTGATCTGGAAAAGCAGCAGAGTAGCCCAAGTGGTGGGGTCCCTGCTGCTCATGTGGGAGGCCTGGCCAGGTGCTGGCTGTTGGGGCCATCTGGGAGGGAACCAGAGGGTGGAAGATCTCTCTGTAGCTCTAACTCTCTCCTGATCCCTCTCTTGCTTACTCTCTCGCCCTCTCTCCCCCTGGCCTGTTAACTCCAGTGTTCAGTGTGTTTTGTGGTGGCCTTACACTGGTGCCGTGACTCGGATCCTGGCTCTCCCATGAACTTGGCGTCTGAGCTGCCTTGGGGTCCTGGATTTCTGCCAGTCAGAAAACACACCCCCGGGACTCCTTCCAGGTCACTGAATGTTCTCCATCCACATGTCAGCCTTTCAAATCCTCAGGTGAGACACAGATCAGGGAATTCTCTTACAGTGAACTTAACCACAGGACGTGGTTCACTCTGCTTCATCTCCCAGTCCTGGTACCAGGCACCACAACCTCCCACGGGCTACAGGCTATGGGCCTTTTGTCTTCACACGGGCTCTAGACCTCGGGCTCCAGTGGGTGCGTGGTTGAGGACTCCCACTCTCTATATCTATACCCTCCCTGTCAGACGGCTGTGATGTTGGGGAGCCCGATAGCCACCAGTCCAACTGCATGGGTTGCCATGGAAACTTTTCTGTCCAACCCTCCTCTCAGTTGTCTCCTACCTGGACAGCCAGTCCACATTTGACCCTGACACCATTCAAGATCTTTATCACGTCTGTGAGCCTTCAGGAAAGTGGGAAAAAAATCTCCTATGTCTAAGCTTTCTCCTATCTCAGCTCTAAACTTTCTCCAGCTCAAGTTCTCTTAACTTCCAAAGCTCTCACTCTCTTGGTTCCCGTCCCACCCAGGAATTCCAACCTTATCTCAGAACCACCCCGGCCTCGGCCTCGTCTTCTCCAACCCGTCTTCGCCCCTCCTCCTCCTGTTCTAACTTTGCCATAATAGCTCCCTAAGGAGGTTCACACCTCCCTTAGGATGTTCCCTATGTGAAGAGATAAGTTAGGCCTGGAGCTCATAACTGGGGAGGCCATAGAGCCACCTGATTATTATCAGGCCCCTCTGTCAGTTTCTATTTGCCTCTCAGTGGGAAAGCCTGCTCATGGTTTAGACAGCACCTTTCTTAGGTCCTCTAACAATGGCTGTGTCCTTTGTTCTAGACCCTGTCTAGCCCACTTGGGGCCTCATTCCTTTGTAATCATAGCCTCTACTCTTACATCACTGGCTCTTCTTCCAGCCAATGTGTATTGATGGTCTTCTCCCCAACCTAATGTTCTAGGATCAGAATTTTTCTACAGAAAACCCCACCCACCCGCAAGAGACACGTGGCCTTTCTTGCAGTCTTGGTCAGGATCAGCTTCTCGGCCTGCCTCTCCTGAGCAGGCATCAGGAACAGCTTTGGGCCACAACGTTGTCTCCACCAACCGACTCCAAAACAACTCCCACAGTTACAAGAGGAGGTCACCAGGTCCCCTGAGACCTCAGCTGACACCATCTGAGGTCTCCAAAGCCAAATCACCTCACTAGCAGGTGTAGTACCACAGAAGAGACGGGCCTTAACCACGTTATTATGTTAGCCCATCAGGCTACGTAGAACCACATCCGTCTGACATCTAGGGTTCAGAGACCCCCTTGTTTCCTCTCCTCTGTTCAAGTGCTTACAGGAGGTGATAATGGAGCGAACCAAGGCCTTAACTAACCAGGCGGTCAACCAAGTGCTGCTACAGGGGCATACTCAGCTCCCTACCCAGACATTGCAGCTTTGAGACCTTGCCCCATGTCAGCAGGAAGTACTCTAAAAGACAGATCATCGTCCCTCCACCCCTCCTGGACTTTGGGGCTGCTGTAATCCCATACAACACTTGCTTTGTAAAAAAAAAAATAAATAAATAAAAGAGGGGAATATTAGTAAAATGGTGTGGTCTTATCTGTGGCGTCATCTATGCCCCAGAAGCCATCTTGGGCTTTGGGCCCCATGGCCACTTTGCCCAGTAAGCTCCAGTCCTAAGTTCCATGGCCCAAGCACAGGTGTCAGCTCCACCCCCCCCTACACTAACGGGTTTTGCTTCTCCTACTTCCCTGCCCCAGGCAAAGGTATAACAGGACCTGCCTCCAGCACACGTGCCCTCTCTCCTGATCCCTCTCTCACTCACTCTCTCGCCCTCCACCTCTGGCCTGTCAGGCTTCCCCCACCCAACAATAAACCTTTTCCTTAAAACAATAACAAAAATAGGGTTCACAGGTCACTGTGAACAGCAGTCATTTAACCAGAGTGGCCATTAGAAGGCTTTAAAAGCAAATACACAAAACTGCTTAGTAGTAATCTTTAATTCTGCCTAGGTAATCAGTCTTTTTTTTTTTTTTTTTTTTTTTTTTTTTGCTCTTCACTCAAAAGGTGAACAGAAATCTTTTATGGTCTCTTATCAGCTAAGCTGTAATCCTGTTGATTTTTTTTTTAAATCTATTTGCGAGAGAGGGACAGAGTTCCTATCCAC
Source organism: Oryctolagus cuniculus (assembly GCF_964237555.1). Lineage (NCBI taxonomy): Eukaryota > Metazoa > Chordata > Mammalia > Lagomorpha > Leporidae > Oryctolagus > Oryctolagus cuniculus. The sequence goes on from NC_091441.1 coordinate 103,510,008, forward strand.
TGGTTCATTGCCCAGACATCAGCAACAGGTGGGGCTGGGCTGAGCTAAAGCCAAGAGCCAGGAACTCCACCTGGGTCTCCCACATGGGTGGCAGGACTCCACGACGAGGGGTCGACCTGGTGCCACCCCGGGTGGGCGTTAGCAGGCAGCGGAATCAGGAGCTGGTTTGGGCTGGGCAGTCTGACATCGGGTCTTACATGCGAGGCTGAGCGTCATAGCGGACTCTGTTGAAAGCAGCGAGACCGGTGCGTCGGCTCCGAGCTCCCGGTGCCCAGCTGAGCCAATGCCTGTGCCGGGGGTGACCCAGTCAGGTCAGGCTTTTCCTACCTGAGGGCTCAGATGGAGGAAGAGGCCAGGAAGCCCGAGCCCACCCCCGGCAGCCATAACCGCCTGTGGCTCTTGCCGGAGACTCAGCCCCTGCACCTGCACCTGCGCCTGCGCGCTCTCCTGGCATAAGGCACCCTTGGTGCAGCCCCAGACCCGAGAGGAGCCGCCCTCGGCTACTGGGAGGTGGGTGGGCTCTGTGGGTGACAGAGGACTGCGAGGGATGGTCAGGGGTGCCTTTCCTGTAGTAGGGACCGGCAGGGACATTTCCTCTCTGGTTTTCACCTGCAGACCACTAACTGGAGGGGCTGGGGCTTAAAGAAGAACACACCCAGGAGGAACGGGCCCCAGTGGAAGCTGACAAGTGGCAGGAAGCCCTGGGAGCAGCCGAGCAAGCGGTTGATGGTCTCCCAGGAGCCGGCCTGGGGAGGTGTTGATTTCCCAGAGAGGGCGATGTAGTGAGCGAGGTTGTGAGACGGAGCTTGGTCGGCTAAGAAGGTCCCATGTGAGAAGCAGGACCGAAAACCAAGAGAAAGCGAGGCCTTGAAGTTCCACGTTGAACATCAGCCTCCAAGGATGGTCAGATGGGTTGGCACAGGGCTAGAGCCGCGTGCAGAGAGGAGGTCTGTGAGGGGCTCGAGCCCACGCTGAGCCCCTGAAGGGAAACTGTATGCCTTCTCCAGGCAGTGTACACCCACGCATGCACGCAGCCTCATTTGCATACAAAGCCCAGAGACTCGCAGGGACCTCCTTGAAGGCTGTGGCCTCTTCAGATAGGGTAAGGGATACACCTGTACTTATTCTTTTCTTTTGAATTCATTTTTTCTCTTCAATACATTTAAACATGAAACTTTATCTCTTTACCATATGTGTAAAATGAATGTTTTCTAATGCATTTGAAAATAAAAACATTAGGAATTTATAAACTTCTCTTTCCAAGGCTGCCTACAGTCACTACACAATGCCTCGGCAGTCTATAGCCCACTCTGGGTGCATAGAGTTTGCCCACCACACCACCAGCAGGGCCCTAGATCCCAAGGGTGCCTGTGTGGGACTGTGCCCATCTTGCAGCGAGGTGCAAGTGGGTAGGCCCTGGGGTTCAGTTGCTGTGCATTGCAAAGAGAATTGATTCAGCTACTGACTCATTTAAATAGAGGTGTTGCAGGAGCCCTGCTTCTGTGTCTGTGTCTGTAGTGTGAACATGAGTACAGAGACCCTGTGATGCTTGCACGGTGACAAACATGCCTAACACGAGTGTACTCGTCTGGAGCACGCCAGGGAAATCTGCTCCTAGCTGCCAGGCAGCCACTGATGGGTGCAGTCTGCTTGCTGGGGAAAGGCAGCTGGCGGGAGATACTTCATTGCCTTCTCCAACTTCTCGCAGGCAGACCAGCGGTTCGTGTGGAACGGACATCTTCTGCGAGAGCTGTCTGCTCAGCCAGAGGTAACGTGCATGGAATCACATCCGCTGTGTCATGAAGACTTAACTACACAGTGACTTAGCATAAAATGACTATTCACCAGGGATTGGGATAGATAATTCTGATTTCACTCTGTGTGGAACGTACACACTTGGATCAGGTCTACACTCGCTTGGTTGAAGAAGCCTAATTCTTTTACTATGAGCTGCTGTAGGCACCTTAAGTAAAAATGCGTTGCTTTCTGTAAGAGAGAGAGAGCTAGAGTGGGTGTTGGTGGATGAGCAATAGAGAAGTGAGGGCCAGGGCTAGGACCCCAGACAACTGGGGCTCTGCATGTGTCTTCCTGGGGCTGTGGCTTCCGTCAGTGACCTGGGAGAGATGTGTGCAGTGTCCCTGCCTCTGTCCTCTGTTTAGTGAAATGAGGTTATGCAGAGGGAGGCCCCACTAAGAAATCAATCCCGTGAGCCCTCCCGAACTGCGACTAAAATGAACAAAGAAGCAAAACTACCCGAAACAAAATCACACCTGTACTAAACACACACATGGGTTTTCTCGTCTTTATTCCGAAACAATCCAAAACCTGTGTCCCTAGCATTTACCTTCTACCAGGTATTACAGTAACTGAGATCAGTTAGGGTAGGTGGGAGGGTGTGCTGGGCTCTGTGCAAACACTCTTGCCACCTTAGCAAGGCTGTGAGAGCATCAGAGGGGGCCACGCGTGGTGAAGATGGGTTGTGTGTTGACTCTGGGAAGTGGGTTTGTCTGGTTGCTCTATTTCTTGTCATTTGCTAGTCTTGTTCGGAGAAGTAGTTTGTGGTGCAAACAGCAGGGTGGGGGGATCTTTGCCTGGGAGGAATGAAGAAGTTGCAGGCCAGGAATGAAACAGAGGTGAACATTCTGCAACGCAGGTGCTCACTGTGTCCAAATCTGTGCCTGTGCAATGCAGATGACCGCAGCGGGTCATGTCACCTTAGAGACATTTCTGTAACAGGAAAAGGTGCCCTGCGCTTACTGCTTTTCCATGTTTCTGTATTACCTCGTCATACCTGTGTGATACCATACTGCTTCTTTCACATATTTACTTTTGAGGTGCATTGATTATAAAGACATTGTCGTCTCCTTGTTTCAGTCCAGTGGTTTGCTCCTCCACAGTCCCATGCTGGGCTCCTCACCTGATATTACTCTTAGTGCACAGCGGGCTTTAGGGTTTATTCTCATGCACACTTAGAGACAGCTTCTAGAACCGCATGAGCAAAGTGTTTCAGAACAGGTAGAAATTGCTACCAACAAGAAAGGCAAACTCGTTGGCACAGAATCTTAGAACACGGATTGCAAGTGGCCAGTAACAACATGAGTTCTTCGAATTATTCTCTCTCTGTTCAAGGATTCTGGGGCTCCTGATTTAACGACAAAGACTATGTTTCCTCTGTTTTGCCTTTATCTGCTGTTCCTTTGTATCTGTAAATTTCAGGACAGCTGGAACCCGACAGTTGAGCGGCAGAGCTCTTGGGGCTCCTGCGGTGATTTCCAGGTTCTTCTGCTCAGCGTCCTCCACGGCCACCGTCGGTTTTCCGGCATCAGATTGTGCCAGCCCCCACACCAAAGCTCAGCACAGTTGTTGCCCTTAAAAACATTCGAGCCTCCTACCCCAGCCTACATGGCCCCGCCCGCTCCTGCATGCGCACCTCCTATCATGCTCCTTCCTATTCCCACCCCAGGGCCTTTGCACTTGCTGTTGGTTCTGCCTGGACTGACCCTTCCCTGGGAATTTGTATCATGAGCTCACCCTTATCTTTCAATTCCAGGTCACATAGCCCCTACTCGAATCTCCCTCCCCACAGTACATTAGCGCCCCTCTAAGGCCATCATCTGGGCCCATTCATTTCCTTCTTGGACACCATAAGTCCACATTCATCGCATTGACATGTTGTCTAGCGTTCTCTCTCTCCTCTCCCAGAATCTAAGTGTCATAGAAGCTGGCGTCGGCATCTGTTGGGTTTACAATCCTCCTGTTACCTCTCCAGGGGCTGCTTTGTAATTTGCAAATTGAGAAAGTTCAGGAAAGGCCAGTCCGTGAAACAACGTACAAAAACCCGATCCACTGCTTGACCCATTTTTGTCCTCAGTTGAGGTCCCAAGGTCAATTTGAATCAATGGTGGTCTCCCATGGCCCCGGCCAGAGAAGTGCTGAGGACTGGGTAGGCTGCCCGGGACCCCCTCCAAAGCAGTGGGAAGATTCTGCAGTGACTCACAAGTGTCCCCTTCTGCTTTCAATCCGATAGATGGGAATGTGTTTTCCTGGCTGGTCCTGAAGCAGCTGTCTCTGTCCTCTCCTGCTGTAGGTAGCAGAGAAGCATGGGGGAGAAACCAGGGCGCTGAATATTGGGGTTCAACACAGCCCGGTCTGTACGTTTGAAGGGACAGTCATCTTTTGATACTTGGATTTCTGGGGACACTGGGAGTGTGGATAAGATGACAACTCCAGACAGAAGACCTTGCTAATGCCTATTTTTGCAAAGTTTATAGCATGAAAAAAAAAAGTTAAAAAAAAATGACATTGCTGGTTGATGTTACCATGTCTTCAGAAATGTCTGTAGAAAGATCCCCAAAGAAACTCTCTGGATGCCAAGACTCAGTGAAGCACCGAACGTCAGAGCAGGGGACCTGGACCCACTGATGGCAGCAAAACAAAGACTAGGTGGCATGGTGGGCGGCGCCATCTCACACGGCCGGCGTGGCTTCTGTTACAAGATGCCCTGTTTGCATTGCGTATGTTCTAAAAAACTATTTATCTGTACATAAAGTTGGTTGTAAGTGATGTTTGTGGTTGTTCCTGTAAGTTGGCCATGCTGTGCAAACAACACGAAGTCAGTGTTGAGCTCTCCTCCTCATAGGGGCTTCCAGAACTTTCCCCACTCCACAAAGACACCACGGGCCATGGAAGACACACCTTGAGGACCAGGCTCCTCATGGCAAACTTCAGTTGGGGCAACATTGGTAGAGGGGGGCAGGTCCTGGATCCAATGTGCAAGGGCTTAGATTCCACAAAGTTCCCACCCTGGGGTTTGCAAAGCTCTTCTCCGTCTGTGGCCAACAGTCCTGTTAGTCGGCAAGTGGGGAGGGGCAGCGAGGTGCTGCACGCTCACGGTGGGCGAAGGCAGCAGTACGGACCGCACGCTGACAAGAGGAGAGTATTTCACCCCGGGCACCTCAGCACTCCCGAAACCGATCCAAGTGCGGCTGCCTCTCCTCGGTGCAAACCCAGTGGCTTAGATTTGGTCCAAAAAATTAAATCAAATTTCTGCTCGCACCATGCATTCATTTTAGGATTTCCCTAGAATGAAACAAGGGAATCTCTTTAAGGCTGGCCCGATCAGACTGAGCCTGGGTCACAAGGAGGCAGCCGGACAGGACCTCCCGGGGCAGGTCCAGGGGAGAAAGGGCAGCTTCCTGAGGTGGGGAGGGGTGCTCTCCAGAGCAGGTGTCCTTTGTGTCCTTCCTCCACACCGTCCTCATCCTCCTGTGCAGCCCAGGAAGGTGACGGCTGCCTCCCCTTGGCTTCAGTGCCTGCGATGGCAGCCGAGCAGGGTGTACCTGGGAGCCGGAGCTCTGGGGGGCCCTGATCTCAGGACGCGGGGGCTGTGTCTCCTCTCTTGAGGCAGCGCAGGATGAATGTCCCCAGGGCCACCAGGGGGACGCACATGGTGGAGGCGGCCACGAGCAGCCCGATGACAGCCAGAGCATACGGCGGGTAGTCCCTGGTCACCAGCTGGCCCTGCAAGGGGGAACAGGAGTCAGCAGCAGGAAGTGCCCCAGCCCACAGGCGCCCACTTAGGGGAGCAGGGTGCTGGGGGGGAAGGGAGCCTGGGGTGGTACCCACTGCGAGGCCCGCGCAGCCCTGGAGTTCCCAGCAGGGAGATGAGTCCCTCCCTCCAGCCAGCGGTAGAGCTGCGGCTCCAACACCCACAGATCAGCGCCTCATGTCAGAGGGGCCTTGTAGGACCCCCATATTGGGTGCAGTAGCAGCCCCTAACAAGAATGCAGCTGGAAGGCTCTGGGTGGTGCTGGGGAACAGCGCAGCCCAGACCGCGTGGCTGAGCACACCTGGGCCAGGCTTCCAGGGAGGAAGCATCTGTCAAGCACTCACAGGGCTGCTCGCACGCTGCAACCAGTGACCGGTCCGCAGCATGGATCTAACCAAGGCTGTGCTTTCGGAAGTGAGGGGCCTGGCCAGGGAGGGCAGGTACCTGGGTGGCGTCCCAGGCTTGGTACCGCAGCGTCCCCGCCAGGATGTAGTCGCTCAGGTAGAAGAGAAAGAGGCTGATGATGAGCAGCGGGCTCACGACTGCCCACATGATCTTCCAGTACCAGCTGAGGGCGCGGCCGGTCATGGCCTGGAGGTCACGTTCAAACCTGGTGCAGAGGAAGTCCGGGTGGCCCCCGGTGCAGTGATCAGATCTGGTCTGTATTATGTCATGATGTTAAGGGATCCTGTTTCTACCAGATATTTTAAGCCTTCTTGACAGGCATTCAAAAATCAAAGTTCTAAATTCTTTGGACTTTGATATTTCCAGTTGGGCCTCTGGAAATATCAAAGAATACGTCTCTCAGGGTGTTTGGATTACATGAAAGGTACTGTCAGGATATGAAGTGGTGCTAAATGTTAAGTTACGATAATCTAAAAATCTACCGATACAAATGTCCAAAAGTGAAAAACTCTATGGATCTTGTGTGACCAGACATGATGGTTATCTTAATGAGAAAGGCCCAGAGGCCTAAAAGGGGTAAATGATTTGTAAAATCCTACTGATGCTTTCAAAAACAATGTGTGGAGTAAGCAAGTGCCTCTTGTTTGTTAATGAGTTTATAACTTTAACCATGGCTATTTAAAGTCTTTTGTCATCCATAGTTTGTGTTCTCCTCCAAATACTAAAATTCAGATTTGCTGCTGATAAGGACTAAACATTGTTGCTCCTGTGTTTTACTCCGTCCTCCTGTAGGTTCTGAGGGACTTTCCCAGTGACTTGTACCATATTCTGTACTTTGGGACGGCCCTGCAAGGAGATGAAGCCAGTAATGCACTACAGGTTCCAACTGGGAGGAAGTGTGGTTCACTGAGGTTACTAAGAGCAGATAGTAATGCAAATCAATTGGTAATTTTCAAAAGGTTAAAGATTTTTAGAAGCTATTACTGAAACAGCGTTATTGTTCTATCTTGTATGTTATGTTATACATGTGTACATACTATATGTCTACATAGGAAAGTTGAATAAGAGCTCTATTTTAATTGGCTTATAGATAAAAGATTGCTCATAAATTTAAACTGCTAAGTTAACTAAAGGTAGCTTTTGGTTCACATGACCTAGATGAATCTCTGTATCAGGTGTTTTAGGTGTTTATGCTAAGGTTGCTGATCCAACAAGTTACACTGTGTTAGATCTTTAAGAGATGTTTTTAAATACATGATTCTGTAAATTTATAGAAGGCATTGGACCTTCTTGTGAGTGTTTTCACAAGTTGTTATTTAACAATTAAAATTGTTGCTAAGTTTTCATTTGATATTAAGTTACCGACAGTAAGAGAGCCGGGAAGGCTGACTTGTTCCCTGATTTCTCTCTTCTCTTCAAGGTGGGGAACTGGCTCTGTACTGAAAGACTCTCCGGGATGCACAGTTTGATCTTCAGGCCTTATAAAAGGGATGGATAACGTGTTTCTGTAATAATAGCACAGCCAGACTGAGAGCTTCAATCATGATTTCACAGCTACATTTACTTCCCAATAGGCACAGGAAACAGGCAAAACCTCCCTTTCAGACCATACAAAGGGAGAGAAAATTTTCAAGTGAGGACATAGCTTTGCTCATGGGCATTGTCCACCTCACAGAGAAACCACTACCAGAACATGCCTGTGGCTACAGACTTCTAGTTTAGGGCACCAAAGATAGGGATGGCGCACCCCCTGACTTGCATCCTCCTAAAGCTTTCCTCTGGTCTTCCAGAAGGAAGAGGAAGCCAGGCAGCAGAAGCGATACAGAGAGAGGCGGCAGCCCATGAATGGCTGCCTCGCACAGTGGTCTACCCTCAAGGAGACCCAGCCGCCAGTCCACTGCAGTGGCTTTCGAGGCGGAAAGCCAGGGTTGCAGCAGAAGTCAGCTTGTGAAGAGCCCTGGCAGCCCTGCCAGCCGAGAGTTGGGTCACTGCAAACAGAGCTGACCTGCAGTCAAAGGGCGCCCAGGTCAGAGCCACACATCTTGTTGGCTCCAAGCTGAAGAGCCCTTCACTCGGCCCAGCTTCCAAAGTGACCACCGCTGCTGAGGGGACGGCCCAGTAGGGTCAGCAACACTGCAAGCAGAACTGTAGATTTCCTGTTGGAGATGCCACCTGCCGTCACCGGGCCAGCGCCCTTCCCAGGCCAGCTAGGTAATGGGAGTCACCAGGGTGTGCTCCCTAAGGAGGTTCACACCTCCCTTAGGATGTTCCCCATGTGAAGAGATAAGTTAGGCCTGGAGCTCATAACTGGGGAGGCCATAGAGCCCACCTGATTATTATCAGGCCCCTCTGTCAGTTTCTATTTGCCTCTCAGTGGGAAAGCCTGCTCATGGTTTAGACAGCACCTTTCTTAGGTCCTCTAACAATGGCTGTGTCCTTTGTTCTAGACCCTGTCTAGCCCACTCGGGGCCTCATTCCTTTGTAATCATAGCCTCTACTCTTACATCACTGGCTCTTCTTCCAGCCAATGTGTATTGATGGTCTTCTCCCCAACCTAATGTTCTAGGATCAGAATTTTTCTACAGAAAACCCCGCCCATCCGCAAGAGACGCGCGGCCTTTCTTGCAGTCTTGGTCGGGATCAGCTTCTCGGCCTGCCTCTCCTGAGCAGGCATCAGGAACAGCTTTGGGCCACAACGTGGTCTCCACCAACCAACTCCAAAAGCAACTCCCACAGTTACAAGAGGAGGTCACTAGGTCCCCTGAGACCTCAGCTGACACCATCCGAGGTCTCCAAAGCCAAATCACCTCACTAGCAGGTGTAGTACCACAGAACAGATGGGCCTTCACAGTGTTGTTATTATGTTAACCAATCAGGCTACGTAGAACCACATCCATCAGATGTCCTCACCAGGGTCCAGAGACCCCTCGTTTCCTCTCCTCTAGAAAACCCTCTCATTACCTGGTTAATGCCACTCCTAGGACCATCAGCTGCTATTCTCACCCTGGCTTTTATACTACTGTGTCTGTTTAAGAGTTTACAGGAGGTGATAATGGAACGAACCAGGGCCTTCACCAACCAGGTGGTCAACCAAATGCTGCTACAGGGATATACTCAGCTCCCTACCCAGGAGACGGTGGCTTGAGACATCACCCATGCCAGCAGAGGGTAACTCATTGTTCCCATGTCAGCAGGAAGTACTCTAAAAGACAGATCATCGTCCCTCCACCCCTCCTGGACTTTGGGGCTGCTGTAATCCCATACCACACCTGCTTTATAAAAAGCCAAAAGGGGGAATGTTAGTAACATGGTGCAGTGTCATCTGTGACGCCATTTTAGGCTCTGGTACCTGTCACCATCTTGCACAGTAAGCTTCAGTCCTATGCCCAGCCTGATTTGCTGGAAGTCAGGTGACCAAATGGCCCACCCACAAGCGTCAGCTCCACCCCCTCCCTCACCCCCACAGGATGCACTGCCCCCACTTCCCTACCCAACAGGCCTGCTTCCCACACCCATGCTCTCTCTTGACCCTTCTACCCTTTTTCCCCCTCTCCCTCCAGCCTGTTGGGTCCCCCCCCCCCGCCCCCGACAATAAATCTTTCCTTTAACTCCGGTGTTTGGTGTGTTTTGCAGTGGCCTCACACACAAGGACATAGAACAGAAAGCGCTGGGGTCCTTTTGTGTCTTCACTCCACCCCCACTTCCCTGCATAGAGCAAGAAGAGGAGCTGCAGGACCTACACAGAGCTGGTGCTGCCTTGTCACTAGATGGCGCTGTGCCCAGAGGCCATGGATGGGGGGAGGCCAGGTCTCAGGCCCCTCTTCCTCTCCCTCCTTCCTGACCACCTCCCCCCCACCCCCACCCCACCGCCGATGGGCTTGTCGCATCCCTCCAGGGGACCCCCAACACTTTCTCCCCCTAGACTGCCATTTCCCAGGTGACCAGCTGGTCTCACGTTATCAGGGACATTCAGGGGTCTGTGTTTCACCAGCCCTCCCTTGGTTTAGACACACACTCTGGTTTGGAAGTTGCTCTAGGCCACTCGCTGTGGCCCCATCACCCAAGGGAACGGAAAACATCCAGTGCTGCACGGTGCACCGGCAGTGAGAACCCAGCTACATTTGGAGTTGCCAGCTTTTCCAAGGTCTAAGTTCTCAGCCAGACCCTGATCAGGGTTCTTCAAAAAACACAGATGTTGGCAAGAGATAAGAGGAGTCGGTGCGTGCAGGCAGGGTTCCCTGACCCAGGAAGGTGTGGGTGTCCAGCAGGGCCAACTGGCACATGCCCCATGGTACAGAGTAGAAACCCAGCCAACAGAGAAGATTTCAGTTGGAAGCCAACAGAGAGTGGAAGAGAGGCTGAGAATTAGCTGAGATCGGAGGGTAAACTTGAACAAGCAATGAAGAAGGGCAATGCACATTGCAAGAGACTTTTCTTGCATTTTCCCCTTGCAGCGGGCAGGGGCTGGGGTCTCCTCACCTCCTCAGCCCGTACACATAGCACACGGAGATCGCCTCCACCAGCACTATGAGCAGCAGGGACAGTGTGGCTCCGTAGTCATTGAAGATGTCAAACCAGTAGTTGCCAGACTCCAAGGTGAACACCATGCCGATGGCACAGTTGATGAGGCACACCAGACCTGGGGGTGCAAGACCACCTGCTCACCTGTCTGTGGGGTGGCAGGAGCAGACTCTCCTGGGAACGTTGGCCAGCACGTGGGTTGGGAGCCCTGTGTGGCGAGCAACCAGCAGGGAGCGCGGTTCTCATGGGAATGGCGCCAGGCTGTGGGGCGGGGGCTCCTGTTCATCCCAACCCCTCAGCCCCAGGGCTCAGGGGAGCAGACAGGAATGAGGGGATCCTATGAGCCATTTCCTGAGAGCTCTCGCACCAGCCCAGGAGGGGAAGAGGGAGAAACCAGCGTTTACCAATAGCCTACTCACCCTGTATTCCACCCATATGCCTCTGCACCCCAGGTTGGGGGAGGGGGACTCAGAGGCGTGGAGCCCCTCGCCCCTTCCCCCACAGCACACGCGGCAGACAGGAATAGAGCCCCTCAGCCTCCACTCCGGGCATTGGTGTCCCCCTGGCCACTGACTGCTGGCCCTGGGCCCCATGGAATGTCTGCCCTGGCTCCCACCTGCCCTTTCCCCTGTGGCCCTGAGCCCTCTGCACCCTGAGGGGACCCGGCCTGTGTCATGCTGACGACAGAGACCAGACCCCAGAGGAGAGGGGACGGGCCCTACCCGCGTGGTCAGGGTGAGGGGCTGGAACCAGAGCTGGCAGTGGCAGAGAAGTCTCGTCACAGGGACGGGGCTGGCCACGGCAGCCTGGGTGGATGGAGCTGACGGCTGGAGGGAGCTGGGAGTGGTCTGATTGGCAATGGCAACCCCAGTGCCTGGCAGGATGGAGGAAGGAAGAGTGGCGAGTCCCCCATAGCAGTTCTGACACAGGCGGTATGGGGGTGATGGCTCCTGCTCCCCACATCTCACCTAGAGATTGTCAACTGCAGGGTTTATTAACATGGCATTCAAGAACAGCACAGACAAACCTGAAATGTCAGAGGTGACTTCTAGAGGTGCCTATTGTCTGGGGAGGCGTGTAGGAAAGTTTTTCACCTTGACCTAAGAGGCAGTTACTTGGGAGGCTACAAGTCCACAATTAGTTGATGTGTACTTAAGAAACACATACTTTAGCATGGGTATACTTCAGTTAAGACAACGAAAAACCAAAGCAGGCGCTCTCCTAGCCTAGTGATCACCATTATTCTGGGGCGGGACGAGGTCGGAGGGGAGGTGATCCCTTCCCCATCTCATGCCCTCAAGAAGGAAACCACACCAGGTGCGTCACCTGACCCAGGTCCCAGGTTTCCAGACGCAGACCCTGGCAGGTGAGGGTGCCACAGACCCCAGTGGCTCTGCCTGGACAAGCACAGGTCCCCGCCATGTCCAGTCCTCCCAGACTGACCCCGTCCCTCCCCCGGCTGGTCCGCTGACCTGAGATGGCCTCCCTGGGCAGGAGGCTGGAGATGAACTTGCTGTCGGTGAGAGGGGTGAGGATGGCCGCTGTGTTCCCCAGCATGCTCCCCACGCCCAACATGAGCAGCATGAAGAAGTAGAGCACCGACCACAGCTGCGACACCTCCATGTTCTTGATGGCCTCCGTGTAGACGATGAAAGCCAGGCCTGTGCCCTGGACGGCCTGCGCACAGAGGGAAGACACTGGTTCCATGGCCAGGGATCGAAGATGCACAGTCGCCTCACCCACAGCCTGGGCTATGCAGCCTGGGGGGACCCCAGGTCTGGCGATCAGCAGCTGCCTTTGGAGGGGGAGGCTGCCCTCTGCAGATCAGCCGTCCTGGGCCAAGCAGCCACAGCAGCCACAGGGCAATCCCAGGTGCAGCGTGTGTGGAGACCTGCCATTCAACCCGGAAGTCAGAGGTAAGTTCTGGGTGAAACATAACACGGGAACGCTCGGAGGACGTCTGCCCCCAGTGTCCTGACTGTCTGGGTGTTCCGGGACCTTTGTGGCTCAGAACAGAGGAGGGATGCTGGTGCCAGAGTGGGCTGACGAAATGCCAAGCATCTGGTCTGGTGGGCAGCAGCGAACCAGCAGGGGCAGGGCAGCTCAGTGGTCAGTTCCCCGTGCAGGTAATGCTGTTGTGGTGACCCTGAGCTGGGCGAGCCAAGCCTGGAACTGCTGCTTCAAGACAGAGGGCCTGAGTGTGTCACAGGAGTCATGGGTGGGTGATGCTCTCTACGCACCAGCAGGTAGGAGAAACAAAATAAACACTGCTGGGGTAAGCCCCCTACCGTGGATGCACGTGACTGCCAGGTTAAGCAAGGACCTCACAACCAGGGATAAAATCCCACAAGAAACTCAGAGGCAGCACGAATAAGAAATAAGATTCTGACCAGCCCTCCCCAGGGGCACCAGGTATCACAGTCAGATTTAGGATTGCTATGGACCGAGCTGCAACCCGCTCAGATTCCCACATTGGAAACCCTACTCCCCAACGCGACTGTGTCTGAGGTGGTCTCCACTACCTCCAGGAAGGTGAAATGAGATTGTAAAGGCAGGACCCTTTCCTTTCTTCCCTCCTTCCTTCCTTCCTCTTTTTTTTTTTTTTTTTTTATTTGACAGACAGTGAGAGAGAGAGACAGAGAGAAAGGTCTTCCTTCCATTGGTTCACCCCCCAAAGCCAGGCACAGGGGCTGAAGCACTTGGGCCATCTTCCACTGCCCTCCTGGGCCACAGCTGCTGGACCTTGATCTTGGGCCCGCAGGCCCCGGACCTGTGCTGGGGCATCTCTGTCGTTTCAGCGCCTGTCCATGTTACCTTGTCATGGCGGCCTCAGTGCACTGCTGTAAGAGGATGGGTTGGCACAAGGGCTCACCAACCCATCACTGGGGCAGGGCGGGGGGAGCCAGCCTGAGCTGCAGAAAATAAGGGGGCTCGCGGCCGGTGCTGTGGCATAGCAGGTGAACCATCACCTGCAGTGCCGGCATCCCATATGGGCACAGGTTCGAGTCCCAGCTGCTCCTCTTCCAATCCAGATCCCTGCTATGGCCTGGGAGAGCAGTAGAAGATGGCCCAAGTCCTTGGGCCCCTGCACCCATGTGGGAGACCCGGAGGAAGAGCCTGGCTCCTGGCTTTGGATCAGCCCAGGTCCGCCCATTGCAGCCATCTGGGGAGCGATGGAAGACCTTTCTCTCTGTCTCTTCTTTTCTCTCTCTCTGTAACTCTGCCTTTCAAATAAATAAAAGAATCTTTTTAAAAAATGGGGGCCAAATACAGATATTTAACATACAAACAAAAACAATATTTCTTATCAAGAGATCTGTAGTGAAAGGAGGTATTTTAAGGGAGACAATCCAACAAAGAAGGCTGGGATGTGGGAAAGAATGGTGAGCAATCGTGTCCTGTGAATGGATTTGAAAAACAGAACAGGATACTGACTGATGGAGCCGAGACAAAAAGTCCTGGACCCATGTTGACCTCTCTCCTACACACAGCAAGCAGGTCCCGGTTTCTCCGCCCTGCTGACCAGCCCCGCCCTACCTGGACTGCTGAGCGTACCACTGAGCTCTCCCCACTCCTCCCAAGCTCTTCCCCCAAGCACAGCAGCTCCGCCCCAGAGCCCAGCCTCAGCCCAAACCCCTCGCAGCTCACAGCTGTGACCTCACCAGACCTTTAGAGCTCACCCAAGCTCCCCTTCGCCACGTTGCACTGTGTAAACTGCTGCTCTGAAAGGGAAGGGGCTCCCTCTCTCTCTGCCAGGTGTTCACCTGGGGGTGAGCCCCCACCCAGCTTTATTCTTCTAAATAAACCTGCTCTGGCCTTGGCTTCATACTCTGTCCCCTGTGTGGGGGACCCAGAGGAAGCTCCTGGCTCCTGGCTTCAGATCAGTACAGCCCTCACCACTGCAGCTATTTGGGGAGTGAACCAATGGAGGGAAGATCTCTCCGTCTCTGTCTGTCTCTACCTCTTTTTCTGTAACTCTACCTTTCAAATAAAAAAATATTTAAGAAAATAATAATATGGTCCTATACATCTTATCAAAGACTTGCCAAGATTTTCATTTGGAAAATTCATTGAAGTTTATAGAAGACCACGTTGACATCCAATTAAACACTGCTCACAAAGAATGCTACTTGTAAACAGGAATGGCACTTCATATGTAGGTAGGAAAGCTCTTGCCACACAAAGGGGGCTTTGCCTTCCTCCCTGAAACTTTTTTTTTCACATTAAATAAAACAAAAACAAAAACAAATCTGAGCCCAAAGTGAAAAATGTGACAGAAGTGACAAATGGTCCATATGTGCGTGTTTGTCACTTTGTTCTCCATTCTTCCTGTACTTTCTAAACTTAAGAGAAGGGCAGAAGAAGAGACACGGGTCCCACAGGCACCTGACCAGGCAGAGGGCCGTCAGGGCTGTCCTCCGAGCGCCCTGGACCTGCTGGTGCCTCCCCCACCGCCCGCCGGCCCCACACAGGCTCCCGGTGCACAGAGGCGAGCCCAGCCGCCAGCCGCCAGCTCCTCACCGTGTTCAGCTCCGACTCCAGGCTGCAGTTGTGGATTTGCGGGGCTATGGCGCTGTACTCGCTGGGGTAGGTGGACGCCAGGTAGCTCTTCACCTGCTCCAGGTTGTCGGCGGTCACGGAGCCATCCTCAAGGTCGAAGGAGTTGATCAGCAGCAGAATCACCCTGCAGGGCAGAGCGCGACACTGACCAGGGCCCGCCTAAGAGCCCCTTCCTGCAGGGAGACCCGATGACCATGACCCTTGTAGAGGCGGGGGAGATCCTTGGACACTTAGGAGGCGGTGGTGATGGCAAGCAGGAGCTACAGCCGCGCAGCCCGGCTCTTGGAACCTCCGGACCAGTGCAGTCCTCTACAATTGCTGTGACAAGGGCCAGCCTCCTGCTGCCACAGGTTAAGCTGCTGCCTCCTCACTGACATCCCCTATTGCAGCACTGGTTCGAGTCCCGGCTGCTCCTCTTCCTATCCAGCTCCCTGCTGATGCGCCTGGGAAAGCAGCAGAGGATGGCCCAAGTGCTTGGGCCCCTGCACCCACGTGGGAGACTCAGATGGCGTTCCAGGCTCCTGGCTTCAGCCTGGCCCAGCCCTGGCCATTGCAACCATTTGGGGAGAGAACCAGGAGATGGAAGACCTCTGTCACTCATCTCTTAGAGATTTTTAAAATCTTAAAAAAAACACACACAAATTTTGGTGACCTTGGAACGTTCTGTCTTGATGTCTGGTGCCCAATAGCCATGTGTGGGGCCTGAACACTTGCCACAGAGGGTCCCAGTTAAATTACTTTAATGTCTTTTTTTTGTTTGTTTGTTTGTTTGTTTGACAGGCAGAGTTAGACAGTGAGAGAGAGAGACATAGAGAAAGGTCTTCCTTTTCCATTGGTTTACCACTATGGCCGGTGTGCTGCGGCCGGCGCGCTGCACGATCCGAAGCCAGGAGCCAAATGCTTCCTCCTGGTCTCCCATGCGGGTGCAGGGCCCAAGCACTTGGGCCATCATCCACTGCATTCCCGGGCCACAGCAGAGAGCTGGACTGGAAGAGGAGCAACCGGGACAGAATCCAGCACTCTGACTAGGACTAGAACCCAGGGTGCTGGTGCTGCAGGCGGAGGATTAGCCTAGTGAGCCACGGTGCCAGCCAAATTACTTTAATTTCAAATGTAGAATTATTTGAATGTAGGTGAGTTTTTTAAATTCAAAATAATTCACCTGGGTTCACATTAGAATTTGAAAAAAGCCTCTTGTGTCCAGTGGATCACGCTCTGGCTCCCGGGAAGGGCCACAGCGGGTTCTGTGAGCTCCAGGCCTCAGCTGGAGATGCCTTGGGAACTCAGTCTTGTTTGTAGAAGGCCCTGTGGTGCTCAGGGCCTTGAACACGTGCGCCTGTCCTTGGCCCTGGATGTGATCATGGACCTGCCCAGGTCATGGACCTGCCCAAGGCCACTTTCTGTGACCCTGGATCAGGGACTCCAGCAGGTGCTCTTGACTTCCTGGCCCCGCCTCCCCACCCAAGGCCCAGGTCAAGTGGAAGGGAGGGTGAAGGGCAGAGGCCTCACTTACTTCTGCAAGCAGCTCTCGTAGTTGAAGGTGGCCTTGAAGCCGTAGATGGAGAAGGTGACGATGCTGGCGAATATGGAAGTGGAGCTGTTGATGAGGGAGACGATGATGGCGTGTTTCTGGCAGTTGTTGGAGGGCTCGTTGTAGCTGGCAAAGGCGATCAGGCTGCCGAACCCCAGCCCCAGGGAGAAGAAGATCTGTGTGGCCGCGTTGATCCAGGTCCTGGGGTTGGCCAGCTGCTCGATCTGCAAAGCCAGCAGGGACAGGGCTGACGGGCCCGGGGTTCACTACGAGTGGGACATGGAGTAGATGGAGGTAGAAGTTGGGTTTGGATGAATCTAGTGTGGTCGGGGGCATTTGCAATGGGAACACACTTTGGGGGATGTTACAGCCATGTTGTTTCCAGGGGTAGAGTTGCTAAGTGAAGAATGTGTCTCTGGGGCTGGTGCTGTAGTGCAGCTGGTAAAGCCGCCACCTGCGGCACCAGCATCCCATTTGGACACCTGTTAGTGTCCCGGCTGCTCCACTTCCAATCCAGCTCCCTGCTAATGGTCTAAGAAAAGCAATGGCAGATGACCTAAGTGTTTGGTCCCCCTTGTGGGAGACCTGGATGAAGCTCCTAGTTCTAGGCTTCCGCCTGGTCAAGCCCTGGCTTTTGTGGCTATCTGGGGAGTGAAGCAGTGGATGGAAGATCTCTCCACAAATGAGCACGCCCACTGGAGAGTGATGGGAGAGGGATCGTAGCAAACCCAGGAGACAAAGGCGAGCATGGACTCGAGTGGGTTGCTGATGGGCCCAGGTTGGTGTGGAAGGGACTTGGGGTTTACTTCACACGGAGACCAGAAGGGAGCGGGGGGCAGCAGTTAGAGTTCAGGGAGGGTAGGACAGGGTGCTGGGAGGAACACTGAAGACCCCAGAACAGGGCTGGGGACCACCTGGCTGAGACGGGGACCCAGGCCCCTGGGGGACCCCAGCCTTTGCCGCAGCCTAGGGACTCACAGCACCATCCCTGGGTACAGCCTCCAGCTACCCTGCCCCTGCCCCTCTTCCCAGGCACCCCAGGAGGCAGCCGGATGCACCAAGCACACCGCCAAGCCCGCCCCCAACCGCACCTTGGGAGTGAACATGTACTTCAGGCCATTGGTGGCTCCGTGGAGCGTGAGGCCCCTGACCAGGTAGATGATGAGCACACAGTAGGGCAGCGACGCAGTGAAGTACACCACCTGCGGGCGTGAGGTGCACAGTCAGCCCCCTGTGGAGGTGGGGACCAGGGCGGCCCCTGGGCATCACCTCCAGTGCTGGCTTCTCGGGCTGCGCCCCAGCTGCCCACAGCCGGACTCGGTGCTGGCGTTCTTGGTTGCACACAGGGTCGGCTCTGGGGCTGGAGGGACGCGGCTGTCACACCTGTGAGCACCACAAGCAGAGCTCTCGTCCAGCAGAGGGGGCGCAAACAGGTACTGAGGCCTCCGCCCCTCAACCTCCCTTCAACTTGACCTGACTCTAGAAAGGACTGGAGGAAGCCCACAAAAATATACCAGCATGAACATTTTCACCGTCATAAATCACTTTGCAAAAAAAGTACAAGCAACGTAGTAAGGAGTCCAAAGGAAAGATAGCCCACAGGAGGGGTGTGAGTCTCTACCCTGTTTCTGTGCCAGATCCAGTGGTGAGCTTCCTAGTGGCTTGAGCAAAGAAGGAAATGTGATAACATCCACGATTCATGTTGTCTCTTTGGGGAAAAACAAAACAAAACAAAATAAGGAATAGGGTAGGAGAGGTTTTTCCAGGAATGGGATAGGACAGAAGCTTGGCCAGGAGTGCTCATAGAGGATCCGCAGTGACTTGTGCAGGTGCCCCGCAATGAATACACTGGGAAGATGCAAGATCTGATTTATGTGGCAACCCCCAGGAAATGCGTCACTTCCCAGGGCTGGGAAACTGTATGTAAGGGGAGCCTTCGTCAACCCCCTCCTCTGTCCGTACTGACAAACACCCCAGGTTCAACAACGTCTCTGTATCTTTGGAGCCCAGGGTTCCTCTGGCAGTAAGCCTCTCTTATCTATATTAAGTCATTCTAACTTTTACTAAGCCTGGAACGAGAGACCTTCACGTGAGCTTGGGCACACCCAGGAGTGTTTTTTTGTTTTTGTTTTTGTTTTTTTCCTTTTACTACAAATCAACTCCTAAGCAGGTATTTCAAAATGCTCATGGAAAATGCAACTAAAAAGAAGGTTAGGGCAAGGGAGCCTTGTCTTGAAGCCACCAGTTGGGATGCCCACATCCCATCCGGGAGTGTGTGAGGTGAGGTCTGGTTTTGCACCCTGCTCCAGTTTCCTGCTAGCGTACACCCTGGGGGGCAACAGGGAATGGCTGCATTCGCTGAGACCCTGCCACCCACTTGGAAGACCTGGGTTGAGTTTCTGGCTCAGAGCTTCGGACTGTTGCAGCACTGGACACTGTGGATATTTGGGAACCGAACTAGCAGGTGGGAGCTACGTCTCTGTACATCTGAAATAAATAAATAAATAAAAATTTAAAAAGTAGATCATTTTAGTGCACAAAATAAAGTTATCCATGCACATGAAAGATCTTCAAAAAGTTCGTGGAAAATGCCTATTAGGTCAAAACTACACATGGATTTCAAAAATCGGCTTACCAAAGTCATCTTCCTAATCTTATCTTTCACAAGCCTTATGGCATGTAGGGGAAAGACATGATTTGTGATCAAGGTCCAAGTCCTCTTGAGGTACACAGCTGGTGACTCAAGACATGATGTGGCTCCAGCTTCCTGGGGCATCTCCAAGGTGACGACAGTGCCACTCTACCCTCTCACCTTGCGGATGGCCCTGTGGAGGGTGGCTGTGACTTCAGAAGAGAACTAAGTGCACCCAGGATTATCAGACGACAAATCAGATACAAGTGGAGTTGAAGATGGGGAAGGCCAGGGCATCCGGCCAAGGATCTGCAGGAAATGAGGAGGAGTGGGGAGTGGGCCCGGGGCCTAGACATGTGGGGGGCACTGAGGGAAAGCCCCTGGAGTTTCCTCTCTTCCCCTGAGGTGGGCAAGTTCCCCAGGGGCCTCTGGAGTCCTGACAAGGTGGCTCCCCCCCACATACGCACACACAACCAAGTGGGCAGGACTCCTGGACACGAGCTTCCCACCTCTGACCCACCCACAACCATTCCCGGAGGAGAAACAGGAGATTCCCACAGAGAGCCTTTAACACAAATCGTGCCCCATAACTAGAGCTGTGGAGGCACAGAGGAGGTAGGTGGCAAGAATAAACAAGCTTTGACAGAGACTGGGCACACCAGCAAGCCATCGGTCTCCAAGCTTCCAGAGGCTGCCCTCAGATCTCTTGGTTCACACTCATAATAACCTGGCCAAAAGAAATTCTAAACACACTGCTTCTGAGCCAGGCAGCATCGGCCACACTCCACCATGGGGCTGAGAGGGTCCTGCGAGGTCTGATCTCTCCCTGTGCTGGTGAGCCCCCTGCTCAGCTGTGGAAAGGGGTCCCGGGAGCTAGGAGGCTGGGTTGTGGTGGAGGAGCAGTGGTTTGAGCACTTCCGACAGAGCTAGGAGTTCAACAGTTCGCAGGCACACCCGCAGCTCAACTACTGATCCGAGTGACAGCTGCGGATGACCTGCGGAGCTGAACTGCTGAGCCCAGCTGTTGGCACAGATCCACCCGGCAGAACTGGATGACACACCGCGGTGTCTGAACAAATGAGCTGCCTTCGTTCCCTAGCTCATCTCCCTTGTGTCCTGAGACTCAGCCCATCCCTCCCTCTGGGTCAAACTCACCCCACACTGATCGCAAGTCTTGACAAGCAAGCTGTCATTCAGGACCCCCTTGGGACTGAAGCGATCAAACCAGCCACCGTCTCGCAAACCTCACAGCCTCAGATTGCGAGCTCCTACATGGCAACCCTAATAAATGCCCCCAAAACGTAATCCCTCTAGGTCCTCATCCAAGTTGATTTTCTCCTGGTTGAACGCGTCTCGGAAGACAAAATACAATACCCTACACAGCCCGATACTGGGGCTATCACACGATCCCACCACGCGGCTGTTATTTTGTTCAAGATGCCTCAGGAAAACACGAGTGTACTGCGACGGCTGGTGCCAGCCCTGGGCAGCGTGGCTGATCTCTATGAGGGTGGCAGTGTCTCAGGCAAGGCTCGCTGGGGGAGGGGATTTGTGCCCAGGCTGGAGCAGGGTGGCAGCTACAGAAACCTTCCCTGCAGCCCCTGTCCTCCGCATAGAGCCGGGTCCAGGGATGCATCTGGAAGAACAGGCTCCATAGGGGTCACAGAAGGCACTTGGAGCACAGGGTCCAAGCCCGGTTGCCCATGACAATCATCCGGGAGCCCGCGCACGTGCCCCGCTCAGTGGCTCCCTAGACGCACAATCGCAGCCCCCTGGGGAAGGGCAGAGGGGGCCAGTGTTTGAAGCTTCGCTGGCCAAGATCATGGTGCACACAGCGGAGGGGTGCCCCAGGCCCACGGACAGCTGCTCAGAGTCTTACAGGCGGGAACTCTGGCCTGGTTGCTCAAAGGGTCTGGATTTGGGGCTGGCTGGGATAGAAACGCTCATCTTAGGAAGCGAGAGTCCTGGACACCACATTTAGAGCTGCGACTGGAGCCGCCTCTGGTCATCTGCAGGATCACGGGTCACATGTGCAATGCTGCTGCTTGCAGCACCGCTGGCGCCTCCTACCCCAGCAAGCTCCGCCCCTCGGCCGCCAGGAGCCAACCAAGGGCACAGGTGTCTGCTTTCAGGCCCGCCCCCGCGAGGATCGCCACGCCCCTTCCCCGCCCCCAAAGCGCCCCGCCCACCTTGCCCGTGGACTCGGTGCCCCGCAGGATGCACAGGTACACCAGCAGCCAGGCCAGGAGCAGGCAGAGCGCCGGCTCCCACTGCACGCCGCCGCTCTCCTGGATGGACGGCGAGATGTTGAGGGTCTTGCGGTACCAGAAGTACTGCGTGGACGACGCCTTCTCGCACTCCTCGTCGTAGCCCGTGCGGTTTGCGTTCAGGGGGCACACGGACCACGGCAGGGGGTCCTGGGGGGCCAAAACAAGCGTGTTAGGGGGAGGCGGGGCTGAGGCCCGGGTCACCGGTCACTGAGGGGCCCCGGAGGGCAGGGTTCCCTGTGGTAGAGACGGATCCCAGCCATCATCAAGGACATGGGAGCGCAAGGCAGGGGCTCCGGGGAGGGGCCTTTCCTTCCTTGCTTAATCCACAGGTCTGCAGAGCACCACGGAGCTCTGTTGTGGGTGAAAAGGACCGGCCATCCAAGGGACAATGGCACCTTCATTTACCATGGGGGCACTCTGACCCTCAGCGTGGGCAACACTGACCCAGAATGGTCAGGACCTGGTGAGCGGACTGGTTTTTTGTTTGTTTTGTTCAAGTCCAACCAGAGAAGGCCAAACACGCCCCCTAACTAATCATACAGCGCAGGCTGCCTCTCATTAGTCCCACTCCTGCTTCCCCAAGCCACCCCCCCCCCCCCCCGCAACAGAGCCCCTTCCTTGGGATCAGTGCTGTTGTGCGGTGCCCAACCAACTCAACCATCCATGCAGCCCTGCACAGAGGACAGGAACAGTGCCCAGGCTTCAGAGTAAGAGGTGCTGTCCTCTTGCCCCCTGGAGGACTGGGGAGAGGCAGAGTCTCTGCTGGTGTTCATGGAAACTCAAGGTTGAGCCAGGATCAGAGGCTGTAGCCAAGCTCAGGGAGAGAGCCTTCCAGTCAGGGATGTGTGCGACAGGCAGCCAGAGTGGGGTGTGGACGTAGCACTTCCAAGTGTAGATGCCACATCAAAACTACTGGAGTCATACCAAACACTCCGTGGGGCCCCCAAAGACTCCGGGCTATGCCCAAGCACTCCAGATGCCCACTGATTAGGGTCAGCCCATAATTGGGCTTGAATATCCAACCCTGGGGCAGGACTGAACCTCAAGATGCTGACAAAGCGGGAAAGAGTAAGCTGTCAGCCTGGGCCCCTCCTCCTCTCTTCCCAGCTGGGAAGAAGGGGAGATGGAGGAGGTCGTGGGAAGGCAAGCAGGTGCAGTGGGGAGTGGGGCCCCTGAGAACGAAAAGGCAGGAGCTGAGGATGAGAAATGATGAAGAGTGGAAAGTTCTGGTCTTGGATGCGAAGAGTGGAGGCAGAGTTCTCTCTTCTCTACCATTTCCAGCCCTTGCATACTTTCTGTGGCTATCATCAGGAATGAATTGCTTTAATTATTACTATGTTTTAATTTGAGAGGCAGAGTAACAGAGACACAGAGAGAGCTTCCTTCCACTAGCTCAATACCCAAATGCCTGCAACAGCCAGAGCCGGGAACTGGGAACCCAGAAGATGGCCCAAGTGCTTGGGCCTGGCTACCCAAGTAGGAGACCCAGACATAGGTCCTGGCTTTGGCCTGACCCAGCCTTGGCTGTTGCAGTCATTTGGGGAGTGAACCAGCGGATGGAAGATCTGTGTCTCTCCCAATCTCTCTATTGCTCTAGCTTGTGAATAAATAAATCTTAAAAAAAAAAAAAAAGCAAGCTATGGGTGGGGTCCCCAGAACTATGCACACAAGCATGTACACACTCATGCACCTGCTCAATCTGGGTTACCAACAAGAGCTCCATGGGGCCAGGGCTCAGCGCCCTCTGCTCAGCCTGGGGTGCTAGGCTTGCCCCACCCTTCCCGCTGCTCCCCTGAGGCTGTAGCCCTCATGCATCCCCCCTGGCCCTAGCTGGGCAGCCCTGTGCCGCCCCTGTCTCTGGTGCCCATTCTTGCTCTGGCGTGGGCTCTGACTCACCTGGAAGGAGTGGAAGAGGTACCAGAAGGACCAGGCATTGATGACGTTGTAGTACATGGAGAGGAAGAAGGAGACCACCACGCTGGCGACGCCTGCAAGGAGGCACAGGGGTGGCGATCAGGCGTGCAGGGACAAGACGGCCGCAGCCCACCCAGTGTGCCCTCCTGGGACTGCCCTAGGGACAGGGCCTCCCTTCACCAGGTCTGTATGTGGTCAGTATGACCAGGCAGCTGTCGGTACTCAGTATACTTGTTTCTCTTCCCCTAACCTCACTGCCATCTTCTGAGACATGAGGCTCATGAGGTTATCTTTAAGACCTCAATGCCAGGTGCTGTGCTAAGCATGTCATGTATCTTTGGTGCACACAACAGAATTATTCCCATTTCACAGAGGAGAAAACTGAGGCCCAGAGCATGCCTAAGACCACCAGCTAGTAAGTGGCAGAGCCAGGGTTCAAACCTCATAGGGTGAGCCCTTGGTCACTGCCATGTGCCACCCATGTGGCCTATGTGACAAGGGCTCTCACCTTGACTCATCTGAGGTTGAATAACTGGGGACAAACCCTGACATCTGGTGGCAGGGAGCAGTGGTGTGGGAGGGGTGAGCGCTGTCCGACCTGGTCCAGCCTACATGGAACCCAGGGTGGGACTGGGAGCAGAGGAAGGGACGCCATCAGGGCAACTGTCCCCACCTCCTCTGAGCCCACCCGCTGGGACAGAACTGGCCACGTGGGAGTGTTTACACACAGGTGTCAGCAAAGGCTACCGACCAGTGCGGTTCCTCCCCCAACGCAGTCCCAGAGCTGACCGCCAAATGGCCACCTGCACTCCCGGGTTGGCACTAACATCCGGTGTCTTTGCTATTTTGCAGCAAATGCTGCCTCTGGGAAGCCCTCTGAGATTATCTGCTCAGGCAGATTCTAAACCTCACACTTCCATGCAAAAATTCAGAGCTGTCACGAACAGCAGGCTGTGTGAGTCCAGAGCTGACCCGTGAGGTCACAGGACACCTGTCTTCTGTAGGTAAGAGCAGGTGGCATCTGGCTGACACCCCGCTGCCCTGCCTGCTTCCCGTGTGGGTCCCTGGGCTTGATGGGTGCAGGGAGGTGGGGAAGAAGACCCTTTCCCTGCCAATCACGTGCGCCACGCTTCTGCTCACAGGAGATGGTCTCCCCCCAGCTGCTCACGGTCAGGAAGAGGCAGTGAGTGTGGGTATCACAGGCCAGCCCAGGGCACACAGCAGTGCTCACGCCCCTGTGGGCTGCAAACATGCCCCCCGCCCCCAGCCCACGCTGCCCGGCACCCTCCTGGGCTCTCTCTGGGGGGGGTCCCAGGGTGGGAGGGGGCTGGAGAGGGCCCCACGTACCGACGCCGCTGAGGTAGGGGCTGATGGTCCTCCAGGCGCCAATGCTGCCCTGTCGCATGCGCTGCCCCACGGCCAGTTCCAGGTACAGGAGCGGCATCCCCTCCACCAGGAGCATGATGACGTAGGGGACCAGGAAGCTACCTGTGGGCGCCCAGAGCTGAGAGCCAGGCCATCGCCTCTGTGCTGTCCTGTTGCCAGCCCCCGTGCCACGCCCTCTGTCACCCGACTTCCCTCTCCACCGCTCCTCCCACCTCCTCTCCATCCCTCTCCCCTTCCTCCTGCAGTCTTCCCACCTTCCCACCATGTCCCTGCCCCAGCTGCTGGCTCCTTGGCAGTGGCCCTGACACAGGCTAGTGGGATAAGGGGCAGGGCTTCTGATTCTAATGAAACTCGGTCTGCCCAGCTGCAGAGTTCAGGGTGGGCTGCAGAGGGCGCTGTTCCACAGGTGTGAAGGTTCACTAGGAGCTGGGTGCGCTCCCTTGGGTGCTCAGTGTCACTTTTAATGCCTCCACCATCCATGCCTGTGTGTGACCACCCAGTTTTCCCTCCAGCTCCTGCCACCGCACAGGGACCCTGGCGTCCCCCTCAGACACCACAGAGCTGTGCACTCGGGCAGGGAACCCCGAATGCACTAACTCAGGCGCTGTCCAGAGTTCTGCCATCCCAGGCAAAGCCGTGAGACCCAGCCTGCTTCCCTCCTGTCCCTGCTGGGTTAGGGGGTTGTGGCTGGACAGAGACCCAGCAGAGCTCTTGGAGGGAAAGTCACTGTCACTCAGGGGAGCTGAGAAAGGTGGGCACCACGCCCTACTCCAAGCTCTGCATCATTCATATACATACACAATCCAGGGAAAATTTCTGTGAAATCATGCCTTTTTTTTTTTTTTTTTTTTTGACAGGCAGAGTGGACAGTGAGAGAGAGAGACAGAGAGAAAGGTCTTCCTTTGCCGTTGGTTCACCCTCCAGTGGCCGCTGCGGCCGGCGTGCTGCGGCTGGCGCGTCGCGCTAATCCAAAGCCAGGAGCCAGGTACTTCTCCTGGTCTCCCATGGGGTGCAGGGCCCAAGCACTTGGGCCATCCTCCACTGTACTCCCGGGCCACAGCAGAGAGCTGGCCTGGAAGAGGGGCAACTGGGACAGAATCCGGCGCCCCGACCGGGACTAGAACCCGATGTGCCGGCGCTGCAGGCAGAGGATTAGCCTATCCTATTGAGCCGCAGCGCTGGCCGAAATCATGCTTTCAATAAGCAGCACTTCAACAATAGGCCATCCATATATACATAACAGAAGGTTCAATCTGTATCTTACATTTTACACCCAAGAAGCCCCTTATACTGCATCATAGACCTATGTGTACCACCAAGAAACTGGGGAAAATCTTTCTGTAATTGGGTTAGGCAAAGATTTCTTAGCTACACCATCCAAAGCACAGTCTATGGAAGCAGATGGGCAGAAATTGGACGCCACTGCTTCTGCTCTGTGAGGGGCACTGCTCAGAGCTCACTCCCTACACACTGAGAGACACAAAGTTGCACAATGTGAATCTGAAAAGATCTTTGTACCAAGAATACACAAGGATTCTCAACATTCAGTAAGCAAAGAACCCCTTCAAAAATTAAACAAAAATCAGCCCAGAATTTCACCAAGGAACATGCGCCTTATAACCTAAGTTCCTGCTGTAACAGAGTCCCTGAGACTGGATCACTTATAAAAACAGAAAGATCTTGGCTCCGAGTTCTGATGTCTGGGAGTCCAGGAACATAGTGCCGGCTTCTGGTGAGGGGCTTGGTCCTGTGTCATCCCACAAAGAAGGCAGGACGGCTGGAGAGGCCCAGAGGGAGCCAAACGCGCTTCTACAACAAACACACTGCAGGGAGACCAACATGGACGCACCTTCATGGTCCGGCCACCTCTTCCAGGGGCTTCCCTTTTAGCCCTGCTGCACTGGGGATTAGGTTTCCAACACACGAAGCTTTGTGCAACACGTTCTAGACACACAGTGAGCAGAGCATGAAGAGACGCCCGGCAGACTAAGCCACTGTGAAGGTGCAAATTCAAACCACAACGAGATGCCATCTACTAGAAGGCCTAAGATTCAAACACACTGGCACTCACGCCAAGAACAGGAGAGGACGTGGGGAGTCTCCTACGTTGCTGGCGGGAATGCAAAGTGGCACGGCTGGATTGGGAAGCAGTCTGGTGGTTCCTTGGAAGATGAGGCACACGTTTGTCATGGGACCCAGCAGGTGGCATTGACACCAGAGAAATGGAAACCTAGGTTCATACAAAAACTTGCCTACAAATATGCATAGAAGCTCTATCCACAGTTGCTCTAAGCTGGGAAAAACCCAATCACCCTCCAATGGGTAAATGAACAAAGAACGTGGTACACCACACAATGGAAAAGCATTCAGCCAATCAATGGAACATCTGAAACTCCCGACAACGACATGCATGAATCACAGATGTATTGGGCTAAGTGAATCACACCAGACTCAAAAGGATACACACTGGGTGATCCCACGTGTACGATGCTTCAGAAAGGGCAAAATACAGAAAAAGCAAACAGGTCTCTGGCAGCCAGAGGCAGGGCAGTGGGGAGGGACTTCCTTCCAGGGACATGGCTGTAGTGGTGGCAACACAACCAACCGTATATGTGAGTATTTGTCAAATTCAATGAATATATCTTAATAAAACAAAAGCTTGTCTTGTAATCAGTTTGAAAACAAGGCTGCTGGGGTGGGCGTTGGGTGCAGCAGCTAAGTCGCTTCTCCACAGGGTCATAACCCACATCAGAGGGCCTGGGTTCGAGGCCCAGCTCTGCTCTTGCTTCCAGTTTCCTGCACCTTAGGAAGTGGTAGGTGACAGCCTGAGTGACTGCGTCCCTGCCACTCATCTACGAGACCTGGATTGAATTCTGGGCTTCTGGTTTCTGCCTGGTCCAGCCCTGGCCTTTTAAAAAAAAAAAAAAGATGTATTTATTTATTTATTTGAAAGACTGAGTTACAGAGAGAGGCAGATGCATGGGGTGTGTGTGTGTGTGGGGAGAGAGAGAGAGAGAGAGAGAGAGAGATCTTCTATTCACTGGTTCACTCCCCAAATGGCAATGACCAGGGCTGGGCCAGGCTAGAGCCAGAAGCCAGGAGCTTCATCCAGGTCTGCCATGTGGCTGCAGGGGCCCAAGGACTCGGGCCATCCTCCACTGCTTTCCCAGGCACATTAGCAGGGAGCAGGATCTGAAGTGGAGCAACCAGGACTCGAACCAGTGCCCCTAGGGGATGCTGACACTGCAAACTGCAGCTTTACCTGCTAAGCCACAGTACCAGCACACTCCTCCCCTTTTTTGTTAATGTTTATATATTTGAAAGTCACAGTTACAGAGAGAGGGGGAGAGACAGAGAGATCTTCCACCCGCTGGTTCACTCCCCAGATCATTCCAACAGTCAGGGCTGGGCCAGAGTTCCCATGTGGGTGGCAGAGGCTGTAACACTCAGACCCTCTTCCACTGCTTTTCTCAGGCAATTAGCAGGGAGCTGGATGAGAAGTGGAGCAGCCTGGACATGCACCAACGCCCACATAGGATGCCAGCATTGCAGGCGGCAGCTTTACCTGCTACGCCACAGCCTGGCCCCCACCCCTGGCAACTGAAGGGATCCCAACCAGCAGATGGGAGACGTGTGTGTGTGTGTGTGTGTGTGTGTGTGTGTGTGCTTTTCAAAACAGGTAAAACTTTAAAGAAACCAAGTGTACTAACCCTTTTCCCAGTGTCCACGCTCCTTGGATGTATACATTCTGAGGCTGGCTGGACACAAGGAGTTCTGGGTGTGAGAGAGGCAGAGGGGGGCCTGCAGTGGGCTTCCGGATAGGGCATCCTTGGTAGACTACGGCAGCCACATGCTTCTTCCCATGCAGAGCTGGAGTCTATTTGCCCACGCTGTAAATCGGCACTGGCCGTCTGTGGTCCAGCGAAACGTGGCCAAAAGGACACCATGTGGTGCCAGAGCCCAGGACTCAGAGCACCTCGCAGCTTCACCTACGTGCTCTGGAACGTGGCCCTGGGACTCCCAGGTCCCCACGTCAGCAGACGAGAGGCCCTGCAAGGGGAGAACCAGGGGCCCAGCTACCTCCAGGAACGAGACCACGGGCAAGAGCTCAGGGGCCCCATTGGCCAGAGGGAAGCCATCCATTGGTGCTGCTTTAAAGCAATGCGGCTCTTTCTTTTCCTACCTCTCAGTACTTGTTCAGACATTCCCTAAAAAACAAACACCTTCCCTGGGATCTCCGGATGCCGGTGCCATCAGCAACATCAGGAAGCTGGCACGGACACAACACTCGTATTTCACCTGCAGGTGCTGCTGGCCTTCTGCCAACTATCCCCCGTGAGGTCCTTTTCCTGGTCTAGGGTCCAGCTCACAAACCCACGGGGCCTCTCGCTGTCACGTCTCTGTCATGTCCTTTGATCCGGGGTGGCCCCTCGGACTCTTTCCTCACCTCGACACTTTGGGAGAGTACCAGCAGGTGCCTCTGTGGAATGTCCCTGCCGCTGGGAATTGGCAGAGACACTGAAGTAATCCTGCGCCCTTGTCCAGAGGCCAGGGATGCCAACTCGTCCTGCTGGTGAACTTTGCTCACCTGGTTAAGGCAGTGGCTGTCCGTTTCTTCTGCCCTAAGTCACCACTGTCCCCTGGAAATGATTAAGTCCCTGGTGGGAGGTATTTTGAGACTAGAGAAATACTCCAAGGGCACTTCAAAAAGTCTGTGGGAAATGGCATGAAAAGTGTACCTTAGTTCAAAGAAAAAGATGTTGAAATCCATGCATCTCAGGGTCTTCAACAAGCACATGGAAATTGTGGGTCATGAAAAACTCTGCATGGATTTCCAACAGCTTTTTTTTTTTTTTTTTTGCAACAGTGGAGGGTGGGAGGTCAGTGGCTTGGGGTGGGAGACAAAAGCCCCTGTTCCCCAGGGCCTCAGAGGCCAAAGCGGGGTGGTGGGGGACATTTGCGGGTTTTATTGGGGAGCAGGGAAATAAGGAAGAGCCAAAGAGGTTTTGTCCTCCCAGCCTGGCTGGGCTCTGTGCCCTGCCTTGTCGTTCCCTCCACTGGGAACACATTTCCTCTTTTCTTAGTTCTCTGCCCAAACCTGACTTCCTCAGAGGGTCTCCCTGTCTGCCCTGCCTAAAACAGCCCCAGGTCCCACTGACCCCTTGCCCTGCCTGGCTTGCCTTACCTGGGTGAAAAATGCGGTCACTGTGTGTTTCTTTGGTGTCTGTATTCCCAGTGGTGTGGAAACTCGCTCCCCATGCTGCTCAGAACAGCACCAGGCAGGGGGCTGGAGCCCAGTGCATCTTCCATACACATCACTCCCCAGGGGCACCCCTCCAGATCACTCAGAACTCAGCTGGGGCTCCCCTGTGGCCCCACAGCCGCTGCTGTTGAAGCACTTGGCTTTCCACAAAGTATCTACTGCCTCTCCCACCCTAGCCCCAAGCAGTGAGCTCCTGGAGCACAGGGATGGGTCCACCTGCCTCCCAGGTGATCGCTAATTTCCAACAAAGAGCCTGGCCCAGAGTGGTGGAGCATGATTGAATGTTTTTTGAATGACTTCCTAATGGTAAAATGGTTCTGCCAAGGTGGTTCTAGTTGAGTGGGTGGGCCAAGAGACTACTGATGGGGAATCATGATAGAAACTTCTGGGAAAGTTCCCTGTGATGCTAAAAACAGTTCCTTTAAAAACTCCATATAAAATGACTTTAAATGCTGACTGTACTTGGAGTCTGTATTAGATGACATGTACATCGGGCGGCTCCATATCAGCTTACACCTCCCTCAGAAAGGATAAGCAACCAGAAAGAAGCCTTTGGACCTATCTCTAACACTTTATAGACTGAAACAAAGAACCAGTCTAGGGTTAGCATAACAGGTAAAGCCATGGCCTATGATGCCAGCATCCCTTATGGGTGTTGGTTTGGGTCCAGGCTGCTTCACTTCCAATCCAGCTTCCTGCTAATGTGATTGGGCAAGCAGCAGAGGATGGTCCAAGTGCTTGGGCCCCTGCCACCCATGTGGGAGACTCGGCAGAAGCTCCTGGCTTTGGACCAGCCCAGCTCCAGTTGTTGTGGCCATTTGGGGAGTGAGCCAACAGATGGAAGATCTCTCTTTGTCTCTCCCTCTCTCTCTCTGTAACTGTGACTTTCAAATAAATAAATCTTTTTTTTTTTTTTCCAAGACCAGTCTAAGGCATCAGAGCAAATGTCTTCCCCGAAATAGATTGACTTTGAGAAAGAGAAGAAAGTCAAGAGGACTCTGTGTTTATGGAACAGCACTAGGCAATGAAGAAGACCAGCTACAAGGAATGAAGATTTTATGAAAAACAGGTGGCCGAACTCAATACTCCTTAGAGGCAATAAATGAAGTAAGAAACATGTTTAGGGGCTGGTGCTGTGGCATAGTGGGTAAAGCCGCTGCCTCCAGTGCCAGCATCCCATATGGGTGCTGGTTGGAGTCCCGGTTGTTCCACTTTCAATCCAGCTCTCTGCTATGACCTGGGAAAGCAGTGTAATATGGCCCACGTGCTTGGGCCCCTGCACCTGCGTAGGAGACCCGGAAGAAGCTCCTGCCTCCTGGCCTCAGATTGGTGCAGCTCTGACCATTGTGACCATCTGAGGAGTGAACCAGCGGATGGAAGACCTCTCTCTCTCTCCATGCCTCTCCTTCTCTCTTTGTGTAACTCTTTCAAATAAATAAATAAATAAATCTTTAAAAAAAAAAAAGAAAAAGAAAAGCAACATGTTAACCAGAGCTCAGCAGAAAAGAATAAAGAGACAGAGATTCTAAGAATCAAGAAGGGAGGCCTGTGTGATGGCACAGGGTTAAGCTACTACTTACATTGCCAACATGCCATATTGGAGCATGGGCTCAAACCTCAGCCAGTCCACCTCTAATCAAGCTCCCTGCTACCATGCGTGGGAAGCAGTGGAACATGACTTGAGCTCGTGGGCCCCTGCACCCAAGTGGGAGACCTGGATTGAGTTTCTGGCTCCTGGCTTAGGCCTTGGCCCAGACCTGGCTGTTGTGGCCATTTGAGGAGTGAACCAGCAGATAGAAGGTCCTGCTCTCTTTGTATCTCTGTTGTTCTGCCTTTCAAATAAATAAATAAATCTTCAATAGAAGAAATGATCACATGGTTAAGAGCAGGAGATTTAAAAAGAACCAAGAATGAACATGGCTACCAGCCTCAGTATTTATCTGTAGAACCAAGGAAGAGAGAACACTACAGACACAACAGCTGGAACACACACAGTGACAAAACCTAAGACATTTTCCTGGACATGTATAATAAAAGGGCTCCCAAATACAGTCTAAAGCTGATGAAAACATATCTAATACCTTGACATGTAGCTCCAGTTTTTGGAAAATAAGCTATCACATAATATCACATACTATCTTAGGCATCTAAGGTACCCAACAACAGATAAACAATAAAATCAGCTGCAGTATTCTCCTATACAGAACTGAAAATCCAGGGCTGGCACTGTGGCGCAGTGGGTTAATGCCTTGGTCTGAAGCACCCGCATCCCATATGGGTGCTGGTTCTAGTCCCACTGCTCCTCTTCCCATCCAGCTCTCTGCTATGACCTGGGAAAGCAGTGTAATATGGCCCAAGTCCTTGGGCCCCTGCACCTGCATGGGAGACCCGGAAGAAGCTCCTGGCTCCTGGCCTCGGATCGGCACAGCTCCAGCTGTTGCGGCCATTTGGGCAGTGAACCAGTGGAAGGAAGACCTCTCTCTCTCTCTCTCTCTCTGTAACTCTGACTTTCAAAACAAACAAACAAACAAAAAAACACAAAAACTGAAAATCCAAAAGAAAGAGCGAAGTATATATAGATTTTCATTATGCTACCAAAAACAAAGTGTTATCAGAAATTCTCTGAACATGAGCCACAG
Organism: Oryctolagus cuniculus; assembly: GCF_964237555.1. NCBI lineage: Eukaryota > Metazoa > Chordata > Mammalia > Lagomorpha > Leporidae > Oryctolagus > Oryctolagus cuniculus. The sequence goes on from NC_091441.1 coordinate 103,542,677, forward strand.
CCAACCAATGTTAGGTCAAAAAATCCGAATCAACTACGGACTTGTTTTAAAGGACTAACAAGTGGTAAATAAACAACAACAACAAAAACCAGAATTAGGCCTCGAATAATACTATTAATGTAATGGTGAAAATACTACAAATGGAAAATACATCTCATGAATTAGAAGAAACAAGATTAATAGTAAAATATTCATCCTGCGTCCAAAATCAAAAATTATATCAATAAAACTTGTTATGTGGAGTGGGTTGAGGAAGGGGACAAGAGTAGAAATTTTCTGATTTTTGTAGGGTGATAGCTTTTGATCCTGATAATTAGGAAAAGTAAGTACTTATTTTCAGAAGTTTAAACTAACTACTAGAAGAAAAATAAGACCTATCTTCTAAATCATTTGTGGGAGTAGAAGCAAAAAAAAAATACTTAATTTTTAAAAGCAAGACAGCCAATGGCCTATAAAGTCTGGTTCTAATTTGTTAAAGCAAATCTGTTAACAATAATTACCTGAGTGGTGGACTTTTGGGGCGATTTTGTATGTTATTCTTTCTGTATCTTCCAGAACCTCTACCCTGAACATGGATTATATATATAACCTGCACATAAAATTATTCTAGAACATGCTGTTATTTTTCTCTTTGTTACAGCCAGTACCTCATCTGCTTGTAAAATCCAAGAATCTAACGAGAAGAAAAAAATTCCTTTCTGTTTGAAATTCCTCCTCGCAAGCCATCGGATCACGCTGGGTCTCCTCTGAGGCCCACAGAGATGGATGGACCAGAGCCAGCACCTCTGGGCGTCCAAGCGCCGTCTCTTCCTTCTCTGCACCGCCCTGTCCTCTGAGAAACCACCCGGAGTGTGGTGCGCATGCGCTGCATCTCGGGCGCACGGCGCGCGATCCCAGTGGATGCTGAAATCCCAAGTCCAGGGCTGCACTCTGAGCACCACTGCTGTCCTCCACGGGACAGCCCCAAGTCCCCCCACCTTGGCCTTTCCGAGAATATTCCTATCTGGAGTCAAAACCGGACAATATGTAGCAAGCAAAAAGCCAAGGCACAGGTGAAATCAAGGTCCTCCTTCCTCTCTGTGCCCCGCTGTGGTCCAAAGCTTCCATGATGCCTCGCCTTTGCTTTGCCCAGCCCTGCCAGCAGCAGCATCACTTCACCCGCTGCCCGACCCATCCCTGGCCTCCATCCTGGCCATCTCTGTAACCCACAGCTCGGACCACGCCTGAGCCTTGGATGCGGCTGTCACTCCGGACCAGCCGGCTCCCTCTCCCACAGCGCCCCAGCCCTGCCCGCATCCTGTTCAGCCTTTGCCCTGCGCTGCTGCCCCTTCTGCACACACGGTCCCCTCTGCCTGCGGTGTTTTTCCCTCTAACTCTACCTGGTGAGCTTTGGTCGTCAGGCAAGGCTGATTCAACGCTGCCATCGCGGGGAGCTTTCGGATAGTTTCCTGGATAGTTTCAGCAAGGCTTCCGAGCAGCCGTTTGTCCAAGCTCTTGCTGCCCGGTGCAGAAGGGGTGTGTGCCCTCCCTCCCTTGGGGAGTCACAGCTCCCAGCACAGTCCCTGGCTTGTTACAAGACTCACTGACTTAAAGCAAGTGCCTGGAAGGTTCACAGTGTTTATTTTAGCAAGACACTTTATTTTAAAGATTTGTTTATTTATTTGAAAGAGTTACACAGAGAGAAAGAGAGAGAAATCTCACATCCGCTGGTTCACTCCCCAGATGGCCACAACAGCCAGAGCTGTGCCTATGCAAAGCCAGGAGCCAGGAGTTTCTTCTGGGTCTCCCATGTGGGTGCAGGGGCCGAAGCACTTGGACCATCCTCCACTGCTTTCCCAGGCACATTAGCAGAGAACTGGATCAGAAGTGGAGTGGCCAGGACCTGAACAGGTGCCCAGAGGGGATGCCAACATTGCAGGGAGTGGCTTTATTGGCTATGCCACAATGGTGGCCCCAACAGTATTGATTTTTAAATTGTCCTCTGTGCCTTCCTGTTATTAATAGGACTAAGATTAGCATTCACTACTGGGCAGCACAGAATTCCCTGGGGAGCTTTAAAACATCTGCTGTTCGAGCCACACTGAGACGAGCCCAGTTGGGATTTCTGGGGTTGGGACACAGGCACTGGTGCTGGAGACTGGGCCACCCGTGCATGGACACTGCATTCTTGACTGGTTGCTTCCCCTCCTCATCGAGTGGGGTGATGCAATCAGACCCCACGATGCACTGAACGGGACGGACAGCCTCCCTGGGGAGCCCAAGGAGGGCTGCACGGAAGAGGAGGCCTTTAGTTTTGGGACAGAGGACCATAGACATTGCCGGGGCTACTCCGGGCACAGCAGAGACACTGGACCGGAAGGGACAGGGACAATTACAGAAGGACACATGGCACATACATAGGCCCTTGGCCAGGGCTCCTCCAATGTCAAGGTGAAGCCGGGGCTGAGATTCGAATCAGAACCATGGAAGGAAGCACCGTGGCTGGGGGTACTGGGAGAAGACCTGGACAAAGGAGGTAGCTGCCCGCAATCTGCCTTTGTCAGACAACGCACCGGTTCCGGGGCAGGAAGCCCGGGCCTGGACACCAAAGGGGCTCCAGCCCTGCCCCAGAAGCCACCTGTTCTTGTCTGAATTGGTTTCCCATGCGTCATTGAGGGGGACAGGATCGCGCACAGGAGTCCCATGCAGACAAAACAATGCTTGCAGAAAATGCTCCACCCCGTGCCCGGCTCACATCAGGACCAGACAGAGCGGCTGCTGCCAGCACCGAGTTGAGACCCAGGCCTCTCAAGGCCCCTGGCACTGGCATTTCCTGACTGCCGGGGTCCAGCACCTCAAGCTCACTTTGGCAACTGTATGTGGGTGGCACTTTCCAACCTCTGAAACCCGGGTTCTGTCCACCTCGGGGTCCGTACAAACAGCCTGAGCCAGAGCCTGAGAGGCCCCACACGCCGAAGCACCTTGCAGGTGGACACTGCGGTCCTGTTTACCTGTCCGTTCCTGTGCTGATGGGGCTGGGTGCTGGCCTGAGAGCTGCGGCTTGCACGGCTCTTGGCTCCAGTGGTTCTGGGACTGGCGCAGACCAGGTCACAGAAGCCAAATGTGTCCATCTTTCCCCAACCCCACATTCTGGGACAATCCAGCAGCGGTCTGAAACCTGCCACGGTGGGAGTATTCACACTGATGACCAGCAAATGCTGCAAACTAAGGTGTTCCCCTCCCCCACCCGTCCCACACTGGGGTTTGCTGGACAGGCAGAACCCCACCCTCCCCTAGCAGACCTGTAGTTTACCCTGATGCGAGGTTACAGTGCGAGATGTGGGGCAGCAGAGAGGACTGGAAGAGCTGGCTTCCAGTCCCAGACAGGAGCCGGTGCTTTGAGGGGGATGGGGACACGCAGGCTGTGAGTGTCGCCGTCCCACTGTGTAATCAGGTGCTCCCTGAGGTCACTTGTTTTACTGTTCCAAAATCACACAGAAGAAAATAAAGGAAAACAAACCACCCAGCTCCTCCCTCCAGCCACACCATTGTGCTCAGCTGCCCGTGCAGAGTAAATTGCGGGTGCATTTGTTCTTCACACTGGGGACAGGGACATTCACGCTCCCTGCTTTCTTCCCAGCCAGTGCCCTTGACTTTCACGTGGTCCCCAGGGCCCTGCTGACTTTTTCACAAGGCAATTCTATGGGTTCCTTCTGCTGCCTCCGTGTCTCTGGCCCAGGTGGCCAGAGCTGTGCAGAGCGGATCAGTGCCTAGGCCATAATCTTCAGCATTAACATTCCTCGTGCTGGGCCTGGCCCCAAGAGCAGGCAGGAAACAAACCCCCCAGTCACTCCGGAGTCCGCACCAGCACTTAATCCACTTGATTCTGGCAAGTATTTTGGCAGAGCCGAGCTCTGTGGTTTGCAAACAAGCCCTTTGTCTGCTGGGGTGCACACGTGGGTGTTCTCCCAGTCCAGACAGCAGCCCAGGTGGAGGAAATGTCTGGGCAGGGTCGAGGCAGAGAGGCAGTGGTGCCGGGACACACACCTGTTCCTGAGAGTCAGGGGAGGGGCAGGGAGCGCCAGGGAGTGAGATGGAGATACTGCGCAGGTGCAGGCAGTCAAGTGCCTTCTGTCCCAGGATGAACTGTTTGGTCTTTTGATTGCCTAGGATGGTGCCATCCACCTGACCTATAGCCATACCTGTCCCCGATCCCTGCCACTCAATGTACCTTTGCAGTCAGCCAGCCAAAGCAGCCTCTGAACCACGCACCTGGAAGGTTTCTTTTTCCTGGATACGGAAGGTTTTGAGGTTCCCTAGCAACTCCGTGGCTAGCAGTATATTCTGTTTCAGAACGACTCAGCCCCACCTGGGCCCGCCTGCAGGTGGCTCAGGTAATGATGTTGCTACAAACAAGGTATCAAAGAGTCAGGTGACTCTGAGCTCACCTGGCCAGATGGTTGGGCAACCAGTACCTGGGATAAAGGTGTCATGGGAAGGTGTGCTGAGCTCAGAGGGATGCTTTCAAGACTCAGTCACAGAGCTGTTACAGCCCAGCACCCGACGGCACACAGCCTGAGCTTTAGTTACAGCGCATTTCTGCATTGCAAATAAGAAAAGGAGAATTAAGAATGCATTATTTAAGAAAACTTCAGATTAACCTTTGCTTGAGTTGTTACTGGGCAGGTGGGGGTGAGGGGAGGAGGGTGAGAGCTTGGTCCTCAAATGCAAGTCGAACTTTGTCAATACTTTGCTCCAACATCTACCATGTCCCTGATGGTGGAGAAACCACGCTGGTTGTACAAGACGTGTACACACACAAAGGTACACAACAATCAGCCAGCGGCAACCGCTGTTAACACCACTGGATTTCTTCCAATGCTTTTCTTTGCAGATTTTTAACCTGCACAGCTTTGAATCTGAAGTTGTACGATGTAGCACCGCCTTGCATGCGACTTCCCCTCCCTCTGCATCCGAGAGAGAGAGAGAGAGAGAGAGAGAGAGAGAGAGAGAGAGAGAGACTCCCACGCCTCCACCTGCAGGGCGGCAAAGCACCCCACTACACACAGGCTCTGAGCCCACTGAGGCCACCCCCTCTCAGCCGAGGTCTTAGGCAGTTTCCAGTGATCTGCTCTGAATAAAAGCCAGTGACCATCTTTGTTTTCTGCCTTCTGCCACAACACTGATGATTTAGCTAAAATACTAGAAATCGAACAACTGAGACTTTTTTTTTTAAATGCTAAGACTTGAATTCCTGTGGCCACATGGCCTTCCAAAAAGACACCTGGCCTTCATGGAGGTGGGTGGCATGTAACACCCACTCCCAGCTCTCCGAAAGCTAAGGGCGTACCGGTGAGGGTGAGGGTGCAATGGGGCCTCCGAGAAAAATTCCTGTTATCACACAGACACACACTGATTGGCCTCTCCTGCCTTCTGCAGGCACAAACCAGACCAGCTCTCTTTACTAACGGATCAAGAAACGGCTCAGGATCCCTTTAACTTGAGTTTCAGCCCACACTGCTTGGGGATTTAAGTCCAGGATCTGAAAGTTGCATAACGACGTTGAGCTGAAGGAGACAATCTCCGACTCACTTTTCACAGGTCAGCGTCAAGTTTACTCACTTGAAAGTCTGATCATTGCCACCTCGTCTCCCAAGGGAGAAAAATCGTGGCCCCGCGCCTCCGGACGCGCTCCAGGCGACAGCCCGGCAAGCTGGGGCGTGGGGCGGGGGCTTGGCCGCCCGAGGATGAGCAGCGGAGGCGGGCTTGGGTAGGGCTCCGGCTCCGGGTCCGGACGTCCTGGGAGCGGTTCCGGACCCCGTGGCTTTGCGCGGATGCCTGAGCTCGGCGAGCCTCGCTGTGCCGGTCTGCGACCTGGGCGCGATTCCCAGCGCGCACCGCCCGGCGCCTGGAGGTTACGCGACTCGGAGCCCGGGCGCGCACTCACCTCCGCCGTACATCTGGCACAAATAGGGGAAGCGCCACACATTGCCCAGGCCCACGGCGTAGGAGATGCAGGCGAACACGAACTGCAGCGGGTTCGACCACAGCGGTCGCGCCTTCTCCATGGCCCCAGCTCGGCGCGCTCGGCTCCCGCTCGGGCGCCCCCGTAGTGGTGTTGGTGCGCGGCCGCCAGGCGCACCTTCCCGTCCCGGCCTTGAATGGTCCCGCACCGCCGCCGCTGCCGCACACCCGCTTTTTAATCGCTAATCTCATTAACCGCGCGCCCGGCGAAGGGGCGAGGCTGGTAAATGGATGATGGCGAGCCCCACCCTCCTGGCCGCCGCCGCCAGGAAGGCGCTCGAGATCGCGGCCCACCCGCTGTCGTCCGCACGGCCTCGGCGGGGCCGGTGGTTTATGGAGGGCCCGCTTGGCGCCTCGCGTCGTTTGGGGACGTGGCTGTGACCCCCAGCGACATCCCCCGCTCTCCCGGAGCTGACAAGCAAACCAGGCTGCTCTCTGACCAAAGGGGAGGACAATTTCGAGAGGTTCAGCCTGGCCCTTGGATGAGCGCAGGAGAATCCACCGAGGCAGGGCGGAAGGGCAGCGGTGGTCCGGGAAGGCTTCCCGCAGGAGACGTTTTGTCCAGAGATCGGAAGGACCTCACCCCTGTCCCTGCAGAGGAGAGCGAATCAGACACCTATTTCCCTGCATCCGCCCAATAGCTGGACCCTAGGCGTGGGAACCAGGGCAGTGCAGGACTCCCCTGCTGGGCCAGTGATTTCTGATGCATTCTGCCCTGTTGGGAGCCAGGGCTCCTCCTATTCCTACCAGTCCCACAAGGTGCTTTGGTGGAAAGTGGTCGCATAACACCTAAACCGAATGCAGGATCTGGCGTGGTGTCCCTAGGCTGCCACCAACAGAGCTGTGTGGCCTTGGACAAGTCACTCTGCCTGCCTGAGCTTCTGTTGCCTCTAATGGGAACAAACACCTGCTCCCCCCAAGGAGAAGGCTCCCCAGAGAAGTGAGGGCTGGACTTGCTGTGGGGCACATAGTAAGTGCTCAGTAAAGCGGTTGTGGCTATTGCGAATCCCTGCCAGGGTGCGTGAAGGAATGGGTAACACATTAAAGAAGTTAATATTAACGACACCTTGGGACAGTGCCTGCTATGGTAGTAAGAGATAAGAAAATGCTAAATAAAGAAGTCAGGCGAGGTTAAAAGCAGAGTTGTTAGTGGGAATTGAACTTGAAGCCTGGACGCAGGTGCCACCATGGCGGTGGGGTGGGTGGGGGAGAGGTTCCTGAAGTTCCTGCCTGGCTGGTGGCAGAGGAGAGGGGAGGGTGGGGTGAGGCGGGAGGAGGCGGCGCCCTCAGATACACTCCCTGTTTCGGAACTTCCTACCAGGAATCTACCCGGTTCCTACCAGGAACCTCCTACCAGACTCTCCTAGCAGGAGAGAAGCCCACAGCAAGCAGGAAAAGCTATTTTGACATCTAAGCTTCAGATTCCCAGCAGTGCTTCCCTCCCTACCCTTGGCCTCCCACGAAAGGGAGCAGTGCCCTCTGGCTCCTGGCACCTAGGCTGGTTTTGCCTGCTTGACCTTTGCAAAAATGGAGTCACCGGGGTATGCGTGTGTGCTGGCGCCTGACTGGCCTCATTTGCTTGCAGCTCTGGGCAGGAATCACTCTGGGCTTGTTCTTTGTCACTGCTGTGTAGTACTCTACGGCATGGATATACTCCAGCCGAAAACTGATGGATGCTTGTGTCGTCTCCAGCTGTGGGCTAGCATGAATAGAGCTAAGGAACATTCTAGCACAGGACATTCTAGAACATGTGAATGCACTCGTGGCTGGGGGCTTCTGTTCAGCTTAGTGTAGGTATTGCCAAAGTGTTTTTCCATGATGCTACCAGTTTATATTCCCACTGTCATTCTGGTTTTTTTTTTTTTTATTTTTATTTATTTATTTTTTTTGACAGGCAGAGTGGACAGTGAGAGAGAGAGACAGAGAGAAAGGTCTTCCTTTTGCCGTTGGTTCACCCTCCAATGGCCGGCGCGGCCGGCGCGCTGTGGCCAGCGCACCGCGCTGATCCTATGGCAGGAGCCAGGAGCCAGGTGCTTTTCCTGGTCTCCCATGGGGTGCAGGGCCCAAGCACCTGGGCCATCCTCCACTGCACTCCCTGGCCACAGCAGAGGGCTGGCCTGGAAGAGGGGCAACCGGGACAGAATCCGGCGCCCCGACCGGGACTAGAACCCGGTGTGCCGGCGCCGCTGTCATTCTGTTTTTAAGTTTTGACCCAGGCTGGTGGCTGTGTCATTTCCCTGGTACCAATAAGGCTGCACAGCCTTCCACATGCTAATGCTACCTGTGTTTTTCGTATTCCGCATTTCTTCCCTCCACCTGTGGCTACCTTTTTTTTTTTTTTTTTAATATTATTTGAAGGTTTATTTATTTACTTGAAAGACAGGTTAGAGAGAGAGAGACAGAGAAAGAGAGATCTTCCATCTGCTGGTTCCTTCTGCAAACGGGTTGGGCCAGGCTGAAGCCAAGAGCCTGGAATTCAACCCTGGTCTCCCACAGGGAGCCATCCTCTAGTGCTTTCCCAGACGCATTAGCAGGAAGCCGGATCGGAAGCAGAGAAGCTGGAACTAGAACTGGCACTCCTATGGGACACTGGCCTCATAGGCAGTGGCTTAACCCTCTGTGCCACAACACGGGCCTCTGTGGCTACCTTTTGATTCTATCCATGGTGTTTCTCTTCTGTTAAAGAAGAGAAGTTCTTAATTTTAACCAAGTTCAAGTTCTCAACCTTTCTCTTTGGTATTCTCTTTTTTTTTTCTTATGTCTTGTTTAAGGAGCATTCCCTTATCCACTATACTATTCAGATAGTCCTGAAAATCTGGGTTAAAAATAAGTCTCAAAGATCTGTAGATAGGGCTACCTCCCCCTCCAATCCCTGCCTTTGACAAAGGACTTTAATTCTCCTAGCAATGGCAGTGCCCAGAGTCCAGCATTTCCTTGTGCTGGTTCCCTGAGCCCCAGTTTAGGAGACAGAGTAGGAGAGACTGACAGAGAGACCCTACTCGCTGTTCCCCACTCCCACCACAAATGCCCACAATTGCAGGAGAAGGGGGGCAAATCCTGGAGCTGGGGACCCAATTCCAGGTCTCCCACGTGGGTGGCAGGAGCCCAGCCACTTGGGCCATCACTGCTGGAATCAGAAGCCACAGCCAGGCATGGAATAGCCACTGCACAGCTGTTCCAACCTCCAGCCTACCTGCTCGCCCCAAGGCTGGCTCTTTAGTGTTGCTGAGCTGTTGTGAGAGTAGGCGGGCTGCGTTTGTTCGGTTGATCCTGACTGTACAGTGACTGAAACTCGGGAGAGATGTCTGGGACGCTTGCTTGTCACCTTGCCCATGAGGCCCTGAGTTGGTTTGATGGAGCAAGGCCTCTCTGTCACTGCCAGCACCTCCCTCCATTCCCATTGCCACATTGCCTGGGAGCCTGGCCAGGGGTGTGGCCCTGTGGGGGTGGGGGTTATCTAGGACCAGCACAGGAGAACAGGGAGAATGGGCAGATAACCACATAAAGGGTTCAGGGAATGCAAATGCTGAAGCCTGTTTGATAGCTCTAATCTGACAAGGCCAGCTGCCCTCCTGCTGGGGCAGCCCGAGTGGAGGGGAAGAGCCTGGGAAGGGGGTGGGGTGGGGGCGGTTCCTTGGGGAGAGCGCAGGCACAGGGTGGAGATTAGTGAGGGGCCACTGCTAGCTCTCCCGCTCTCTGCAGAGCCCGCTGTGATTTGTGCTGTTGGCCGATTTCTCTGGTGTCAATTCTCCCTCTGTGGCCGGTGCCAAGCCGCCCGGGGTGGCACCGCAGGTGGCGCTGGGGAGAAACGTGCCGCCACAGTGCACCTGATACCGCGTTTCCACCTCCCAGCTTCAGGAGCCAGCAGAACCTTCAGAGCCAGTTAAGGTCAAGTGGAGCCAATAATTAGGAAGGAATGAGGAGCGAGGAGTTAGCCGCTCATTCTTAATACGGGCTGCATGTAACAAGCTCAGAAAATTCCTGAAATCCACCAGTGGCCTCTGGAGGAGCCACTGCTGGGAGGCAGCGGGTCCGAGCGGGCTGAGCCGCCTGCAGCGTCTGATGCCCCAGGTCAGTGAGGGTTCATGTTCAGCAGAGCCCACCTGAGTGCTCCCAGGAGGCCTCCCCCAGGGAGGAGCCTGCTGTGCCTGCCTCAGCTTGGGGCGAGGCCGCTGTGCCCTGAGGGTCACGAGGCCAGCACACCTGAGGGTGCTCATGCCCGCAGCGGCTGTCAAGATGGGGCCGCCCTCACTCAGTGATATGTGGGGCCCTGGGGCCGCGCCTGGGTGCAGATTCTTACCATGCCAAATGCCAAGGTCGCCAGCTCCCTGCACCCTGCTCGTCCTCATGGGTCCACCATGGCTGCCAGTGCCCCACAAGGTAAAGTCCAAACCCCTCAGTGCGGGTTCTGAGGCCCTGGAGGAATTTGACCCCTACACACCTGGCTCCCAGGAGCCAGTCTTCTCACCTTCACGGAAATGCTGTGCATTTTTATTCTGGGCAGCTATTGGCTCCTTCTCCCCACCCAATCCCGACAGCCCCATCCGCTCTGCTCCACCCTGATAATTTTATTTATTTGAACTGCAGAGAGAGGGAGGGAGAATGAGGGAGATCTCCCATCTGCTGGTTCACTTGCCAAATGCCCACAGCAACCAGGGCTCGGCCTGGCCAAAGCCAGGAACTCAACCCAACCTCTCCTATGGTGGCAGGCACCCAGCACCCAGGTTCTTGGTCCACCATGTGCTGCCTTCCTGGTGTGCATTCGCAGGGAGCTGGAATTTGAAGTGGAGCTGGGGCTTGAACTCAGGCACTCCAATATGAGATGCTGACATCCCAAGCTGCATGTTAACCACTGAGCTAACCACCCCTACCCCCATGTTACACTTTTGAAGGAGCCCCAGGCGCAGCCCCCAGCCCCAAGCAGGAGAGATCACTCCCTCTTCCCTGCCCCAGGCCCTTGGGGGAGCCTGGGGGAGCCCTTGAGTTGGGCTCCGTGTAAGTGCCTGTGTGAGGATCTAAGGCACATGTGTGTGCATGGATGGGTATGTGCACGTGTGTACATGTGTGTGCACCTCTGTGCTCTTGAGGAGGTGAGGGTCTCCCATCACTTTCTCCTGAGACCTGGGACCCTCTTTGCTGCTGAAGTGGGGCTTCAGGCCTCAGAGCTGCACAGCACCCCCGCAACGGCTGCTCCACAAGCCTCAGGGTGCCCAAGGACCCCCTGGGATTTTTGTTAAAATGCAGACCCTGGCTCAGTGACTCCAGGACAGAGACGGTGGGTCCAGCAGTATATCCCAAGTTCCCAGGAGGTGCCAGGGCTGCTGACCCAAGGCCTTAATCTCAGACCCAAATGAGCAGTGCTGCCTGTACTCTGGCACACTTGCCATTTTTGCTGTGTTTGTCAACCTCAAGGACAGTTTTATTGTTTTGCTTTAAATTCACCTTTTCATTTAAATACACTTAACAATGAAACTCTATCACCACCATCCATGTAAAGCTAGTGTTTTGCTAAGGCATTTTAAGAAACATCGTCAAATAATATGATTTTAACAGAGTCTCCTGCTGATGGCTCAAGGACCTTGTGTGCTCCGAGTGATAGATGCCCGTTGGGCCCCAGGCAGCTCACCCACCAACTGTGCGCACATCTAGGTTGTACCCGGGGCTTGGACAGGGGGTGGTGAGAACCCAGCCAGGGTGCTCCCACTCTGCTGTCTTTCTCTATCGTGTTTCCGTGTGCAATTTCATTTGGTCAAAGAGTTAAGGTGCTGATAAACTGCCAGCCCCTCCCAAGCTACTTTGGCTTTAGAGGAAGGGACCGGGGTTGGCTGTCCAGTGTGGCAGCCCCTGGCCACGTGTGCTTCCTGGCCTTTCAGTGAATGAAGGTGAACTATCCTCGGTCACACTAGCCACGTTCCAGGAGCACAAGAGCCACATGGGGCTCGTGGGTGTTACATGGGACGGTGCAAATCTAGAACATTGCCATCACGGCAGAGAGGTCCACTGGACGGGCCTGGCCTGTGGGATAGGAGAGGGGTACTGGTCTCATTCCTGCCACAGGGCTTCAGCTCTCTGAGCCTGGACTGCGGCAGCTGCTTGGGCTAAAGGAGCGACCTTGTGTGCTCCTGTTTTGTTCCCAGAAGAGGGATGATGGGGCAGCTTTTGCTTCTCCCCACCCCATGCCCCAGGACGCTGACCTGGGCACTGGGGGCTTCCCCAGGACTGAGGCTCCCCAGCTTCTGGCAGGGAGGCAGGATGGGCCCTAGGGGGCTCCATCCCCAGAAGCCGCCATCTGCGAGGTGGGAAACGCCAACTCTCTCTTCCGGAACCCAGGCCCCTGCCTCTCCTGCTGCCGCTCTGGCCTCCTGGGCCCTGGAATCTGCTCTCTGCCCCACCGGGGCCCTGGCTCCAGCCCTGCCTGTTTTCCCAGTGCCTTGCTCTCTGGCCTGGACCTACGGTTGGACACGTGCATGCATCTTCCTCCCACCTACCTTTGCTGCACGCCCACCCCCACTTTCACTGTTTCTCAGCCTTGAGACACCCAAACACCAGGGCTTCTGGGCTCCCCAGACTGCTGTCAGGGGCTGCTGGCAAAATCTGTCCAAGCTGCAGTTTGCATTTGCAGCAGACACAGGCTGTGGGGCCTCAGCGGGGCTGGCTGCTTGCCCCTCTTTTGTCATCTACCTCTGGCTGAGCTGCCGTCTTGGGGTCCCGGGCCAGGGTCCCAGATCTTTTCTGGGTGCCTCAAACCTTTCTTCCCATACCTCTTGTTTGACTTGCCACTTAACAAGAATCATGAGGACCCCCCAGAGAGCTGAGGAGGGCTCCCTTCTGGCTGAGTCTCTGCCTGAAATTCTCTCTCCCTTCTGGCTGCCCTGGGCAGCAGCTCGAGGTCCTTCCTGGGCTTTCTGCGCCTCTCCCACCAGTCTCCTCCCTCCCCGGCACAGCTCTCCTTCCCGTCTTCCTTCCTTTCTCTCCTACCTGCTCCTTAAAAGGAAACCAGTACACTGCCAGTCCCTCCCTTGCTTTTCTGTGTGCTCCTAGCACTTGCACACAAAATCTCTAAACACGGTAGTTTTACCCGTATTTGAACTTGACATCATGGAAACAGACTGTAGCTGTCCAGTGTCTTGCCATGCAGTGTGTTTGTTTCCTGTTGCGATGTTTCACCCAAGTCGGTGTAGCTGTAGCTTCGCTTTCTGCTTCTCTGTTGGAGGCTCTGTATGATTACAGCTGCACATTCCCCACTTGACAGTTGACGGACATTGGGATAATTTAGTTTTCGTCTGTAATGAATGCAGCTAGGAGCGTGCTGCTATGTGAGTTCCGGAAAACATAAGCAAGCACTTCTTCGGATTAAAAGGCTGAACACAGCGTGAGTGTGTTTTCGGTGCTTGTAGATGATTGCTCCGGTGGTTGTGTTAGTTTGCGTGTGCCCGCGTGCGCACGTGCACATGCATCGGCTTCCCTGGCAGGCTGAGAGTTCTGCTTGTTTTACGTTCTGCCACAGCCTGAAGGTAGCAGGAAGGAAGAAGAAAACAAGTCATTCAAAATGCAGGTCACTGGCGCCGCGGCTCACTAGGCTAATCCTCCGCCTTGCGGTGCCGGCACACCGGGTTCTAGTCCCTGTCGAGGCGCCGGATTCTGTCCCAGTTGCCCCTCTTCCAGGCCAGCTCTCTGCTGTGGCCCGGGAGTGCAGTGGAGGATGGCCCAAGTGCTTGGGCCCTGCACCCCATGGGAAACCAGGAGAAGCACCTGGCTCCTGCCATCGGATCAGCGCAGTGCGCCAGCCGCGGCCGCCATTGGAGGGTGAACCAGCGGCAAAGGAAGAACTTTCTCTCTGTCTCTCTCTCACTGTCCACTCTGCCTGTCCAAAAAAAAAAAAAAAAAAAATGCAGGTCAAGAAGGAGCACAAACAAATATAGGGAACGGGTCTACATGTATCAGTAATTACAATAAATATAAATGGATTAAGTGGACCATATGAAAGACAAAGATTGGGGCCAGCAGTGTGGAGTGGTGGGTAAAGCTGCCCCCTTGCAGTGCCAGTATACCATATGGGAGCCAGTTCGTGTTCCAGCTGCTCCATCTCCAATCCAGCTCTCCACTAATGGCCTGGGAAAAGCAGGAAGAAGATGGCCCAAAGAGTTGGGCCCATGCACCCATGTGTGAAACCCGGATGAAGCTGCTGGCTCCTGGCTTTGGCCTGGCCCAGCCCCGGCTGTTAGAGCCGTCTGGAGAGTGAACCACCATATGGAAGATTTGTCTCTCTTCTCTCTCCCTCTCTCTGTAACTCTGCCTCTCAAATTAATCTTTTTTTAAAAATAGTTTATGTCTTTGAGAGGCAGAGTTACAGAGAGAGGGGTCTTGTGTCCACTGGTTCACTTCCTAAATTGCTCCAATGGTCACAGCTGGGCGGATTTGAAGCTAGGAACCAGGAGCTTCCTCCTGGCCTCCCACACGAGTGCATGGGTTCAAGCACTTGGGCCATCTTCTACTGCTTTCCCAAGTCATATCAGAGAGCTGGACTGGAAGAGGAGCAGCTGGGACACAAATCAGTGCCCACATGGGATGCTGGCACCACAGGTGGAGGCTTAGCCTACTATGCCACCGAACTGGCCCCTCAAATGGTTGCGATTTGTAAGAGATAGACCAAACAACAGATCACAGAAAGATGTATAGTAAAATTATTAAAATCCTATCCAAAAAAAAAAAAAACCCTAGGGATAGCTATATTATATCAGACATAACATACTTGAAACCAAAAAATGTCATTAGTGATGGAAAGGGCAAATACCACCAGAAATATATAGCAATTTCTCAAAGAATACAATCAATAACAAAATAGCTTCAAAAATCAGAAGAAAAACCAGGTAGAACTACAAGAAGAAATTGGCATATGTACCATCACCATATGGACGTCCATACTCCTTTTCCTATTACTGATAGATAAAGCTGAAAATGAACAGGCAATGAACTGACAGTCCAGATGCTGAGAACAGGAACCAAACAGAGCTGCTAGAAAGGCAAAACGCAGTAATAGAAGAGGAAAGCCCAGTGAGCTAAAACAGACACACAGACCAGTGGGAGAGAGCAGACCTAGAAGGAAACCCATGCATCTGCAGCCAGTCTTGGACAAAGGTGCTAAGGACAACATCCGAGAAAAGAGAATGTTCACTAAATGGTGCTGGGGAAATCCAATGTCCACCTGCAGAAGAATAAAATTAGGTGCAAAAATATCAACTCCAGATGAATGCAAGACCAAAATGTATGACTTGAAATCCTGAAGCTTCTAAAGTCAGCACAGGGGAAATGCTTCCAGACACTGGAGAGGCAGTTTTTGGTTCTGACCCCCAAAACGCAGGAAACAGAAGTAAAA
This sequence comes from Oryctolagus cuniculus, assembly GCF_964237555.1. Classification (NCBI taxonomy): domain Eukaryota; kingdom Metazoa; phylum Chordata; class Mammalia; order Lagomorpha; family Leporidae; genus Oryctolagus; species Oryctolagus cuniculus. The sequence goes on from NC_091441.1 coordinate 103,558,056, forward strand.
ATAAGCAAATAAAATTTCATCAAACTAAAGAGATTCTGCACAGCAAAGGAGTAGATCATGAATGAAGAGATAATCTACAGAACGGGAGACGGGGCCGGTGCTGTGGCACAGTGAGTTAATGCTCTGGCCCTCAGTGCCCGCATCCCATGTGGGTGCCAGTTTGAGTCTTGGCTGCTCCACTTCCAATCCAGCTCTCTGCTTTGAGATGACCCTAATCTTTGTTCTCCTGCACCCAGGTGGGAGACCTAGGAGAAGCTCCTGGCTCCTGGCCGTTGAAGCCATCTGGGGAGTGAACCAGCGGTTGGAAGACCTCCACCCCCCACCCCCATCTGCCTCTGCCTTTGTAACTCTGCCTTTCAAATAAATAAATACATCTTAAAAAAGCAAAACATTAGAAGGTAGAGCTGAGATCTTGGACTACAAGATCTGCATCTTGTATCTGTAGGGATAAGAACTACAGTCTTCCAAGGAGACGAACAATGTTAGACTTTGGGAAAAGAGGCAAAGCAGGAATTTCTGGGAGTTGTACCCACGTGCCTTTTATAGCTCCCCAGGGTCCAGCCAGGGTCGTCCGTGGCCTCTGGCTGCTGAGAGCAGAGTTGTTTTAGGACTGTTCCCCACCTTTCTGTTTCCATCACACTGTGGGCCTGCAGGGACCGGGCTTATTGCTGGGAGTGCTGAAATCCACGTGCAGGCTCTGTTTGTCCGGCGCCTGCAGAGAATGCATTTGGCTGAGTACAGCCTTGTTTTATGTCCTTTGGCAATTAACTGTATTTGTGCTGAGCAGCATTGTGGAAGATGAAAGAATGGGTGACCTTTCTGGGTTTACTTTTTATGTTTGCCAGTTGGGGCACAGTACGGACCCTTCCTGGATGCCTGGCACACGGAACTGGAGGCAGAGCGCACCCACGATGGTGAGGGACTCCTGGCCCACACCGAGGACACGGTGGCTGTGCGGACCTGGCACTGGGCTGGTCCTGCTCTTGCCGTGAGAAACAATGGAAACTTCTGGGGCATAGCTGACTTCACTGGCAGGCTCACAATGAGAGAGAAGGAGAGGAAGTCGAAAGCTTGGGAGCAAAGAAGCCTTCGTCTAAAGGTTGATGGCAAAGGCTCCAACCATTGCACTTGGGGTTGGCCTTGGCCAGCACATTCTGCCACTGCGGAGGGAGATCCTTAAAAAGTAAACATAGCAGGCAGAGTCATCTTGTCTCAATGTCCCCTCTAGGGGACAGCGGTGCCAAGCGGGCCACCTGGACGATGGCCTGTGACTTGATGCTTGTGTCACTGAGTGGAGGAAGCACTGCCAAGTGGGCGGCCATTAGTGGGGCCTGCGAGGAATTCACGGGCATCTCAGGTCAGAAAGAACGGACGCCGAAGTGGGCTTGTTTGGCTTCTCACTATGCCCACTCGGCTCAGTGCCTGCGTTGGGGGTAAGACAGCTACGTGCTGGGAAGACAACAGCCCGGGGAGCAGCGCGGAGCCGTGCAGACTGCTTTTTTTTTTTTTTTTTTTTGTGGATCTTGGCAGGATTGACCCCTTCGCTGCAAATATTTTTTTTTCCTGAGAAACAAGCAGTCAAGACCCACTAGAAGCTCAGTGTGGTGGGGAACAACAGACAGAGCCCAGGGCAAATATTCGCACGGGTCAGAGGATACCGCGGGCCGGGCCGTCTCAGTTCGTGGCCCCCCACAACCCGCCCTGAGTCCTGCTGGGCTGTGCGGTGCTTGTTCTTTATTTCACAACAGGAGAAGCCCCCTCACGACCCGCGCTGTTGCCCAGGCTCAGCAGTTCTAACTGCTTTTGATTTCTCTGACCCCCTCCACCGAGTCTCAAAAAACACGGTCTATGCACAGGCCATGGTGGCATCAGCAGGGAGCTCGTGAGACAAGCAGGCTCTCAGGCCCAGCCCAGACCTCTTGAACCAGCACCTGCAGTGTGAGATGACCCCCCCCCCCATGCTGGGGGTGGGGGGACGTGTAGGCCTGGCAGAACGTCAGGATCTGGGGAGCTCTGAAACCCACGGGCACATGTCCCAGTGAAAACTGTCCCTGGCAGAGGAAGCTTCTGGAAGCTGCCATGGCGGCTGGCGGGATGGGGGAGGGGCCCCACACCATGGCACTGCCACCCATCTCATGCAAGTGTGCACATCTGCCCCCTGCCGAGCCCCCTCCATCCTCCATCATCCCCGTCTTGCCTTGTTGGTGGTCCTCTTCCACTTGCTCTTTTCCACTGCTTAAATGTCTTCTGTACAATACACGGTCAAGGGGGCTGGTGTTATGGTGTAGCCGGGTCCTGCTGCTGCCCGCGACGCTGGCTTCCTGTATCAGAGCACTGGTTCGAGTCCCTGCTTCTCTGCTTCCCATCCAGCTCCCTGCCAATGCGCCTGGGAAAGCAGTGGAAGATGACCCAGGTTCTTGGGGCCCTGCCGCCCATGTGGGCGCCCTGGATGGAGTTCCACTGTCTTAGTGTCTGCCTGACCCAGCCCTACCTGTTTTGGCTCTCTGTTGCCCCATCAGTCTGTATTTCAAATAAATTAAAGAAAAAAAGTAAAACACATGGTCAGTTGGTCAGTGGGGGAAACTCTTTTGAAAACCTTTTTCCTTTTTTTTTTTTTTTTATTTGAAAGGCAGAGAGCGTGAGCACTCCTAATGACTGGTTTACTCCGCAAATGCCCACAGCAGCTGTGGTTGGGCCAGACCAAAAATGGGAGCTCGGGGCCCAGTTTGGGTCTCCGATGTGGGTGGCAGGGATCTGAGTCCTCGATCTGTCATCTGTTCCTCCCAGGCCTCTCCCCTTTCTCACTCGGAGAGCACCAGAGTCCCACCTCCTTAGAACCGGTATCTCCTCGGTTTTCTTTAGGATTTGACATCGTGGCCCTGCGCCCCGGGCTGGTTTTGCCCAGCTTGGAAGTTCACACAGATGAAATCATGATGGGGGTCTTTTCCATGTCTGCCTCGTTTAGCATCCTGTCTGTGGGCCACACCCATGTTGTGTGTAGCCGTGATGCGTGCGTTTGCGTGGTAACTGGCAGTCCGTGTTATGAATATAACAGGTGAGGGTGTGCAATAGAACAGGATTTGTGTGAACCAGTCTGCTGGACCTTGTGGACATTGAGCACAGCGTGTGGCCCATCTCCATATACTCTGTGTGCTTAAAAAGGAGGTGGATGCTGGGGTGGGGGGAAGTGGTACTTTATATAGTACTCCAAACTTGCTAGTATCTAACAATGCAGTGTTATTATCTTCTGTATCTTGTCTGATTTGTGTTGTCTGCTTGTTCAATCAATCATTGAACGAAGTGATAAACCTTCCACTATTGATGGTGGGGTTTGTCCACCCCCTTTTAGTTGTGCAAATTTTACATTTGTGCTAACCATGTGTAAGGAACTAACAGCTCTCCACACCCTAGCAACCCCAGCGAGCGATGTGGGAAAAGACGGTCGCTGAGACTTGTAATAGTGATGTTGAGCCATTGGGAAAAGATGAAATGATGTTTATCACTCATTGCTTAAGAGGGCAGGAACTTGGGTTCTGTATTGAAGATACTTCTAGTGGCTGATTTTAGAGAAGTTTTGTCATTTATATGGAAAAGCTTTCAAGTTGGGAAATCATAGGCAATATCCAAAGTTTCTTACGACTCCAGCTGTGCTTGGGAAGGAAGCGTAAAGTCAAGTTCGCCCATGCTTGGGCTGAGCACACACAATGGGCCTGATACTTAGAGTCACAAAGACGGGGCCGGTGCAGGTACTCGGTCCTGAGGTATTCCTTTGTCCAGAGCTGTCACTATTTCAAGGCAGCTGTGGCTTGGCCATGAGAGCAGGCTGGGTTGCAAAGGCAAGGTGGGGTTTGTCGTTTCTTCCAGGTTCAGCAGGCCCTAGTATGAACGAGTATGGAGTATTGCGAGCTTGCAGCTGTTGGCCGCATTTGCACTTTTTTTGAAGCTGATGCCCCGCCCACATCCCCCTAGTCTCACCTCCCACTGTCTCTTCACCCGAGCTCTTGCTTGACCACACGCATGTTCTCAGTCCACAGCTGCAGGTGCTGGGAGTGACCATGCCAGGAGTTACGCTCATCCTATGTACGAGGGATTGGAGGGGACGTTCCCAGCTTCCTCACCCATCTGTGGGACGGGGTGTGCAGGCTCACAGAAGTCACCTGCTCCTTAATGCACCCTCGGTCCGCATTCTCTCCTTTCCCTCCTGGCCTACTTCCTGGGATTGTCTGCAAAATAAGCTACTTAAACCAGAATCCCTGCCTCGTCGCCTGCTTGGGCGGAGCCTAACTGAAAGTAGTTAGTGTCATAAATGGCCCTAGAAAGCAGACCCTCGAGAGGAGATCCTGCACACAGAGCTGAAAACACGATTCCGTGGCTGTTAGTAAGCTGTGGTCACAAACCCTGAACACAACTGGATCGGTCACCAGAACCCCCATCAAGGGTGGGCTGGGATGAAGGAAGAGAAAGACAGGCTCTGATTAATGAAACTATCAGCCCAGCAGATGCCCAATTAGAAGCCCTCCCCCGCCCCCCCCCCCCCCCCCGCACTGTAAGAGACCCGCCTCTCTGTGCAGAATGTGTTGAGAATCAAGCCCAAGCCCAAGATTGGATTATAAGGGTGGCCCCGATGGGGAGAACAGCCAATTCACATGCCTGGGAAATCTTTTCAAGTCCATAATTGGGAGAAAAACAGGACTCTGGGATTCAGGATGGGCTAGAACACTCCAGATGCTCCTGGGCCCTTGGGCCTGGTACACACTGGTGGCTCCCTCCCCCCAGAGGAGAGTGGCCTTGGATCAGAATTCGTTCACAGGCCTCTCGCGAGAGAAGACTGGCAAGATGACGTGGGTGTGCTCCCCAAGTTCTTTCACTCGCTACTTCTAAATCCGTAAATGGTGTGGAGTATCACGTGACCTCTGCAGAAAAACACTGACCTGCTTTGCAAGCAAAGGGGTTGTCCGCCAATACAGCAGAAGACTGGAAGGGCCTAGAAGTACACGCGTGGGCATGGGTCTTGAGGATGCTGGCCCAGGGCGGGTAGAACAGAGGCGGATAAGGAAGAGGTCGTTGATACAGGAGCAACTTCTGCAGCTCAGGACTTGTCCCCTTGGCAAGGACACGTGGCGCCTGCGATGGTTTGAACAAGGTTTGCCCCCTCCAGAACTCGTGTTGAAATTTGATGCTTGGTGTAATGGTGTTGAGAGATAGTGGGGCCTTTAAGAGGTGAGTATGTCATTATGGGATTAAGGCCTTTCTTTCTGGGAGAGGGTGCGTTCTCGGAACAGTGCGTTTTTGTACAAGGTGAGGCCTTCTTCCTGTGGTCTGTCCTCCATGTGCCTGCCTCCCCTCCCACTTTCTACCAGGAGGTGAAGCAGCATGGGGCCCCCACCACAGGCAGCCCCCCAGTCTTGGGCTTCCCAGGCTCAAGAACCATGATCCAAAATATTCCTCTTCTCCTTACAAATTGCCCAGGCCCAGGCATTCCCTTGCAGCAACAGAAAACAGCCCAGGGCAGAAAGCTGGTGCCAAGAGGTAGGGCTGTTGTCATGGTAATACCTGGCCGTGTGGAAGTGGCCTTGGAGCTGGGCACGGGTTGGAAGAGTTGAGAGGATGCTATCAATGGAGCATGAAGGGATGTTCTGGTGAGAGCTCAGAAGACAACACCAGGTGAAGTCTGGGATGCCTTTGAGATGGCTTCACTGGTCATGACCAGAAAGCTGACAGAAATGTGCACAGCATCACCATTCTGATGGGCTTGCAGACGGGAATGAGCAGTGTCTTACTGTGCACCAACGTAAAGGCCAGCCTGGCTGTACAGTTGCGGGTAACTGCATGCCCTCGGGCTCTGTGGAAGGGCGAACCTGAGAAGGATGAACGAGGATCCTGGCAGAAGACGTTTCTAGGAAAAATACAGTGACTGACGCGGTCACTTCTGGCCACTTGCAGTGAGATTTGGGAGCAAAGGAATGATTCACGGCAGGATTTATGGTTAGAAGAGGAGCAGGGCGTGAAAGTCTGTAGAGGTCATAGCCTGGCTCTGTAAAAGGTAAGAAGGCAGCAAGAGGGTGGCCAGGGACTGTCAGCACAAGCAGAAGGCAGCCAGGTACTAAGCATGAAGCTCCAGCAACTCCAGGCGTGGCTTCACCTGCTACTCTGAGAGGTACAAGTAAGATGCCTTAGCGGTGCCCCAGCCATGTGATGCCATTTCTGCAGGTATGCGGGATGCAAGAGCCACAGAAGCATGGTGGACTCCTGCTGGATTCCAGAGGCTACACTGAACTTCCCGGGAGCCCGCAGAGGGCGCTGCCACAGAAGGTCCGCCAGGACAGTGCCTAGTGGAGCCATGGGAACGAGGTGCCACCAGGATCCCACGATTGTCAAGCCACTGGCAGGGAGCCGTGCTAGTGTGGGAAAGCCACAGGCACCGGTGCGCAATCCCAGAGAGCCACCACATAGGCTTAGCCCAGTGAAGTCACAGAAGTGGAGCTGCCTTCTGTGTTAGGGCCCAACCCCCAGTGTGCCCAGGAGGTGGCAGGTGGAATGAAAGGTTATCCTCCAGCTTTTTTTTTATTTATTTGAAAGGTAGAGATACAGATAGAGAAGACTGACCTTTGACCTGTTGGTTCACTCCCCAGATGGCCACAATGGCCAGGGCTGGACCAGGCTGAAGCCAGGAGTCAGGAGCTTCTTCTGGGTCTCCCATGTGGATGCAGGGGCCCTAACATTTGGGACATTCTCTGCTGCTTTTCCCAGGCACATTAGCAGGGAGCTGGATTGGAAGTGGAGCAGCTGGGACTCCAACCAGCGCCTGAATGGGATGCCAACACTGCATGTGGAGGCTTGGCCTTCTACGTCACAGCGTCAGGTTCTATCCTGGAGCCTGAAGATTTAACGTCTGTCCTCTTGGGCTTGCTTGCTTGGGGCCTACTCCTCCTTTTTGGAATGGGAATGTGTATCCCATGCCTATCCCATCATTGCATCTTGGAAATAGCTTGTTTGGGTTTTATAGGCTCACAGCTGGGAGTAGGCCTTGAATGTCAGGTGAGACTTTGGACTTTCAAGTTGTTGCTGGGAAAAGTTAAGACTTTTGGAAATACTGGGATAGGATGGTTGGTTTTTTTTTTTTTTTCATGGTAAGAAGGACATGGGCTTAAGGGGCCAGAGGCAGAATGCTATGGGATCCACGTTGAAATTTGATTCCCAGTGTGGTGGTGTTGAGAGGTGGTGGGTTCTTCAAGGGATGATTATTGTTGAGAGAGACTGAAGCCTGGATGTGGGTTGGTTCTGGAGAGCAGGCTGCTACACGACGAGGCCATGTCTTGTGTTTTGTGTATTCTGTTGTGCGCCAACTTCCCTTCCACCTGGCTTTGGGCTTCTTGCCTCTAGAACCGTGAGTCAGAATAAACCTTTTTTCGGGGCTGGCGCTGTGGCATGGCAGGTTACGCTGCCACTTACAGCACTGGCATCCCACGTGGGCATCAGTGTGAACCCCAGCTGCTAATGTACCTGGGAAAGCAGTGGAAGATGTTTAGGTCCCTGCCACCCATTTGGGAGACCCACAAGCAGCTCCAGACTCTGAGCTTCAGTCTGGTCAACTCTGGCTGTTGCGGCCATTTGAGGAGTGTACCAGCAGATGTAAGATCTCTCTAACTCAGCTATTCAAATTAACTAAATAAATCTTAAAATAAAAATAAGCCTTTTTTTTTTTTTTTTTTGACAGGCAGAGTGGACAGTGAGAGAGAGAGACAGAAAGGTCTTCCTTTGGTTCACCCTCCAATGGCTGCTGTGGCTGGCGCACCGTGCTGATCCAAAGCCAGGAGCCAGGTGCTTCTCCTGGTCCCCCATGTGGATGCAGGGCCCAAGCACTTGGGCCATCCTCCACTGCACTCCCGGGCCACAGCAAACAGCTGGACTGGAAGAGGAGCAACCGGGACAGAATCTGGCGCCGCGACCGAGACTAGAACCCGGGGTGCCGGCGCCGCAGGCGGAGGATTAGCCTAGTGAGCCGCGGTGCCGGCCCTGCCTCCTTTCTTTATAATTACCGAGTCTCAGGTATCTGCTAAAGCACCAGGAATTGGACTAAGACACAGCCAGTGCTGAGTTCGCTTGCACTGTCGTCCCCTTTGGCTTTCTGCCTCATTGTCTGGGGGAATTCTCTGATTTTGAGGCTGAACGTGATCCACACATGGGACAGGCTGGACGTGACTCGGCATTAATGCCTCGGACTGATCTTCAACCAGGGAGGGAGGCAAAGTGGTGGATGACGACCCCAGAATTCACAGATGTTTTCCCGGCAGTGTCTCAGAGGGTCCCCAGCAGGATGGCTCCTGGTGCTCACAGTCTGCCCAGTTCCTCAGTCTCTCACAGAATTCCCTGGAACCACTTTCCAATCAACTCTCTGCACCAAACCCTTATCAGGGCCCAGTGAGACTCTTCAACAAAGCTCCAAGCAGGGTGTCGTCTGGCAGCTTGCTGAAATCCTGAGGAGCTGACGATGTACTGTCTGCCATGTCGGAGACGCGAGGCCTCCCTCGAGAGCCCTCAGACCAGGTATCCCACTGCACTCGTCTCTTGTTTCCGAGGCACAGGCTATTACCTTTCTAAAGTAGGATGTTTTCCCTCGGGAAATATTCAGTGTTGATAATTGTTTGGTTTAAATACTTTTGTCTACTACTATACTATGAACTACTGTTTTGCTACGTTGTGCTTGTCTTTCTGAAACACTTGCTTACCGGGGAGAAACCACGCCCTGAGTGTTTCATGGCAGCGCTTCAGAACACAGTTTAAAGGAATATTCTGGAAATAAGTATAAAGATTGCATTTATTTTATGAGTCTAGATACTTTCTAAACTGCAGAAGTATATGAGGGACCTGAATTCTTCTTCTTCTTCTTTTTTTTTTTTTTTTTGACAGGCAGAGCTGGAGAGAGAAAGATCTTCCTTTTCCCGTTGGTTCACCCCCCAAATGGCTGCTACAGCCAGTGCGCTGTGCTGATCCGAAGGCAGGAGCCAGGCATCTCCTCCTGGTCTCCCATGGGGTGCAGGGCCCAAGCACTTGGGCCATCCTCGACTGCACTCCCGGGCCACAGCAGAGAGCTGGACTGGAAGAGGAGCGACCGGGATAGAATCCGGCGCCCCAACCGGGACTAGAACCCGGTGTGCCAGCACCGCAGGCGGAGGATCAGCCAAGTGAGCCGTGGCGCCAGCCGAGGGATCTGAATTCTATCAGTAATAGAGACTCATGAAAAACTGGGCTGTAAAAAAGTGTGTGAACCTCCTCTTATACTGAGCCTTTCACATGGGCTGAAAAATTGAGTCCTCCGTTTACTGCTGTTAAGTTTCCTTACAATTGGTAAAAATGATTCCAGTGATAAATAGTATTCACATTTTTAATGAATTCATAAATTTTTGGACAAATAGAGGAAATAAATTAAGATGCAGTTTTAACAATAAAAATAAAGTTTATTTATAGCAGTCTTCAGCCACTCCATGACCCTGGGAATGCACAAGAATAGATGCTGTTAGCTTGAGATACACTCGTTCTATCAGTGCGAACGGAGAACACTTTGCTTCCTCCTCTCAGACTTTGCTTGTTACCAAAGAATTCTCACTGCATTCGACCATCGACTGCAGCGGCAGGCAGAAAGCCATCTGGGATGGCCAGTCAGACTCGTAAGGATTTCTCTCTTCTCACTTAGCTGACAATAGGAACTCTAGTGCTAAATCTTAGAAGTCTAAATATTAGAAAAATAAGGAAAGGAAATATAACAGAATGCTTCAAAACACACGCGTGAGGTGAGACCCAGCTTGTGTGTCCGTGCGTGGCAGCCTCCACAGGACTCTCCGGCTCCTAGTCCTCGGGCTCGTACCTGGAGACACAAATGGACAGTGTGACGCCCTGACACCTGGAGCCAGCGGCACTGCCGGCACCAAAGGACTTTACTTGAGGCCTCTACGGTGACCAAACCAGGACGCTGTTTCTCATGTCACATCACTGCCCTGGCAGGAGTCAGACGCATTCAAGACATTATGATGGTAACTCAGGGGACACCTGCCCGAGGCCTGAACACTAACCAGATAACCTGGGAAACCTTCAGACCCCAAGTCTCTGTGTGGCACGTGGCTCTGTGGCACTCAACGTAACTACCTCAGACATGGCGTGAACGGCCAATATGGCCAATATGGCGATACGACGTTCAACAGCCCTCCCGCTCTAAGGACACACCGGATCTTGATTTACCTTCCAGCTCTGTTCTGCTGGAACTCTAAGAAGGCTAGAATGCCAGCTGAGTTTCCAGGCTAGACCTCCAACAACACGAATGACCGGAGCTGGCAGACTACATGTGGACCACAGGGCACCACCGAGAGAAATGCCGAGAGCCACCTTGCCAGCTTGCTGTGTTTCCATCTGATCCCCTACGCCAAGTGGACTGCAGCTGTGTGTGAGGTGTAGCTCAGTCTACAGGGAGCCCGGGCGGGCAAGCGGGACGAGGCTGGGCAGAAGCTCCTCTGCTTTCCTCGGTACTGAGTGATCCACCAAATACCCACTGACCTCACCCCCCTGGAAGCAAGCTGGGGTTCTACAGAGACCACAGAGGGACCCAGCGGGGAGAAGCAGCTCAGGGCGGGATCAGCAGGGCTTACTTGGCCAGTCTTTTCCTCAGCTCTTTGATTTGGTCATTCTTCTTGGTCAGGATCTCTTTCATGTTTCGATAAGCAGCTGTTTGTTGAAATTTCTTCTCTAATTCCTGCTTAGTGAAAAACATCAGCAAATTACTAAAAGACAGCTAAGGAAATAAATAACAAATGTGTTTAAATGCTTATTTTTGGTGCTAATTTTACAAAATTTTGCTTATACTGTTAATTTCCTTTAAAACATTAAAACATACTCTTTCAAGTGAGACGTCAACAAAATAGTCAGGTATTTCCTAAGTAAGAAGTTAACAAGTAACTCAAGCATTCTATGGCTTAGACAACGGCAATCTATGTGCAATACGAAACTGATTTGCAGATAAAATACGCATGTTCTTTTTCCAAATCAGAAAGCACTTCTCAGTATTTTAGGGGGAGGATTTAAGACCCCAGAATGAAGAACCTAGCACTCTCCATGTTCCACACAAATTGTAAAAACAAAGCTCATCCCTCTGCCAGGCTGCAGGCACACAGAGCAGGAGGGCCGCCTGGGTGGGGCCCGCTGCCCATGCAGGAGCTCCGTCCCCTTGCGTACTAGCACAGACACACCAGCACCAAGACAGAGGAGTACCAGCACCCCACGATGACGCGTCGTTACTGCCTGCAGGAAAGACCATCCGGACGCGCAGCGGCCGCGTCCCCATCAGTTAACTGTGCGTGCCCAGCAAGGCCCTCAAACACGCTCCTCTGACCTTTTCAGTCATGCTCAGCTGCTCCTGAACCCGCAGCAGGTCGTGCCTGGCTGTCACTAGATTCTCCTCCAGGGACTTCTGGTTTTCTGTCTTGTCATCGAGTGTCTTCTGAAACTCACTCTTTAAAGCAGCGACTGTGTTTTCCAAGTTGCTCAAGTCTTGGGCCTTTATAAAATCCTATGAGACACAAGTATATGCAGAGAATGTCATGTTGGCTTCCTAAATAGTAACTGATTGAGAACAGGGACTCAACACCACAGGAGATGAAAGAGACCATCAGCTGTGTGGGCCATCAGCACGCCCAGTCCATCCTCAGACCCCATGTGTGCAGTGTGGGCCAAACTCAGACCCCCGTGTGTGCATAGCAGACACTCAGCTGTTGCTAAATTCCAAATATATAAAAATATGATTGATGGATCCTTGGTAGTCTGGTCCAAGAAGAATGGGAAAGAGGTGAGATCCTAAATTTCAAAATGGTATAGGTAGAATAAAGTAAAATTTAATAGACATCTTTTGGTCATTATTTATAAGAAAATATTACAAAAGCATCAAAGATTATTGGCTGCCTGTTTTTTTTCTAAGTGTACAAAATTTTAAGTCCTTTTTTAATGAGAGGTACATTTTTGCTTACTTTGAAAACTAGCATAATACAATTAGCTGGGTATTTTCTCTTATGTGGATCTTATTTTTGACTGGATAAAATTTGTGTAAGGAAAATGACTTATACTGATATTATAGGAAAATAGTCTACAATTGCTAAGTATGTACACAAAGCAGCACTTTCAACAAAAGGAAAAAATTCTTGTGGCTGGCGCTGTGGCGTAGTAGGTAAAGCTGCCGCCTGCAGTGCTGACATCTCATATGAGTGCCGGTGTGTGTCCAGGCTGCTCCACTTCCCTGTTGATTGGCTGCAAAAAGCAGCAGAGGAGGGCACAAGTGCTTGGGTCCCTGCTACCCATGTGGGAGACCTGGAAGAAGCTCCTGGCTCCTGGCTTCAGCCTGGCCCAGCCCTGGCCATTGTGGCCATCTGGGGTGTGAATCAGCAGGTAGAAGACCTGTCTGTCTGTCTCTCCTCTTTCTGTAACTCTAACTCTCTAACTTGCAAAAAAATTATTCTTCACTGTTGAAATCTGTTAAGAATATTCCCTATAACTAGTGAAAGCATGTACGAATTTTGCCTTTGTGTCCAAAATCTAACTGGAGTAAAACCCAAATGGCTTTCAAACAAATTCAACATCTAAAAATGTTTGCAAATGTTCTACTTCTGCAAAATTATAAAGCTGTTCTGGCACAGTCAGCTCTGTTCCATAAATCTATGGTTCTTGGCATATAACGGCTGAAAATCATGTATGTTTCCCATGGTTTTTTAAGCTATACAAGAAGTATCCTATTTAAAAAAATACCTATAGGCCAGCGCCGTGGCTCACTAGGCTAATCCTCCACCTGTGGTGCCAGCACACCAGGTTCTAGTCCCGGTCGGGGCGCCAGATTCTGTCCCGTTGCCCCTCTTCCAGGCCAGCTCTCTGCTGTGGCCAGGGAGAGCAGTGGAGGATGGCCCAAGTCCTTGGACCCTGCACCCCATGGGAGACCAGGAGAAGCACCTGGCTCCTGCCTTCGGATCAGCATGGTGCGCTGGCCGCAGTGGCGGCCATTGGAGGGTGAACCAACGTCAAAGGAAGACCTTTCTTTCTCTCTCTCTCTCACTGTCCACTCTGCCTGTCAAAAAAAAAAAAAAAAAATCTACAAATGAAATGGCACAAAGTCTGAGATTTGCTTAAAAAAATAATAATAATAATAAAATGAAGGGACAAAACAAAGTGGAGGTGGAGATGACACCAGACCGGCTGTGCACTGATGATGGAGCAAACCGAGTGACGAGTACAGCGGGGTTCGTTATACAGTTCTCTCCATGCTTGTACCTGTTTGAAATCTGGCACAGAAAAAAGGTGACGAACCCGGGGTGAGGCAGACGTGGGGACAGTCTCGCAGCCGCTTACAGTGACAATGCAACCACAAGAAAAGCCCAGGCCCCGCTGCAAATCCACCTGACAGCAAATTTCAGCCAGTGTGAGGGCCATGGGAGACAGAACCGTGCACCTGACTCCCAGCAGACAAAGCGACACTCAGTCATGGCACCCAGGCAAGCCTGAAGAACTGCCCGTGTCTTTCATTGCATTTCACAGTGCTGCTAACACAGATGGATGTGAAGGGTCACAACCAGCAAATTCACTGCATGTTGCCACACTCACGCCAGGCAACCTTAAGCCATGTTCAGTGTAATAAATCCCAAATTAAGTCCAAGTCACTAAAGACTTTTCCCTGCTTGGATTTCCTTCCCCACCCACCACCACAACTGGATATCAACGTGAAAAGGGGAAAACTTTCAACAGTAAATTAAGAAAATCCTGCAAGTGGTGAGACGCCAGGACACATCAGGCGTCCTGGAGGATGGACAGCAGGCAGGGCGCTCGCTCCCAGCTGGCCGTTCCTGGGCAAGGACGTCCCAGCACATCTCGGGGTGGCAGAGCGCGGGACATGAGGGAACTCAGACTGGACTTGAAGTTCACCGCTTGATCCTATTCAGAAAACGGGAGAAAGACGTTCACACTCCTTTCACCTTTTGATTTCCTCGATCGAGCTGTAAGTCTTGCAGCGCTCTTTCTAGTTTTGACTTCTCGTCCAGTGCATTTGTAGCCTGTAAGCAGATTTGAACAGAGCACATTCAGTATTTTATCTACAGGTAACTCTTCCAGCAATTTTGTTAAAGGATTTCCCAGTCACCTGCATTTCAATGGTCTTCAGCCTCGTCTTCAATTTCTCATTCTCTTCTTGAAGTCTTACAATTTCCTTTGTGAATACATTCAGATTTTACTATCTTAACCAAAATATTTTAATATTTGATGTTATTACTTAGTCCACTTAAAATTTTAATTTGGAAAATTAAAAATGACAAAACAGCTGAAAAATTCACCTGGTTACTGGTGATACCCCAATTTTGCCCAGCTTACCAGCTTTGATGTCGGTGAGTCAGCTTTGGCTTAAGACTTCTAGTTTCTTCTCTCTCAGACACGCCTCCCTCCTTCTGCCCTCTGTTCTCTGCCATCTTCCAAAGTCCCTGTCCCCTGCCCTCGGTCATCTGATACTGAATCTGTTCCCGGTGTGCACTGTACACTGCTGCCACTTACCCTGGAAGGATCTTTATCATTCCCGTACCCCGTGCTCGGGACCCCACACGGCTCCGGCTGGCAAACACCTTTGCTCTTAGGCAGCTCAGCTCAAGAGTCACCTGTCGACCCAGTCTTACTCCTCACTCAGTGCTCCCGTCGACCCGTCAGGGAGCACTGCCCGCCAGCCTTCTCTCTGCCTCCGGGCACTGCCCCTTCTCTTCCCTCTGCCAATTCCACGTGCCTTCACCTTCAGCAACCACCTTGCCCAAGAGCTTGCTCTCTCCCACTCTTATCCACACGGAACTGTGTCCTCTGCTGTTCTGTGACACGCACAGCACACAGGAGAGTACTTTCCAGTCTCTCTTCAGAACATGAGTTCTACCTTCCCAGTGAAATGGCAACATTTTGGAGAGCAAGAGACCAGGAATCATACTACTTATCATAGATCACAAACTTCAAAAGTCCATCAATAAACACTGTCCAAAATTCCACACTCTTCACTTTACCATGGAGAGGAGTAATCAAGGGCTGCGCAGACTCCAGATGGAAAGTACGCCCTCTGCTGGCCCACTGGGCACAAGTAAAATCCTGCCATGGCCTCATTAGGCTGATGGACTAGACCCGACTCAACCTCCTTCCACCTGTTTATCCTAGCGTAGTTTAGGCAATGAGAGGATGCAATTAGAGGGTTCTCATTTGCCAAGATGATGGCATTACCTTGTTTAAGAGTTCTGTTGTTCCACCTTCATTAAGTGGAGCAAGTTTTGGCTTTGCAGTATCCATGATGGGCTGAAAAAAAGAAAAAGAAACCAAACTGAAATCACTGAGAGTAAAGCATGTACAATCACCCAAACTTGCACTTTATAAGTGGAAGACACTGTACAAAAATGTAAATTAAAAGACTGCATTTTGGTGTAAAATTTTTTGAAATCTGTGCACATAAGGGATTTTCCAAAAGTTTATGAAAAATGCATATTAAGAAAAAGTGCATGAATTTCAAAATTTTTTGTGCTGAAATAAAACTCTCTAATTCCACTTCCAGGAACTTTTTGAAGTACCCTCATACAGAAACAGATCCACTGAGAGACCAGTTCTACAGATGTGAGGCTTTCCATGGGCTTTGTTCTCTTTCATATGTCAGTGCTTAATCTGTGTTGAGAGAAAAATGAAACCCATCTCCTCATTTCATTTTAAAATTGGGGGAGGGGGGAAGTGGGAAGAAGGAAGGGAGGGAAGGAGTTCAAGGCCAGGGCTGGTAAAAGATTCTAGCATCTAGGACTGGGATTTCAATCTGTGGGAGCCAAAAAGTTTCTATCTGACCCTCAGATTCTCTGAAAAACTGCAATATTGATAAGGATTTAGGCAGCTTCACTACAGATAAAGAATAACCTGACACACACATTTGGGCAGTTTACCAATCAGTATTAAAACAAAAGAAACCAGTTTTGCAAGAAAAATCCGAGAGGCGATTTTTGAATTTATATTGAGATAAATGCTTTCCCTTGAGAGTCCTCACTTGGCCTTCCAAATGCTCTGAGTGTTTGGAAGATTTTAATTACTGGCTATAAGATGTGCACTTAGAATGACCAAAAATTACCTTTTTATTTGAAGATGTAAATTCTGCTTTTTCAAATTCTGCAACTTGTTCCAGTAATTCTCTTAAAGACAAAAGCAAATATCAAAACATACTCATCTAAAAGAGGTTTCTATCACACACAGAGAGAATAAACGCACTGGTATCCGCCTGTCACATACCACAGACAAGAGGGCGGATGGACGGAACTTCACCACGTCAACACCCGTCCTTGCCTGCCACGCTGCCCAGTGCCCGGTCCTCTGCATCACTGGGTGTACGGTATATGTCGCCAGAGACAAACTATAATGCTAATATGGATGGGACGCTTCTCGTCAGCTCTGAGGAGAATGCGCTACGACATAACATATGCTGTTAGCTGGCAGATGTTCCAGAAAGACAAACTGATTTCTAATAGGGCAGTATTAGACAAACGGAATTACTCCCCAGTATGGACTGAAAAGCAGCACCCCAGAGTCTCAAGAAAGACGCACGGTGTAGGCAGAGGTGCCTGGTGCTTTGCAGAGGAACCGAAGGTGACTCTAGCCCCTCGGAGAGAACGCAGCCGCTCCTCTGCAGGCTCCTGACGGTCAGCACCTCCGAGGGTGCTCACCAGTCATGCACTCACAGCTGCAGGGCAGTGCTTCCCCTCCCTGCCATGGGCTGTCCTCCGTGCTGTCCTGTGGCTGTGCTCGGGGAGCAGTGTGCACGCCCTGGGGGCAGGGCTGCCTGCTCCTGGTGTGGCTTCCCTAGAGAAAGTCTCAACTTCATGGATTTTAATTTTTTTTTTAAATTAGCAATTCTTTGATATTGTTCCGATTATAAGCTTTTGTGTTTGATAAGTGTACATCATTTTAAATGCAATTATTTAGAAACGAATTTCAAATACTGTGAGTCGGAATCGATGTTATTTATCACAGAGCCCCACGGACAGTGTTTGACTTGGGGTCTGGGGGCTGCTGGTGGTGCCAAAGCGACGGCCTTCAGCAGCAACCGCGCTGCGCATCTGGGTCTTGCTCTGGACCTACACCGTATGATCTTCTCTCGTGCTGCCGGGCAGCGGTAGAGCCACCGCTTCCAGGCGGTCTTGCACTAGCAGGGCACTGTGCTGCTCACCCGGGTGGCTGCCAAGTTCAGTGTGTGGAATGTGTTTTCAACTAATCAAAGTGTAAATTTACAATGAGTTCACCTGATTGCAACACCTTGGCAAGTTAAGGGTCATCTGTGTTTGAATTAATTTTTCAACTGTTGCATGATCTTTATTTTTTAGTTGACCTCTCTAGAGATCAACTGTTACCCTGACGAAGCTAACAAAGATGCTGTAAAGAGTAATTAATGATAGCCTGAAAAGCAAGTTCGTAACTCGTAGATTCTGCAGTATCCAGGCGTGGCAGAAACAGTCTTCAAAAGGAGGCGGAGTGAGATCTGAGAGGTGGCTCGGTGATTAGCTGCTTTGCTGCTACCCTCCCCACACGTCCACACAGACCAGCCTCACGGAAAGATCAACAAAGGCACGTGCTCATGTTTTGTCACATTCGCAGGTAGAAACTGTATCACCTGTTTTCAAGCTCGGAGATGTCTGACTGCAGCTTCAGGTACCACTTCTCAGCCTGGGAGAAGAGCTGCCGCAGGAGCAGCACATTGGTGTAGGCGGTGTTGATGAGCTCCGACTCCACCTCGCTGTGCACCACGGCCTGCAAGCCATTCAGGACCTCAGAGACTTCATCTGCGGTGAAGGTCTCCTCCACCAGTCTGCAAAACAACCACACCCTCAAACTTCCGGATCAACAGCAAGAACAACTTACAACATGTACCACAATCAAGAAACCCACAGTCATGTCATCCAAAGGATTAGAGGATTTCCAATCAATGCCTCTTTTATAATTATCTTCTTCAGTAATCAAAGAGATAGAAAATAAATGAAACTCAGTTTTTTAAAAAAGATGTATTTATTTACTTGAAAGGCAGAGTAACAGAGAGAAGTAAAGACAGAGCCAACGTCCCAGTTGGCTGCAATGACTGGGGCTGGGCGAAAGCCAGGAGCCAGGAGCTTCTTCTGGATCTCCCATGAGGGTGCAGAGGCCCAAGGATCTGGGCCATCATCTGCTGCTTTCCCAGGCCATAGAAGAGACTTGGATCCAGAGTGGAGCATCTGGGACTCGAACTGTGTCCATATGGGATGCCGGCGCTGCAGGCTGTGGCTTAACCTGCTGTACTACAGCACTGGCCACTAAACTCATTTTTTTTTAAAGATTTATTTACTTATTTGAAAGTAAGAGTTACACAGAGAAGAGGAGGAAGACAGAGGGAGAAAGAGGCCTTCCATCCGCTGCTTCACTCCCCAAATGGCTGCAACGGCCAGAGCTGCGCCGATCCAAAGCCAGGAGCCAGGAGCTTCTTCCAGGTCTTCCATGCGGGTGCAGGGGCCAAGAATTTGGGCCATCTTCTACTACTTTCCCAGGCCATAGCAGAGAGCTGGATTGGAAATGGAGCAACTGGGACTGGAACTGGTACCCACATGGGATGTCGACACTGCAGCCGGTGGCTTTACCTGTTACGCCACAGCACTGGCTCCCCCAAACTCATTTTTTAATATCTATTCAAATGATAAAATGATGGCTAATTCCTCACATGTGTACATCCTTTAATACAGGGGCAAGCTCAGAAACAGTCCCCAAACCATCATCTACTGTTTTCTTTCATGATTAAATTGTTAAATTCAATATTTTTCAATTTCCAGCAAAATTAGTCTTATCACATTTAATAATCTGATAGTCATTAGGAAGGCATAGCTTTTCCTTTCCATTATTTCCCTAGCATTTTAATAATTATATGAACTAGCCACATATTAGTAAATGCCGATGAGAAAGTAGTAATTCAATAGTTTTTTTAGCATTCTTGAGACTCAAGAGAGGAAAAAAAAAAAAACCCAGAGCCCAACTTGTCCTTTTTTTAAAAAAAAAAAAAAAAGATTTTTTTTGAAAAGCAGAGTTACACAGAGGCAGAGTGAGAGAGAGAGAAAGACAGGGAGGGAGGGAGGGAGAAACAAAGTCTTCCATCCACTGGTTCACTCCCCAAATGGCCACAATGGTCAGAGCTGCACTGATAGGAAGAGGAGCCTTCTCCTCCTTGGGCCCAGAGGTGTGCAGGGGCCCAAGGACTTGGGCCATCTTCCACTGCTTTCCCAGGCCATAGCAGAAAGCTGGATTGGAAGTGGAGCAGCTGGGACTCGAACCGGTGCCCATATGGGATGCCAGCACTGTAGGCGGTGGCTTTACCTGCTATGGACAGTGCCGGCCCCAACCCAACTTGTCTTAAAGCTACACTGACCCCTCCAAAAGTGCTCATCACCATCAACACTAACAGTCAACATCTGCTCTCCCATGGAGTGCTTGGCTGGGAGGGACCTCAGAGGCATCTTCTTCACTCCCCTAACATTACAGAGAGGAAACACAGGGTTGGAAGGTGGAGAGACCTGCCTGTGACCTGCCATGGGTCAGGAGACCCCACACTCACTTTCAGCGGTCTCAGCACAGCTGAGTCCTTGAGAAAGCTCCTGGGCACGCCCCTTACCTCCCATCACGGCCTCGCAGTCACAGTCCTCTCGACTCCCTGCCTCCACCCTGTAAAGTCCCTCTCCCTTGACTCTCGGCAGAACAAGAGCACCTGCTCCAACCTCAGCTTCGTCTCCTTCCTTGATTCCAAAAGGACATAGTCGGGTAAGACTCAGTTATACTCATGGCTTATCAGGGTGACACTCAAGTTGCTAGTATTTCATTACAACTCCTTAACGGAAATTTAACCACCCTTTAGAAAAAACAGTTATTTTTAATAAAATTTTTATTATATTAATACTACTCTCTCTACATTTGTTAATAGAACATTTCATGTTCCTGCCAATTCACTGTCACTTTCTGCTGGGGATTAGGGAACCAGATGGCCAACTTGAACACATAGTGGTCTAAGGCTGTAGCAGCCCACGGCACTGCGAGAACTGCAGCTCCCTTGGAGATCTCCTTCATTTATATCTGACTTGACATTTAATTATCTTCTGTTACTGGTCCAAGCAAATTAATTATCACCCCTTGCTTCAAATCAACTACCAGTTCTGGCGCTGCTCAGGGAGGTTGTTCATGGATCCCTGCCATGTTCCCCTGTCCTAACTTCAATAAGAGCTTCAGAGGTGCTTGAGTTGCTTACTGCCATGTCATACGGCTCCAATCTTTTTAAGATTTCATTTATTTATTTGAGAAGCAGAGTTACAAAGACAGGGACAAAGAGAGAGAAAGGTCTTCCATCCGCTGGTTCACTCCCCGGATGGCTGCAACAGCTGGAGCTGCACTGATCTGAAACCAGGAGCCAGGAGCTTCTTTTGGGTCTCCCCCATGGATGCAGGGGACTAAGCACTCGGGCCATCCACCACTGCTCTGCCAGGCCATTAGCAGAGCTGGATCAGAAGTGGAGCAGCTGGGACTCGAACAGGCACCCATATGAGAAGCTGGTACCCCAGGCAGAGGCTTAACCTACTACGCCACAGCACCAGCCCCTAATCTTTTAATTAATAACTCAAGTAAGTAAAGTTCTGCAGTCTTTAATACAGGAAGCCAATCAATCAGCCACTCATTAATCCACAAGGTCCTCGCGACTTCCTGACTACCCTTCTGAAACTCCACCATCCCATAGTTATCCTGCACATGTCTGACAGGTTCACTGCTCCCACCGCAACCCACCACAACTCGGTGCAGTGCGTCTGGAACACCTCTGAGGGCTCTCAGAGCATCACTGGTGATGGTGATCCCAGATACGGCTCATTATGATCTCCACTGCAGCACCCCCGTCCTGGCTACCAGAGAGGAACCCATTCCGACCTGGCTTCCTCAGAGTCCTCTGATACCTGCTCTCCTTCAGGTCCTGGAAGCAGGAGTCCACCGTTTTGAGTCTCAGGCCTCTTTTCGAACGTGCGAAACGCATGTAATTAATGACCTCATTTTGATGGTGCTCATTTAGACCCAACTCTGCCTGAAAAAGAGAGAAGGGATTCACATGTTAGTCTGGGAGATCTGAAGAGAGAACCAACAATGAAAGTACACAGGCTGCCCTGTGCTAGACAATGCAAGACGTGCATCAGCTTCTGCTCTCTCCTCCTTCCCGGCTGCGTGGCTGCCCAGCCAGGTGCCACTTCCGCACCACACTGCTTCTCAGGGATGGTGTGAGCACAAGAGATGTGGGCTCCGTCCAAAGCCTGGGCCCTGAGACACAGGTAAGGCCTTTGCCACACCCTGCTCCTCTGCAACCTGAGACATGTGGGGACTCAGCTGACCCATGCAGGCCAGGCCAGTGCCCACAGGGCTGGAGGGGCTGCAGGATGAAAGGGACACGTGTGCCTCCCTCATGGAGATAGCTCACCCCCAGAGATGAGCAGTGAGATGGCCATTAAGTGAGAGCAAACTAAACCTTCATAGTCTGCTTGTGTGTGTGTGTGTGTGTATTAAAGAACTTAACCTTTACTCTAAAAAATACAGCTTTAAAAAGCATACTTCATTTGGAAATAGCCATAATTTAGTTTGGTCACTGTTTTCAAGCACAGGAGAGCATGGCAGATACATAGGAGGCAAACCCAGGATAGTAAGGCTAGCAGCCGAACAGTACAGCAGGTCACCTCAGAGCAAGGTCTCAGCCCTGGCAGCTGGCTTTGTAATTAGGAAGGTGCTGGTGAATTTTACAAAACAGTTCTGAGGAACAGGCATTTAAGGACTAGACTGCAGGAAGGAGAGAAGAGAGGAAGTGAAGTTAGAGGAAATCCATCCCCATTCAAATGCAACAATTGTTTACAAAGCTGATTTCCACCAGGCATTAAAAAAAAAAAAAGGCCCAACAACTATATTAGACAAAGTTATCTCTGATAGTCACACCACCATGGGTGGGAACAACAAATAAACCACAAGCATAAATTCTTATTTTTCATTGCCATGGGATTAAGAAAAATGGTACTCATCAGTCTTTAAAACCCTTCACACTTTCTCTAACCCGGTCTCCCAGAATCCTACTCTGTGAACACTCCACTTCCGCCAGACGAGCCTGCCCATCAGCCCTGACGCCTAACCTAGAATTTCCCGCCTCCACTCGCACTCACCGGTATCCTGCTCCTTGCCTGAAACCAGCCCCCGCCCCCGGCCTGTTCAGGAATCTGAATCGCAGCCAGCACTGTGCGGTAAGTTCAGCAACAGGCTCTCTGGGGAGAGGCCCCTGATCTGCAGTCACGCTCATCTCCACAGTGTAAATACTTCCACGGCCGGCTGAGTTCAGTGGAGCCGTGTAACATCCCTGACTGCACAGATGAGAGGAAACACGTAACTGGCTCTCAGCAGCCAGTACAACCACATGAAGAGTACTTCAAATGTTCCAGTTAACAGGCAAGTTTAGTTGGGTGTAAAAATCCACGAACTTTCTGAAGTACTCTCACAGTCCACCACATTACTGAACTCCTACGGCCCCCTTCGAGGCCTAACCTCTTTTTACCTACTCTGAGGTGCTTCCCAATGCACCCTCAGAAACTCTGCTTTACGCCAGCCTCCAACACCTAGCATGTGCTCCTAACCGGGCACCACCGCAGGTTACGACCTGTGGCATTATCTTTTTTTTTTTCAATCTTCTCCAGTGTTGCTGCTCCAAGCCGACTGGAAGCTGCGTGCACACAGGAATCATTTCTTACACCACGCAACACCTGGTGTAGAGTCTTGTGCAGAGCAGGTGGCCAATTTACACCTGTTCGCTACTTTCCCTCCTGTGAAGGAGGTCTAGGACCAGGAAGAAAAAAAAATTTCTCCAACTGAAAAGGATTATTTTTAGATATAAGGGCTGAAAAGTTCCTCTAAAGTGGATTGGAGCAAGGAGAGGGAGCAGTAGCAGCCTGGGACACAGCGACTCCCAGCCTGTCTCCACATGCATTCTCCACGTATGCAGGTCAAGTCATTCACCCGGAAATGCACTGGGTTGACATGGGGTTTAAAGAGACAGCACTGGACTAAAACCCAGCTGTCCGTGCGCCGATGCAACTATCCATCTGTGTGACTGTTACCAAGTCACTGAACCCCAGCATCCTGACCGCGCCCACAAATCCACACAATTTTACCATGGGAGGAACAAGGAAGCAGCTCTAGCGATAAAGGTGAGTACAATGTAACAAAACCCATCACATATTGGTTACTTAGTAGCTCAGCAGGTACTGTACTACTTCGTATACAAATCATTGTAACAACCCTAGCGGTGTTCCAATGGCTGGTTAACACGTGACTGCTCTCGTTAGTGTGTGTGTCCGCGAAAGAGACAGAGAAGAGAGAAACAGAGAAGGGGAGGGAGGGAGGGGGGGAGAGAGAAACCCCTTCAGGCTCTCGCCACTGCCCCCTGCGAGCTGCGACTTGGCTCAGGAATGAGAAATCAGCGTCGCCGCGGAGCGGCGCCCCCAGAAAAAGGCGACGCCCAGGGTTACCCCGGAGGCGCTGGGGCGGAGGTGACCCGAACTCCCCGGCCGGGCCCGGCCTCCTGTCCTCCCGAGGCTCCGAGCGGGACGAGGGTCCTCTGAGGACAGCCTGTCGCTCCAGCCCCAGCCGTGCGGCGCCAGCGAGCCAGCCACTCACCATGGCGGCGGGCGGGAGTCCGCAGCCTACAGGAGTAGGGACGGCAGGACGGAGCCTTGCTAAGCCGAGGACGACCGACGGCGGTAGGCCCACCGAAGATGGGGCGGGAGGGGAGGGTGTTTAGAAGCCTCCGGTTGCTAATGGGAACGCAGGCACGTGGGTCTGCAGTTGGGCAATTTCGTTGGTTCCCGGGATCACGCGACAGGAAATTCCTCGTAGCCCGCCGGCCGCCGCATGCGCACTGGTTCCTAAGCCGGAAGTCCCGCCTTGTCGCGCCACGCGAACTTTGGGAGCGGATGGTGTTGCCATGGTAACGGGAGGGGGCGGAGGCGGCCTGGGGTCCCTAATGCGCCTGTGCGCTGCAGGGCGCGGGCGCTTCCAGAGCTGAGAATCGCTGGTCTAGTCCGTGGCCTCTGCGCCTCAGGGTCTTCCAGGGCTTATCCTAGACCTTCCAACGGTCTCCTGGGGCGTAGGAGTTCTTTTCTTCTCCGGGAGTTCAGTTCCTACCTGAGCGTCCGGGTAGCTGAGACAGCGACGCCGACACCAGCGCTTCCAGTTACCTGGATAGAGTGTGGAAGAGCTTGCCCCGCCGTTATTTTCTCTTATGTAACTGGTGAAAGTCACTAAATGAGCATTTCTCCCCCTTTTAAAACAATCACAACAAGCTTCGATTTTCTCAAAGAACAGTATGTTCTGAAAATCTCCTATTGCCTAGAACCACCGGCTTCCTTGGTCTCCCCCCAGCAAATTCTGAGGGGCGAAGTCCAGTGTGGGTTCTTGGAATCTGATGTTCTTACTGACCTTCCAGGAATGATCACTGGACTGCTCCTTAAGAAACACTACCGTAAAAAAAAAAAAAAAAAAAAAAAAAAAAAGTATGGGGCCGCTGTGGTAGAGTGGGTGAAGCCCGGACACTCCGGCATCCCATATGGGAGCCGGTTCTTGTCTTGGCTGCTCCACTTCCCATCCAGCTCCCTGCTGATGGCCCAGGAAAGCAAAAGATGGCTCAAGTATTTGGGCCACAGCACCCCCATAAGAGACCTGGAAGAAGCTCCTGGCTCCTGGCTTTGGCCTGGCCCAGCCCCGGCCACTGCAGTCATCTGGGGAGTTAACCAGTGGATGAAGACCTCTCTCTGTCCCTCCATCCCTCTCGGTAGCTCTGAGTTTCAGAAATAATTTTTTTAAGGGTATAGGATGAGATAGATGAGTGCAGGTACCAGGGGTTAGTGGCATGGCAGGGGTGAGTGGGCATAGACCATGGAGTGGGCACAGCAGGCTTAGAAAACAGAAATGGAAGCCAGGTAAAATTACTGGAAACTGAGTGAGGAAAAAAGTGAGCTCACACAGACACAGAAATAGGCACGGAGGGTCGGCGCCGCGGCTCAATAGGCTAATCCTCTGCCTTGCGGCGCCGGCACACCGGGTTCTAGTCCCGGTCGGGGAGCCGGATTCTGTCCCAGTTGCCCCTCTTCCAGGCCAGCTCTCTGCTGTGGCCCGGGAGTGCAGTGGAGGATGGCCCAAGTGCTTGGGCCCTGCACCCCATGGGAGACCAGGAAAAGCACCTGGCTCCTGCCTTCGGATCAGCGCGGTGCGCTGGCTGCAGCACGCCAGCCGCGACGGCCATTGGAGGGTGAACCAATGGCAAAGGAAGACCTTTCTCTCTGTCTCTCTCTCTCACTGTCCACTCTGCCACTCTGCCTGTCAAAAAAAAAAAAAAAAAAAAAAAAGGCACGGAGCAGAGAGCTACCATTTTTTGAGAGACTGGGAGATGTAACATGGAGAAAGAGATTTGCCTTTAGTCCTGAATCATCGCTAAAAGTGCAATTTCAAAATAGATCACATGGGGTGATTTTTAGGTCTAGAAAGAATTTTGCAGACTTGGTTCTCCCCATTTGCTTTTTGGATGAAGAAACTGAGCTGGGCTTACGTATCCTGGCCATCAGGAGGCTGCATGGAGGCATCTGCAGCCTAGGTCTGTATTGAAACGGTTGCAGGTGTGTTTTCAAGCGCAGACCCAGAAGTCAGGTTCTGTTCTGATGCAGTGAGTGGTAAACCAGGTTCTGGTGGCAAGAAGTTTCTTTTCCTTTTCATTTCTTCACACAATTGTGTGCCTTGGGGTGGCTATGCCCAACCTTGCCTTTGGCTAGGCACCCTGCCCTTTGGGTACAGAATCTCTGTCTCCTGGCAAGGTCATAAGGCACATTCTCTCACCTCCATCCTCCCCTACACACACACACGGCCTTTTTAAAGCTCCGTTAAATTTCCATTTTATGCTGCCATCACTGAGATTTCTTTGTCTTTTTTGTTAACATTTATTTATTATTTATTTGAAAGGCAGAGTTACAGGGTGGGGGATGAGAGAGAGAGGGAGAGATCTTCCATCTGCTGGTTCACTCCCCAAATGGTTGCAATGACTAGATCCGGGCCAGGTTGAAGCCAGGAGCCCAGAGCTTCTTCTGGGTCTTCCATGTGGGTGCAGGGGCCCAAACACTTGAGTCATCTTCCACTGCTTACCCAGGAGGATTAGCAGGGAGCTGGATCGGAAGTGGGGCAGCCGGGTCATGAACCATTGCTCACATGGGATGCTGGTGTCGCAGGAGGCAGCTTAACCTGCTGTACCGCAATGCCAACCCCTATCACTCAGGTTTCTATTCAGCAAGTATTTGTTGAATCTGGTAACAATGGTCACTACTATTCAATGCTTAGTGTGGGCTAGACACTTTCCATTTCAATAGGAAATCACCCCAATACTTGGTTCTTTCCAACTTCAGTAGACATTGATCAGGTTCCCGGAGTGAGAAGGTCACGTTCCTAGATGTTATGCCTGCAAGATGGAGTCGCACCAAAAATTTTATGGGATGTAAGGAAACAGAGTTGTTCATCACTTTGCGTTATTAAGTGTATTTTCCCATAGGGGAACCAAAGAGTTGACTGTATAATACAAATATTTCATGTGTGAAGGTGGTGTGACACAGGGTTTTTTAATGTTGTTATGAAAACTTGCATGGGGCAGTTACTTTAACTGGAAAGTATTTCAATCTAGAATCTTTTGTACCAAGGAGGTTATAATATCACTGTTAGCCAGTCTACCCAACAGAGCTGAGTGTTGTTACATAAGCTGTATAAATAGTGTCAGCAAACACGAACGTGTCTTTTTGGGTTTAAGTTGATGAATTTGGCTCACGAAAAGGCTGAGCTTGTACTTCAAGTTGTTTATTAGCTTGGGTTGGTCACCAAAGCAAACAAGTCAAGCTGTGTGGGAAGAAAGCTCCCCTGATAGTGAAATCCTCGGGCCCCCTTGACTTAAAAAGTCACTGGGATGATTTTTGAGTGTGTGTGTGTACATTTGGAAGGACTGGATGCAAGTCACACAAGGCCATTTTGTACATTTTTTAAAGGTTTATCTGGGAGCTGCTGTTGCAGTGCTGTGGATTAAGCTGCAGCCTGCAATGCCGGCATCCCCAGTTGGAATGCTGCTCCAAGTTCTGGCTGCTGTGCGTGCAATCCAGCTTCCCTAATGTGCCTGGGAAAGCAGATGAAAAATGGCTCGGATTCGTGAGTCTCTGCCACCCACGTAGGAGACCCGATGGAGTTCCTTGCTCTTGGCTGGGCCATTTGGGGAGTGAACCAGCAGATGGAAGATCTACTTTTCATTTGAACTCCATCCTGTTCTCCCACATGGGTGGTAAGGGTCCAAGTACTTGGACCATCATCTGCTGCCCTGCCAGGTGCGTTAGCAAGTGAAACAGGTGGGACTCGAACTGGCTGATCCACATGGCATGCCAGTATTGTCAGTAGGGGCTTAACTACCTGCACCACAACATTGGCTCCTATTTCATGCCTTTTAACATAGTTCAACATAAATAAAACAAATTCTCTTATATTCTCATGAAATGATATTGTAGGAGTCTGAATGTTACCAATCATAATACTAAAACCATCCATTTCAGATTGTTTGCAAGATAAACTTGGCAAAAGGAGAGCTGGGAAGGAGGTGGTGGTCTTCTTAGTGATACTGAGGGATTCACTCATTCTGCCTCTGTTTACAGAGCCATGTTCTGTGCGTGGTTCTGTGGCCATAATGAAGCTGAGAGATGAAGTGGAGGGAATCAGAAACTGCCTGTATGCTGTGGCTTTGAAGGGAAAATAGGAGACTTAAGTAAAAAGAAAATTCTACCTCCGTTGACCCAGGGCTCAGAACCCAGTGCCCATCTTCACCCATCTCCCGTGGCTTGACCTTGCTAGACTCTTGCTCGTGCGTGGCCCTGGCCTGCTTTGCCTCTCCCCAGGTGGTGAACACCCATGGTGGCTGCTGTGGCACAGCTCCCACACTCTGGCGGGCCTCCCTGAGCCAGTGCATGGGGCATGGTCCCCACCCCTCACCCTCCTGTGCTTCCCAGGAACTGTGCTCACCTGAGACAGGCATTCCAAGAACATGGACTGAATTTTGGTTTGTGGAAGGGGGCTCAGCTGGGCTCTGTAAGGAGAAACTGGGGTTGCTCTTTATCATGATTGCTGCCAGCCATGGGTCTATGTGGTTTCGTCATTGATTTCCTAAATCCTTCTGTGTGCCAGGCAGGGATCCATCCCGGGCATGGACGGGAGGGAGGAGGGTGGGCGTGCTGGGAGAGGCAGGGCCCCTCCTGGGAGCAGAGGGGTGACGGCCTTTGCTTTCTCCCAGCCAGGAGGGCCAGCAGGTGGGCGCCCCGCAGCAGGTCCCTGCTCACTGGGACAGGGAGGCCGAGGACCAGGCAGGCACAGAGCCCATCACCTCCATCTCAGCGCTCAGCAGTGCGACCTGGAGGACCTAAAGGCCCCAGCCAGGCTCTAGGAGTCAGGCTGTGTGCACCAGGACAGCTGTGAATCCTCAGCCGAGCCTGTCCACTCCTGTGATGTCCTGCAACTGTGATGTGCCCCGTGTTGTCCCATGGAAACTCATTGTCTCACCGAGCATCTGGATAGGAGCTAGAGCAGAGCTTCAGCACTCTGCACAATGCAGGTACGCTCATGACCTTCCTCTGGCAGTTCAGGGGACGTAGGCCTGATGTACCCAGCCCCCACCCCCAGGTCAGGTGGTCGGGGCCAGCCAGGCAATTAGGTCAGAAAAGGAGCAGCCATTTTACAGGACCCAACGGCAAGTCAGGCAGGTGAGTGGTTGTGTGGGATTCACACACTTAATCCTCTCAATAACCCTAAGCAGGAGAGGTTCTGTCCACTTTGTGCAGAGAAAGAAACCATGGAGAGGGTAAGGTGATGGCTCCCATAGCTGCTTGTGCAGCACCTAATGCCTTGTGTCAAAGACACTGTCTCAGATGTATTGAGCCAAAGTCACGGTGTGAAGGTATAGCCATCAGCTAGTGCAGAAAAATGCTGGGCAGGGGCTGTGCTGTGGCATAGCAGGTGAAGCCACTGCTTGCTGTGCTGGCATCCCATATGGGCACCGGTTTGAGTCCCAGCTGTTCCACTTTTTTAAAAAAAGATTTATTTATTTATTTGAAAGGCAGAGTTACAGAGAGGCAAAGGCAGAGGCCGGGGGGTGGGGTGGGTGCAGTCTTCCATCCTCTGGTTCACTCCCCAAATGTCTGCAATGGCCAGAGCTGCGCCTATCCAAAGCCGGGAGCCAGGAGCTTCTTCCAGGTCTTCCACACAGGTGCAGGGGCCCAAGGACTTGGGCCATCTTCCACTGCTTTTCCAGGTAACAGCAGAGAACTAGATTGGAAGTGGAGCAGCCAGGACTCGAACTGGTGCCCATATGGGAAGCCAACACTGCAGGAAACGGCTTAATGCACCACAACACAGTGCCGGCCCCTGTTCCACTTCTTGATCTAGCTCTCTGCTATGGCCTGGGAAAGCAGTAGAAGATGGCCCAAGTCCTTGGACCCCTGTACGAGCGTGAGAGACCTGAAAGAAGCTCCTGGCTCCTGACTTCCGATAGGCCCAGTTCCAGCCATTTTTGGCCATTTGGGGAGTGAACCATCAGATGGGAGACTTTCTCCCTCCCTCCCTCCCTCCCTCCCTCCCTCTCTCTCTGCCTCTCTCTGTAACTCTGCCTTTCAAAAAAATAAAGAAAAAAAATTTTAAATGCTGGGTAACAAACCCAGACCCAGTGAACACCAATAGGAATTTGTTTTCCTGGGTGTGCAGGTCCATGACCGAGGCTAGGCTTTGTGGCTGGGCTCACAGTAGGCCAGCCCAGAATCCTTCTTTGGGGAATGAATGGGAAAGCTCTGTCTCTATGCTGGGGAGAGTGGCCTGGACTGGCGGCTGGAGCTGCTATCTCCCCTGGCCAGAGGGAAGACTGCTCTTTGAAAACGTGTTGACAGGGCATGTGAGTTCATATGCCCAGATGAGAACATGCCCCAACTGAGGATGGCACTGCCCAGGCCCCTTCTGAAATAATTGTGTGGCCTGCAGTGGGCTCACCTGCTCCTTCGCTGTGTCCACTTCCCCCAGCTCTGTCCCCCAGGGACACCTCTGCTCAGATCCCAGGGGCCAGGGAGTTGGTAAGCTCCCTCCCAGCTCGAGGCTGAGTGACCTCATGGGCACGGGGACCTGCCAGGGAGACTTGGCAGTTGTGGTAGAAAGGCATTGCACACATTCCCCCTTTCTCCTGTCCCATGCTGAACAGGGCCTGCTCAGGATGGGAAGTTCTCCCAAGGCCAGGATTGGGATGCGTCCATCAGCCAGTCCCTCTCTGTCCCCACCAGGTGGCCCCACTCCTCCTTGATGCTTGGGGACCCAGAGAGTGACGTTGTACCTGCTACAAGGACGAGGTTTGGGATTCTGGCTCACAGGCAACCTTTCACTTCTGTCTCCTCTGCGGGGCGAGGGCGGGCCCCCCAGCAGCGAGACTGGGACAAGCCGGGACGCCTCGGCCTCCAGCAGGGTCCTCTAGCCCAGCACTAGGGGCACACTAGGGGCCCCAGCTGGGCTTTAAGTTGGCTCCCCTGCACACCGTCTGTGTGGACTCTGCACACCTGTGAGCAGGAGTCAATGGTTCTCCTGTGCAGATCAGAGAGTTGTGCACACAGCACCGCGTCAGTGGCCATGCCTGCTCAGTGCGTGCCACAGGCTGGGGGCCTGAGCAGCAGGTGTCTGCGTCTCCCAGTCCCCGGGGCAGATGGTCTGAGGTCTGGTTTCAGCTGAGATGCCACCTGCTCCCTGCTCCCTGCCCCCCACCTGCCCCTCTGTCTGTCTGTGTCCTTACCTCTACTTCCTGCACGGATCCCAGGCACAGTGGATTCCGTCTGTCCTCGTGACCTCTGCAGAGACCCTGCTTCACACGCACTCACTGGGGACTGGGCTTTCAGCAGAGGAATTGGGGGTGGCACAGTATAGCCATGACAGACACCCACACAATCCTAACCCCACGTGAGTGTGCAGAAGTCATTTTTGTTCATTGTTGTTTTTTTCTTTATTTTTTGGACAGGCAGAGTTAGACAGTGAGAGAGAGACACACAAAGAGAAAGGTCTTCCTTTTCTGTTGGTTCACCCCCCAAATGGTTGCTGCAGCCGGTGCACTGCGCCGATCCGAAGCCAGGAGCCAGGTGCTTCCTCCTGGTCTCCCATGCAGGTGCAGGGCCCAAGGACCTGGGCCATCCTCCATTGCACTCCCGGGCCACAGCAGAGAGCTGGACTGGAAGAGGAGCAACCGGGACAGAATCCAGCACCCCAATCGGAACTAGAACCCAGGGTGTTGGCATCGCAGGTGGAGGATTAGCCAAGTGAGCTGCGGCACCAGCCGTTTTTTTTTTTTTTTTCTGTTTTAAAGACTTAGTTATTTATTTGAAAGGTAGAATTACAGAGAGGAGAGACAGAGAGAAATCTCCCATCTGCTCTTTTACTCTCCAATGGCTACAACAGTCTGGGACTGGACCAGACCGGAGCCAGGAGCCAGGAGCTTTTTCCGGGTCTCCCGTAGGGGTGGCAGGGGCCCAGAGACTCGGGCCATCCTCAGCTGCTTTCCCGGTCACATTATCAGAGAGCTGGATTGGAAGTGGAGCATCCAGGACTCAAACCGGCACCCATATGGGATGCTGGCCCTGCAGGCAGTGGCTTAACCCACTGCACCACAGCACCAGCCCCTCATCATTGTTCTTTGAAAAAAAGTTAAGAAATACCAGTGGTGGATTTAGTCCAGGTGATGACAGACAGTCAGGATTTCCTGAGCTCATGTGCTGTGCCAGGCCTTCCCTATTCTTGCGTGGGAAATGACAGGTGATAAGCAGAACCCGTCAGCCAAGTATGCTGGATGGCAGAGGGTGGCGGGAGATACAGAGAAAATGAAATCAGAGTGAGGCAGAGCCTTAGGAAGTGGGGGTTCCCAGAGTCCCTCTGGCTCCAAGGCTGGGCCATGGAGGAAGCAGCAAGAGCTGGCCCGGCATGTGGTGGCTCATCCTAGCATGTGGTGGGGCTGCCCCCAGCTCCCCGGGCCCTGGGTTTGGGATCCTGGCTCACAGGCAACCTTTCACTTCTGTCTCCTCTGCGGGGCGAGGGCGGGCCCCCCAGCAGTGAGACTGGCACAAGCCTGGATGGCCTCAGCCTCCAGCAGGGTCCTCTAGCCCAGCACACTAGGGGCACTGTCGGCGGGGACCTCTGTGCTGTCCCCAGCTGCCTCAGCCCGCGCCCTCCCTCCCGAGCCCATGGACGAGGAGGCCATCGGCGCTCACGGTCACTCTCTGAGAGCTATGAACGCTCCTCGGACCTGCAGGATAAGCAGGTGTGTGGCACAGCCCCTTAGGCCACATGAGGAGGAGCAGTTGGGTGGCTCTGTTGCTGTGTGCATCCTCCAGTGTCCCTGGGCTGCCAGGTGGCTCCCTCACACAGGGCCTTGCCCTTGG
The DNA here is from genome assembly GCF_964237555.1 of Oryctolagus cuniculus. Classification (NCBI taxonomy): domain Eukaryota; kingdom Metazoa; phylum Chordata; class Mammalia; order Lagomorpha; family Leporidae; genus Oryctolagus; species Oryctolagus cuniculus. The sequence continues at coordinate 103,590,653 of NC_091441.1, forward strand.
CCTGCGCTCTGCCCCTCCTGCAAGCTCTCAGCTGAGACGAGTGAGGAGCTGTCCAGTGCAGGGACTTGATTGTCTGACCCTTGTCTCGGGGACCCTCGGGTCACCCTCCAGTGACACCTGTGCCTCCTTGGTTTCCGCGTCCCTCGTGGCCAGTATCTTGGGGACAGTGGTGTGTGTGTCTGACGCACAGGTCACATGAAGGCGTCACATGCAGGTCAGAGGTGGCCTTTGGGACTGAGAGGAGAGGAGATGCCTGTCCCTCCTGGGGCGTGGTGGTCACGGGGGTGAGGGAGGGAGACGTCCTTGGGGCAGGCGAGAGCTCTGACGGCCCACAGGCACACAGTCGGCCCCATGACAGGAACCGGAGGGAAGGCACAGATGGGGTCCCGAGAGGCAGCGTTCCAGGCTCTCAGCAGTGGCTGTGCCCGCAGGGCAGGCAGGGGCGTCTGTCCGACTGTCCCAGCTGCCGGGCAGTGAGCTCTGGGCAGGTTCCTCGGGATGCACAGGCAGCCGCCTCATCCACAGCTCGGCCCCGGGACCCTGTCTGCAGCCTGTGTCCTCCTTCCTGCCGGCATCTACCCCACGGCCTGGCCTGGCCTCTGCAGTTCCATCTTCCTGCTTGTCCTTCAAGGAGCCGAGTGTGGGCCTGCTGTGGCCCTCGGCTTCCTAGGGAGCTGAGGGAGCTCTGCCCAGCGTGGGTCTTTCAGAGTCCCCTGCTGACCCCGCTCGAGGCTCCGGACAGCTTCCCCTGCTGTGGCTCTATCTGTTCTTCTATCTGTGAGTTGGGACAGGGCGCCAGCAGGTGACCAGAACCTGATAGCACCTGTGGCTCTTGGCCCCAGAATGCCCAGGTCCAGAGCAGATCACGGGGTATAACACCATTAAAGTAGAAATGGGAAGGGTGAGGGCTTCCTGGAGGCCGTGGCAATAATCACAGCCGGATACAGGCCAGGGTGGCTGCAGCGGCCCAGTTCTGTCTGTGTGTTAGCTGCCTGCCCACCAGGTGTCAGATGCTGCGCCATGGGCTGGGGAGTGGACAGTGGACAGCACAGGGCCCTGCTCCTGAGCTGATGCTCCGGGGCGGGAGATTGCCCACGCTGATGTGGCGGTCAGGAGACAGCTTAATCCCAGGAAGGGAGGCCAGTGCCAGGGGCTGGGTCTCAGTGCCATAAAGGGCTTTAGGGAGCCCACGAGCTGCCACTTCCACGTGGGTTTCTCTGCTTTGTTGGATGTGGCACCCATTTCCCAGAAGGCCCCAGCAGTTTGTTCACCGCCTTCAGGAAGCGCCGGGACCCCGAGCCGGCCCTGCCAGCGTCGGATCCTGCAGTCTGCACGCGATGCCGGCCCCTGCAGCGACACGGCCCTGTCCATCAGTGAGGAGGCGCTGGCAGCACCTCCACCGCTCCTGCGGGTTAGGGTTGGCCCACCAGCACTGAGGCAGACCTGTAGCTGTGGTGTGGGGGCGTGGCCCAAACCCCCCAGGCCTTGGTCCATGAGGAGGACAAGGCAGACAGACCCGGTGCTGCACAGCGCCTCCAGGAGTAGAGGAGCAGTGGTTGGGGGTGGAGCACCTCCCGCTGCTCACCACGGAGCCCCCAGGGCAGCTCTGTGCACCCCTGTCACTGCTCAAAATGCTCACTCCAAAGGCAGAGCTCAGCCCAGGCAGGCAGCAAGGCTGCATGGCCCCCTCCATGGCCCCACTGCTCTTGAGCCCTCAATAGCCAATGGCCAGTTATAGCTCTGCAGCTGGCAGAACAAGTCTGAGTCAGGGACACAACCCACAGCAGGTGCACCTCCAGGGACACCACCACCTGCCATCAGGGTCACCATCCTGTGACAGCCTGCGGGGACAGACGCTCAGCAGCTGACCTACCACAGGGTGACCGCAGAAGCTAGGACTCGCCTGCCCTCGGCAATGACCTCATCCCAAGAGGCAGAGCCACATCTGCTTGGCGTGAGCGCCCACCAGGAGGGTGGAACAGGGGGAAGAACAGGGCCAACAGTGGTCACAGCCCTGGACATGGACCAGGCCACCAGGGAGGGATCTGCTGCCACCTCTGCCCCTGGTCCTTTGCACCCACCGAGTTAGAACTTCAGAGTGGGCGTGTGTAAGGGAGGACACTGCACGGCGTCTGTGGTTGGGGGAGATTAGAGCCCTGGGCTGTCCCTGTCAGGAGGGTGGCAGACGCTCACTGGCCATCAGGGGCAGAGTGGGGCCTTCCAGTGGTAAAGGGACTCGGGCGAGGGACGTGGGGCCCTGGGTCAGGGTTCTGTCCTCACATCTGGCACCGTGTCTCCACCCATGTCCAGCCCTGATGTCAGGCCCAAGGCAGGGGCAGCCTGAATGCAGGGCCCAGGGCTCAAGGAGGCAGGGCACCAGGCCCTGGGTTGCCCTGTGAACTGGCTGCCTGCGGTGAGCGCCCCCTGCTGGAAACCTGGAGAGGTGATGTTGAGCAGTGGTGAGTGCAGGCCCAGGAGGGAGCAGGCACTGCTGAGCTGACCTTCTTGGCCCCTGCTCTGTGCCTCTCTGTCCCTCCCCTGGGGGAGGCCTTGAACTGAATTTGGGGCTCACTCTCCACTTCTCTGTCCTCAGGGGGACCCAGGAGCAGGCAGGCCGGAGGCACCTGACACTCCCTGTGCCCTTCCTGCCCCTCCCACAGGGAACCCCCAGTAGTCGCTCATCCCGTCTTCCCTTTCCTGGCCTATGGGCTCCACCCCAGGCCGGGACTCCTGCCTCCCTGGGTGTCCCATATTGATCCCGTATGGACCTGACCACTCCCCACGCTGGGAAACGGTGGTGGTCATCCTGCCTCCCAGGCTGGGGCCAGAGTGAGTGAGGTTATGGCTGCGAAGCTCCCAGCAGTGGACGAGACCATAGGGGAGTCCTCAGGGCAGACAGAGGCTGTGCTGGGGTCTCCCCCGAGATCCGGGACACCAGGACCTGCAGGAGCCCCCCCTGCAGCGTCTGTGGGAAAGGTTTCCCACCAGGTTGCACACTGGCAGCCTGTGGGATGGCCCAGGTCAGTCACATTTGCTGTGGCTCCTGCTGTGCACAGTTTGTGGTGCTAACACGGGAACCTTCTCTGTCTCCCTCTCTCTATCCTTCTCCATCTGCCTTCGAATAAATAAAGAAACCCCTTTAAAAAAAAAAGTGGAGCAGCTGGGACATGTACAGACACTCGTTCGGGACGCAGGCCCCGTGAGCCGTGGCTTTACAGCTCCGTCACAGCACCACTGACTTGAGTGACAGAACATTTGATGTAGTGTCGCGATGCCAGTGACGCTGCACCATGGTTTGAGGCAATCATTCAGGGGTTGAAGAGAAAGGAGTGGATACATTGAGTCTGCAAAAGGCAAAATTATGAAAGATGCTAATACTAGAAATGAAAAGGTTTCGAAATATCCTACAGGGTTTAATTTCAGAAAGCATAATTGTCACTCTCTTCAACCAGAGAAAGAATTGTGCAGTCTTTGTCTTACTCAAGTGGAAAGGTTCCTGTGCAAACCAGCGTGGGGCAGCACCTGCTGCGGTTTCCTGCTCTGACATCAGAAGGCACCATTGTGACGTCATGCCCGCTGCCTGCACAAAGCCTTGGCTGGGCCTGGGTTCTGTCATTTGCCCAGGAAGCGCTGTCCCGGGGACCTGGGGCTGGGAACAGCTGCCTGTTTGTTTTCTTGTTGTGTTTTTGTTCTTCAAGCTGCTGCTGTTTTGGTCCAATTAGTTTTTTCTTTTTCTGTTTTGATTATTTTGTTCTTTTTTCTATTTTATTTATTTTGATTTCCTCCAGTATTCATATTCTTTTTTCCCTTTCTTATTGATTTTCCTAGGCTATTTCATTTCCATTTGGATATTTTCTTCACTTTTTTCATTGGCTTTCCTCTTGTTTGTGGTTGTTCTTTATATTTTCATCCCATTATTGGGTTTCCCTTTGTTCACTTTGAGTTTTTTTTTTCTCATTTTTATTCCCTTTTTAAAATAAGACTGTGATTCATCTGCTTGGATTGTTATTACGGTGAAGGTTTATGAATTTTTTCTTTATGCTTTATTCCTTTTTTGTGTTTTCTCACTTTTAACTGGCTCGATAGGGTTAGTCTCAGTTGTTAGACTAATTGAGTTCATTTAGTTCCTGTTTTCTGTTGGTGATGTGAGTTGAGTTTGTCCATTTTCTGTTTTGTTTTATGTTCATTTGATTTCTGTTTGTTTCATGTTCGTTTGTGCTCAAGTAGTCTGAGCCGTGAGAGCTGATCTGTGTCAGCTGCTGGCTCGGGGTCTCCCAGACGTCAGCCCTGCTGACCCTTCCTGGGGGAGCCCTGGAGAGGGAGAGGAATCCGGAGGAAGAATCGGATCCTGCGGCTCCTGTTGGGTCAAATTTGTTTTTTCCTTTTCCATTTTGATTGCTTTGTACTTTTTGTTTCCTGCCACCATTCATGTTCATTTTGTGTTTTCTCATTTTAACATTTTATTCCATAGAACAGTCTCCTTGTTGGTGTTGTGTAGTGGATACAGTTCATTATTTCTGTTGGTAACGGGAGCAGAGTGAGTTTGTTCATTTTTGCGTTTTGATTTCTGTTCATTTGATTTCTGTTGTTGCATTTTCATTTGTGCACCACTCGTCTCCCTTCCTGGGAGCCCCGGGAGAGGGAGAAGAATCCCGAGGCCAGAATCGCATCCTGGATGGGGACTTCCTGGGGCGGGACTGACTGCGGTCTCCCAAGCCCTCAGTGTCCCCAGTGGCTCCCGCGTCCCTCAGCAGAGCGGGGCAGGAGATGTCCATGGCGGCTCCTGGCCCGAGCTGAGAAGGCTGTCAGGTGGGACAGGAGCTGTCTGCACGGGGGTGGGAGAAAGGGTTTTTACTGTGAGATTCAGCCTGCGGGGGACTCAGCTGCGGCGCCTCTGACTGCAGGGGAGGGGTAGTGGCAGTGCGGGCACCTCTGTCCTGTGCACAGGTGCTCTGCTGCCCTGTTTGCCCTGGCTCGCCAAGGTTCCAAGACCAAAGAAGCCCCAGGAACCTGATCTGCACCATCAAGAAGACTTCCTGTGGAAGGACCTCTTGGTGGTAAGGGACTCACCCACAGTGGGGCTTGGTCACCCCAGACAGACAGGGTGTCCATTGGCTTTGCATCTGTGTGCAGGAATGGAGCAGGTGCATAGAGGAGGGGGGAAGGACTCACACTGATGCCCATGGGCCCTCTTTAGTCAGGGGAGAGTGCAGAGGGACTGTGGGATCACCCCTGCAGGTTCTGGAGGTTCCAGCAGCATGAGCCATACCGCGTGGGCTTGCTGTGTGCAGCTCTGTACCAGGGTCTACGGAGGGGAGAGGCCGCGGCAGCTCCTGACAGGCCCCAGGCTGCAGCAGCTGGGGGTCCCTCTCCTGAGACGTGGAGCCGAGGTCTCGGCACTGCTCATCCTTGCCCTGCTGCCCCAGCCCTGGGCCAGGCAGTGTGGCCGAGCGCCTAGGAGCATCCTCACCACCATCCCATCCTCAGGACAGACAGACTGCCCCGGGTCTCCATGGGAGATGCAGCAGCTCCCACCTGGACAAAGGAGCGCAGACGCTGGGCAGGTGGAGGTGGGGCTGCCAGGTGCAGGGAGACCGTGTCCTGGGCGTTTCTGTCCTTCCTGCAGGCCATGGCTCCTGTGCCGTTGGCCCCTGGCCCATTCCCCATGGGCGCGGACGGAGGGGAGGGCATCTGCTCCTCTGAGACTCAGACATCCGGGTCCCGTCCCTCCTGAGAGCCCCTGACCTTCGAGTGGGGCCCTTCAGTCCTTGGAGCCTCAACGTGCCCCCCTGGGAGATGGGTGTCTCTGAGGGCCACAGTGGTCTCATGAGTCTTGCACACCAGGTCCTGCACGGTGCCCGACGGGCGGTTTGCATGTGAGAGAGGGGACCCCTCTGTGGCTGCCAGGCTTGGAGGTCCCTGCCATGAACTGTTGACCAGGCCAGCAGCCGGGGCTGTGCTGGGGCCTGGAAGGGGTGCTGGCATCACTACAGCTCTGTGCTGCCAGCACTGCCTCCCCGTGTCTGTTCTCGCAGGGCTGAGCCCCAGGGTGGTCATCTGCTCTGGCTTGGATGAGGCACCTACCACCTCCCTGCTGGTCTGTGGCCTTGAAACCAGTCAGGGTGCCCTGGGGTCTCAATGGGACAGGAACCAGGGACCAGGCCACGGTGTGACAGGGCCCGTGTTCTCCCCTTGTCAGCTTGTCCCTGCCCAGCTCTCTGACCTCTCTAATCCAAGAGGGCCCTGGGGTGACCAAAGGGTCTACACAGCAGATGCTGCAGCAGAGCTATGTCTCTGGTGACCCAGGTCTCCCCATCTTCCGTGGGAAGACGGACGCCAAGACTTCCAGCTTCAGAATCCTTGCCCCAGTGGTCTCCAGGAGTAGAGTGTCCTTCTTCCTCGGTGCCCCAACGACTTGACCCCAAGCTTCTCTCCCTGCCCACAGGTCACCATGATCGTCCACAGGAAGATGGACTCCGAGACGCCCAGCTCAGAATCCTTGCCCTTCCTGAAGATGTGTTGAGTGTCCCTTGTCCTCGCTGCCCCCACGACAGGACCCTGTGGCACCTCTGGCTGCCCCAATGATTGTCCACCGGAAGATGGACTCTGAGATGCCCAGCTTCAGAATCCTCGCCCTTCCTGAACAGGTGTTGAATGTCCTCATCCTCAGTGCCCCAAGGACAGGACCCCGTGGCTTCTCTGGCTGCCCCATGTTACACAACCGTCCTCTCGAAGATGGACTCCAGGATGCCCAGCTTAGAATCCTCGCCCTTCCAGGAGAGGTGTTGAATGTCCCTCGTCCTCACTACCCCAAGGACAGGACCCCGTGGCTGCTCCATCTCTGGGGAGCAGCTGCTGCCTGGGAAGAACCTCGTTGCCTCTGTTGGTGCCCATGTATTGCCCTGTACTACTGCCTCTGTGCCTGCAACGAACAGATTTATGAGTTAGACAGAAATCAATTACATCAATAAATAAATAATCAATCAATAAATAAATCAATAAATAAACCCCCTGGGGCTCTGTTTCTGGCTCTGTCAAGGGGGTGTGAGTGTCAGGAGCACCTGCCTCCAAGGAAGCCCCCGGAATGGCAGCAGACTCCCCTGGTTGCTGGGTACGGCTCGTTCCTTACAGGCCATTGGCTGCCTGGGCGGGGTTCTGGGAGCTGCCAGCATCTGTGGGTCCTGGGCTGTGGGGAGCTGGCTCCTTCCTGTGACCCCACTGGCCTTTCCTTTGTCCTTGCCCCTTCTCCTTGCCTCTCTGTCCCTCCACATTGGGAGCCCCCGAGGTCTCTCTATCCCCTTCTTTGTCCTCTGTTCCTATCCAGTCCAGGTGGCCTCTGTTCCTCCCCTGACCTGGGAGCCCTGGGGTCAGAGCCCTGGGTGTCAGCATCCGGGAGCAGATGCCAGGACCTGGCTCAGGGCTCAGGTTCAGAGACAACTCTTTCCCGGGGCTGAAGGAAGCTCCTTAGGCCTTAGTAGTGGAGTCCATGTGAAGACAGCATTATCACAGAGAAATGGTCATGAGTCAGGCAGCTCCCAGAACTGGAGCAGGTGCTGAGGACCCCACTCCATGACAGGTGCTACAGCATTGCTGGACAACAGGAAGTGAGGTGGGGCGATCAGCACCAGGGCTCCAGTTCAGTCCCCACACCTGCCAGTCGAGCACCTCTTACTATTTAATTGCTCACAGCCTAATTAGTGAACTGGATACAGGGCCTGTGCCTCAGCCACAGCACAGTGCCTGGATGAAGCCATCTGAGTTGGGTCTTGGGCTCAGTGCATGTCCCTTATCCAGTCCGTGGCTTCCCATGAATTTTATTTAACATCTGGTAAGGCTTCCCATGAGGTTGTCTTCTGTCTAGAGGTAGAAAGAGGTGTCTGGGTGATGTTTAATTGAATTCTGAAATCGGAATACAAAGCCTTGTTTTAGAAACTCCGTTCTGTGACTCTGGTTGACCCTGGCTGGTGTACTGGGACGGTTGTTCCGGACAACCAATGACTGGATCTGGGGAGGCAGGGGGAGCCGGAAACAGGGTGGAGCCTCAGAGCACCTGCAGGTGCTGAGCCCCCCTCTCCTGCCCAGAATGGGAAAGACTGTTCGACCCAGGGTGTCTGTGAATTTCTGTGGAGTCCAGATGAGCGTGTCCAACACCGTGGGGAGCCGCCCTCACCGTGGGCAGCACCACCCAGCTTGCCCAGAACTCGGAGAGAACAGGGCCGCAGGGCAGGGGCGAGCTCGGGGCTCTCATGGAGCCTGCGCGTCTCAGTGCTCCCCCTCAGGGCTCAGAGCCCCTGGCGCTGTGGCTTTTCCACTCTGCAACTCACACCCGTGGCCTGGGACTCCCAGCTGCAGCCTGAGACCTAGAAGAACCCGGCACCTGCTGGGTCCTGGTCCTGGGTCCTGGGGACTCGGTGTGCACCTGCTCCCAGCTCTCCTGGTTTCCTACTTGGCAGACGGCTGCCCCTGGGACTTGGCAGCTGCCATCACAGGTGAGCCCCTTCCTCTGACAGACCCCCTCCTCTGCACCCTCCCTTTGGCTCCCGGGAACTGTGGCATGACGATTCTGAGTCCTCTGGGGACATTGCTGGATGCAGAGGTGGGGGAGAGGTGGGGTCTGGGATTTCTGGGTTCTGGAGGCTTCCATGTGGGGCAGGGGACAAGGACCACTGTCAGGCGTCCTCAGAGCCTCTGTGGATCCCTGCTGTAGACTGTGAGAACCAAGAGGGCTCGCGTGGCTGGGTGGTGGGGCTCTGGGGGCTGCCCCTGACACAGGCGTGCTCTGACCAGCTGCACACTGAAGGGGCTGTGGCAGCGGGTGGCTCCACCCACACCCCTCCGGGATTAGAACCACCTGCTGGCTGGAAGCCCCAGAGTCCTGGGCATCTCCCCTTGAGGATCCAGGTGTTAAATATCAGGAATGTTTTCCACTGACTCGCAGAGGTCCCAGGAAATGTTGAACCTGGGCCCTGGGTAGTGTGCGGGTTATGTGGGGTGTGGGTTTGGGCACAGGGAAGTGCAAACTGGGGCTGTGGGCGTCCTCTTGGGGCAGGGGCAGCAGGACCCCTGATTAGGCCCCAGTTTTGTTTCTCCTTGGTCAAGCCCAGTCCCCTCTTACACCCACGTGGACTGCTGGGATCTCAGGAGAACGGGTGCTGCCGGGGCCTCGAGGTCCATGCGCAGCCCAAGGGAAGGCCTGAGCTCTGGGCTGTGCTGGTGGCCCGGGTGCTGTGACTCCTTCGCCCAGTTCTGGCAGGAGGGGCCAGGGCCATGGGCAGCAGAGAGGGAGTGAGGTTATGGCTGCGAAGCTCCCAGTAGTGGATGAGCCCATAGGCGAGTACTCAGGGCAGACAGGGGCTGTGCTGGGGTCTCCCCCGAGATTGGGACACCAGGACCTGCAGGAGCCCCCCCTGCAGCCTCTTTAGGAAAGGTTTCCCCACCAGGTTGCACACTGGTAGCCTGTGGGGTGGCCCAGGTCAGTCACGTTTGCTGGGGCTCCTGCTGTGCACAGAGTTTGTGGTGCTAACACGGGGACCTTCTCTGTCTCCCTCTCTCTGTCCTCCTCTCCATCTATTTGCCTTCGAATAAATAAAGAAATCCCTTTAAAACCAAAAGTGGAGCAGCTGGGACATAACAAGACACTCACTTGGGACGCAGGCCCCGTGAGCCGCGGCTTTACAGCTCCGTCACAGCACCACTGACTTGAGTGACAGAACATTTGATGTGGCGTCGCGATGCCAGTGACGCTACACCATGGTTTGAGGCGATCATTCAGGGGGTGAAGAGAAAGGAGTGGATACACTGAGTCTGCAAAAGGCAAAATTATGGAAGATGCTAAGACTAGAAATGAAAAGGTTTCGAAATAACCTCCAGGGTTTAATTTCTCAGAACAGTAATATCTCTCTCTTCAACCTAAGGAAGAATTTCTCTTTTCTTTTTTTTTTTAAAGTGGAAAGGTTCCTGTGCAAACCAGTGTGGGGCAGCACCTGCTGCGGTTTCCTGCTCTGACATCAGAAGGCGCCATTGTGACCTCATGCCCGCTGCCTGCACAAAGCCTTGGCTGGGCCTGGGTTCTGTCATTTGCCCAGGAAGTGCTGTCCCGGGGACCTGGGGCTGGGAACAGCTGCCTGTTTGTTTTCTTGTTGTGTTTTTGTTCTTCCAGCTGCTGTTGTTTTGGTCCAATTTGTTTTTTCTTTTTGTGTTTTGATTATTTTGTTCTTTTTTTCTATTTTATTTATTTTGATTTCCTCCAGTATTCGTATTCTTTTTCCCTTTCTTATTGATTTTCCTTAGATATTTCATTTCCATTTGGTTTTTTCTTCACTTTTTTCATTGACTTTCCTCTTGTTTGTGGTTGTTCTTTATATTTTCTCCCATTATTTGGTTTCCCTTTGTTCACTTTGAGTTTTTTTTCTAATTCTTATTCCGTTTTTTTTTAATAAGACTGTGAGTCGTCTGCTTGGATTTTTATTACAGTGAAAGTTTATGAATTTTTTTCTTTATGATTTATTGCTTTTTTCTGTTTTCTCACTTTTAGCTGTTTCGATAGGGTTAGTCTCAGTTGTGCGTCTAGTTGAGTTCATTTAGTTCATGTTTTCTGTGGTGATGTGAGCTGACTTTGTCCATTTTGTGTTTTGAGTTCTGTTCATTTGATTTCTGTTTGTTTCATGTTCTTTTGTGCTCAAGTATTCAAAGCCGTGAGAGCTGATCTGTGTCAGCTGCTGGCTCGGGTCTCCCAGACGTCAGCCCTGCTGACCCTTCCTGGGGGAGCCCTGGAGAGGGAGAGGAATCCGGAGGAAGAATCGGATCCTGCGGCTCCTGTTTGGTCAAATTTGTTTTTTCTTTTTCCATTTTGATTGCTTTGTACTTTTTCTATTTTACTTTGTTTCCTGCCATTTTGTGTTTTCTCATTTTAACATTTTATTCCGCTAGAACAGTCTCCGTTGTTGGTGTGGTGTAGTGGATACAGTTCATGTTTTCTGTTGGTGACGGGAGCAGAGTGAGTTTGTTCATTTTTGTGTTTTGATTTCTGTTCATTTGATTTCTGTCGTTGCATTTTCATTTGTGCACCACTCGTCTCCCTTCCTGGGAGCCCCGGGAGAGGGAGAAGAATCCCGAGGCCAGAATCGCATCCTGGATGGGGACTTCCTGGGGCAGGGACTGACTACCGGTCCCCCAAGCCCTCTGTGTCCCCAGTGGCTCCCGCGTCCCTCAGCAGAGCGGGGCAGGAGGTGTCCATGGCGGCTCCTGGGGCCCGAGCTGAGAAGGCTGTCAGGTGGGACAGGTGCTGTCTACATGGGGGCGGGAAAGGGTTTTTCCTGTGAGATTCAGCCTGCGGGGGATTCTCAATTGGGGGTCTCCCATGTTTGCAGGGGAGGGGTGGTGGCAGTGCGTTCTCCTCTCTCCCCTGCACAGGTAATTACTGCCCAGTCTGGGTGGCTCTACAAGGTTTAGGATCCAAAGAAGCCCAGAAACCTGATCTGCACCAGCAAGAAGACTTCCTGTGGAAGGAACTCTTGGTGGTAAGGGACTCACCCATAGCGGGCGGGGTCACCCCAGACAGCCAGGGTGTCCACTGGATTTGCATCTGTGTGGGGGAATGGAGCAGGTACATAGCGGGAGGGGAGGACTCACACTGATGCCCATGGCCCTCCTTGGTCAGGGGAGAGTGCAGAGGGGCTGTGGGCTTCACCCCTGCAGGTCTGGAGGCTCCAGCAGCATGAGCCATACCACGTGGGCGCTGGCTGTGTGCAGCTCTGTACCAGGGTCTAAGGAGGGGAGAGGCCGCGGCAGCTCCTGACAGGCCCCAGGCTGCAGCAGCCGGGGGTTCCTCTCCTGAGACGTGGAGCTGATGTCTTGGTACTGCTCGACCTTGCCCTGCTGCCCCAGCCCTGGGCCAGGCAGTGTGGCCGAGCGCCTAGGAGCATCCTCACCGCCACCCCATCCTCAGGACAGACAGACTGCCCTGGGGTCTCCATGGGAGATGCAGCAGCTCCCACCTGGACAAGGGAGCGCAGACTCGGGGCAGGTGGAGGTGGGGCTGCCAGGTTCAGGGAGACCGTGTCCTGGGCATTTCTGTCCTTCCTGCAGGCCATGGCTCCTGTGCCGGAGGCCCCTGGCCCATTCCCCATGGGTGTGGACGGAGGTGAGTGCATCTTCTCCTCTGAGACTCAGACGTCCGGGTCCACCCTCCTGAGAGCCCCTGACCTTCGAGTCGGGCTCTTCAGTCCTTGGAGCCTCAACATGCCCCCCTGGGAGATGGGTGTCTCTGAGGGCCACAGTGGCCCCATGAGTCTTGCATACAAGGTCCTTCACGGTGCCTGATGGGGGATAAGCACGTGAGAGAGGGGACCCCTCTGTGGCTGCCGGGCTTGGAGGTCCCTGCCGTGAGCTGTAGACCAGGCCAGCAGCCGGGGCTGTGCTGGGGCCAAGCAGGGGCGCTGGCATAACTACAGCTCTGTGCTGCCAGCACTGTCTCCCTGTGTCTGTCCTCGGGGGGCTGAGCCCCAGGGTGGGCATCTCCTCTGGCTTGGATGAGGCACCTGCCACCTCCCTGCTGGTCTGTGGGCTTTGTCACCAAAGTGCCCTTGGGTCTCAAAGGGTCAGGAACCAGGGACCAGGCCATGGCATGACAAGGCCGTGTTCTCCCCTTGTCAGCTTGTCCCTGCCCCAGCCCTCTGACCTCTCAAATTCAAAAGGGTTGGGTCCACCAAAGGGTCTACACGGCAGATGCTGCAGCAGAGCTATGTCTCTGGTGACCCAGGTCTCCCCATCTTCCACGGGAAGACGCACTCCAGGACCTCCAGCTCAGAATCTTTGCCTCTGAGGTCTCCAGGAGTAGAGTGTCCTTCTTCCTCGCTCTCCCAAGGACAGGACCCCGAGCTTCTCTGCCTGCCTCCAGGTCACCACCATCGTCCACAGGAAGATGGACTCCGAGATGCCCAGCTCAGAATCCTCGCCCTTCCAGAAGAGGTGTTGAGTGTCCCTCGTCCTCGCTGCCCCCAGGACAGGACCCTGTGGCTTCTCTGGCTGCCCCCAGGACCAAACGATCTACCACCACGAGAAGGACTCCAAGACCCCCAGCTTCCGAATCCTCGCCCTCTAGGAACAGGTGTTGAATGTCCTTCGTCCTCGCTGCAAACAGGAGAGGACCCCGTGTCTTCTCTGGCTGCCCCCAGGTCACCACGATTGTCCAAAGGAAGATGGACTCTGAGACGCCCAGCTTAGAATCCTCGCCCTTCCAGAAGAGGTGTAGAATGTCGCTCATCCTCGCTGCCCCCAGGACAGGACCCCATGGGTTCCCTGGCTGCCCCCCAGGTCACCACAATCATTAAAGGAAGAAGGACTCCGAGACGCCCAGCTTTGGAATCCTCGCCCTTCCAGAAGAGGTACTGAATGTCCCTTGTCCTCGCTGCCCCAAGGACAGGACCCTGTGGCTACTCTGGCTGCCCCGATGATCGTCCACCGGAAGATGGACTCAGAGACGCCTAGCTTCAGAAATCTCGCCCTTCATGAACAGGTGTTGACTGTCCTCGTCCTCATGCCCGAAGGACAAGACCCCGTGGATTCTCTGTCTGCCCCCAGGTTACCACAATCGTCACCTGAAGATGGACTCCGAGACGCCCTGTTTAGAATCCTCGCCCTTCCAGAAGAGATGTTGAATGTCCCTCATCCTCGCTGCCCCAAGGACAGGACCCCATGGCTGCTCCGTCCCCGGGGAGCAGCTGCTGCCTGGGAAGAACCTCGTTGCCTCTGTTGCTGCCCATGGATTGCCCTGCACTACTGCCTCTGTGACTGCAAGTTAACTGATTTATGGTTTAAGAGAAATCCATTAGGTCAATAAATTGTGGCTGGAGAAACATGAAGGCCTCAGTGTGGGTTCGGGCACCTGTGCTCACACACGGGGAGCGGAGCGCTGGGAGCCTGGAGGAGGCAGCTTGGAGCCGTGCCCGGGGCCTAGGCTGAGTCCCGGCTCCTGTGCCCGTGGCTTCCACTGCCTTGGTTTCCCACCCCCTGGGGCTCTGTTTCTGGCTCTGTAAGGGGGTGTGAGTGACAGGAGCACCTGCCTCCAAGGAAGCCCCCGGAACAGCACCAGACTCCCCTGGCTGCTGGGTAGGGCTGGTCCTTAGAGGCCTTAATGTCTGGCGGGGTTCTGGAAGCTGTCAGCCATCTGTGGTCCTGGGCTGTGGGGGAGCTGGCTCCTTCCTGTGACCCCCACTGGCCTTTCCTTTGTCCTTGCCCCTTCTCCCTGCCTCTCTGTCCCCCCCCCCCCCGTTGGAGGCCCCGAGCCTGATATGGGGCTCTCTCTCCCCTTCTCTGTCCTCTATTCCTGTCCAGTCCAGGTGGCTGCTGTTCCTCCCCTGACCTGGGAGCCCCGGGGTCAGAACCCTGGGTGTCAGCATCCGGGAGCAGATGCTAGGACCTGGCTCAGGGCTCAGGTTCAGAGACAACTCTTTCCCAGGACTGAAGGAAGCTCCTTAGGCAAGTCCATGGAGTGGAGTCTCTCTGAGGACAGCATTATCACAGAGAAATGGTCACGAGTCAGGCAGCTCCCAGAACTGGAGCAGGTGCTGAGGACCACACTCCCTGACAGGTGTGGCATCATTGCTGGACAGCAGGAAGTGAGGTGGAGAGATCAGCACCAGGGCTCCAGTTCAGTCCCCACACCTGGCAGTCGGTCAACTCTTAACTAGTTAATTGCTCACAGCCTAATTAGTGAACTGGATACAGGGCCTTGTGCCTCAGCCACAGCACAGTGCCTGGATGAAGCCATCTGAGTTGGGTCTTGGGCCTAGTGCATGTTCCTTATTCAGGCTGTCCCTTCCATGAATTTTATTTAACATTTGGCAAGGCTTCCCGTGACATTGTCTTCCGTCTAGAGGTAGAAAGAGGTGGCTGGGTGACGTTTAATTGAATTCTGAAATCGGAATACAAAGCCTTGTTTCAGAAACTTGGTTCGGTGACTCTGGTTGACCCTGGCCGGTGTACTGGGATGGTTGTTCCGGACAACAAATGACTGGATCTGGGGAGGCAGGGGGAGCCGGAAACAGGGTGGAGCCTCAGAGCACCTGCAGGTGCTGAGCCCCCCTCTCCTGCCCCCAGATGGGAAAGACTGAGCGACCCAGGGTGTCTGTGAGTTTCTGTGGAGCCCAGATGAGCGTGTCCAGCACTGTGGGGATCTTCCCTCGCCGTGGGCAGCACCACCCAGCCCACCCAGAACTCGGAGAGAACAGGGCCACAGGGCAGGGGCAGCTCGGGGCTCTCATGGAGCCTGCACGTCTCAGTGCTCCCCCTCAGGGCTCAGAGCCCCCGGTGCTGTGGCTTTTCCACTCTGCAACTCGCACCCGTGACCTGGGACTCCCGGCTGCAGCCCGAGACCGAGAAGAACCCGGCGGCTGCAGGGTCCTGGGTCCTGCGGACTCGGTGTGCACCTGCTCCCAGCTCTCCTGGTTTCCTACTTGGCAGAAGGCTGCCCCTGGGACTTGGCAGCCGCCATCACAGGTGAGCCCCTTCCTCTGACATACCTCCTCCCCTGCACCCCTCCTTTGCACCCTCCCTTTGGCTCCCGGGAACCGTGGCATGACGATTCTGAATCCTCTGGGGACATTGCTGGATGCAGAGGTGGGAGAGGTGGGGTCTGGGATTTCTGGGTTCTGGAGGCTTCCATGTGGGGCAGGGGACAAGGACCTCTGTCAGGCGTCCTCAGAGCCTCTGCGGATCCCTGCTGTGGACTGTGAGAACCAAGAGGGCTCACGTGGCTGGGTGTGGGGCTCTGGGGGCTGCCCCTGACACAGGCGTGCTCTGACCAGCTGCACACTGAAGGGGCTGTGGCAGCGGGCGGCTCCTCCCACACCCCTCCGGGATTAGAACCACCTGCTGGCTGGAAGCCACAGAGTCCTGGGCATCTCCCCTTGAGGATCCAGGTGTTAAATATCAGGAATGTTTTCTATTGACTCGCAGAGGTCCCAGGAAACGTTGAACCTGGGCCCTGGGTAGTGTGCGGGTTATGTGGGGTGTGGTTTTGGGCACAGGGAAGAGCAGACTGGGGCTGTGGGCGTCCTCTTGGGGCAGGGGCAGCAGGACCCCTGATTAGGCCCCAGTTTTGTTTCTCCTTTGTCAAGCCCAGTCCCCTCTCACACCCACGTGGACTGCTGGGATATCAGGAGAACGGGTGCTGCCGGGGCCTCGAGGTCCATGCGCAGCCCAAGGGAAGGCCTGAGCTCTGGGCTGCGCTGGTGGCCTGAGTGCTGTGACTCCCTGGCCCGGTTCTGGCAGGAGGGGCCAGGGCCACGGGCAGCAGAGAGGGAGTAGGTTATGGCTGCGAAGCTCCCAGCAGTGGATTAGCCCATAGGGAAGTCCTCAGGGCAGACAGAGGCTGTGCTGGGGTCTCCCCTGAGATCCGGGACACCAGGACCTGTAGGAGCCCCCCCTGCAGCGTCTGTAAGAAAAGGACTCCCCACCAGGTTGCACACTGGTAGCCTGTGGGGTGGCCCAGGTCAGTCACGTTTGCTGGGGCTCCTGCTGTGCACAGAGTTTGTGGTGCTAACACGGGGACCTTCTCTGTCTCCCTCTCTCTGTCCTTCTCCATCTACCTTCGAATAAATAAAGAAATCCCTTTAAAACAAAAAGTGGAACAGCTGGGACATGAACAGACACTCACATGGGACGCAGGCCCCATGAGCCGTGGCTTTACAGCTCCGTCACAGCACCGCTGACTTGAGTGACAGAACATTTGATGTAGCGTCGCGATGCCAGTGACGCTGCACCATGGTTTGAGAGCGATCATTCAGGGGGTGAAGAGAAAGGAGTGGATACACTGCTTCTGCAAAAGGCAAAATTATGGAAGATGCTAAGACTAGAAATGAAAAGGTTTCGAAATATCCTCCAGGGTTTAATTTCTCAAAACACTAATATCTCTCTCTTCAACCTAAGAAAGATTTTCTCTTTTCTTTTTCTTTTTTTTTTTAAAGTGGAAAGGTTCCTGTGTAAACCAGCAGAGGGCAGCACCTGCTGTGGTTTCTGCTCTGACATCAGAAGGCACCATTGTGACCTCATGCCCGCTGCCTGCACAAAGCCTTGGCTGGGCCTGGGTTCTGTCATTTGCCCAGGAAGCGCTGTCCCGGGGACCTGGGGCTGGGAACAGCTGCCTGTTTGTTTTCTTGTTGTGTTTTTGTTCTTCCAGCTGCTGTTGTTTTGGTCCAATTTGTTTTTTCTTTTTGTGTTTTGATTATTTTGTTCTTTTTTTCTATTTTATTTATTTTGATTTCCTCCAGTATTCGTATTCTTTTTCCCTTTTTATTGATTTCCTTGGATATTTCATTTCTGTTTGGATTTTTTCTTCACTTTTTTCATTGGCTTTCCTCTTGTTTGTGGTTGTTCTTTATATTTTCTCCCATTATTGAGTTTCCCTTTGTTCACTTTGAGTTTTTTTCTAATTTTTATTCCGTTTTTTTAAAGACTGTAAGTCTTCTGCTTGAATTGTTATTACAGTGAAGGTTTATGAATTTTTTCTTTATGATTTATTCCTTTTTTGTTTTCTCACTTTTAACTGTTTCGATAGGGTCAATCTCAATTGTGAGTCTAGTTGAGTTCATTTAGTTCCTGTTTTCTGTTGGTGATGTGAGCTGACTTTGTCCATTTTGTGTTTTGAGTTCTGTTCATTTGATTTCTGTTTGTTTCATCTTCTTTTGTGCTCAAGTAGTCTGAGCCATGAGAGCTGATCTGTGTCAGCTGCTGGCTCAGGGTCTCCCAGACGTCAGCCCTGCTGACCCTTCCTGGGGGAGCCCTGGAGAGGGAGAGGAATCCGGAGGAAGAATCGGATCCTGAGGCTCCTGTTGGGTCAAATTTGTTTTTTCCTTTTCCATTTTGATTACTTGTACATTTTCTATTTTACTTTGTTTCCTGCCACCATACATGTTCATTTTGTGTTTTCTCATTTTTACATTTTATTCCATAGAACAGTCTCCGTTGTTGGTGTGGTGTGTAGTGGATACAGTTTATGTTTTCTGTTGGTAACGGGAGCAGAGTGAGTTTGTTCATTTTTGTTTTTTGATTTCTGTTCATTTGATTTCTGTCGTTACATTTTCATTTGTGAACCACTCGTCTCCCTTCCTGGGAGCCCCGGGAGAGGGAGAAGAATCCCGAGGCCAGAATCGCATCCTGGATGGGGACTTCCTGGGGTGGGGACTGACTGGCGTCCCCCAAGCCCTCTGTGTCCCCAGTGGCTCCTGCGTCCCTCAGCAGAGCAGGGCAGGAGGTGTCCATGGCGGCTCCTGGGGCCCGAGCTGAGAAGGCTGTCAGGTGGGACAGGTGCTGTCTGCCCAGGGGAGGGAGAAAGGGTTTTTAATGCGAGAATCAGCCTGTGGGAGACTTTCACCTGCACAGACTCTGTGTGCAGGGGAGGGGCAATGGCAGTGCGGGCCCCTCTGTCCTGTGCACAGGGGCTCTGCTGCCCTGTCTGCCGTGGCTCTACAAGGTTCAAGACCCAAAGAAGCCGCAGAAACTCGATCTGCACCAGCAAGAAGACTTCCTGTGGAAGGACCTCTTGGAGGTGAGGGACTCACCCACAGAGGGGCGGGGTCACCCCAGACAGCCAGGGTGTCCATTGGCTTTGCATCTGTGTGCAGGAATGGAGCAGGTGCATGGGGGGGGGGACTCACACTGATGCCCATGGCCCTCCTTGGTCAGGGGAGAGTGCAGAGGGGCTGTGGGCTTCACCCCTGCAGGTTCTGGAGGCTCCAGCAGCATGAGCCATCCCGCATTGGTGCTGGCTGTGTGCAGCTCTGTACCAGGGTCTAAGGAGGGGAGAGGCCGCGGCAGCTCCTGACAGGCCCCAGGCTGCAGCAGCCGGGGGTCCCTCTCCTGAGACGTGGAGCCGAGGTCTCGGCACTGCTTGTCCTTGCCCTCTGCCCCAGCCCTGGGCCAGGCAGTGTGGCCGAGTGCCTAGGAGCATCCTCACCACCTTCCCATCCTCAGGGACAGACAGACTGCCCCGGGGTCTCCATGGGAGATGCAGCAGCTCCCACCTGGACAAGGGAGCGCAGACGCTGGGCAGGCGGAGGTGGGGCTGCCAGGTGCAGGGAGACCGTGTCCTGGGCATTTCTGTCCTTCCTGCAGGCCATGGCTCCTGTGCTGTAGGCCCCTGGCCCATTCCCCAGGGGCGTGGATGGAAGTAAGCGCATCTGCTCCTCTCCCTACTGAGAGCCCCTGACCTTCGAGTCGGGCCCTTCAGTCCTTGGAGCCTCAACGTTCCCCCTGGGAGATGGGTGTCTCTGAGGGCCACAGTGGCCCCATGAGTCTGGCATACAAGGTCCTGCACGGTGCCCGACGGGGGGTGAGCACGTGAGAGAGGGGACCCCTCTGTGGCTGCCGGGCTCGGAGGTCCCGGCCGTGAGCTGTAGACCAGGCCAGCAGTTGGGGCTGTGCTGGGGCCTGGCAGGGGCGCTGGCATCACTGCAGCTCTGTGCTGCCAGCACTGCCTCCCCGTGTCTGTCCTCGGGGGGCTGAGCACCAGGGTGGGCATCTCCTCTGGCTTGGATGAGTCACCTGCCACCTCTCTGCTGGTCTGTGGCCTTGTTACCAAAGTACCCTGGGGTGTCACAGGACAGGAATCCGGGACCAGGCCATGGCATGACAGGGCCTGTGTTCTCCCCTTGTCAGCTTCAGCCTGCCCCAGCCCTCTGACCTCTCAAATCCAAGAGGGCCCTGGGCCAACCATAGGGTCTACACGGCAGATGCTGGGGCAGAGCTATGTCTCTGGTGACCCAGGTCTCCCCATGTTCCACGGGAAGACGGACTCCAAGACTTCCAGCCTCAGAATCCTTGTCCCAGTGGTCTCCAGGAGTAGAGTGTCCTTCTTCCTCGCTGCCCCAGGGACAGGACCCCGAGCTTCTCTCCCTGCCCCCAGGTCACCACGATCATCCACGGGAAGATGGACTCCTAGACGCCCAGCTCAGAATCCTCGCCCTTCCAGAAGAGGTGTTGAATGTCCCTCGTCCTCGCTGCCCCCAGATAGGACCCTGTGGCTTCTCTGGCTGCCCCCAGGAGAAACGATCGACCACCATGAGAAGGACTCCAACAGCCCATCTTCAGAATCCTCGCCCTTCCAGAAGAGGTGTTGAATGTCCCTCATCCTCGCCGCCCCCTGAACAGGACCTCGTGGCTTCTCTGGCTGCCCAGAGGTCAGCATGATCGTCCTAAGGAAAATGAACTCGGACACGCCCAGCCTCAGAATTCTCGCCCTTCCCGAACAGGTGTTGAATGTCCCTTGTCCTCGCTGCCCCCTGAACAGGACCCCGTGGCTGCTCCGTCCCCGGGGAGCAGCTGCTGCCTGGGAAGAACCTCGTTGCCTCTGTTGCTGCCCATGGATTGCCCTGCACTACTGCCTCTGTGCCTGCAAGTTAACTGATTTATGAGTTTAAGAGAAATCCATTAGGTCATAAATTTGTGGCTGGAGAAACATGAAGGCCTCAGTGTGGGTTCGGGCACCTGTGCTCACACACCGAGGAGGGGAGCGCTGGGAGCCTGAAGGAGGCAGCTTGGAGCCGCACGCAGGGCCTGGGCTGAGTCCTGGCTCCTGTGCCCGGGGCTGCCACTGCCTTGGTTTCCCAGCCCCTGGGGCTCTGTTTCTGGCTCTGTCAAGGGGGTGTGAGTGACAGGAGCACCTGCCTCCCAGGAAGCACCTGGAACAGCACCAGACTCCCCTGGCTGCTGGGTAGGGCTGGGTCCTTAGAGGCCTTGATGTCTGGTGGGGTTCTGGGAGCTGTCAGCCTCTGTGGGTCTTGGGCTGTGGGGGAGCTGGCTCCTTCCTGTGACCCCACTGGCCTTTCCTTTGTCCTTGCCCCTTCTCCTTGCCTCTCTGTCCCTCCGCTGTTGGAGGCCCCAAGCCTGATTTGGGGCTCTCTCTCCCCTTCTCTGTCCTCTGTTCCTATCCAGTCCAGGTGGCCGCTGTTCCTCCCCTGACCTGGGAGCCCTGGGGTCAGAGCCCTGGGCGTCAGCATCCGGGAGCAGATGCCAGGAGCTGGCTCAGGGCTCAGGTTCAGAGACAACTCTTTCCCGGGACTGAAGGAAGCTCCTTAGGCCAGGTGCATGGAGTGGATTCTCTCTGAGGACAGCATTATCACAGAGAAATGTTCACGAGTCAGGCAGCTCCCAGAACTGGAGCAGGTGCTGAGGACCCCACTCCATGACAGGTGGGACAGCCTTGCTGGACAGCAGGAAGTGAGGTGGGGAGATCAGCACCAGGGCTCCAGTTCAGTCCCACACCTGCCAGTCGGGCACCTCTTAACTAGTTAATTGTTCACAGCCTCATTAATGAACTGCCTCTGGGTCTTGTGCCGCAGCCCCAGCCCCGTGGCCCTGATGAATCTGTTTGGGTTGGGAGTGTGGGCCCAGTGCTGGTGCCTGGTCCAAGTCCATGATTCCCATGAATTTTCTTTAATACCTGGTAAGGCTTCCCTGATGTCACCTTTTCATCCATAGCTGGAGCAGAGGTAGGCTAGGTGACGTTTCATCAAATTAGGAACGTCCGAGCGAAGGGTCTTGTTAGCACATGAGTTCCAAGACTCTGTTAACTTTAGATGCTACCCCGGTCCGGTGTCTCCAGAAACCAGATAGGGGAGGCCCCGACAGCTGGGTGCAGGGTGGAGCCTTGGGGCGTCCTAGGTGCTGGGCCCTCCCTTCTGGGACTACACAGCGCCATCACCAGGAGAGCCCCTCCCTTGCCTGGCTCTCTGTGCTGTGGTCTGGCTCCCTGCAGAGGGTGGTGGGATGCATTCTGAATCCTCTGGTTACCTTGCTGGGTGCACTGCTGCGGGAGAGGCCGGCATGGGAGTTCTGCGGTGCGGGAAGCTTCCGGTGGTGCCCAGGACAAGGCCCTCCATCTGGCGTCCTCAGAGTGCCCTGGGGATCCCTGCAGTGGTTCGTGCAGACCCAGAGGGCGCCTGGAGCGGGGTGGATGGGAACCCCGGAGCCACCCCTTGCACAGGCGTCCACTGAGCAGCTGCACACCAACGGGGCCGTGGCAGTGGGCAGTTCTTTCCACTCTCTCGCCCCGGGATTAGAACCACCTGCAGGCTGGAAGCCACAGAGGCCCGGGCATCTCCCCAGGGAGACGCAGGTGTTCCATATCAGGGAGAGTTTGTAGTGGTCACCTGGGTCCTAGGAACCGCTGAGCGCGGCCTTGCCTTGGTGTGGGTGATTTTGGGGATGTGAGTTTGGGCACAGCTGGGAGCAGGCCTGGGGCTGTGGGGTCCTCCTGGGGCAGGGCGGCAGCACCTCTGATTTAGCCCGCAGAACTTGTTTCTGTCTTCCCAAAGCCCAGTCCCACGACTGCACACTGCACAGAGGGGAAGCCGCAGGGCGCATGCTCCTGACCCAGCGCCCTGGGGAGTCTCTTTCCAGACCTCTTACTGCGCATCCGTGTGTCCAATCAGGAGCTGAGGACGACCGTGGTTAAGAACCCAGGTCAGGGCCAGGCCACCCTGCTTGGAGTCCTGGTTCTCCTGTCTGTGCCTGGTGTCCTTGGCCGTGCAGCGTCTGTGTGGGGCCACTATCTGTGAGGTGGGCACAGGCTGTGAGGAGGCAGCGTGGGTGTGGGTAACCAGCAGAGCACATGTGGGGCAGGTGCGGCCTGGGCGGGCTCACTGCAGTCACTTGATCCTGGAGGCTGCTCCTCGGGGCCTGGGTCCCTCGGCTGTCACAGTGCCCAGAGGAACCGCCCCTTCTTGTCTCCACAGGGTGGTGTCCGAGCATGGACACCCAGGATTCGGCACGGTGCCTCTGCTTTCACAACTCCCAGGGGTCTCAGAGCAGGCGTGCACACACCCTGCACACGCAGCCCCGAGAGGGTCTCTGGTGGACACAGCTGGGAGTGGGCGGGTTCATGCAGAGGCCGCGTGTACCTGGCTTGTTAGGAAGGCCGTGCCCCGGCCCCCTGTGCAGCGGCACTGAGGGCTCTCACCCCACAGGCCAGCGGGCAGGATGAGTGCTGTCCCTGCAGATGCTGCGGTGTGGGTGCTGGGGTCGCATTCATGGGCCCCCTGTTCCCTGTAACGTGGAGCGTCCGTGTGGCCAGGCCGTGTGGGTGTCCTGCAGGATGTCGCGTCATGGTCTCTGCCTGTGGCAGTGTCTGCAGCTGTGGATTCTGAGGTCTTGTCACGACAGGCAGGTCCTCATGTGTCACCAACACCAATTCTTTGTGATTGCAAACACTTTTTTAAATACATTTTTTAAAGATTTATTTATTAATTTCAAAGTCAGAGTTATACTGTCTTTCTCTCAATCACCCTTATATCCACTGGTTCCCTTACCAATTGAAAGCAATGGCTAGAGCTGTGGTGATCTGAGACAGGGAGCCAGGAGCTTCTTTTGAATCTCCCAGGTGGGTGCAGAACTTGGGCCATCTTCTACTGCTTTCCCAGGCCATAGCAGAGAGCTGGATCCAAAGTGGAGCAGGCGGGACTCAAACCAGCGCCCAGATGGGATCTGGCCACAGCAGGTGGTAGCTTTACCCACCACGCCTCAGTGCCAGCCCCAAGCACTTCCCTCCTGCCTGTCTTGTCTTTCATATGTCTTATTTACGGGGCCTTCCTTTGAGGTATCTCACGCACTGTGGACGTGACCCTGTGACTCGTCCCCCACACTGGTTCTAGGTGTACACCTGTCTCTATCGAGCTCACTGTGTGAGAGCTGGGCTCAGGGAGGCTGCAGATGGCGCAGTGACAGAGACACTGGACTCAGATCCCTTTCTTTCTCCCTTGCTTTCCTCTGCCCCACCAGGGCGTCTGCAAACCTAGCCCTGGGAGAGTGGAGGGAGGGTCTGACACAGGCCAAGTGAGCCTGAGTAGGAAGTGCTAGTGTGGCCGGGGCTGCTCCCTCCTGGCTGCATGGGCGCTGCTGGGGAATCAGAGCCCCGGACCCCACAGGGCGGGGGCACAGGTGAGCCTGGCATAGGGACCCTTGGAGAGTGCCCAAAGTGCACCCCAAGGCAGCACTGGACAGACGGGGTCTCTACTATTTAGGAAAGTACTGAAGGCTAAAAGGTCACTGCTTAAGATGAGCCCCACCCATTCTATTCCTTAGCTCAGGTCACAGCCTCTGTCCCCATCCGGGCACAGACACCAGGCAGAGTGACCAGGGTCATGCGGGAGGGGCCCAGTGTCCCTGATCTTCAGTGGTTCAGGGCTGTCCCTGGGGACGTCCATCCGCAGGCCCCTCCTCCTCCTTTGTGTGCAGGGAAAGTGAGTTCTGGCATCTGGACGCCCACGTGACAGTCTGCCTGAGTTCCCTTCCCTGACACCAGGGAGGCAGAGCAATTCCCTCCCTTGGGAGAGGGGGCCTCAGGCTCCAGGTCCAGGGGCTGCCTCCCCTCCCCCACTGGCTCCCTGTGGAGCTGGGCCTCTGCCTCAGGCTCAGCTTGCATTCACAGCCTCAGCCCCACCCCTGCAGACCTGGGCTGTGGGCATTGGCCCCTCCTTAACAAACAGGGAAACTGAGGCCAAGAGGAAGAGCCAGGCCCCTCCCCAGTGAGCGGTTCCTCCCAGGCCCAGGTGGCTGCTGATTCCTGCCCCACACAGGGAGCAGCTGGGGCAGAGCCGGGGCGTCAGCACCCGGGAGCAGCTGCCAGCCCTGGGCCCAGGGGCTCAGTGTGGGGGAGACAGCTCCACCTGTGACAGAGGAACGTCCTTAGGCCAGTGCATGGAGTGGAGTGTATCTGAGAAGAGCATCATGATACAGAAGTGATTCACGCATCAGAATCAGGTTCTGAGGACTCTATTCCCGTGATTTTTTTTAGCACCTGAGAAGGCTTCCCATGGTGTCCTTGTTCTTCCTCCTAGAGGTAGAAAGAGGTGGCTAGTGATGTTTAATTGAATTATCAACGTGCAAACACAAAGCTGTGTTTTAGGATCTAGGTTCTGTGACTCCTTGTTGACCCTGGCCACTGCCTTGGGACAGTTGTTCCGTGGGACCCAATGACTGGATCCGGGCAGGCAGGGGGAGCCGGGCCCAGGGTGGAGCCTCAGAACTCGGCAGTTGCTGAGCCCGCCCCTCTCCTGCCCCCGGGATGGGAAAGAATGAGCAACCCGGGGTGTCTTTGAGTTTCTGTGGAGCCCAGATGGGTGTCTCCAGCACCGTGGGGATGTGCCCTCGCCATGGGCAGCACCACCCAGCCCACCCAGAACTCGGAGAGAACAGGGCCGCAGGGCAGGGGCAGCTCGGGGCTCTCATGGAGCCTGCGCGTCTCAGTGCTCCCCCTCAGGGCTCAGAGCCCCCGGTGCTGTGGCTTTTCCACTCTGCAACTCACACCTGTGACCTGAGACGACCAGCTGCAGCCTTAAGCCAAGAACCCCGGCGACTCCTTGTGCAGGGTCCTGCGGACTTGGTCTGTGTCCGCTCCAAGCTCTCCTGGGTTCTTATGGGCAGATGGCCACCCCTGGGACTTGGCAGCCCCTATTACAGGTGAGCCCCTCCCCCTGACAGACCCCTTCACCTGCACCGCCTCTTGCGCCATGTGTTTGGCTCCCAGGTAACTGTGGCTGGACCGGATTCTGAATCCTCTGGGGAACATTGCTGGGTGGAGAGGTGGGGAGAGACGGGGTTGGGGTTTCTGTGGTTCTGGAAGCTCCCAGGTGGGTGGGGGTCAAGGACCTCAGTCAGGTGTCCTCAGAGCCTCTGTGGATCCCTGCTGTGGACAGTGAGAACCAAGAGGGCCCATGTGTCTGGGTGTACGGAGACCTGGGAGCTGCCCCTTGCACAGGGGTCCACTGACCAGCTGCAACTATTGGGGCGTGGTAGCGGGCGGCTCCTCCCTCCATCGCCCTGGAATTAGAACCAGCTGTGAGCTGGAAGGAGCAGTCGGGGCATCTCCCCGGGAGATTCAGGTGTTAAGCACTAGGAATATTTTATATTGAGTCACCTGAGTCCCAGGAAAGATTGTGTCTGGGTCTTGCGGTGGTGTGGGTATTTCATGAGTTGTGAGCATGGGCATTGCTAGGAGCAGGCGTGGGCTGAGGGTGTCCTCTTGGGCCAGGGCAGCAGGACCACTGATTAGGCCCCAGTTAGGTTCTGCCTCGTCAAATTCCAGTCCCCTCTGACACCCACACGTGGACGTGGGGAGGTCTCAGGAGAACGGGTGCCTTCTGGGTCTGCAAGGTGCAGGGCCACCCTGAGGGCAGGACCAGGAGTGCGCTCTGGGCTGAGCTGGTGGCCCTGGTGCTTGTGCCTCCTGTGCCCAGGGCTGGCAGGAGGGGCCAGGGCCACGGGCAGTGGAGAGAGGGAGGTGGACAGGTCTTCTGTGTGTCCTGTGTGCTGTGGCCGTGGGCGTGTGGCAGCCCTGGCAGGCTGCAGCCCCTCCAGGGTGGGGGCAGACACAGCACCGCCCTGGCTGACTCCTGCCCCCCACCCCAGGGTCCTCATCTCCAGAGGGGCGGCCTCGGCCTCTGCCAGCACCCGCATGTGTGTGCAGGAAACTGCTCAGCGCAGGGCACGCCTGGGCCCGAGGCGTCCAGGACCAGGAGGTGGGGAGCCCAGCACCCTGGGGCTCAGTGCTCTGAGGGCTCCGGGGACTCCCACTGGAGGAACCAGGTGATGTCAGCTCCCAGAGTCTGTTGCCTGGACAGCGTGTGGGTGCTGCCTTGGATACCCATGTGGAGTGTGCCTCGTCCTCACTGCCCCAGGCACAGGACCCCAGTGGCTTTTCCGTCCCCCGGGGAGCAGCTGCTGCCTGGAAAGAACTTGTAGCCCTGTGTGGGTGCTCACGGATGTCCCTGCACCACCGCCGCTGCTGCCTGCAAAGTGCCTGGTTTGTAATTTATGACAGATGTGATGTCGAGAAATGTGCATGGAAAATCGTCAGGACTCAGTGACCATAATGGGCACCTGTGGCCACACACGGGGAGCAGAGCACTGGAGCCTGGACAGCCAGCTTGGAGCCGCGCCCGGGGCCTGGGCTGAGTCCGGCTCCAGTGCCCGCTGCTGCCACTGCTTGGTTTCCCACCCCCTGAGTCTCTGTCTCTGGCTCTGTTAAGGTTGCATGAGCAATAGGAGCCCCTGCCGTATAGGGTGGCCCCCCCACCCCGGGAGGCACCCAGAATAGTTCCCAACTCTCCTGAGCTCCTGAGTGGTGCTGGGTCCTTAGGGGCCATGGGCAGCCCGGGCGGGGTTCTGGGAGCTGTCAGCCGTCTGTGGGTCCTGGGCTATGGGGGAGCTGGCTCCTTCCTGTGACCCCCACTGGCCTTTCCTTTGTCCTTGCCCCTTCTCCTTGCCTCTCTGTTCCTCCCGTGTTGGAGGCCTCAAGCCTGATTCGGAACTCTCTCTCCCCTTCTTTGTCCTCAGGGAGAACCAGGAGCAGCCAGGCCAGGAATACCTGCACCTCCCAGAGCTCCCTCTTGTTCTCCTACACAGGGAAGCCCCAGTGCCTACTGTGGCTGTCTTCCCTTGGCTGACCTATCAGCTGTACCCCTGCCCAGGACTCCTGGCTCTCTGGGTGTCCCACATCCAGTATTGACCTGACCCACAGCCCCCACACTGGGAAATGGTGGTGGTCATCCTGCCTCCCAGGCTGGGGCCAGAGTGAGTGAGGTTATGGCTGCGAAGCTCCAGCAGGGGACGAGCCCATAGGGGAGTCCTCAGGGCAGACAGAGGCTGTGCTGGGGTCTCCCCCAAGATCCGGGACACCAGGACCTGCAGGAGCCCCCCCCCTTCATGTTGCAGTGGATTCGTTTCTGGGAGGAGGAGCACGGTGGGGGCAAGAGGCGCAGAGTCACCACACACCCCGGGAGTCGGGTGAAAGCAGGCCTGAGGCAGGCAGCCTGCAGACTCTTCAGTTGCTACAACAGCTTATATAGCCAAGGCAGCCAATCTGGTGAAGGGGCGGTCTATGCCCTAACCAATCACAGCCTGTTGCCAGGCAGTTTCTGAAGCCATCCAATCACAGCCTGTTGCTCGCGGCCATGTTGGCCTGGCAATCTCAGTCCACCACACCTGCAGGCTCTGTAGGAGAGGTTTCCCCACCAGGTTGCACACTGTGGCCTGTGGGATGGGCCAGGTCAGTCATGTTTGCTGTGGGTTTTGTGTACAAAGTTAGTGGTGCTGACATTTCTCTCTCCTCTGTCTCCCTGTCTCTGTCCTCCTCTCCATCTATTTGCCTTCGAATAAGTAAGCAAATCCTTTTAAACAAAAAGGGAAGTGAGCAGCTGGGACCTGAACAGACACTGGTACGGGACGCAGGCCCCGTGAGCCGTGGCTTTACAGCTCCGTCACAGCACCGCTGACTTGAGTGACAGAACATTTGATGTAGCGTCGCGATGCCAGTGACGCTGCACCATGGTTTGAGAGTGATCATCCAGGGGGTGAAGAGAAAGGAGTGGATACACTGAGTCTGCAAAAGGCAAAATTATGGAAGATGCTAAGACTAGAAATGAAAAGGTTTTGAAATACCCTACAGGGTTTAATTTCTCAAAACACTAATATCTCTCTCTTCAACCTAAGAAAGAATTGTGCAGTCTTTGTCTTACTCAAGTGGAAAGGTTCCTGTGCAAACCAGCAGAGGGCAGCACCGGCTGCGGTTTCCTGCTCTGACATCAGAGGGCACCATTGTGACCTCATGCCCGCTGCCTGCACAAAGCCTTGGCTGGGCCTGGGTTCTGTCATTTGCCCAGGAAGCGCTGTCCCGGGGACCTGGGGCTGGGAACAGCTGCCTGTGTTTCCCTTGTTTGTTTTTTTTCCTCCTGCTGCTGTTGTTTTAGTCAAATATGTTTTTTCTTTTTCCATTTTGATTATTTTGTTTTCTTATTTTGTTTATTTTTTTCCTCCAACATTTATAGTCTCTTGTAGCTTTCTTATTGATTTTCCTAGAATATTTCATTTCCATTTGGATTTCTTGTCACTTTTTCATTGGCTTCCTCTTGTTTGTGGTTTTTCTTTGTATTTTCTCCCATTGTTGGGTTTCTATTTTTTCATTCTGTGTTTTTTTCTCTTTTTTATTCCTTTTTTTAAAATAAGACCAGGAGGCCATCTGCATTACTTGTTATATAGTTCAGGTTCTTGGGATTTTTTTCTTTGTGCTTTATTATTGATTTATTTGTGTTTTCTCACTTTTAACGGTTCTGATAGGGTTAGTCTCAGTTGTGAGTCTAGTTGAGTTCATTCAGTTCATGTTTTCTGTTCGTGATGTGAGCTGACGTTGTCCATTTTATGTTTTGATTTCTGTTCACTTCATTTCTGTTTATTTCATCTTCTTTTGTGCTCAAGGAGTCAGAGCCATGAGAGCTGATCTGTGTCAGCTGCTGGCTCGGGGTCTCCCAGACGTCAGCCCTGCTGACCCTTCCTGGGGGAGCCCTGGAGAGGGAGAGGAATCCGGAGGAAGAATCGGATCCTGCTGCTGCTGTTGGGTCAAATTTGTTTTTTTCTTTTTCCATTTTTGATTATTTGTACTTTTTCTATTTTACTTTGTTTCCTGCCACCATTCATATTCATTTAGTTTTTTCTCATTTTAACATTTTATTCCACTAGAACAGTCTCCATTGTTGGTGTGGTGTAGTTGATACAGTTCCTGTTTTCTGTTGGTGATGGGAGCAGAGTGAGTTTGTTCATTTTTGTGTTTTGATTTCTGTTCATTTGATTTCTGTTGTTGCATTTTCATTTGTGCACCACTCGTCTCCCTTCCTGGGAGCCCCGGGAGAGGGAGCAGAATCCCGAGGCCAGAATCGCATCCTGGATGGGGACTTCCTGGGGGGGGGCCTGACTGCGGTCCCCCAAGCCCTCTGTGTCCCCAGTGGCTCCCGCGTCCCTCAGCAGAGCGGGGCAGGAGGTGTCCATGGCGGCTCCTGGGGCCCGAGCTGAGAAGGCTGTCAGGTGGGACAGGTGCTGTCTGCACGGGGGCGGGAGAAAGGGTTGTTACTGCGAGGTTCTGCCTGCGGGGGACTCTGTTGTGGTCTCCCATGTTTGCAGGGCAGGGGTGGTGGCAGTGCGGGCCCCTCTGTCCTGTGCACAGGTAACTACTGCCCAGTCTGGGTGGCTCTACAAGGTTTAGGATCCAAAGAAGCCCAGAAACCTGATCTGCACCAGCAAGAAGACTTCCTGTGGAAGGACCTCTTGGTGGTGAGGGACTCACCCTCAGGGACAGGAACCAGGGACCAGGCCATTGCATGCCAAAGCCCATGTTCCCCGCATGTAAGCTTGTCCCTGGCCAAGCCCTCTGACCTCTCAACTCCAGGAGGGTCCTGGGGCCACCAAACGGTCTACACAGCAGATGCTGCAGCTGAGCTGTGTCTCTGGTGCCCCCAGGTCACCACGATCTTCCATGGGAAGACAGACTCTGAGACGTCCAGCCTCCAGAATCCTTGCCTCGGTGCTCTCTAGCATAGAGTGTCCCTTGTCCTCGCTGCCCCAAGGACAGGACCCCGTGGCTTCTTTGGCTGCCCCAGGTCACCATGATCGTCCACGGGAAGATGGACTCTGAGATGCCCAGCTTCAGAATCCTCGCCCTTCCAGAACACATTTCGAAGGTCCCTCATCCTCGCTGCCCCACGGACAGGACCCTGTGGCTCCTCCGTCCCCGGGGAGCAGCTGCTGCCTGGGAGAACCTCGTTGTCTCTGTTGGTGCCCATGGATTGCTCTGTACTACTGCACTGTGCCAGAATGAACAGATTTATGAGTTAACAGAAATCCATTAGGTCAATAAATTGTGAATGGAAAAACATGAAGGACTTAGTGTTGGTTTCGGGCACCTGTGGCCTCACACGGGGCTCGGAGCGCTGGGAGCCTGGAGGAGGCAGCTTGGAGCCACACCGGGTCCAGGGCCTGGGCTGAGTCCTGGCTCCACTGCCTGCTGCTGCCCACCTTGGTTTCCCTTCCTCTTGGCCTCTGATTCCATCTCTGTCAAGGGGGTGTGAGCAATAGGAGCCCCTGCCGTGGAGGGTGGCCCCCACCCCGGGAAGCAGCCAGAATAGTTCCCACCTCCCCTGGCTGCTGGGTAGTGCTGGGTCCTTAGGTGCCATCAGCAGCCTGGGCGAGGTTCTGGGAGCTGTCAGCCGTCTGTGGGTCCTGGGCTGTGGGGGAGCTGGCTCCTTCCTGTGACCCCTACTGGCCTTTTCCTTTGTCCTTGCCCCTTCTCCTTGCCTCTCTGTCTCTCCCCTGTTGGAGGCCCTGACCCTGATTTGGGGCTCTCTCTCCCCTTCTTTGTCCTCAGGGAGACCCAGGAGCAGCCATGCCGGGAGCACCTGCACCTCCCAGAGTTCCCTCTTGTTCTCTTGACACAGGGAAGCCCCAGTGCCAACTGCAGCCATCTTCCCTTTGCTGAGCTCTCGGCTCCACCCCAGGTCAGCAGTCCAGCCTCTCCTGGGTGTCCCACATCCTGCATTGACCTTACCCGCGGTCCCCTCCCTGAGATGGTGGTGGTCACCCTGCCGCCCAGGGCTGGGGCCAGAGTGAGTGAGGTTATGGCTGCGAAGCTCCCAGCAGTGGACGAGACATCTGAGGAGTCCTCAGGACAGAGGCTGTGCTGGGATCTTCCCAGACATCCGGGACACCAGGAGCAGGCAGGAGTCCCCCTGCCGTCTTAGGAGAAGTTTGCACACACCAGGTTGCAAACTGCCAGCCCATGGGCCGGACCTGCTCCCTTGAGTTTGCTGTGGTTTGTGCTGTGTGCAAAGTTGTGGTGCTGAGGTTGAGATCTTCAGATACCACGGAGCTGTCGGGGCTTCTCTGGGCACAGGGGAAGGTGTGGCAGCACCAGGCCCCGGGGTCTGTGGCCCCAGTGGCTGCATGTGCTCAGACACGCCCCCGCCCTCTGCAGGTGCCCCCAGAACCCCTGGCTGGGAGAGGCTGGGGTTGGTTGGGCCAAGAACCTTTCCGTGTGCAGTGTCTGAGACTCGGCCAGGTGATTCCCACTGACAGAGCCGCGCTGCTGGGTACTCAGAGCCCCAGAGGCCACAGGCGTGAGGGGCACAGGTGAGCCTGGACCTAGGCTGCCTTGGTGCTGGGTGCCCACCCCTCCCCCACTGGCTCCCTGGCTCCCTGTGGAGCTGGGCCTCTGCCTCAGGCTCAGCTTGCATTCACAGCCTCAGCCCCACCCCTGCAGACCTGGGCTGTGGGCATTGTCCCCTCCTTCACAAACAGGGAAACTGAGGCCGAGATGAAGAGCCAGGCCCCTCCCCAGTGAGTGGTTCCTCCCAGGCCCAGGTGGCTGCTGATTCCTGCCCCACCCAGGGAGCAGCTGGGGCAGAGCCGGGGCGTTAGCACCCGGGAGCAGCTGCCAGCCCTGGGCCCAGGGGCTCAGTGTGGAGGAGACAGCTCCACCTGTGACAGAGGAACGTCCTTAGGCCAGTGCATGGAGTGGAGTGTATCTGAGAAGAGCATCATACAGCAAAAATGATACAAGAACCAGGCAGCTCTGGACATGGAGCAGGTTCTGAGGTTGCTCATCCAGGACAGGTGCACAGCACTGCTGGACCGCGGGAAGTGGTTGTCGAAATAAGCGCCATGGCTCCAGGCAGTGCCCACAGCTGTGGGGCGGTCACGGCTGAACTAGTTAATTTCGAATTAGTACACTAGATACAGGGCCTTGTGCCACAGCCACAGCACAGGGCCTGGATGAAGCTGTCTGAGTTGGGTCTTGGGCCCAGTGCAGGTGCCTGGTCCAAGTCTATGTCTTCCTTGAATTTTATTTAGCACCTGATAAGGCTTTTCCGTGCAGAGGTAGAAAAGAGATATCTAGGTGACATTTTATTAAATTAAGAACGTCTGAGTGCATAGACGTGTTTAGGATCTCGGTCTGTGACTCCTTGTTGACCCTGGCCACTGTGCTGGAACGGTTCTTCTGGGCTCCTGCAATGAGGATATCTGGGGAGGCAGGGGGAGCCGGGCCCAGGGTGGAGCCTCAGAGTGCCTGCAGGTGTGGAGCCTGCGCCTCTCCTGGCCCCTGCGATGGGAAAGACTGAGCGAACCGGGGTGTCTGTGAGTTTCTGTGGGGCCCAGATGAGCGCGTCCAGCACTGTGGGGATGCGCCCTCGCCGTGGGCAGCACCATCCAGCCCACCCAGAACTCGGAGAGAACAGGGCCGCAGGGCAGGGGCAGCTCGGGGCTCTCATGGAGCCTGCGCGTCTCAGTGCTCCCCCTCAGGGCTCAGAGTCCCCGGTGCTGTGGCTTTTCCACTCTGCAACTCACACCCGTGACCTGGGACTCCGGCTGCAGCCCGAGACCGAGAAGAACCCGGCGGCTGCTGGGTCCTGGGTCCTGGGTCCTGCGGACTCGGTGTGCACCTGCTCCCAGCTCTCCTGGTTTCCTACTTGGCAGAAGGCTGCCCCTGGGACTTGGCAGCCGCCATCACAGGTGAGCCCCTTCCTCTGACAGACCCCCTCCCCTGCACCCCTCCTTTGCACCCTCTCTTTGGCTCCCGGGAACCGTGGCATGACGATTCTGAATCCTCTGGGGACATTGCTGGATGCAGAGGTGGGGGAGAGGTGGGGTCTGGGATTTCTGGGTTCTGGAGGCTTCCATGTGGGGCAGGGGACAAGGACCTCTGTCAGGCGTCCTCAGAGCCTCTGCGGATCCCTGCTGTGGACTGTGAGAACCAAGAGGGCTCGCGTGGCTGGGTGGTGGGGCTCTGGGGGCTGCCCCTGACACAGGCGTGCTCTGACCAGCTGCACACTGAAGGGGCTGTGGCGGCGGGTGGCTCCTCCCACACCCCTCCGGGATTAGAACCACTTGCTGGCTGGAAGCCACAGAGTCCTGGGCATCTCCCCTTGAGGATCCAGGTGTTAAATATGAGGAATGTTTTCCACTGACTCGCAGAGGTCCCAGGAAATGTTGAACCTGGGCCCTGGGTAGTGTGCGGGTTATGTGGGGTGTGGTTTTGGGCACAGGGAAGAGCAGACTGGGGCTGTGGGCGTCCTCTTGGGGCAGGGGCAGCAGGACCCCTGATTAGGCCCCAGTTTTGTTTCTCCTTGGTCAAGCCCAGTCCCCTCTTACACCCACGTGGACTGCGGGGATCTCAGGAGAACGGGTGCTGCCGGGGCCTCGAGGTCCATGCGCAGCCCAAGGGAAGGCCTGAGCTCTGGGCTGCGCTGGTGGCCCGGGTGCTGTGACTCCCTGGCCCAGTTCTGGCAGGAGGGGCCAGGGCCACGGGCAGCAGAGAGGGAGTGAGGTTATGGCTGCGAAGCTCCCAGCAGTGGATGAGCCCATAGGGGAGTCCTCAGGGCAGACAGAGGCTGTGCTGGGGTCTCCCCCGAGATCCGGGACACCAGGACCTGCAGGAGCCCCCCCTGCAGCCTCTGTAGGAAAGGTTTCCCCACCAGGTTGCACACCGGTAGGCTGTGGGATGGCCCAGGTCAGTCACGTTTGCTGGGGCTCCTGCTGTGCAAAGAGTTTGTGGTGCTAACACGGGGACCTTCTCTGTCTCCCTCTCTCTGTCCTTCTCCATCTGCCTTCGAATAAATAAAGAAATCCCTTTAAAACTAAAAGTGGAGCAGCTGGGACCTGAACAGACACTCGTTCGGGACGCAGGCCCAGTGAGCCGTGGCTTTACAGCTCTGTCACAGCACCGCTGACTTGAGTGACAGAACATTTGATGTAGCGTCGCGATGCCAGTGACGCTGCACCATGGTTTGAGAGCGATCATTCAGGGGGTGAAGAGAAAGGAGTGGATACACTGAGTCTGCAAAAGGCAAAATTATGGAAGATGCTAAGACTAGAAATGAAAAGGTTTTGAAATATCCTCCAGGGTTTAATTTCAAAACACTAATATCTCTCTCTTCAACCTAAGAAAGAATTTCTCTTTTTTTTTTTAAGTGGAAAGGCGCCTGTGTAAACCAGCAGAGGGCAGCACCGGCTGCGGTTTCCTGCTCTGACATCAGAAGGCACCATTGTGATGTCATGCCCGCTGCCTGCACAAAGCCTTGGCTGGGCCTGGGTTCTGTCATTTGCCCAGGAAGCGCTGTCCCGGGGACCTGGGGCTGGGAACAGCTGCCTGTTTGTTTTCTTGTTTTGTTTTTATTCTTCAAGCTGCTGTTGTTTTGGTCCAATTTGTTTTTTCTTTTTCTGTTTTGATTATTTTGTTCTTTTTTTCTATTTTATTTATTTTGATTTCCTCCAGTATTCGTATTCTTTTTCCCTTTCTTATTGATTTTCCTTAGATATTTCATTTCCATTTGGATTTTTTCTTCACTTTTTTCCTTGGCTTTCCTCTTGTTTGTGGTTGTTCTTTATATTTTCTCCCATTATTTGGTTTACCTTTGTTCACTTTGAGTTTTTTTCTCATTTTTATTCCCTTTTTTTAATAAGACTGTGAGTCTGCTTGGATTTTTATTACAGTGAAGTTTTATGAATTTGTTTCTTTATGATTTATTCCTTTTTTGTGTTTTCTCACTTTTAACTGTTTCGATGGGGTTAGTCTCAGTTGTTAGTCTAGTTGAGTTCATTTAGTTCCTGTTTTCTGTTGGTGATGTGAGTTGAGTTTGTCCATTTTCTGTTTTGTTTTATGTTCATTTGATTTCTGTTTGTTTCATGTTCGTTTGTGCTCAAGGAGTCAGAGCCGTGAGTTCTGATCTGTGTCAGCTGCTGGCTCGGGGTCTCCCAGGCGTCAGCCCTGCTGACCCTTCCTGGGGGAGCCCTGGAGAGGGAGCGGAATCCGGAGGAAGAATCGGATCCTGCTGCTGCTCTTTGGTCAAATTTGCTTTTTCTTTTTCCATTTTGAATACTTTGTCCTTTTTCTATTTTACTTTGTTTCCTGCCACCATTCATGTTCATTTTGTGTTTTCTCATTTTAACATTTTCTTCAAAAGAACAGTCTCCGTTGTTGGTGTGGTGTAGTACACACAGTTCATGTTTTCTGTTGGTGACGGGAGCAGAGTGAGTTTGTTCATTTTTGTGTTTTGATTTCTGTTCATTTGATTTCTGTTGTTGCATTTTCATTTGTGCACCACTTGTCTCCCTTCCTGGGAGCCCCGGGAGAGGGAGAAGAATCCCGAGGCCAGAATCGCATCCTGGATGGGGACTTCCTGGGGCAGGACTGACTTCGGTTCCCCAAGCCCTCTGTGTCCCCAGTGGCTCCCGTGTCCCTCAGCAGAGCGGGGCAGGAGGTGTCCATGGCGGCTCCTGGATGAGCTGAGAAGGCTGTCAGGTGGGACTGTGGTGTCCCCGGGGGGGGTGTGTGGAAGGGTTGTTACTGCGAGATTCAGCCTGGGGGATTCTCCGTTGTGGTCTCCCATGTTTGCAGGGCAGGGGTGGTGGCAGTGCGTTCTCCTCTCTCCCCTGCACAGGTAACTAATGCCCAGTCCAGGTGGCTCTAAAGGTTTAGGATCCAAAGAAGCCCCGGAAACCTGATCTGTACCAGCAAGAAGACTTCCTGTGGAAGGACCTCTTGGTGGTAAGGGACTCACCCACAGCTGGCGGGGTCACCCCAGAGAGCCAGGGTGTCCATTGGCTTTGCATCGGTGTGCAGGAATGGAGCAGGTGCATAGAGGAGGGGGGAAGGACTCACACTGATGCCCATGGCCCTCCTTGGTCAGGGGAGAGTGCAGAGGGGCTGTGGGCTTCACCCCTGCCGGTTCTGGAGGCTCCAGCAGCATGAGCCATCCCGCGTGGGCTGGCTGTGTGCAGCTCTGTACCAGGGTCTAAGGAGGGGAGAGGCCGTGGCAGCTCCTGACAGGCCCCAGGCTGCAGCAGCCGGGGGTCCCTCTCCTGAGACGTGGAGCCGAGGTCTCGGCACTGCTTGTCCTTCCCCTCTGCCCCAGCCCTGGGCCAGGCAGTGTGGCCAAGCGCCTAGGAGCATCCTCACCGCCATCCCATCCTCAGGACAGACAGCCTGCCCCGGGGTCTCCATGGGAGATGCAGCAGCTCCCACCTGGACAAGGGAGCGCAGACGCTGGGCAGGTGGAGGTGGGGCTGCCAGGTGCAGGGAGACCGTGTCCTGGGCATTTCTGTCCTTCCTGCAGGCCATGGCTCCTGTGCCGGAGGCCCCTGGCCCATTTCCCAAGGGCGGGGAGTGAGGGGAGCGCATCTGTTCCTCTGAGACTCAGACATCCGGGTCCCGTCCCTCCTGAGAGCCCCTGACCTTCCAGTGGGGCCCTTCAGTCCTTGGAGCCTCACCGTGCCCCCCTGGGAGATGGGTGTCTCTGAGGGCCACAGTGGCCCCATGAGTCTTGCACACAAGGCCCTGCAGGTGTGCGACGGGCGGTGAGCACGTGAGAGAGGGGACCCCTCTGTGGCTGCCGGGCTCGGTGTTCCCTGCCATGAGCTGTAGACCAGGCCAGCAGCCAGGGCTGTGCTGGGCCCTGGCAGGGGCGCTGGCATCCCTACAGCTCTGTTCTGCCAGCACTGTCTCCCCGTGTCTGTCCTCGGGGGGCTGAGCCCCAGGGTGGTCATCTCCTCTGGCTTTGATGAGGCACCTGCCACCTCCCTGCTGGTCTGTGGCCTTGTCACTAGTCAAAGTGCCCTGGGGTGTCACAGGACAGGAACCAGGGACCAGGCCATGGCATGACAGGGCCGTGTTCTCCCCTTGTCAGCTTGTCCCTGCCCCAGCCCTCTGACCTCTCAAATCCAAGAGGGCCCTGGGGTGACCAAAGGGTCTACCCGGCAGATGCTGCAGCAGAGCTATGTCTCTGGTGACCCAGGTCTCCCCATCATCCACGGGAAGACGGACTCCAAGACTTCCAGCTTCAGAATCCTTGCCTCTGAGGTCTGCAGGAGTAGAGTGTCCTTCTTTCTCACTGCACCAAGGACAGGACCCTGAGCTTCTCTCCCTGCCCACAGGTCACCACCATCGTCCTCTGGAAGCTGGACTCCGAGACTCCCAGCTCAGTATCATCGCTCTTCCAGAAGAGGTGTTGAATGTCCCTTGTCCTCGCTGCCCCAAGGACAGGACCTTGTGGATTCTCTGCTGCCCCCAAGTTACCACGATCGCCCACTGGAAAATGGACCTGAGAATCCCATTTTCAGAATCCTCGCCCTTCCTGAACAGGTGTTGAATGTCCCTCGTCCTCGCTGCCCCAACGACAGGACTCTGTGGCTCCTCTGTCCCCGGGGAGCAGCTGCTGCCTGGGAAGAACCTTGTTGCCTCTGTTGGTGCCCATGGATTGCCCTGCACTACTGCCTCTGTGCCTGCATGTTAACTGTTTAAATAGGAGTTTAAGAGAAATCCATTAGGTCATAAATTTGTGGATGGAGAAACATGAAGGACTTAGTGTTGATTCGGGCACCTGTGCTCACACACCGGGGAGGGGAGCGCTGGGAGCCTGAAGGAGGCAGCTTGGAGCCGCGCCCGGGGCCTGGGCTGAGTCCTGGCTCCAGTGCCCGTGGCTGGCACTGCCTTGGTTTCCCACCCCCTGGGGCTCTGTTTCTGGCTCTGTCAAGGGGGTGTGAGTGACAGGAGCACCTGCCTCCAAGGAAGCCCCCGGAACAGCACCAGACTCCCCTGGCTGCTGGTAGGGCTGGGTCCTTAGGCCTTGATGTCTGGCGGGGTTCTGGGAGCTGTCAGCCTCTGTGGGTCCTGGGCTGTGGGGGAGCTGGCTCCTTCCTGTGACCCCCACTGGCCTTTCCTTTGTCCTTGCCCCTTCTCCTTCTCTCTGTCCCCACCCCTCCTTGTTGGAGGCCCTGAACCTGATTTGAGGCTCTCTCTCCCCTTCTTTGTCCTCTCTTCCTATCCAGTCCAGGTGGCCTCTGTTCCTCCCCTGACCTTGGAGGCCTGGGGGTCAGAGTCCTGGGCGTCAGCATCCAAGAGCAGATGCCAGGACCTGGCTCAGGGCTCAGGTTCAGAGACAACTCTTTCCCGGGACTGAAGGAAGCTCCTTAGGCCAGGTGCATGGAGTGGAGTCCATGTGAGGACAGCATTATCACAGAGACATGGTCACGAGTCAGGCAGCTCCCAGAACTGGAGCAGGTGCTGAGGACCCCTCTCCATGACAGGTGCGACAGCTTTCCTGGACAACAGGAAGTGAGGTGGGGAGATCAGCACCAGGGCTCCAGTTCAGTCCCCACACCTGCCAGTCGGGCACCTCTTAACTAGTTAATTGCTCACTACCTGATTAATGAACTGCCTCTGGGTCTTGTGCCACAGCCCCAGCCCCGTGGCCCTGATGAATCTTTGGGTAGGGGGTGTGGGCCCAGTGCTGGTGCCTGGTCCAAGTCCATGATTCCCATGAATTTTC
Organism: Oryctolagus cuniculus; assembly: GCF_964237555.1. Taxonomy (NCBI): domain Eukaryota; kingdom Metazoa; phylum Chordata; class Mammalia; order Lagomorpha; family Leporidae; genus Oryctolagus; species Oryctolagus cuniculus. The sequence continues at coordinate 103,629,793 of NC_091441.1, forward strand.
TTTAACACCTGGTAAGGCTTCCCTGATGTCATGTTTTCATCCCTAGGTGGAGCACAGGTCGGCTAGGTGACGTTTCATGAAGTTAGAAGTGTTCGAGCGAAGGGCCTTGTTAGCATCTGTGTTCCAAGACTCTGTTCACCTTGGCTGTTGCCCCGGTCCGGTGTCTCCAGAAACCAGATAGGGGAGGCCCTGAGAGCTAGGTGCAGGGTGGAGCCTCTGGGTGTCCTAGGTGCTGGGCGCTCCCTTCTGCTGCTCCCAGACGGGAAGATTGGGTGACTGGATGCAGCTTTAGGAGTGTGTGGATCCTAGATGGGAGTCTGAGCAGGCATGGGCTCCACCTCCGAGTGGGCAGCACCATCATCACTGGGGACCTCGGAGACAGGAGGGCGGCAGAGGAAGGGCGAGCTGGGCTCTCTCTGTGCCTGCGGTCTTAGCTCTCCCAGCTCAGGGTCAGAACCCAGGTCCTGTGGCTTTCTGATCTGGAGCTCGAACCCGTGGACCCTGGGCTCACAGTGCAGCCTGAGTCTGAGAAGGACATCAGGGGGTCAGGATCCTGCGGGCTCAGTCTGTGCCTGGCCCCCAGCGCTCCTGGTTCCCCGCCTTGCAGACAGAGCGCACTGGGACTACACAGTGCCATCACCAGGTGAGCCCCTCCCTTGCCTGGCTCTCTGTGCTGTGGTCTGGCTCCCTGCAGAGGGTGGTGGGATGGATTCTGAATCCTCTGGGGACCTTGCTGGGTGCACTGCTGCGGGAGAGGCCGGCATGGGAGTTCTGGGGTTCGGGAAGCTTCCGGTGGTGCCCAGGACTAGGCTGTCTGTCTGGCGTCCTCAGAGCGCCCTGGGGATCCCTACAGTGGGACATGCAGACCCAGAGGGCGCCTGGGGCGGGGTGGATGGGAACCCCGGAGCCTCCCCTTGCACAGGCGTCCACTGAGCAGCCGCACACCAACGGGGCCGTGGCAGCGGGCGGCTCTTCCCAGTCTCGCCCCGGGATTAGAACCACCTGCAGGCTGGAAGCCCAGAGGCCCGGGCATCTCCCCGGGGAGACGCAGGTGCTCCATATCAGGGAGAGTTTGTAGTGGTCACCTGGGTCAAAGGAAATGCTGAGCGTGGCCTTGCCTTGGTGTGGGGGACTTTAGGGGTGTGAGTTTGGGCACAGCTAGGAGCAGGCCTGGGGCTGTGGGGGTCCTCCTGGGGCAGGGCGGCAGCACCTCTGATTTAGCCCTGCAGAACTTGTTTCTGTCTTCCCAAAGCCCAGTCCCACGACTGCACGCTGCACAGAGGGGGAAGCCCCAGGGCGCATGCTCCTGACCCAGCGCCCTGGGGAGTCTCCTTCCACACCTCTTACTGCGCATCCGTGTGTCCAATCAGGAGCTGAGGACGACCGTGGTTAAGAACCCAGGTCAGGGCCAGGCCGCCCTGCTTGGAGTCCTGGTTCTCCTGTCCGTGCCTGGTTTCCTTGGCCGTGCAGCGTCTGTGTGGGGGCCGGCATCTGTGACGTGGGCACAGGCTGTGAGGAGGCAGCGTGGGTGTGGGTAACCAGCAGAGCACATGTGGGGCAGGTGCGGCCTGGGCGGGCTCACTGCAGTCACTTGATCCTGGAGGCTGCTCCTCGGGGCCTGGTTCCCTCGGCTGTCACAGTGCCCACAGGAACCGCCCCTTCCTGTCTCCACAGGGTGGTGTCCGAGCATGGACACCCAGGATTTGGGCACAGTGCCTCCACTTTCACAACTCCCAGGGGTCTCAGAGCAGGTGTGCATACACCCTGCACACGCAGCCCCGAGAGGGTCTCTGGTGGACACAGCTGGGAGTGGGCGGGTACACGCAGAGGCCGCATGTACCTGGCTTGTTAGGAAGGCCGTGCCCCGGCCCCCTGTGCAGCGGCACTGAGGGCTCTCACCCCACAGGCCAGCGGGCAGGATGAGTGCTGTCCCTGCAGATGATGGGGTGTGGGTGCTGGGGTCACATTCATGGGCCCCCTCTTCCCTGTAACGTGGAGCGTCCGTGTGGCCAGGCCGTGTGGGTGTCCTGCAGGATGTCACGTCATGTTCTCTGCCTGTGGCAGTGTCTGCAGCTGTGGATTCTGAGGTCCTGTCACGACAAGCAGGTCCTCTTGTGTCACCAACACCAATTCTTTGTGATTGCAAACACTTTTTTTAAATACATTTTTTAAAGATTTATTTATTAATTTCAAATTCAGAGTTATACTGTCTTTCTCTCAATCACCCTTATATCCACTGGTTCCCTCACCAATTGAAAGCAACGGCTAGAGCTGTGGTGATATGAGACAGGGAGCCAGGAGCTTCTTCTGAGTCTCCCAGATGGGTGCAGAACTTGGGCCATCTTCTACTGCTTTCCCAGGCCATAGCAGAGAGCTGGATCCAAAGTGGAGCAACCGGACTCAAACCAGCACCCAGGTGGGATCTGGACACAGCAAGCAGCGGCTTTACCCACCACGCCTCAGTGCCAGCCCCAAAACTTCCCTCCTGCCTGTCTTGTCTTTCAACTGTCTTATTGTACGGAGCCTTCCTTTGAGGTATCTCACGCACTGTGGACGTGACCCTGTGACGCGTCCCGCACACTGGTTCTAGGTGCACACCTGTCTCTATCGAGCTCACTGTGTGAGAGCTGGGCTCAGGGAGGCTGCAGATGGCGCAGTGACAGAGACACTGGACTCGGATCCCTTTCTTTCTCCCTGGCTTTCCTCTCCCCCACCAGGGCGTCTGCAGACCGAGCCCTGGGAGAGCGGAGGGAGGGTCTGACGCAGGCCCAGTGAGCCTGAGTAGGAAGTGCTAGTGTGGCCGGGGCTGCTCCATCCTGGCTGCGTGGCGCTGTTGGGAATCAGAGCCCCGGACCCCACAGGGTGGGGGCACAGGTGAGCCTGGCATAGGGTGCCTTGGAGGGTGCCCAAAGTGCACCCCAAGGCAGCACTGGACAGACGGGGTGCCTGCTATGCAGGGAACTACTGAAGGCTACAAGGTCACTGCTTAAGATGAGCCCCACCCATTCTATTCCTTAGCTCAGGTCACAGCCTCTGTCCCCATCCTGGCACAGACACCAGGCAGAGTGACCAGGGTCGTGCGGGAGGGGCCCAGTGTCCCTGATCTTCAGTGGTTCAGGGCTGTCCCTGGGAACGTCCATCCGCAGGCCCCTCCTCCTCCTGTGTGTGCAGGGAAAGTGAGTTCTGGCATCTGGACGCCCATGTGACAGTCTGCCTGTGTGCCCTTCCCTGACACCAGGGAGGCAGAGCAATTCCCTCCCTTGGGAGAGGGGGGCTCAGGCTCCAGGTCCAGGGGCTGCCTCCCCTCCCCCACTGGCTCCCTGTGGAGCTGGGCCTCTGCCTCAGGCTCAGCTTGCATTCACTGCCTCAGCCCCACCCCTGCAGACCTGGGCTGGGGCATTGTCCCCTCCTTCACAAACAGGGAAACTGAGGCCAAGAGGAAGAGCCAGGCCCCTCCCCAGTGAGCGGTTCCTCCCAGGCCCAGGTGGCTGCTGATTCCTGCCCCACCCAGGGAGCAGCTGGGGCAGAGCCGGGGCGTCAGCACCCGGGAGCAGCTGCCAGCCCTGGGCCCAGGGGCTCAGTGTGGAGGAGACAGCTCCACCTGTGACAGAGGAACGTCCTTAGGCCAGTACATGGAGTGGAGTGTATCTGAGAAGAGCATCATAATACAGAAGTGATTCACGCATCAGGAGCAGGTTCTGAGGACTTCTTTCCTGTGAAATTTTTTAGCACCTGAGAAGGCTTCCCATGGTGTCCTTGTTCTTCCTCCTGGAGGTAGAAAGAGGTGGCTAGTGATGTTTAATTGAATTATCAACGTGCAAACACAAAGCTGTGTTTTAGGATCTAGCTTCTGTGACTCCTTGTTGACGCTGGCCACTGTCCTGGGACGGTTGTTCCGGGCATCACCAATGACTGGATCTGGGCAGGCAGGGGGAGCCGGGCCCAAGGTGGACCCTCAGACCTCGGCAGGTGCTGAGCCCCCCTCTCCTGCCCCCGGGATGGGAAAGACTGAGCACCCGGGGTGTCTGTGAGTTTCTGTGGAGCCCAGATGAGCGTGTCCACCACCCGAGGGGATCCGCCCTCACCGTGGGCAGCACCACCCAGCCCGCCCAGAACTCGGAGAGAACAGGGCCACAGGGCAGGGGCAGCTCGGGGCTCTCATGGAGCCTGCGCGTCTCAGTGCTCCCCCTCAGGGCTCAGAGCCCCGGCGCTGTGGCTTTTCCACTCTGCAACTCGCACTCGTGACCTCGACTCCCGTATGCAGCTTGAAGCCAAGAACCCTGGCGACTCCTTGTGCAGGGTCCTGCGGACTTGGTCTGTGCCCGCTCCCAGCTCTCCTGGTTTCCTACTTAGCAGATGACCACCCCTGGTACTTGGCAGCCCCCATTACAGGTGAGCCCCTCCCTGTGACAGACCCCTTCCCCTGCACCACCTCTTGCGCCATGTGTTTGGCTACTTGGACACCCTGGCTGGACCAGATTCTGAATCCTCTGGGGAACATTGCTGGGTGGAGAGGTGGGGAGAGACGGGGTTGGGGTTTCTGTGGTTCTGGAAGCTCCCAGGTGGGTGGGGGGCAAGGACCTCAGTCAGGTGTCCTCAGAGCCTCTGTGGATCCCTGCTCTGGACCGTGAGAACCAAGAGGGCCCACGTGGCTGGGTTGACGGAGACCTGGGGGCTGACCCCTGCACAGGCATCCACTGAGCAGCTGCACACTAATGGGGCGTGGTAGCGGGCGGCTCCTCCCACTGTTGCCCCAGAATGAGAACCAGCTGCTGGGTGGAAGGAGCAGTCTGGGCATGTCCCTGGGGAGATTCAGGTGTTAAGCACTAGGAATATTGTGTATTGAGTAACCTGGGTCCCAGGACAGGTTGCGTCTGGGTCTTGCGGTAGTGTGGGTATTTTATGAGTTGTGAGCATGGGCATTGCGAGGAGCAGGCGTGGGCTGAGGGTGTCCTCTTTGGGCAGGGGCAGCAGGACACTGATTAGGCCCCAGTTAGGTTCTGCCTCGTCACATCCAGTCCCCTCTGACACCCACACGTGGATGTGGGGAGGTCTCAGGAGAACGGGTGCCTTCTGGGTCTGCAAGGTGCAGGGCCACCCTGAGGGCAGGACCAGGAGTGCGCTCTGGGCTGAGCTGGTGGCCCTGGTGCTTGTGCCTCCTGTGCCCAGGGCTGGCAGGAGGGGCCAGGGCCACGGGCAGTGGAGAGAGGGGGGTGGACAGGTCTTCTGTGTGTCCTGTGTGCTGTGGCCGTGGGCGTGTTGTCCCGCCCTGGCAGGCTGAAGCTCCTCCAGGGTGGGGGCAGACACAGCACCGCCCTGGCTGACTCCTGCCCCCCACCCCAGGGTCCTCATCTCCAGAGGGGCGGCCTCGGCCTCTGCCAGCACCCGCACGTGTGTGCAGGAAACTGCTCAGCGCAGGGCACGCCTGGGCCCGAGGCGTCCGTGACCAGGAGGTGGGGAGCCCAGCACTCTGGGCTCAGTGCTCTGAGGGCTCCGGGGACTCCCACTAGAGGAACCAGGTGATGTCAGCTCCCAGAATCAGTCTCCTGGACAGCGTGTGGGTCCTGCCTTGGATACCTGTGTGGAGTGTGCCTCGTCCTCACTGCCCCAGGCACAGGACCTCCTGTGCCGGAGGCCCCTGGCCCATTTCCCATGGGCGCAGAAGGAGGTGAGCACATCTGCTCCTCTCTGAGACTCAGACCTCTGGGTCTCGTCCCTCCTGAGTGCCCCTGACCTTCGAGTCGGGCTCTTCAGTCCTTGGAACCTCAACGTGCCCTCCTGGGAGATGGGTGTCTCTGAGGGCCACAGTGGCCCCATGAGTCTTGCACACAAGGTCCTGCACGGTGCTGGACGGGCGGTGAGCACGTGAGAGAGGGGACCCCTCTGTGGCTGCTGGGCTCGGAGGTCCCTGCCATGAACTGTAGAGCAGGCCAGCAGCTGGGGCTATGCAGGGCCCTGGCAGGGGCGCTGGCAACACTAAGCTCTGTGCTACCAGCACTGCCTCCCCGTGTCTGTCCTCGGGGTCTGAGCCTCATGGTGGGCATCTCCTCTGGCTTGGATGAGGCACCTGCCACCTCTCTGCTGGTCTGTGGCTTGTCACCAAAGTGCCCTGAGGAGTCACAGGGACAGGAACCAGGGACCAGGCCATGGCGTGACAGGGCCATGTCTCCCCTTGTCAGCTTGTCCCTGCCCCAGCCCTCTGACCTCTCTAATGCAAGAGGGCCCTTGGGCGACTAAAGGGTCTACACGGCAGATGCTGCGGCAGAGCTATGGCTCTGGTGAGCCCGGTCTCCCCACCTTCCACGGGAAGACAGACTCCAAGACTTCCAGCTTCAGAATCCTTGCCCCTGTGGTCTCCAGGAGTAGAGTCTCCTTCGTCCTCGCTGCCCCAAGCACAGGACCCCGTGGCTTCTCTGGCTCCCCACAGTCACCACCATCATCCACAGGAAGATGGACTCTGAGACGCCCAGCTCAGAATCCTCGCCCTTCCAGAAGAGGTGTTGAATGTCCCTCGTCCTTGCTGCCCCAAGGACAGGACCCCATGGCTGCTCCATCTCTGGGGAGCAGCTGCTGCCTGGGAAGAACCTCTTTGCCTCTGTTGGTGCCCATGGATTGCCCTGCACTACTGCCTCTGTGCCTGCAACGAACAGATTTATGAGTTAGACAGAAATCAATTACATCAATAAATAGTGGCTGGAGAAACATGAAGGCCTCAGTGTGCGTTCGGGCACCTGTGCTCACACATGAGGAGCGGGGCGCTGGAGCCTGGAGGAGGCAGCTTGGAGCCGCGCCCGGGGCCTGGGCTGAGTCCCTGCTCCTGTGCCCGGCTGCCACTGCCTTGGTTTCCCACCCCCTGGGGCTCTGTTTCTGGCTCTGTAAGGGGGTGTGAGTGACAGGAGCACCTGCCTCCAAGGAAGCCCCCGGAACAGCACCAGACTCCCCTGGCTGCTGGTAGGGCTGGTCCTTAGAGGCCTTGATGTCTGGCGGGGTTCTGGGAAATGTCAGCCTCTGTGGGTCCTGGGTTGTGGGGGAGCTGGCTCCTTCCTGTGACCCCCACTGGCCTTTCCTTTGTCCTTGCCCCTTCTCCTTGTCTCTCTGTCCCTCCCCATTGGGAGCCCCCAAGCTTGATTTGGGGCTCTCTCTCCCCTTCTCTGTCCTCTGTTCCTATCCAGTCCAGGTGGCCGCTGTTCCTCCCCTGACCTGGGAGCCCTGGGGTCAGAGCCCTGGGCGTCAGCATCCGGGAGCAGATGCCAGGACCTGGCTCAGGGCTCAGGTTCAGAGACAACTCTTTCCCGGGACTGAAGGAAGCTCCTTAGGCCAGGTGCATGGAGTGGAGTCTCTCTGAGGACAGAATTCTCACAGAGAAATGGTCATGAGTCAGGCAGCTCCCAGAACTGGAGCAGGTGCTGAGGACCCCTCTCCATGACAGGTGGGACATCATTGCTGGACAACAGGAAGTGAGGTGGGGAGATCAGCACCAGGGCTCCAGTTCAGTCCCACACCTGCCAGTCAGGCACCACTTAACTAGCTATTTGCTCACAGTCTAATTAGTGAACTGGATACAGGGCCTGTGCCTCAGCCACAGCACAGTGCCTGGATGAAGCCATCTGAGTTGGGTCTTGGGCTCAGTGCATGTCCCTTATCCAGTCCGTGGCTTCCCATGAATTTTATTTAACATCTGGTAAGGCTTCCCGTGACGTTGTCTTCCGTCTAGAGGTAGAAAGAGGTGGCTGGGTGACGTTTAATTGAATTCTGAAATCGGAATACAAAGCCTTGTTTTAGAAACTTGGTTCTGCGACTCTGGTTGACCCTGGCCGGTGTACTGGGACGGTTGTTCCGGACAACCAATGACTGGATCTGGGGAGGCAGGGGGAGCCGGGCCCGGGGTGCAGCCTCAGAGCGCCTGCAGGTGCTGAGCCCCCCTCTCCTGCCCCTGGATGGGAAAGACTGAGCACCCGGGGTGTCTGTGAGTTTCTGTAGAGCCCAGATGAGTGGGTCCAGCACCCGAGGGGATCTGCCCTCGCCGTGGGCAGCACCACCCACCCCACCCAGATCTCGGAGAGAACAGGGCCGCAGGGCAGGGGGAGCTCGGGGCTCTCATGGAGCCTGTGTGTCTCAGTGCCCCCCCTCAGGGCTCAGAGCCCCCGGTGCTGTGGCTTTTCCACTCTGCAACTCGCACCCGTGGCCTGGGACTCCCGGCTGCAGCCCGAGACCGAGAAGAACCCGGCACCTGCTGGGTCTGGTCCTGGGACCTGGGGACTCGGTGTGCATCTGCTCCCAGCTCTCCTGGTTTCCTACTTGGCAGACGGCTGCCCCTGGGACTTGGCAGCCGCCATCAGAGGTGAGCCCCTTCCTCTGACAGACCCCCTCCCCTGCACCCTTCCTTTGCACCCTCTCTTTGGCTCCCGGGAACTGTGGCATGACGATTCTGAATCCTCTGGGGACATTGCTGGATGCAGAGGTGGGGGAGAGGTGGGGTCTGGGATTTCTGGGTTCTGGAGGCTTCCATGTGGGGCAGGGGACAAGGACCTCTGTCAGGCGTCCTCAGAGCCTCTGCGGATCCCTGCTGTGGACTGTGAGAACCAAGAGGGCTCGCGTGGCTGGGTGGTGGGGCTCTGGGGGCTGCCCCTGACACAGGCGTGCTCTGACCAGCTGCACACTGAAGGGGCTGTGGCAGCGGGTGGCTCCTCCCACACCCCTCCGGGATTAGAACCACCTGCTGGCTGGAAGCCCCAGAGTCCTGGGCATCTCCCCTTGAGGATCCAGGTGTTAAATATCAGGAATGTGTTCCACTGACTCGCAGAGGTCCCAGGAAACGTTGAACCTGGGCCCTGGGTAGTGTGCGGGTTATGTGGGGTGTGGTTTTGGGCACAGGGAAGTGCAAACTGGGGCTGTGGGCGTCCTCTTGGGGCAGGGGCAGCAGGACCCCTGATTAGGCCCCAGTTTTGTTTCTCCTCGATCAAACCTAGTCCGCTCTGACACCCATGTGGGCTGCGGGGGTCTCAGGAGAATGGGTGCTGCCGGGGCCTCGAGGTCCATGCGCAGCCCAAGGGAAGGACTGAGCTCTGGGCTGCGCTGGTGGCCCGGGTGCTGTGACTCCCTGGCCCAGTTCTGGCAGGAGGGGCCAGGGCCATGGGCAGCAGAGAGGGAGGGAGAAGGGGCTTCCTGGGGGCCCTGGGGGCTCTGCTCTGGCTGTGGGAGTGCGGTCCCGTCCTAGTAGGCTGTAGCTCAGCAGGGTGGGAGCAGACACAGCACCGCCCTCCTGAACTGCGTTGCCGGGTGCTCATCTCTGCAGGGGCGGCCTCAGCCAGCTTGTGTTTGCAGGAAGCTGCTCAGCGCAGGGAACCCCTGGGCCCAAGGCTCTGTGACCAGAGTTCCGAGGAGCCCAGCACCCTGGGTCTCAGTGCCATAAAGGGCTTTAGGGAGCCCACGAGCTGTCACTTCCACGTGGGTTTCTCTGCTTTGTTGGATGTGGCGCCCATTTCCCGGAAGGGCCCAGCAGTCATGCTCACCACCTTCAGGAAGCGCTGGGACCCGAGCCAGCCCTGCCAGTGAGGGATCTTGCAGTCTACAGCAATGCTGGCACCTGCAGCTACACGGCCCTGTCCATCAGTGAGGAGGTGCTGGCAGCACCTCCACTGCTCTGGCGGGTTGGGGTTGGCCCTCCAGCCCTGAGGCAGACCTGTGGCTGTGTCTTGGGGGCATGGCTCAGAGTCCCCAGACCCTGGCCCATAGGGAGGACAAGGCAGACAGACATGGCACTGTAGCACGCCCTCCCTGGAGCAGCAGGAGCAGCGGCTGTGAGTGAAGCACGTCCTGCAGCTCACCACGGAGCCCACCAGTGGCAGCGCTGTGGGCCCCAGGGACCATCAGAACAGGGCTCACTCCAAGACAGAGCTCAGCCCAGGCAGGTGGCAATGAACCTGGACCCAGTGCCCAGAACCCTCAACAGCCAATGCCAGTCATAGCTCTATAGTTGGCAGAACAAGTTTGAGTCAGGGACAGAACCCTCAGCAGGGGCACCTCCAGGGACACCACCACCTGCCATCAGGGTCACCATCCTATGACAGCCTGCGGGGACAGACGCTCAGCAGCTGACCTACCACAGGGTCACCGCAGAAGCCAGGACTCGCCTGCCCTCGGCAATGACCTCATCCCAAGAGGCAGAGCCACCTCTGCCCAGTGTGAGCGCCCACCAGGAGGGTGGAGCAGGGGAAGAACAGGGCCAACAGCGGTCACAGCCCTGGGCACTGACCAGGCCACCAGGGTGGGATCTGCCTCCACCTCTGCCCCTGGTCCTTTGCACCCACCGAGTTAGAACTTCAGAGTGGGCGTGTGTAAGGGAGGCCACTGCACGGTGTCTGTGGTTGGGGGAGATTGGAGCCCTGGGGCTGTCCCTGTCAGGAAAGTGGCAGATGCTCACTGGCCCTCAGGGGCAGAGTGGGGCCTTCCAGTGGTAAAGGGACTCGGGTGAGGGACGTCGGGCCCCTGGGTCAAGGTTCTGTCCTCACATCTGGCACCAGGTCTTCAGGCCATGTCCAGCCCTGATGCCAGGCCCAAGGGCAGGGGCAGCCCGAATGCAGGGCCCAAGGCTCAGGGAGGCAGGGCACCAGGCCCCAGGTTGCCCTGTGACCTGGCTGCATGGGGTGAGCGCCCCCTGCTGGGTCCCTGGAGAGGTGCTGTTGGGCAGTGCTGAGTGCAGGCCCAGGAGGGAGCAGGCACTGCTGAGCTGACCTTCTTGGCCCCTGCTCTGTGCCTCTCTGTCCCTGCCCTGGGGGAGGCCCTGAGCTGAATTTGGGGCTCCCTGTCCACTTCTTTGTCCTCAGGGGGACCCAGGAGCAGCCAGGCCAGAGGCACCTGACACTCACTGTGTCCTGTCCTCTGCTCTCCCACAGGGAACCCCCAATGGTTGCTCGTCCCGTCTTCCCTTTCCTGGCCTATGGGCTCCAACCCAGGCCGGGACTGCTGCCTCCCTGGGTGTCCCATATTGATCCCGTATGGACCTGACACACCCCAGGCTGGGAAATGGTGGTGGTCATCCTGCCTCCCAGGCTGGGGCCAGAGTAAGTGAGGTTATGGCTGCAAAGCTCCCAGCTGTGGACGAGCCCATAGGCTAGTCCTCAGGGCAGGCAGAGGCTGTGCTGGTGTCTTCCCTGAGTTCCGGGACACCAGGACCTGCAGGAGCCCCCTGCAGCATCTGTAGGAAAAGGACTCCCCACCAGGTTGCACACTGGTAGCCTGTGGGATGGCCCAGGTCAGTCATGTTTGCTGTGGCTCCTGCTGTGCACAGTTTGTGGTGCTAACACGGGGACCTTCTCTGTCTCCCTCTCTCTGTCCTTCTCCATCTGACTTCGAATGAATAAAGAAATCCCTTTAAAAAAAAAAAAGTGGAGCAGCTGGGGCATGTACAGACACTGGTACGGGACGCAGGCCCCGTGAGCCGTGGCTTTACAGCTCCGTCACAGCACCGCTGACTTGAGTGACAGAACATTTGATGTAGCGTCGCGATGCCAGTGACACTGCACCATGGTTTCAGGTGATAATTCAGGTGTTGAAGAGAAAGGAGTGGATACACTGAGTCTGCAAAGGGCAATATTATTAAAGATGTTAATACTAGAAATGAAAAGCGTTTGAAATATCCTACAGGGTTTAATTTCTCAAAACACTAATATCACTCTCTTCAACCTAAGAAAGGATTGTGCAGTCTTTGTCTCACTCAAGTGGAAAGGTTCCTGTGCAAACCAGCGTGGGGCAGCACCTGCTGCAGTTTCCTGCTCTGACATCAGAAGGCGCCATTGTGACGTCATGCCCGCTGCCTGCACAAAGCCTTGGCTGGGCCTGGGTTCTGTCATTTGCTCACGAAGCGCTGTCCCGGGAACCTGGGGCTGGGAACACCTGCCTTGTTTCCCTTGTTTGGTTTTTGTTCCTCAAGCTGCTGTTGTTTTGGTCCAATTTTTTTTTCTTTTTCTGTTTTGATTATTTTGTTCTTTTTTTTCTATTTTATTTATTATGATTTCCTCCAGTATTCGTATTCTTTTTCCCTTTCTTACTGATTTTCCTTGGATTTTTCATTTTCATTTGGATTTTTTCTTCACTTTTTTGTTGGCTTTCCTCATGTTGGTGGTTGTTTTTATATTTTCTCCCATTGTTGGGTTTCTCTCTGTTTACTTTGAGTTTTTTTCCTTTTTTTAATTCCTTTTTTTTTATTAAGACTGTGAGGCCGTCTGCTTTGCTTGTTATTCAGTTCAGGTTCTTGGGATTTTTTTCTTTATGTTTTATTATTCATTTATTTGTGTTTTCTCACTTTTAGCTGTTTTGATAGGGTTAGTCTCAGTTGTGAGTCTAGTTGAGTTCATTTAGTTCCTGCTTTCTGTTGGTGATGTGAGCACCTCTCTAACAGGTGCCCCCAGAACCCCTGGCTGGGAGAGGCTGGGGTTGGTTTGGCCAAGAACCTTTCCACGTGCAGTGTCTGAGACTCGGCCAGGTGATTCCCACTGACAGAGCCGCGCTGCTGGGGACTCAGAGCCCCAGAGGCCACAGGCGTGAGGGGCACAGGTGAGCCTGGACCTAGGCTGCCTTGGTGCTGGGTGCCCACCCCTCCCCCACTGGCTCCCTGTGGAGTGGGCCTCTGCCTCAGGCTCAGCTTGCATTCACTGCCTCAGCCCCACCCCTGCAGATCTGGGCTGTGGGCATTGTCCCCTCCTTCAGAAACAGGGAAACTGAGGCCGAGATGAAGAGCCAGGCCCCTCCCCAGTGAGCGGTTCCTCCCAGGCCCAGGTGGCTGCTGATTCCTGCCCCACCCAGGGAGCAGCTGGGGCAGAGCCGGGGCGTCAGCACCCGGGAGCAGCTGCCAGCCCTGGGCCCAGGGGCTCAGTGTGAGGAGACAGCTCCACCTGTGACAGAGGAACGTCCTTAGGCCAGTACATGGAGTGGAGTGTATCTGAGAAGAGCATCATATAGCAAAAATGATACAAGAACCAGGCAGCTCTGGGAATGGAGCAGGTTCTGAGGTGGCTCATCCAGGACAGGTGCACAGCACTGCTGGGCCACGGGAAGTGGGTGCAGAGATCAGCGACATGGCTCCAGGTCAGTCCCCAACCTGCAGGGCGGTCACGGCTGAACTAGTTAATTGCTAATTAGTGAACTAGATACAGGTCCTTGTGCCACAGCCACAGCACAGGGCCTGGATGAAGCTGTCTGAGTTGGGTCTTGGGCCCAGTGCAGGTGCCTGGTCCAAGTCCATGTCTTCCTTGAATTTTATTTAGCACCTGATAAGGCTTTTCCGTGCAGAGGTAGAAAAGAGATATCTAGGTGACGTTTTATTAAATTAAGAACGTCTGAGTGCATAGACGTGTTTAGGATCTCAGTCTGTGACTCCTTGTTGACCCGGGCCACTGTGCTGGGACGGTTCTTCTGGGCTCCTGCAATGAGGATATCTGGGGAGGCAGGGGGAGCCGGGCCCAGGGTGGAGCCTCAGAGTGCCTGCAGGTGCGTAGCCCGCGCCTCTCCTGGCCCCTGCGATGGGAAAGACTGAGCGAACCGGGGTGTCTGTGAGTTTCTGTGGGGCCCAGATGAGCGCGTCCAGCACTGTGGGGATGCGCCCTCGCCGTGGGCAGCACCATCCAGCCCACCCAGAACTCGGAGAGAACAGGGCCGCAGGGCAGGGGCAGCTCGGGGCTCTCATGGAGCCTGCGCGTCTCAGTGCTCCCCCTCAGGGCTCAGAGCCCCCGGTGCTGTGGCTTTTCCACTCTGGAACTCACACCCGTGATCTGGGACTCCCAGCTGCAGCCTGAGACTGAGAAGAATCCGGCGGCTGCTGGGTCCTGGTCCTGGGTCCTGCGGACTCGGTGTGCACCTGCTCCCAGCTCTCCTGGTTTCCTACTTGGCAGAAGGCTGCCCCTGGAATTTTCAGCCACCATCAGAGGTGAGCCCCTTCCTCTGACAGACCCCCTCCCCTGCCCCCTTCCTTTGCACCCTCTCTTTGGCTCCCGGGAACTGTGGCATGACGATTCTGAATCCTCTGGGGACATTGCTGGATGCAGAGGTGGGGGAGAGGTGGGGTCTGGGATTTCTGGGTTCTGGAGGCTTCCATGTGGGGCAGGGGACAAGGACCTCTGTCAGGCATCCTCAGAGCCTCTGCGGATCCCTGCTGTGGACTGTGAGAACCAAGAGGGCTCGCGTGGCTGGGTGGTGGGGCTCTGGGGGCTGCCCCTGACACAGGCGTGCTCTGACCAGCTGCACACTGAAGGGGCTGTGGCGGCGGGTGGCTCCTCCCACACCCCTCCAGGATTAGAACCACCTGCTGGCTGGAAGCCACAGAGTCCTGGGCATCTCCCCTTGAGGATCCAGGTGTTAAATATCAGGAATGTTTTCCACTGACTCGCAGAGGTCCCAGGAAATGTTGAACCTGGGCCCTGGGTAGTGTGCGGGTTATGTGGGGTGTGGTTTTGGGCACAGGGAAGAGCAGACTGGGGCTGTGGGCGTCCTCTTGGGGCAGGGGCAGCAGGACCCCTGATTAGGCCCCAGTTTTGTTTCTCCTTGGTCAAGCCCAGTCCCCTCTTACACCCACGTGGACTGCGGGGATCTCAGGAGAACGGGTGCTGCCGGGGCCTCGAGGTCCATGCGCAGCCCAAGGGAAGGCCTGAGCTCTGGGCTGCGCTGGTGGCCCGGGTGCTGTGACTCCCTGGCCCAGTTCTGGCAGGAGGGGCCAGGGCCATGGGCAGCAGAGAGGGAGTGAGGTTATGGCTGCGAAGCTCCCAGCAGTGGATGAGCCCATAGGGGAGTCCTCAGGGCAGACAGAGGCTGTGCTGGGGTCTCCCCCGAGATCCGGGACACCAGGACCTGTAGGAGCCCCCTGCAGCATCTGTCAGAGACGTTTCCCCACCAGGTTGCACACTGGTAGCCTGTGGGATGGCCCAGGTCAGTCATGTTTGCTGGGGCTCCTGCTGTGCACAGAGCTTGTGGTGCTAACACGGGGACCTTCTCTGTCTCCCTCTCTCTGTCCTTTTCCATCTGCCTTCGAATAAATAAAGAAATCCCTTTAAAACTAAAAGTGGAGCAGCTGGGACCTGAACAGACACTCGTTCGGGATGCAGGCCCAGTGAGCCGTGGCTTTACAGCTCCGTCACAGCACCGCTGACTTGAGTGACAGAACATTTGATGTAGTGTCGCGATGCCAGTGACGCTGCACCATGGTTTGAGGCGATCATTCAGGGGGTGAAGAGAAAGGAGTGGATACACTGAGTCTGCAAAAGGCAAAATTATTAGAGATGCTAAGACTAGATATGAAAAGGTTTTGAAATATTCTACAGGGTTTAATTTCAGAAAGCATAATTGTCACTCTCTTCAACCTAAGAAAGGATTGTGCAGTCTTTGTCTTACTCAAGTGGAAAGGTTCTTGTGCAACCAGCAGAGGGCAGCACCGGCTGCGGTTTCCTGCTCTGACATCAGAAGGCGCCATTGTGACATCATGC
This sequence comes from Oryctolagus cuniculus, assembly GCF_964237555.1. Taxonomy (NCBI): domain Eukaryota; kingdom Metazoa; phylum Chordata; class Mammalia; order Lagomorpha; family Leporidae; genus Oryctolagus; species Oryctolagus cuniculus. Next base: position 103,645,266 of record NC_091441.1, read on the forward strand.
CCGCTGCCAGCACAAAGCCTTGGCTGTGCCTGGGTTCTGTCATTTGCCCAGGAAGGGCTGTCCTGGTGACCTGGGGCTGGGAACAGCTGCCTGTTTGTCTTCTTGATTTGTTTTTGTTCCTCAAGCTGCTGTTGTTTTGGTCAAATTTGTTTTTCCTTTTCCATTTCAATTATCTTGTTTTTGTTAATTTTTTCTATTATTATTTCCTCCAGCATTGATAATATTTTCCATTCTTATAGATTTTATTTGGATATTTAATTTCCATTTGGATTTTTTCTTCACTTTTTTCATTGGCTTCCCTCTTGTTTGTGGTTGTTCTTTATATTTTCTCTCATTGTTGGGTTTCCGTTTTTTCACTTTGAGTTTTTTTCTCATTTTTATTCCCCCCCCCTTTTTAAAATAAGACTGTGAGGCCGTCTGCTTTGGTTGTTATACAGTTCATGTTCTTGGGATTTTTTTCTTTATGCTGTTTACTCATGTATTTGTGTTTTCTCACTTTTAACTGTTTCGATAGGGTTAGTCTCAGTTGTGAGTCTAGTTGAGTTCATTTAGTTCCTGTTTTCTGTTGGTGATGTGAGCTGACTTTGTCCATTTTGTGTTCTGAGTTCTGTTCATTTGATTTCTGTTTGTTTCATCTTCGTTTGTGCTCAAGGAGTCACAGCGTGAGAGCTGATCTGTGTCAGCTGCTGGCTCGGGGTCTCCCAGACGTCAGCCCTGCTGACCCTTCCTGGGGGAGCCCTGGAGAGGGAGAGGAATCCGGAGGAAGAATCGGATCCTGCTGCTCCTGTTGGGTCAAATTTGTTTTTTTCTTTTTCCATTTTGATTGCTTTGTACTTTTTCTATTTTACTTTGTTTCCTGCCTCCATTCATGTTCATTTTGTGTTTTCTCATTTTAACATTTTATTCCACTAGAACAGTCTCCATTCTTTCTGTGGTGTAATTGATTCAGTTCATGTTTTGTGTTGGTAATGGAAGCAGAGTGAGTTTGTTCATTTTTGTTTTTGATTTCTGTTCCTTTGATTTCTGTCGTTACATTTTCATTTGTGCACCACTTGTCTCCCTTCCTGGGAGAGCCCCGGGAGAGGGAGAAGAATCCCGAGGCCAGAATTCCAACCTGGATGGGGACTTCCTGGGGCGGGGACTGACTGTGGTCCCCCAAGCCCTCTGTGTCCCCAGTGGCTTCCACGTCCCTGAGCAGAGCAGGGCAGGAGGTTTCCATGGCGGCTCCTGGGGCCCGAGCTGAGAAGGCTGTCAGGTGGGACAGGTGCTGTCTGCCCTGGGGAGGGAGAAAGGGTTTTTAATGGGAGAATCAGCCTGTGGGAGACTTTCACCTGCACCAACTCTGTGTGCAGGGGAGGGGCAATGGCAGTGCGGGCCCCTCTGTCCTGTGCACAGGTAACTACTGCCCAGTCCAGGTGGCTCTACAAGGTTCAAGACCAAAGAAGCCCAGAAACCTGATCTGCACCAGCAAGAAGACTTCCTGTGGAAGGACCTCTTGGTGGTGAGGGACTCACCCACAGAGGGCGGGGTCACCCCATGCAGTCAGGGTGTCCATTGGCTTTGCATCTGTGTGCAGGGAATGGAGCAGGTGCATAGCGGGAGGGGAGGACTCACCCTGATGCCCATGGGCCCTCCTTGGTCAGGGGACAGTGCAGAGGGGCTGTGGGCTTCACGCCTGCCGGTTCTGGAGGCTCCAGCAGCATGAGCCATCCCGCGTGGGCTGGCTGTGTGCAGCTCTGTACCAGGGTCTAAGGAGGGGAGAGGCTGCGGCAGCTCCTGACAGGCCCCAGGCTGCAGCAGCCGGGGGTCCCTCTCCTGAGACGTGGAGCCGAGGTCTCGGCACTGCTCGTCCTTGCCCTGCTGCCCCAGCCCTGACCAGGCAGTGTGGCCGAGTGCCTAGGAGCATCCTCACCGCCATCCCATCCTCAGGACAGACAGACTGCCCCGGGGTCTCCACGGGAGATGCAGCAGCTCCCACCTGGACAAGGGAGCGCAGACGCTGGGCAGGCGGAGGTGGGGCTGCCAGGTGCAGGGAGACCGTGTCCTGGGCATTTCTGTCCTTCCTGCAGGCCATGGCTCCTGTGCTGGAGGCCCCTGGCCCATTCCCCAGGGGCGCGGACAGAGGTGAGCGCATCTGCTCCTCTCTGAGACTCAGACGTCCAGGTCCCGTCCCTCCTGAGAGCCCCTGACCTTAGAGTTGGGCCCTTCAGTCCTTGGAGCCTCACCGTGCCCCCTGGGAGATGGGTGTCTCTGAGGAGCACAGTGGCCGCATGAGTCTTGCACACAAGGTCCTGCACAGTGCCTGACGGTCGGTGAGCACGTGAGAGAGGGGACCCGTCTGTGGCTGCCGGGCTCGGAGGTCCCTGCGGTGAGCTGTAGACCAGGCCAGCAGCCGGGGCTGTGTTGGGGCCTGGCAGGGGCGCTGGCATCCCTACAGCTCTGTGCTGCCAGCACTGCTTCCCCGTGTCTGTCCTCGGGGGGCCGAACCCCAGGGTGGGCATCTACTCTGGCTTGGATGAGGCACCTGCTACCTCCCTGCTGGTCTGTGTGCTTTGTCACCAGTCAAAGTGCCCTGGGGTGTCACAGGGACAGGAACCAGGGACCAGGACATGGCATGACAGGGCCATGTTCTCCCCTTGTCAGCTTGTCCCTGCCCCAGCCCTGTGACCTCTCAAATCCAAGAGGGCCCTGGGGTCACCAAAGGGTCTACACGGCAGATGCTGCAGCAGAGCTATGTCTCTGGTGACCCAGGTCTCCCCATCTTCCACAGGAAGACGATTCCAGGACTTCCAGCTTCAGAATCCTTTCATCTGTGCTCTCTGCGTAGAATGTCCCTCATTGCTGCCCCAAGGACAGGACCATGTAGCTTCTCTGGTTGCCCTCAGTTCACCACGATCCTCCACAGGAAGATGGACTCCGAGACACCCAGCTTAGAATCCTCGCCCTTCCAGAAGAGGTGTTGAATGTCCCTTGTCCTCGCTGCCCCAAGGACAGGAACCCATGGCTGCTCCGTCCCCGGAGAGCAGCTGCTGCCTGGGAAGAACCTCGTTGCCTCTGTTGGTGCCCATGGATTGCCTTGCACTACAGCCTCTGTGCCTACATGTTAACAGATTTTTAAGTTTAAAAGAAATCCATAGGTCAATAAATAGTGGCTAGAGAAACATGAAGGAATCAGTGTGGGTTCGGGCACCTGTGCTCACACACCGGAGAGTGGAGCACTGGGAGCCTGGAGGAGGCAGCTTGGAACCGCGCCCGGGCCTGGGCTGAGTCCCGGCTCCAGTGCCCGCGGCTGCCACTGCCTTGGTTTCCCACCCCCTGGGGCTCTGTTTCTGGCTCTTTCAAGGGGGTGTGAGTGACAGGAGCACCTGCCTCCAAGGAAGCCCCCGGAACAGCACCAGACTCCCCTGGCTGCTGGGTAGGGCTGGGTCCTTAGAGGCCTTTGATGTCTGGCGGGGTTCTGGCAGCTGTCAGCCATCTGTGGGTCCTGGGTCTGTGGGGGAGCTGGCTCCTTCCTGTGACCCCCACTGGCCTTTCCTTTGTCCTTGCCCCTTCTCCCTGCCTCTCTGTCCCCCCCCCCCCCCCGTTGGAGGCCCAAGCCTGATTTGGAGCTCTCTCTCTCCTCTGTCCTCTGTTCCTGTCCAGTCCAGGTGGCCGCTGTTCCTCCCCTGACCTGGGAGCCCTGGGGTCAGAGCCCTGGGCGTCAGCATCCGGGAGCAGATGCCAGGACCTGGCTCAGGGCTCAGGTTCAGAGACAACGCTTTCCCGGGACTGAAGGAAGCTCCTTAGGCCAGGTGCATGGAGTGGAGTCCATGTGAGGACAGCATTATCACAGAGAAATGGTCACGAGTCAGGCAGCTCCCAGAACTGGAGCAGGTGCTGAGGACCCCACTCCATGACAGGTGCGACAGGTTTGCTGGACAACAGGAAGTGAGGTGGGGAGATCAGCACCAGGGCTCCAGTTCAGTCCCCACACCTGCCAGTCAGGCACCTCTTAACTAGTTAATTGCTCACTACCTGATTAATGAACTGGATACCGACACTAGTGCCACCAGCGACAACACAGTGCCTTGATGAAGCTGTTTAGGTTGGGTCTTGGGCCCAGTCAAGGTCCTGACCAAGTCTGTGATTCCAGTGAATTTATTTAGCTCCTGGTAAGGCTTCCCGAGACGCTGTTCTTCGTTTTAGAGATAGAAGAGGTGGCTGGGTGACCTTTTAATTGAATTATCAGCGTCCGAGTGCAAAGCTGTGTTGGAGGATCAAAGTTCGCGACTCCTTGTTGACCCTGGCCGATGACCTGTGACAAAAGGAACTTCCTTAGGCCAATTACATTGCGTGGTGTTTGAGAAGAGCGTTATAAAACACAAATGATACAAGAATCGGGCAGCTCCCAGAACTGGAGCCGGTTCTGAGGTCTCTAGTAAATGACAGGTGCACAGCATTACTGGAAACCGGGATGTGCGGTCCAGAAATCAGCACCATACTCCAGTTCAGTCCCCACACCTGCCGGTCGGTCACAGCTCAACTAGCTAATTGCTCGCAGCCTAATTAGTAAACTCGATAGTGGGCCTTTTGCAGCCCACCACAGCACAGCGCCTGGATGAAGCTGTCTGAGTTGGGTCTTGGGCCCAGTGCTGGTGCCTGGTCCAAGTCCATGATTCCCATGAATTTTATTTAACACCTGGTAGGGCTTCCCATGACGCTGTTCTTCTGTCCAGAGGTAGAAAGGAGGTGGACTAGGTGACGTTTAATTGAATTATCAATGTCCGAGCACAAAGCTGTGTATTAGGATCTAAGTTCTGTGGCTCCTTGTTGACCCGGGCCACTGTGCTGGGACGGTTGTTCCGAGCACCACCAATGACTGTAACCAGAGAGGCAGGGGGAGCTGGGCCCAGGGTGGAGCCTCAGAGCGCCTGCAGCTGCTGAGCCACCCTGCTCTTGGCCCTGGAGGGGAAAGATTGAACGACCCGAGGTGTCTGTGCGTTTCTGTGGAGCCCAGAGCAAGCACCCAGCACCGTGGGGATGCGCCCTCGCCGTGGGCAGCACCACCCAGCCCGCCCAGAACTCCGAGAGAACAGGGCCGCAGGGCAGGGGCAGCTCAGGGCTCTCATGGAGCCTGGGCGTCTCAGTGCTCCCCCTCAGGGCTCAGAGTCCCAGGTCACAGGTGAGCCCCTCCCCCTGACAAGCCCCTCCCCCTGCACTGCTGTCTGTGCCCTGTGTTTGGCTCCCAGGGAACCTTGGCTGGAATGGATTCTGAATCCTCTGGGGACCTTACTGGGTGCACAGGTGCGGGTTAGGTGGGGTCTGCGATTTCTGGGGTTCTGGAAGCTTCCATGTGGGGCAGGGGACAGGAACTCCGTCAGGAATCCTCAGAACACGGTGTGGATCCCTGCTGTGGTCTCCGAATCAAAATGACCCAGGTAGCTGGGGGGACGGAGCCCCGGGAGCTGTCCTTGCACATGCGTCCACTGCCCAGCTGCACACTAAGGGGGCGTGGTAGAGGGTGGCTCCTCCCACACTCACCCTGGGATTAGAACCACCTGCTGGCTGGAAGCCACAGAATCCTGGGCATCTCCCCGGGGAGTTTCAGGTGTTCAATATCAGGAATATTTTATATTGACTCACCTGGCATGAAACGTGGAGCCTGGGCCTTGGTTAGGGTGGGGGGATTTCAGGGGTGTGAGGTTGTCCATGGCTAGGAGCAGGGCTGGGGCTGTGGGTGTCCTCTTGGGGCAGGAGCAACAAGACCTTTGATTAGGCCCCAAGTTTGGTTCTACCTTGGCAAAGCCCAGTCCCCTCCATACCCAAACATGGACGTGGGGGGGCCTCAGGAGAACGAGTGCCTGCTGGGTTCAAGTGTAGTGCCAGCCCGAGGGAAGCCCAGAGTGAGCTCTGGGCTGAGCTGGTGGCCCGGGTGCTTGGGACTCCTCCGCCCAGGGCTGGCAGGAGGGGCCAGGGCCACGGCCAGCAGACAGAGGGAGGGAGAAGGGGCTTCCTGGGGACCTGGTGGGCTCTGACTCTGGCCTTGGGCATGAGGTCCTGACCTAGTAGGCTGCAGCTCCTCCAGGCAGGGAGCCGACACAGCACGGCCCTCCTGAACTGTGCTGCCGGGTGCTCATCTCTGCAGGGCGGCCTCAGCCAGCTTGTGTGTGCAGGAAACTGCTCAGCACAGGGAACGCCTGGGTCCGAGGCGTCCATGAGCAGGAGGTCGGGGAGCCCAGCACCCCATAAAGGGCTTTAGGGAGCCCACGAGCTGCCACTTCCACGTGGGTTTCTCTGCTTTGTTGGATGTGGCACCCATTTCCCAGAAGGCCCCCACCATCGTGTTCACCGCCTTCAGGAAGCGCCAGGACCCCGAGCCGGCCCTGCCAGCGTCGGATCCTGCAGTCTGCATGTGATGCCGTAAACATGCAGCGACCCGGCGCTGTCCATCAGTGAGGAGGCGCTGGCAGCACCTCCACCGCTCTGGCAGGTTGGGGTTGGCCCTCCAGCCCAGAGGCAGACCTGTGGCTATGGCTTGGGGGCGTGGCCCAGACCCCCCAGGCCCTGGCCCATGAGGAGGACAAGGCAGAGAGACCCGGTGCTGCACAGCGCCCTCCAGGAGCAGAGGAGCAGTGGTTGTGGGTGGAGCACCTCCCACTGCTCACCACGGAGCCCCCCAGGGCAGCTCTGTGCACCCCTGTCACTGCTCAATGCAAACTCCAAAGGCAGAGCTCAGCCCAGGCAGGCAGCAATGAACTTGGCCCACATTGCCCTAGGACTCAACAACCAATGCCAGTCACAGCTCTATAGTTGGCAGAACAAGTCAGAGTCAGGGACGGAACCCTCAGCAGGTGCACCTTCAGGGACACCAACACCTGCCATCAGGGTCACCATCCTGTGACAGCCTGCGGGGATAGTTGCTAAGCAGCTGACCTACCACAGGGTGACGGCAGAAGCTAGGACTCGCCTGCCCTCGGCAGTGACCTCATCCCAAGAGGCACAGCCAATCCACGAGGGGCGAGCAACACACCAGGAGGGTGGAGCAGAGGGAAGAACAGGCCCAACAGCAGTCACAGCCCTGGGCACTGCAGCAGAAGGGAGGGCTCAGGGCTCTCCCCATTCGGGGTCTGAACCCCTGGTTCTGTGGCTTTTCTACCGTGGAGCTCGCACCAGTGGGCCCAGAACTGACGGCTGCAGCCTGAGACCCAGAAGGACCCCGGGGGCTCCTGGGCCCTGGTCCAGTGGGCTCCGTCTGTTCTGGTTTCCCACCTCGCAGACCTTGGCCGCTCCTGGGACTTGGCAGCCACCATCACAGGTGAGCCCCACCCTCACACACCTCTTCCCCTGCCCCTCTCTGTGCTGTGGGTCTGACTCCCTGGAGAACCATTTCTGGAGCAGATTCTGGTTCCTCTGGGGACCTTCTCTGGCACACTGGTGAGGAGAGGGTGGGGCTAGGATTTCTGTGGTTTGGAAGCTTCCATGTAGGGCAAGCGTCAAGGGCCCCGGTTTGCCATCCTCAGAGCGATATTCGGATCCTTGCTATGGACCGTGAGATCCAAGAGTGTCCACGTGGCTGAGTGTGCCGAGCCCCAGAGCTGCCCCTTGCACAGGCATCCACTGCCAGCTGCCACACTAACGGGGCCGTGGTAGTGGGCGGCTCCTCCTACACTCGCCCCGGGATTAGACCCCCCTGCTGGCTGGAAGCCACAGAGGCCTGGTATCCCGCTGGGAGATTCAGGTGTTAAGCATTCGGAATACTTTGTATTGACTCGCCCGGGTCCCAGGGACTGTTGAGCCTGGGCCTGCACTGGTGTGGGGGTTTTATGGGAGAGGAGTTTGGGCACAGCTCAGAGCCGGCCTGGAGCGGACGTGTCCTCCAGAGGCAGGGGGCAGGACCTCGGAGCAGGTCCCCAATCTGTTTCTGCCTTTTCTTGCTAAACACCCGCAGACACCCACGTGTGGACTTGGGGAGCTCTGGGGAGAATAGTTGCCTGCCCAGTCTACAAGGTCCCAGGCCGGGCTGAGGGAGTGCACTCTGGGCTGAGCTGGTGGCCCGGGTGCTGGTGACTCCTCAGCCCAGTGCTGGCAGGAGGGGCCAGGGCCATGGGCAGCAGACAGAGGGAAGGAGAAGGGGCTTCCTGGAGGCACTGTGGGCTCTGCTCTGGCCATGGGCGTGTGGTCCCGCCCTGGCAGGCTGCAGCTCCTCCAGGGTGGGGGCAGACACAGCACCGCCCTGGCTGACTCCTGCCCCCCACCCCAGGGTCCTCATCTCCAGAGGGGCGGCCTCGGCCTCTGCCAGCACCCGCACGTGTGTGCAGGAAACTGCTCAGCACAGGGCACGCCTGGGCCCGAGGCGTCCATGACCAGGAGGTGGGGAGTCCAGCACCCTGGGGCTCAGTGCTCTGAGGGCTCCGGGGACTCCCACTAGAGGAACCAGGTGATGTCAGCTCGCAGAGTCTGTTGCCTGGACAGCGTGTGGGTGCTGCTCTTGGAGACCAGTGTGGAGTGTGCCTCGTCCTCACTGCCCCAGGCACAGGACCCCATGGCTTCTCCGTCCCCCGGGGAGCAGCTGCTGCCTGGGAAGAACTTGTAGCCCTGTGTGGGTGCTCACGGATGTCCCTACCAGGTTTGTAATTTATGACAGATGTCATGTCGAGAAATGTGCATGGAAAATCGTCAGGACTCAGTGTCGGTTACGGGCACCTGTGACCACACATGGGAGTTGGAGCACTGGGAGCCTGGAGGAGGCAGCTTGGAGCCGCGCCCGGGGCCTGGGCTGAGTCCGGCTCCAGTGCTGGCTGCTGCCACTGTCTCAGTTTCCCAACCCCTGGGGCTCTGTTTCTAGGCTCTGTCAAGGTTGCATGAGCAATAGGAGCCCCTGCCATGGCGGGTGGCCCCCCCCACCCCGGGAGGCACCCAGAATAGTTCCCAACTGTCCTGAGCTACTGAGTGGTGCTGGGTCCTTAGGGGCCATGTGCAGCCTGGGCGGGGTTCTGGGAGCTGTCAGCCTCTGTGGTCCTGGGCTGTGGGGTAGCTGGCTCCTTCCTGTGACCCCCACTGGCCTTTTCTTTGTCCTTGCCCCTTCTCCCTGCCTCTCTGTCTCTCCCCTGTTGGAGGCCCCGAGCCTGATTTGGGGCTCTCTCTCCCCTTCTTTGTCCTCAGGGAGACCCAGGAGCAGCCAGGCCGAGAGCACCTGCACCTCCCAGAGTTCCCTCTTGTTCTCCTGACACAGGGAAGCCCAGTGCCTACTGTGGCTGTCTTCCCTTTGCTGAGCTCTCGGCTGTGCCCCAGCCCAGGACTCCTGGCTCTCTGGGTGTCCCACATCCAGTATTGACCTGACCCACAGTCCCCACGCTGGGAAATGGTGGTGGTCATCCTGCCTCCCAGGGCTGGGGCCAGAGTGAGTGAGGTTATGGCTGCAAAGTTCCCAGCAGTGGATGAGCCCATAGGCGAGTCCTCAGGGCAGACAGAGACTGTGCTGGGCTCTCCCCTGAGATCCGGGACACCAGGAACTGCAGGAGCCCCCCCCTTGATGTTGCAGTGGATTTGTTTCTGGGAGGAGGAGCGCGGTGGGGGCAAGAGGCACAGAGTCACCACACAGACCCTGGGAGTCGTGTGAAAGCAGGCCTGAGAGAGGCAGCCTGCAGACTCGTTTATTTCAGGTGCCACAACAGCTTATATAGCCAAGGCAGCCAATCCGGTCAAGGGGCGGTCTATGCCCTAACCAATCACAGCCGGTAGCCAGGCAGTTTCTGACACCATCCAATCACAGCCTGTTGGCAGGCTGACTCCGCTGTCATGTGATTTTCACAACCATCCAATCACAGCCTGTTGCCTGGCAGACTCTGCTGTCATGTGTTTTTCGTAAGCATCCAGTCACAGCCTGTTGCCCGCGGCCATCTTGGCCTGGCCTTCTCAGTCCACCACACTGCAGGCTCTGTAGGAGAGGTTTCCCCACCAGGTTGCACACTGTGGCCTTTGGGATGGGCCAGGTCAGTCATGTTTGCTGTGGGTTTTGTGTACAGAGTTTGTGGTGCTGACATTTCTGTCTCCTCTGTCTCCCTCTCTCTGTCCTCTCCATCTATTTGCCTTCGAATAAGTAAGCAAATCCTTTTAATCAAAGAAGTGAGCAGCTGGGACATGAACAGACACTCACATGGGGCGCAGGCCCCGTGAGCCGTGGCTTTACAGCTCTGTCACAGCACCGCTGACTTGAGTGACAGAACATTTGATGTAGCGTCGCGATGCCAGTGACGCTGCACCATGGTTTGAGAGCGATCATTCAGGGGGTGAAGAGAAAGGAGTGGATAAACTGAGTCTGCAAAAGGCAAAATTATGGAAGATGCTAAGACCAGAAATGAAAAGGTTTGAAATATCCTACAGGGTTTAATTTCAAAACACTAAAATCAAACCCTCTCTCAACCTGAGAAAGAATTTCTCATTTCTTTCTTTTTTTTAAAGTGGCAAGGTTCCTGTGCAAACCAGCGTGGGGCAGCACCTGCTGTGGTTTCCTGCTCTGACATCAGAAGGCGCCATTGTGACGTCATGCCCGCTGCCTGCACAAAGCCTTGGCTGGGCCTGGGTTCTGTCATTGGCCCAGGAAGTGCTGTCCTGGGGACCTGGGGCTGGGAACAGCTGCCTGTGTTTCACTTGTTTGGTTTTTGTTCTTCAAGCTGCTTTTTTTTGGTCAAATTTGTTTTTTCTTTTTCTGTTTTGATTATTTTTTTTCCTATTTTTTTTCCTCCAGCATTCATAGTCTTTTTCCATTTCTTATTGATTTTCCTTGGATATTTCATTTCCATTTGTATTTTTTCTTCATTTTTTTCCTTGGCTTCCCCCTTGTTTCTGGTTGTTCTTTATATTTTCTTACATTTTGGGTTTCCCTTTGTTCACTTTGAGTTTTTTCTCATTTAATTCCCTTTCTTTAATAAGACCGTGAGGCCGTCTGCTTTGGTTGTTATACAGTTCAGTTTCTTGGGATTTTTTTCTTTATGGTTTATTATGTATTTGTGTTTTCTCACTTTTAACTGTTTCGATAGGGTTAGTCTCAGTTGTTAGTCCAGTTGAGTTCATTTGGTTCCTGTTTTCTGTTGCTGATGTGAGCTGACTTTGTCCATTTTGTGTTCTGATTTCTGTTCATTTGATTTCTGTTTGTTTCATGTTTGTGCTCAAGTAGTCAGAGCCATGAGAGCTGATCTGTGTCAGCTGCTGGCTCGGGTCTCCCAGACGTCAGCCCTGCTGACCCTTCCTGGGGGAGCCCTGGAGAGGGAGAGGAATCCGGAGGAAGAATTGGATCCTGCTGCTCCTGTTGGGTCAAATTTGTTTTTCTTTTTCCATGTTGGTTACTTTGTACTTTTTCTATTTTGTTTCCTGCCACCATTCATGTTCATTTTGTGTTTTCTCATTTTAACATTTTCTTCCATAGAACAGTCTCCTTGTTGGTGTGGTGTAGTGGATACAGTTCATGTTTTCTGTTGGTAACGGGAGCAGAGTGAGTTTGTTCATTTTTGCGTTTTGATTTCTGTTCATTTGATTTCTGTTGTTGCATTTTCATTTGTGCACCACTCGTCTCCCTTCCTGGGAGCCCCGGGAGAGGGAGAAGAATCCCGAGGCCAGAATCGCATCCTGGATGGGGACTTCCCGGGGCGGGGACTGACTGCGGTCCCCCAAGCCCTCTGTGTCCCCAGTGGCTCCCGCGTCCCTGAGCAGTGCGTGGCAGGAGGTGTCCATGGCAGCTCCTGGCCCGAGCTGAGAAAGCTGTCAGGTGGGACTGTGGTGTCCCCGGGGGTGGGGGGGAAGGGTTGTTACTGCGAGATGGAGCCTGGGGGGACTCTCAGTTGTGGTCTCCCATGTTTGCAGGGGAGGGATGGTGGCAGTGTGTTCTCCTCTCTCCCCTGCACAGGTAACTACTGCCCAGTCCGGGTGGCTCTACAAGGTTTAGGATCCAAAGAAGCCCCAGAAACCTGATCTGCACCAGCAAGAAGACTTCCTGTGGAAGGACCTCTTGGAGGTGAGGGACTCATCCACAGGGGTGCGGGGTCACCCAGACAGCCAGGGTGTCCATTGGCTTTGCATCTCTGTGCAGGAATGGAGCAGGTGCTTAGGGGAGGGGGAAGGACTCACACTGATGCCCATGGCCCTCCTTGGTCAGGGGAGAGTGCAGAGGGGCTGTGGGCTTCACCCCTGCAGGTGCTGGAGGCTCCATCAACATGAGCCATACCGCGTGGGTACTGGCTGTGTGCAATTCTGTACCAGCGTCTAAGGAGGGGAGAGGCCGCGGCAGCTCCTGACAGGCCCCAGGCTGCAGCAGCCGGGGGTCCCTCTCCTGAGACGTGGAGCCGAGGTCTCGGCACTGCTCGACCTTGCCCTCTGCCCCAGCCCTGGGCCAGGCAGTGTGGCTGAGCGCCTAGGAGCATCCTCACCGCCATCCCATCCTCAGGACAGACAGCCTGCCCCGGGGTCTCCATGGGAGATGCAGCAGCTCCCACCTGGACAAGGGAGCGCAGACTCGGGGCAGGTGGGGTGGGGCTGCCAGGTGCAGGGAGACCGTGTCCTGGGCATTTCTGTCCTTCCTGCAGGCCATGGCTCTGTGCTGTAGGCCCCTGGCCCATTCCCCATGGGCGCAGACGGAGGGGAGGGCATCTGCTCCTCTCTGAGACTCAGACGTCTGGGTCCCGTCCCTCCTGAGAGCCCCTGACCTTCGAGTCGGGCCCTTCAGTCCTTGGAGCCTCAACGTGCCCCCCTGGGAGATGGGTGTCTCTGAGGGCAACAGTGGCCCCATGAGTCTTGCACACAAGGGCCTGCATGGTGCCTACGGGCGGTGAGCACGTGAGAGAGGGGACCCGTCTGTGGCTGCCGGGCTCGGAGGTCCCTGCTGTGAGCTGTAGACCAGGCCAGCAGCCGGGGCTGTGCTGGGCCCTGGCAGGGGCGCTGGCAGCCCTACAGCTCTGTGCTGCCAGCACTGCCTCCCCGTGTCTGTCCTTGGGGGGCCGAGCCCCAGGGTGGGCATCTCCTCTAGCTTGGACGAGGCATCTGCCAGCTCCATGCTGTTCTGTGGCCTTGTCACCATTCAAAGTTCCCTGGGGTGTCACAGGGACAGGAACTAGGGACCAGGCCATGGCATGACAGGACCGTGTTCTCCCCTTGTCAGCTTGTCCCTGCCCAGCCCTCTGACCTCTCAAATCCAAGAGGGCCCTGGGGTGACCAAAGGGTCTACATGGCAGATGCTGCAGCAGAGCTATGTCTCTGGTAACCCAGGTCTCCTCGAACTTCCACGGGAAGACGGATGCCAAGACATCCAGCTTCAGAATCCTTTCATCTGTGCTCTCCAGTGTTGAATGTCACTTATCCTCGCTGCCCCAAGGACAGGACCATGCAGCTTCTCTGGCTGCCCCCACGTCACCACGAGCATCCACTGGAAGATGGACCCTGAGACACCCAGCTTAGAATCCTCGCCCTTCCCGAACAGGTGTTGAATGTTTCTCATCCTTGCTGCCTCAAGGACAGGACCCTGTGGCTCCTCTGTCCCCGGGGAGCAGCTGCTGCCTGGGAAGAACTTCGTTGCCTCTGTTGGTGCCCATGGATTGCCCTGCACTACTGCCTCTGTGCCTGCAAGTTAACTGATTTTTAAGTTTAAAAGAAATCCATTAGGTCAATAAATAGTGGCTGGAGAAACATGAAGGCCTCAGTGTGGGTTTGGGCACCTGTGCTCACACACGGGGAGCGGAGCGCTGGGAGCCTGGAGGAGGCAGCTTGGAGCCGCGCCCGGGGCCTGGGCTGAGTCCTGGCTCCAGTGCCCGTGGCTGCCACTGCCTTGGTTTCCCACCCCCTGGGGCTCTGTTTCTGGCTCTGTCAAGGGGGTGTGTGTGACAGGAGCACCTGCCTCCAAGGAAGCCCCCGGAACAGCACCAGACTCCCCTGGCTGCTGGTAGGGCTGGGTCCTTAGAGGCCTTGATGTCTGGCGGGGTTCTGGGAGCTGTCATCGTCTGTGGGTCCTGGGCTGTGGGGGAGCTGGCTCCTTCCTGTGACTCCCACTGGCCTTTCCTTTGTCCTTGCCCCTTCTCCTTGTCTCTCTGTCCCTCCCTGTCGCTCCCCCTCTTCGTGGAGGAACGACACAGGACCCTGCGCTGTTCTTTTCGTCTGCTTGGCCCTCCCTGGGTTTGCTGCTGGTTCTTCCCGGGTTGGCTACTATCCCTTCCACCTCCGTGGAAGGGCAGTTCCCCCTGGCCACATTCCCCACTTCCGCAGGGGAGCGGCACACCGCCGGCCGGCTCTTCTCGGGGGCTGCACAGGTGTTCCCCTTAGATGTTCCCCTTAGATGTTCCTGGTGCATGCCGTCTCTCTCCTCCTTTATAGTCCTCCTCCGCCAATCCCAACTCGGCTGCCCACACGCCGAGTACGCTGCTCTCCAATCAGGAGCAAGTCCTACAGTTAATTGGTTGAACTGGAGGCAGCTGTGCGGAAGCTGTTTACTCCTCTCCCAGCGCCATATTGTGGGAGAGCAGATGCATAGAATAAGTCTTAATTCCAGTAACTCAGTCTAGTCCGGTTTGCTCCCCACACCTCCCCTGTTGGAGGCCTCAAACCTGATTTGGGGCTCTCTCTCCCCTTCTTTGTCCTCTGTTCCTATCCAGTCCAGGTGGCCTCTGTCCCTCCCCTGACCTGGGAGCCCTGGGGCTCAGAGCCCTGGGCGTCAGCATCTAGGAGCAGATGCCAGGACCTGGCTCAGGGCTCAGGTTTAGAGACAACTCTTTCCCGGGACTGAAGGAAGCTCTTTAGGCCAGGTGCATGGAGTGGAGTCCATGTGAGGACAGCATTATCACAGAGACATGTTCATGAGTCAGGCAGCTCCCAGAACTGGAGCAGGTGCCGAGGACCCCACTCCATGACAGGTGTGAGAGCTTTGCTGGACAACAGGAAGTGAGGTGGAGAGATCAGCACCAGGGCTCCAGTTCAGTCCCCACACCTGCCAGTCGGTCAACTCTTAACTGGTTAATTGCTCACAGCCTCATTAATGAACTGGATACCGACACTAGTGCCACCAGCGACAGCACAGTGCCTGGATGAAGCTGTGTAGGTTGGGTCTTGGGCCCAGTGCAGGTCCTGACCAAGTCCGTGATTCCAGTGAATTTCTTTAGCACCTGGTAAGGCTTCCCGAGATGCTGTTCTTCATTTTAGAGATAGAAGAGGTGGCTGGGTGAGCTTTTAATTGAATTATCAGCGTCCAAGTGCAAAACTGTGTTGGAGGATCATGGTTCGCGACTCCTTGTTGACCCTGGCCGATGACCTGTGACAAAAGGAACTTCCTTAGGCCAATTACATTGCGTGGTGTTTGAGAAGAGCATAAAACACAAATGATACAAGAATCGGGCAGCTCCCAGAACTGGAGCCGGTTCTGAGGTCTCTAGTAAATGACAGGTGCACAGCATTACTGGAAACCGGGACGTACGGTCCAGAAATCAGCACCATGCTCCAGTTCAGTCCCCACACCTGCCGGTCGGTCACAGCTCAACTAGTTAATTGCTCGCAGCCGAATTATATAAACTTGATAGCGGGCCTTTTGCAGCCGACCACAGCACAGCGCCTGGATGAAGCCATCCTGGCATGAAACCTGGAGCCTGTACCTTGGTTAGGGTGGGGGGATTTCAGGGGTGTGAGGTTGTCCGTGGCTAGGAGCAAACCAGGGACTGTGGGTGTCCTCTTGGGGTAGGAGCAACAAGACCTTTGATTAGGCCCCAAGTTTGGTTCTGCCTTGGCAAAGCCCAGCCCCCTCCATACCCAAACATGGACGTGGGGGGGCCTCAGGAGAACGAGTGCCTGCTGGGTTCAAGGTGTAGTGCCAGCCCGAGGGAAGCCCCAGAGTGCGCTCTGGGCTGAGCTGGTGGCCCGGGTGCTTAGGACTCCTCCACCCAGGGCTGGCAGGAGGGGCCAGGGCACAGCCAGCAGACAGAGGGAGGGAGAAGGGGCTTTCTGGGGCCCGGGTGGGCTCTGGCTCTGGCCTTGGGCGTGCGGTCCTGACTTAGCAGGCTGCAGCTCCTCCAGGCAGGGAGCCCACACAGCACGGCCCTCCTGAACTGTGCTGCCGGGTGCTCATCTCCTCAGGGGGGCCTTGGCCAGCGCGTGTGTACAGGAAACTGCTCAGCACAGGGCACACCTGGGCCCGAGGCATCCATGACCAGGAGGTCGGGGAGCCCAGCACCCTGGGTCTCAGTGCCATAAAGGGCTTTAGGGAGCCCACAAGCTGCCACTTTCACGTGGGTTTCTCTGCTTTGTTGGATGTGGCGCCCATTTCCTGGAAGGCCCCCACCATCGTGTTCACGGCCCTCAGGAAGCGCCGGGACCCTGAGCCGGCCCTGTCCAGTATCGGATCCTGCAGTCTCACACAATGCCGTCCACCTGCAGTGACACAGCCTTGTCCATCAGTGAGGAGGCGCTGGCAGCACCTCCACCGCTCTGGCGGGTTGGGGTTGGCCCTCCAGCCCTGAGGCAGACCTGTGTCTGTGGCGTGGGGGTGTGGCCCAGACCCCCCAGGCCCTGGCCCATGAGGAGGGCAAGGCAGACAGACCCGGTGCTGCACAGCGCCCTCCAGGAGCAGAGGAGCAGTGGTTGTGGGTGGGGCACCTCCCGCTGCTCACCACAGAGCCCCCAGGGCAGCTCTGTGCACCCCTGTCACTGCTCAAAATGCTCACTAGAAAGGCAGAGCTCAGCCCAGGCAGGCAGCAATGAACTTGGCCCACGTTGCCCTAGGACTCAACAGCCAATGGCCAGTGACAGCTCTGCAGTTGGCAGAACAAGTCAGAGTCAGGGACACAACCCACAGCAGGTGCACCTCCAGGGACACCATCACCTGCCATCAGGGTCACCATCCTGTGACAGCCTGCGGGGACAGATGCTCAGCAGCTGACCTACCACAGGGTGACCGCAGAAGCTAGGACTCGCCTGCCCTCGGCAGTGACCTCTTCCCAAGAGGCACAGCCAATCCACGAGGGGTGAGCACCCACCAGGAGGGTGGAGCAGGGGAAGAACAGGGCTAACAGCAGTCACAGCCCTGGGCACTGACCAGGCAACCAGGGAGGGATCTGCTGCCACCTCTGCCCCTGGTCCTTTGCACCCAGCGAGTTAGAACTTCAGAGTGGCCGTGTGTAAGGGAGGACACTGCACGGCGTCTGTGGTTGGGGGAGATTGGAGCCCTGGGGCTGTCCCTGTCAGGAGGGTGGCAGATGCTCACTGGCCATCAGGGGCAGGGTGGGGCCTTCCAGTGGTAAAGGGACTCGGGCGAGGGACGTGGGGCCCTGGGTCAGGGTTCTGTCCTCACATCTGGCACCAGGTCTCCAGGCCATGTCCAGCCCTGATGCCAGGCCCAAGGGCAGGGGCAGGGCAAATGCAGGGCCCAAGGCTCAGGGAGGCAGGGCACCAGGCCCCAGGTTGCCCTGGGAACTGGCTGTGTTCCCCCTGCTGGGGCCCTGGAGAGGTGCTGTTGGGCAGTGCTGAGTGCAGGCCCAGGAGGGAGCAGTTACTGCTGGGAAGCTGACCCTTGTGTGTTGCTCCCCCATTCGCGGAGGAAGGACACCAAACCCTGCGCTGTTCTTTTGTCTGCTCGGCCCTTCCCGGGTTAGCTGCCGTTCCCTCATTCGTGGAGGAACGATGCTGTCCCGGGTTAACTGCCGGCCCCTCCACCTCCACCGAGGAGCGGCACACTGCCAGCCGGCTCTCTCGGGGGCTGCTCAGATGTTCCTCAGGTGTCCTGCAGATGTTCCTGGTGCATGGTGTCTCTCTCCTCCTTTATAGTCCTCTTCCACCAATCCCAACTCTGCTACCCACACGCCGAGCACGCTGCTCTCCTCCAATCAGGAGCAGCATCAGCTCCTGCAGCTTATCAGTCAAACTGATGAGGCAGCTGCGTAGTTATTTGCTCCTCCCCAGCGCCATATTGTGGGAGAGCAGATGCATAGAATTAGTCCTAGTTGCAGTAATTTAGTCTAGTCTCTGTTGCTCCCCACACTTGTCAGCCCAGCCTGAAAATCCCATGGGAAGGGGAGGAGGCAGAGCGTCCCTGGGAGGGGGGTCGGCAGCTCTGATCCCCCTGAGAGCTCAGGATTCCCGTCACAGCCCCTCTGTGATCAGGGTCGGGCTCCCCAGGGGCTGCACCTGTGCCCAGGACAGGAGCTCCTGCCTGGTGGTGGCTCCTGAACACATCCCAGGAGCCAGGGCCACAGGGCGGTGGGCTGGGCCTCTGCTGACCTCTGGTGGCCACCCCAAGGCAGTGCCTGCTGGTCCCTCCCTGCTCTCTGCCCATAGATCTCCTGGACTGGGGAGTCTCAGGGGGGCGGAACCTGGGGCTCTCTGGTCTGAGGACGCAGTGTCTGGGCTGTCAGAGCGGCGGCCTTGGGACCAGGTGGAGAACTGCACGTGTACGGAAGGGGGTCAGGCACTGGGGTTGTGACTCTTCCTCGGCCAAACCTGAACCTCACACCTGTCACAGTGCCTGCCCCTGAGACCCCCGTGGGCCTGTGGCCTGGGTCACAGAGGGGCCTGCCAACCTGGGGAGGGAACAGCACACTGGGCGGTGGGGAGCCGGGTCCTGCTGAGCCCGTTCCGACTCTGTCCCTGTTTCGGCCCCCACTGCTCCTGGCACTGCCCAGCTCCAGGGTCACCTCTGGAGCAGGCTGTGTCCTCTGGGGGTGGGCAGGCCAGGATAACCGGGGGTCCCACACGGGGGGACAGGTGGAGCCCAGTGGGAGGGGCAGCGGCAGCACAGGCTCCACCAAGCACGGGGTGGATCCCTTCACCTGCTCTGCAATCGTCCATTCCAGGCCTGGCCCACGACTGCAGGCTGCAGAGAGGAGAAGCCGCAGGGCAACTCCTGACCCAGCACCCTGGAGTCTCCTTCCACCCACTTCCTTCTGCGCACTCGTGTGTCCAGTCAGGAGCCCTGGACGGCCGTGGTCAGTAACACAGCTCTGGGCCAGGTGCCGGCGTCCGGTCCTGCTTCTCCTCTCCCTGCCTCCCCTCCCAGTGGCTGGGATGAAACTGTGCTGTGTGGGTCTGGGGGCCCAGTTCAGGAGCCTGGTCCAAGTCCATGGCTTCCTGGGAATTTTATTAAACACCTGGTAAGGCTTCCTGTGACATCATTTTTCTGCCTAGAGAAGAAAAGAGGTGGCCTGGTGACGTCTTACTGGAGTTATGAAGGTCTGAGCACAGAGCCATGTTTTAGGATCTCAGTTATGGGACTCGTCGTTGGCCTTGGGCCCCTGCTGCTGGGACGGTTGGTCCTGGTGCCACTGTGACCGGATCAGGGGACATGGGGTGTGGGTGCAGGGTGGAGATCCAGGGCATCAGCACACACTGGGCCCGCCCCCCTCCTGTCCTGCGCATGGGTAAGACTGTGCACCCGGGCCATCTTTGACGGTGTATGGATCCTCAATGAGAGAGCCAGGGCACGCATTGGGATCTGCATCTGAGTGGCAGCACCGTAAAATCAGGCGGACCTGGGAGAGAACAGGGCCGCAGAAGATGGAGGGCTCAGGGCTCTCGTGCAGCCTGTGGGTCTCCGTTCTCCCCACTCAGGGTCTGAACCCCAGGTTCAGTGGCGTTCCTACCACGGAGCTCGCACCAGTGGGCCCGGGACTGACGGCTGCAGCCTGAGACACAGAAGGACCCTGGCGGCTCCTGGGTCCTGTGGACTCCGTTTGCGCCTGCTCCCAGCTCTCCTGGTTTCCCACCTCGCAGACGGCTGCTCTTGGGACTTGGCAGCCTCCACCACAGGAGAGCCCCTTCCCCTAACACACCCCTTCCCTGCACCCCTCTCAGTGCTGTGGGTCTGACTCCCTGGAGAACCAATTCTGGAGCAGATTCTGAATCCTCTGGGACCTTCTGGGCACACTGGTGAGGAGAGGGTGGGGCTGGGATTTCTGAGGTTCTGGAAGCTCCCAGGTGGGTGGGGGACAAGGACCTCAGTCAGGCGTCCTCAGAGCCTCTGTGGATCCCTGCTCTGGACCGTGAGAACCAAGAGGGCCCACTTGTCTGGGTGGACGGAGACCTGGGAGCTGCCCCTTGCACAGGCGTCCACTGAGCAGCTGCACACTAATGGGGTGTGGTAGCGGGCGGCTCTTCCCACACTCGCCCCAGGATTAGAACCAGCTGGGGGCTGGAAGGAGAAGTCCGGGCATGTCCCCGGGGAGATTCAGGTGTTAAGCACTAGGAATATTTTATATTGAGTCACCTGAGTCCCAGGACAGGTTGCGTCTGGGTCTTGCGGTCGTGTGGGTATTTCATGAGTTGTGAGCATGGGCATTGCTAGGAGTAGGCGTGTGCTGAGGGTGTCCTCTTGGGGCAGGGGCAGCAGGACCACTGATTAGGCCCCAGTTAGGTTCTGCCTCGTCAATTTCCAGTCCCCTCTGACACCCACACGTGGACGGGAGGTCTCAGGAGAACGGGTGCCTTCTGGGTCTGCAAGGTGCAGGGCCACCCTGAGGGCAGGACCAGGAGTGAGCTCTGGGCTGAGCTGGTGGCCCGGGTGCTTGTGCCTCCTGTGCCTAGGGCTGGCAGGAGGGGCCAGGGCCACGGGCAGTGGAGAGAGGGGGGTGGACAGGTCTTCTGTGTGTCCTGTGTGCTGTGGCCGTGGGCGTGCGGCCCCGCCCTGGCAGGCTGCAGCTCCTCCAGGGTGGGAGCACACAGCACCGCCCTGGCTGACTCCTGCCCCCTACCCCAGGGTGCTCATCTCCAGAGGGGCGGCCTCGGCCTCTGCCAGCACCCGCACGTGTGTGCAGGAAACTGCTCAGCGCAGGGCACGCCTGGGCCCGAGGCGTCCGTGACCAGGAGGTGGGGAGCCCAGCACCCTGGGGCTCAGTGCTCTGAGGGCTCCGGGGACTCCCACTAGAGGAACCAGGTGATGTCAGCTCCCAGAATCTGTCGCCTGGATGGCGTGTGGGTGCTGCTCTTGGAGACCCGTGTGGAGTGTGCCTTGTCCTCACTGCCCCAGGCACTGGACCCCATGGCTTCTCCGTCCCCCGGGGAGCAGCTGCTGCCTGGGAAGAACTTGTAGCCCTGTGTGCGTGCTCACGGATGTCCCTGCCTGGTTTGTAATTTATGACAGATGTCATGTCGAGAAATGTGCATGGAAAATTGTCAGGACTCAGTGACCATAATGGGCACTTGTGGTCACACAAGGGGAGTAGAGTGCTGGAGCCTGGAGAGGCAGCTTGGAGCTGCGCCTGGGCCTGGGTGGGTCCCAGCTCCAGTGCCTGCTACTACCTTGGTTTCCCACCCCCTGGGTCTCTGTCTCTAGGCTCTGTCAAGCTTGCATGAGCAATAGGAGCCCCTGCCTTTGAGGGTGGCCCCCCACCCCAGGAAGCACCCAGAATAGTTCCCAACTGTCCTGAGCTCCTGAGGGGTGCTGGGTCCTTAGGGGCCATGGGCAGCCTGGGTGGGGTTCTGGGAGCTGTCAGCCTCTGTGGGTCCAGGGATTTGGGGGAGCTGGCTCCTTCCTGTGACCCCCACTGGCCTTTCCTTTGTCCTTGCCCCTTCTCCTTGCCTCTCTGTCCCTCCCCTGTTGGAAGTCCTGAGCCTGATTTGGGGCTCTCTCTCCCCTTCTTTGTCCTCAGGGAGACTCAGGAGCAGCCAGGCCGGGAGCACCTGCACCTCCCGGAGTTCTCTCTTGTTCTCCTACACAGGGAAGCCCCAGTGCCTACTGTGGCCATCTTCCCTTTACTGACCTCTTGGCTCCACCCCAGCCCAGGACTCCTGCCTCCCTGGGTGTCCCATATTGATCCTGTATGGACCTGACCACTCCCCCACGCTGGGAAATGGTGGTGGTCATCATGCCTCCCAGGGCTGGGGCCAGAGTGAGTGAGGTTATGGCTGCGAAGCTCCCAGCAGTGGACGAGCCCATAGGCGAGTCCTCAGGGCAGACAGAGGCTGTGCTGGGGTTGTTATATCTTAATGTTAGCCGTCACAAAGCACACCGGACACTGGAGTAAGGGAAAGGGTTTATTGGGAACACCCTACAGACCGGAGTGAAGGGGTGGCGAAGGAAAAAAGAGAGAAAGAGTGTCTAAGAGAGAGAAACAGAGAGGAGAGGAGCTAGCAAAGAGAGAAGATAGAGCAGAGAAGAGGAGAGAGGAGAGCGGAGAGCAGAGTCAAGAGACCAGAGGAGGAGGCTAGAGAGCAACTGAGAGAGAGCAGGAGAGAAGGGGCAAGAGAACACGTGTTCAGGACCAGGCCCTTTTAAAACTTTGCCTGAGGGCGGGCAGAGAAGCAGGAGCAGCCAATCCCATTAGGATGGGGGTGGAGCCTGGCTCAGGTAGCTGGGCCATGCGGCCAACTGCGCCAGTTTCCTAACAGGGGTCTCCCCCGATATCCGGGACACCAGATCTTGCAGGAGCCCCCCACCCCCTGCATGTTGCAGTGGATTCGTTTCTGGGAGGGAGAGCGCAGTGGGGGCAAGAGGGCGTGGAGTCACCACACAGACCCCGGGAGTCGGGTGAGAGCAGGCCTGAGAGAGGCAGCCTGCAGACTCGTTTATTTCAGTTGCTACAACAGCTTATATAGCCAAGCCAGCCAATCCGGTCAAGGGGCGGTCTATGCCCTAACCAATCACAGCCTGTGCCAGGCAGTTTCTGAAGCCATCCAATCACAGCCTGTTGCCCGCGGCCATCTTGGCCTGGCCTTCTCAGTCCCCCACACCTGCAGGCTCTGTAGGAGAGGTTTCCCCACAAGGTTGCACACTGTGTCCTGTGGGCTGGGCCAGGTCAGTTCTGTTTGCTGTGGGTTTTGTGTACAGAGTTTGTGGTGCTGACATTTCTGTCTCCTCTGTCTCCCTCTCTGCCCTCTCCATCTATTTGCCTTGGAATAAATATATAAATCCTTTTAAAGAAACAGAGAAGTGAGCAGCTGGGACGTGAACAGACACTGGTACGGGACGCAGGCCCCGTGAGCCGTGGCTTTACAGCTCCGTCACAGCACCGCTGACTTGAGTGACAGAACATTTGATGTAGTGTCGCGATGCCAGTGACGCTGCACCATGGTTTGAGGCGATCATTCAGGGGTTGAAGAGAAATTAGTGGATACACTGAGTCTGCAAAAGGCAAAATTATGAAAGATGCTAAGACTAGAAATGAAAAGGTTTCAAAATATCCTACAGGGTTTAATTTCTCAAAAAACTAATATCACTCTCTTCAACCTAAGAAAGGATTGTGCAGTCTTTGTCTCACTCAAGTGGAAAGGTTCCTGTGCAAACCAGCAGAGGGCAGCACCTGCTGCGGTTTCCTGCTCTGACATCAGAGGGCGCCATTGTGACGTCATGCCCGCTGCCAGCACAAAGCCTTGGCTTGGCCTGGATTCTGTCATTGGCCCAGGAAGCGCTGTCCCGGTGACCCGGGGCTGGGAACAGCTGCCTGTTTTTCCCTTGTTTGGTTTATGTTCCTCCTGCTGCTGTTTTAGTCAAATTTGTTTTTTCTTTTTCCATTTTGATTATTTTGTTTTCTTATTTATTTTGTTTATTTTTTTCCTCCAACATTTATAGTCTCTTGTCGCTTTCTTATTGATTTTCCTAGGATATTTCATTTATTTGGATTTCTTGTCACTTTTTCATTGGCTTTCCTCATGTTGGTGGTTGTTCTTTATATTTTCTCCCATTGTTGGGTTTCTATTTTTTCACAATGTGTTTTTTTTTCTCTTTTTTATTCCTTTTTTTAAAAATAAGACCGTGAGACCATCTGCATTACTTGTTATATAGTTCAGGTTCTTGGGATTTTTTTTCTGTATGCTTTATTATTCATTCATTTGTGTTTTCTCTTTTAGCTGGTTCAACAGGGTTAGTCTCAGCTGTGAGTCTAATTGAGTTCATTTAGTTCATGTTTTCTGTGGTGATGTGAGCTGACTTTGTCTATTTTGTGTTTTGAGTTCTGTTCCTTTGATTTCTGTTTGTTTCATGTTCGTTTGTTCTCAAGTAGTCAGAGCCATGAGAGCTGATCTGTGTCAGCTGCTGGCTCGGGGTCTCCCAGACGTCAGCCCTGCTGACCCTTCCTGGGGGAGCCCTGGAGAGGGAGAGGAATCTGGAGGAAGAATCGGATCCTGCTGCTGCTGTTTGGTCAAATTTGTTTTTTCTTTTTCCATTTTTGATTGCTTTGTACTTTTTCTATTATATTTTGTTTCCTGCCACCATTCGTATGCATTTTGTGTTTTCTCATTTTAACATTTTATTCCACTAGAACAGTCTCCGTTGTTGGTGTGGTGTAGTGGATACAGTTCATGTTTTCTGTTGGTGATGGGAGCAGAGTGAGTTTGTTCATTTTTGTGTTGTGATTTCTGTTCATTTGATTTCTGTTGTTGCATTTTCATTTGTGCACCACTCGTCTCCCTTCCTGGGAGCCCCGGGAGAGGGAGAAGAATCCCGAGGCCAGAATCGCAGCCTGGATGGGGACTTCCCGGGGGGGGACTGACTGCGGTCCCCCAAGCCCTCAGTGTCCCCAGTGGCTCCCGCGTCCCTCAGCAGAGCGGGGCAGGAGGTGTCCATGGCGGCTCCTGGATGAGCTGAGAAGGCTGTCAGGTGGGACAGGTGCTGTCTGCACGGGGGTGGGAGAAAGGGTTGTTACTGCGAGGTTCTGCCTGCGGGGATTCTCTGTTGGGGTCTCCCATGTCTGCAGGGGAGGGGTGGTGGCAGTGCGGGCCCCTCTCTCCCCTGCACAGGTAACTACTGCCCAGTCCGGGTGGCTCTACAAGGTTTAGGATCCAAAGAAGCCCAGAAACCTGATCTGCACCAGCAAGAAGACTTCCTGTTGAAGGACCTCTTGGTGGTAAGGGACTCACCCACAGAGACAGGGACAAGGGACCAGGCCATGTCATGACAAGGCCCACGTTCCCCGCATGTAAGCTTGTCCCTGGCCAAGCCCTCTGACCTCTCAACTCCAGGAGGGTCCTGGGGCCACCAACAGGTCTACACGGCAGATGCTGCAGCTCAGCTGTGTCTCTGGTGCCCCCAGGTCACCACGATCTTCCACGGGAAGATGGACTCCGAGACGCCCAGCTTCAGAATCCTCACCCTTCCAGAAGAGGAGTCGAAGGTCCCTCATCCTCGCTGCCCCAAGGACTGGATCCCTTGGCTCCTCCGTCCCCGGGGAGCAGCTGCTGCCTGGGAAGAACTTCGTTGTCTCTGTTGGTGCCCATGGATTGCCCTGCACTACTGCCTCTGTGCCTAGAGTTAACAGATTTATGAGTTAACAGAAACCCATGAGATCAATAAATTGTGAATGGAAAAACATGAAGGACTTAGTGTTGGTTTCGGGCACCTGTGCTCACACACGGGGGAGCAGAGCGCTGGGAGCCTGGAGGAGGCAGCTTGAGCTACACCGGGTCCAGGGCCTGGGCTGAGTCCTGGCTCTACTGCCCGCTGCTGCCCACCTTGGTTTCCCTGCCCCTTGGCCTCTGATTCCATCTCTGCCAAGGGGGTGTGAGCAATAGGAGCCTCTGGTTGCAGGGTGGCTGCCGCGGGAAGCACCCAGAATAGTTCCCACCTCCCCTGGCTGCTGGGTAGTGCTGGGTCCTTAGGTGCCATCGGCAGCCTGGGCGGGGTTCTGGGAGCTGTCAGCCGTCTGTCGGTCCAGGGATTTGGGGTAGCTGGCTCCTTCCTGTGACCCCCCACTGGCCTTTCCTTTGTCCTTGCCCCTTCTCCCTGCCTCTCTGTCCCTCCCCTGTTGGAGGCCCCGAGCCTGATTTGGGGCTCTCTCTCACCTTCTCTGTCCTCAGGGAGACCCAGGAGCAGCCAGGCCGGGAGCACCTGCACCTCCCAGAGTTCCCTCTTGTTCTCCTGACACAGGGAAGCCCAGTGCCTACTGTGCCCGTCTTCCCTTTGCTGACCTCTTGGCTCCACCCCAGGTCAGCAGTCCTGCCTCTCCTGGGTGTCCCACATCCCACACTGACCTTACCCACGGCCCTCTCCCTGAGATGGTGGTGGTCACCCTGCCGCCCAGGGCTGGGGCCAGAGTGAGTGAGGTTATGGCTGCGAAGCTCCCAGCAGTGGATGAGACATCTGAGGAGTCCTCAGGACAGAGGCCGTGCTGGGATCTCCCCAGACATCCGGGACACCAGGAGCAGGCAGGAGTCCCCCTGCCGTCTTAGGAGAAGTTTGCACACACCAGGTTGCAAACTGCCAGCCCACGGGCCGGACCTGCTCCCTTGAGTTTGCTGTGGTTTGTGCTGTGTGCAAAGTTGTGGTGCTGAGGTTGAGATCTTCAGATACCACAGAGCTGTCGGGGCTTCTCTGGGCACAGGAGAAGTTGTGGCAGCACCAGGCCCCAGGGTCTGTGGCCGCAGTGCCTGCATGTGCTCAGACACGCCCCCGCCCTCTGCAGGTGCCCCCAGAACCCCTGGCTGGGAGAGGCTGGGGTTGGTTTGGCCAAGAACCTTTCCACGTGCAGTGTCTGAGACTCGGCCAGGTGATTCCCACTGACAGAGCCGCGCTGCTGGGGACTCAGAGCCCCAGAGGCCACAGGCGTGAGGGGCACAGGTGATCCTGGACCTAGGCTGCCTTGGTGCTGGGTGCCTGCCCCTCCCCCACTGGCTCCCTGTGGAGCTGGGCCTCTGCCTCAGGCTCAGCTTGCATTCACTGCCTCAACCCCACCCCTGCAGACCTGGGCTGTGGGCATTGTCCCCTCCTTCACAAACAGGGAAACTGAGGCCAAGAGGAAGAGCCAGGCCCCTCCCCAGTGAGCGGTTCCTCCCAGGCCCAGGTGGCTGCTGATTCCTGCCCACCCAGGGAGCAGCTGGGGCAGAGCCGGGGCGTCAGCACCCGGGAGCAGCTGCCAGCCCTGGGCCCAGGGGCTCAGTGTGAGGAGACAGCTCCACCTGTGACAGAGGAACGTCCTTAGGCCAGTACATGGAGTGGAGTGTATCTGAGAAGAGCATCATGATACAGAAGTGATTCACGCATCAGGAGCAGGTTCTGAGGACTTCTTTCCTGTGAAATTTTTTAGCACCTGAGAAGGCTTCCCATGGTGTCCTTGTTCTTCCTCCTGGAGGTAGAAAGAGGTGGCTAGTGATGTTTAATTGAATTCTCAACGTGCAAACACAAAGCTGTGTTTTAGGATCTAGGTTCTGTGACTCCTTGTTGACGCTGGCCACTGTCCTGGGACGGTTGTTTCGGGCATCACCAATGACTGGATCTGGGGAGGCAGGGGGAGCCGGGCCCAGGGTGGAGCCTCAGACCTCGGCAGGTGCTGAGCCCCCCTCTCCTGCCCCCGGGATGGGAAAGACTGAGCACCCGGGGTGTCTGTGAGTTTCTGTGGAGCCCAGATGAGTGCCTCCAGCACTGTAGGGACCCACCCTCGCTGTGGGCAGCACCACCCAGCCCGTCCAGAACTTGGAGAGAACAGGGCCCCAGGGCAGGGGCGAGCTCGGGGCTCTCATGGAGCCTGTGTGTCTCAGTGCTCCCCCTCAGGCTCAGAGCCCCCGGTGCTGTGGCTTTTCCACTCTGGAACTCACATCAGTGACCTGAGATGCCCAACTGCAGCCTTAAGCCAAGAACCCTGGCGACTCCTTGTGCAGGGTCCTGCGGACTTGATCTGTGCCCGCTCCCAGCTCTCCTGGTTTCCTACTTAGCAGACAGCTGCCTCTGGGACTTGGCAGCCCCCATTACAGGTGAGCCCCTCCCTGTGACAGACCCCTTGCCCTGCACCGCCTCCTGCACCATGTGTTTGGCTACTTGGACACCCTGGCTGGACCAGATTTTGAATCCTCTGGGGAACATTGTTGGGTAGAGAGGTGGGGAGAGACGGGGTTGGGGTTTCTGTGGTTCCAAAGCTCCCAGGTGGGTGGGGGACAAGGACCTCAGTCAGGCGTCCTCAGAGCCTCTGTGGATCCCTGCTGTGGACCGTGAGAACCAAGAGGGCCCACGTGTCTGGGTGGACAGAGACCCGGGAGCTGCCCCTTGCACAGGCGTCCACTGAGCAGCTGCACACTAACGGGGCATGGTAGCGGGCGGCTCCTCCCAAAATTGCCCCAGAATTAGAACCAGCTGGGGGCTGGAAGGAGAAGTCCGGGCATGTCCCCGGGAGATTCAGGTGTTAAGCACTAGGAATATTGTATATTGAGTCACTTGGGTCCCAGGACAGGTTGCGTCTGGGTCTTGCGGTGGTGTGGGTATTTCATGAGTTGTGAGCATGGGCATTGCTAGGAGCAGGCGTGGGCTGAGGGTGTCCACTTGGGGCAGGGCAGCAGGACCACTGATTAGGCCCCAGTTAGGTTGTGCCTCGTCAAATTCCAGTCCCCTCTGACACCCACACGTGGACATGGGGAGGTCTCAGAGAACGGGTGCCTTCTGGGTCTGCAAGGTGCAGGGCCACCCTGAGGGCAGGACCAGGAGTGCGCTCTGGGCTGAGCTGGTGGCCCGGGTGCTTGTGCCTCCTGTGCCCAGGGCTGGCAGGAGGGGCCAGGGCCACGGGCAGTGGAGAGAGGGGGGTGGACAGGTCTTCTGTGTGTCCTGTGTGCTGTGGCCGTGGGCGTGCGGCCCCGCCCTGGCAGGCTGCAGCTCCTGCAGGGTGGGGGCAGACACAGCACCACCCTGGCTGACTCCTGTCCCCCACCCCAGGGTCCTCATCTCCAGAGGGGCGGCCTCGGCCTCTGCCAGCACCCGCACGTGTGTGCAGGAAACTGCTCAGCACAGGGCACGCCTGGGCCCGAGGCGTCCATGACAGGAGGTGGGGAGCCCAGCACCCTGGGGCTCAGTGCTCTGAGGGCTCCGGGGACTCCCACTAGAGAACCAGGTGATGTCAGCTCCCAGAATCTGTCGCCTGGATGGCGTGTGGGTGCTGCTCTTGGAGACCCGTGTGGAGTGTGCCTCGTCCTCACTGCCCCAGGCACAGGACCCCATGGCTTCTCCGTGCCCCGGGGAGCAGCTGCTGCCTGGGAAGAACTTGTAGCCCTGGGTGGGTGCTCACAGATGTCCCTGCACTACCGCCTCTGCTGCCTGCAAAGTGCCTGATTGTAATTTATGACAGATGTGATGTCGAGAAATGTGCATGGAAAATCATCAGGACTCAGTGTCGGTGACAGGCACCTGTGGTCACACACGGGGACCGGAGCACTGGAGCCTGGACAGGCAGCTTGGAGCCGCACCCGGGGCCTGGGCTGAGTCCCGGCTCCAGTGCCCATGGCTGCCACCGACTTGGTGTCCCACCCCCTGAGGCTCTGTCTCTAGGCTCTGTCAAGGGGGTGTGAGCAATAGGAGCCCCTGCCGTGGAGGGTGGCCCCCACCCCGGGAAGCAGCCAGAATAGTTCCCAACTCTCCTGAGCTCCTGAGTGGTGCTGGGTCCTTTGGGTCCATGGGCAGCCCGGGCGGGGTTCTGGGAGCTGTCAGCGTCTGTGGGTCTTGGGCTGTGGGGGAGCTGGCTCCTTCCTGTGACCCCCTCTGGCCTTTCCTTTGTCCTTGCCCCTTCTCCTTGCCTCTCTGTCCCTCCCGTGTTGGAGGCCCCAAGCCTGATTTGGGGCTCTCTCTCCCCTTCTTTGTCCTCAGGGAGAACCAGGAGCAGCCAGGCCAGGAATACCTGCACCTCCCAGAGTTCCCTCTTGTTCTTCTACACAGGGGAGCCCCAGTGCCTACTGTGGCTGTCTTCCCTTGGCTGACCTATCAGCTGTACCCCTGCCCAGGACTCCTGCCTCTCTGCGTGTCCCACATCCCATATTGACCAGACCCACAGCCCCCACACTGGGAAATGGTGGTGGTCATCCTGCCTCCCAGGCTGGGGCCAGAGTGAGGTTATGGCTGCGAAGTTCCCAGCAGTGGACGAGCCCATAGGGGAGTCCTCAGGGCAGACAGAGGCTGTGCTGGGGTCTCCCCCGAGATCCGGGACACCAGGACCTGCAGGAACGCCCCCCCTTCATGTTGCAGTGGATTTGTTTCTGGGAGGAGGAGCACGGTGGGGGCAAGAGGCACGGAGTCACCACACAGACCCCGGGAGTCGGGTGAGAGCAGGCCTGAGGCAGGCAGCCTGCAGACTCGTTTATTTCAGGTGCTACAACAGCTTATATAGCCAAGGCAGCCAATCCGGTCAAGGGGCGGTCTATGCCCTAACCAATCACAGCCTGTTGCCAGGCAGTTTCTGAAGCCATCCAATCACAACCTGTTGCCCATGGCCATCTTGGCCCTGCCTTCTCAGTCCGCCACACCTGCAGGCTCTGTAGGAGAGGTTTCCCCACCAGGTTGCAAACTGTGTCCTGTGGGCTGGGCCAGGTCAGTTCTGTTTGCTGTGGGTTTTGTGTACAGAGTTTCTGGTGCTGACATTTCTGTCTCCTCTGTCTCCCTCTCTCTGTCCTCCTCTCCATCTATTTGCCTTCGAATAAGTAAGCAAATCCTTTTAAACAAACAGAGAAGTGAGCAGCTGGGACCTGAACAGACACTGGTACGGGACGCAGGCCCCGTGAGCCGTGGCTTTACAGCTCCGTCACAGCACCGCTGACTTGGGTGACAGAACATTTGATGTAGCGTCGCGATGCCAGTGACGCTGCACCATGGTTTGAGGCGATCATTCAGGTGTTGAAGAGAAAGGAGTGGATACATTGAGTCTGCAAAAGGCAAAATTATGAAAGATGCTAAGACCAGAAATGAAAAGGGTTTGAAATATCCTACAGGGTTTAATTTCTCAAAAAACTAATATCACTCTCTTCAACCCGAGAAAGGATTGTGCATTCTTTGTCTCACTCAAGTAGAAAGGTTCCTGTGCAAACCAGCAGAGGGCAGCACCGGCTGCGGTTTCCTGCTCTGACATCAGAAGGCACCATTGTGACGTCATGCCTGCTGCCTGCACAAAGCCTTGGCTGGGCCTGGGTTCTGTCATTGGCCCAGGAAGGGCTGTCCCGGGGACCTGGGGCTGGAAACAGCTGCCTGTGTTTCCCTTGTTTTGTTTTTTTCCTCCTGCTGCTGTTGTTTTAGTCAAATATGTTTTTTCTTTTTCCATTTTGATTATTTTGTTTTCTTACATATTTTGTTTAGTTTTTTCCTCCAACATTTATAGTCTCTTGTCGCTTTCTTATTGATTTTCCTAGGATATTTCATTTCCATTTGGATTTCTTGTCACTTTTTCATTGGCTTCCTCTTGTTTGTGGTTGTTCTTTGTATTTTCTCTCATTGTTGGGTTTCTATTTTTTCACTCTGTGTTTTTTTCTCTTTTTTATTCCTTTTTTTTAAAATAAGACCATGAGGCCATCTGCATTCCTTGTTATACAGTTCAGGTTCTTGGGATTTTTTTCTTTATGCTTTATTACTGATTTATTTGTGTTTTCTC
Source organism: Oryctolagus cuniculus (assembly GCF_964237555.1). Taxonomy (NCBI): domain Eukaryota; kingdom Metazoa; phylum Chordata; class Mammalia; order Lagomorpha; family Leporidae; genus Oryctolagus; species Oryctolagus cuniculus. The sequence continues at coordinate 103,676,519 of NC_091441.1, forward strand.
ACTTTTAACGGTTCCGACAGGGTTAGTCTCAGTTGTGAGTCTAGTTGAGTTCATTTAGTTCCTGTTTTCTGTTGGTGATGTCAGCTGACTTTGTCCATTTTGTGTTTTGATTTCTGTTCATTTGATTTCTGTTTGTTTCATGCTCGTTTGTGCTCAAGGAGTCAGAGCCATGAGAGCTGATCTGTGTCAGCTGCTGGCTCAGGGTCTCCCAGACGTCAGCCCTGCTGACCCTTCCTGGGGGAGCCCTGGAGAGGGAGAGGAATCCGGAGGAAGAATCGCATCCTGCGGCTCCTGTTGGGTCAAATTTGTTTTTTCTTTTTCCATTTTTGATTACTTTGTACTTTTTCTATTTTATTTTGTTTCCTGCCACCATACATGTTCATTTTGTGTTTTCTCATTTTAACATTTTATTCCATAGAACAGTCTCCTTGTTGGTGTGGTGTAGTGGATACAGTTCATGTTTTCTGTTGGTAACGGGAGCAGAGTGAGTTTGTTCATTTTTGTGTTTTGATTTCTGTTCATTTGATTTCTGTTGTTGCATTTTCATTTGTGACCACTCGTCTCCCTTCCTGGGAGCCCCGGGAGAGGGAGAAGAATCCCGAGGCCAGGATCGCATCCTTGATGGGGACTTCCTGGGGCGGGGACTGACTGCGGTCCCCCAAGCCCTCTGTGTCCCCAGTGGCTCCCACGTCCCTCAGCAGAGCGGGGCAGGAGGTGTCATGGCGCCTCCTGGACGAGCTGAGAAGGCTGTCAGGTGGGACAGGTGCTGTCTGCACGGGGGTGGGAGAAAGGGTTGTTACTGCGAGGTTCTGCCTGATTCAGGGGACTCTGTTGGGGTCTCCCATGTTTGCAAGGGAGGGGCGGTGGCAGTGCGGGCCCCTCTCTCCCCTGCACAGGTAACTACTGCCCAGTCCGGGTGGCTCTACAAGGTTTAGGATCCAAAGAAGCCCCAGAAACCTGATCTGCACCAGCAAGAAGACTTCCTGTGGAAGGACCTCTTGGTGGTAAGGGACTCACCCTCAGGGACAGGAACCAGGGACCAGGCCATGTCATGACAAGGCCCACGTTCCCCGCATGTAAGCTTGTCCCTGGCCAAGTCCTTTGACCTCTCAACTCCAGGAGGGTCCTGGGGCCACCAACAGGTCTACACGGCAGATGCTGCAGCTCAGCTGTGTCTCTGGTGCCCCCAGGTCACCACGATCTCGGAAGATGGACTCCGAGACGCCCAGCTTCAGAATCCTCGCCCTTCCAGAAGAGGAGTCGAAGGTCCCTCATCCTCGCTGCCCCAAGGACTGGATCCCTTGGCTCCTCCATCCCCGGGGAGCAGCTGCTGCCTGGGAAGAACCTCGTTGCCTCTGTTGGTGCCCATGGATTGCCCTGCACTACTGCCTCTGTGCCTAGAGTTAACAGATTTATGAGTTAGACAGAAACCCATGAGATCAATGAATTGTGAATGGAAAAACATGAAGGACTTAGTGTTGGTTTCGGGCACCTGTGGCCTCACACGGGGATCGGAGCACTGGGAGCCTGGAGGGAGGCAGCTTGGAGCCACACCAGGTCCAGGGCCTTGCTGAGTCCTGGCTCCACTGCCCGCTGCTACCCACCTTGGTTTCCCTGCCCCTTGGCCACTGATTCCATCTCTGTCAAGGGGGTGTGAGCAATAGGAGCCCCTGGTTGCAGGGTGGCTGCCGCGGGAAGCACCCAGAATAGTTCCCACCACCCCTGGCTGCTGGGTATTGCTGGGTCCTTAGGTGCCATCACCAGCCTGGGCGGGGTTCTGGGAGCTGTCAGCTGTCTCTGGGTCCTGGGCTGTTGGGGAGCTGGCTCCTTCCTGTGAACCCCACTGGCCTTTCCTTTGTCCTTGCCCCTTCTCCCTGCCTCTCTGTCCCTCCCGTGTTGGAGGCCCCGAGCCTGATTTGGGGCTCTCTCTCCCCTTCTTTGTCCTCAGGTAGACCCAGGAGCAGCCAGGCCGGGAGCACCTGCACCTCCCAGAGTTCCCTCTTGAACTCCTGACACAGGGAAGCCCCAGTGCCTACTGTGGCCATCTTCCCTTTGCTGACCTCTCGGCTCCACCCCAGGTCAGCAGTCCTGCCTCTCCTGGGTGTCCCACATCCCGCATTGACCTTACCCGCGGCCCCCTCCCTGAGATGGTGGTGGTCACCCTGCCGCCCAGGGCTGGGGCCAGAGTGAGTGAGGTTATGGCTGCGAAGCTCCCAGCAGTGGATGAGACATCTGAGGAGTCCTCAGGACAGAGGCCGTGCTGGGATCTCCCCAGACATCCGGGACACCAGGAGCAGGCAGGAGTCCCCCTGCCGTCTTAGGAGAAGTTTGCACACACCAGGTTGCAAACTGCCAGCCCACGGGCCAGACCTGCTCCCTTGAGTCTGCTGTGGTTTGTGCTGTGTGCAAAGTTGTGGTGCTGAGGTTGAGATCTTCAGATACCACGGAGCTGTCGGGGCTTCTCTGGGCACAGGGGAAGGTGTGGCAGCACCAGGCCCCGGGGTCTGTGGCCGCAGTGGCTGCATGTGCTCAGACACGCCCCCGCCCTCTGCAGGTGCCCCCAGAACCCCTGGCTGGGAGAGGCTGAGGTTGGTTGGGCCAAGAACCTTTCCACGTGCAGTGTCTGAGACTCGGCCAGGTGATTCCCACTGACAGAGCCGCGCTGCTGGGTACTCAGAGCCCCAGAGGCCACAGGCATGAGGGACACAGGTGAGCCTGGACCTAGGCTGCCTTGGTGCTGGGTGCCCGCCCCTCCCCCACTGGGCCCCTGGCTCCCTGTGGAGCTGGGCCTCTGCCTCAGGCTCAGCTTGCATTCACTGCCTCAGCTCCACCCCTGCAGACCTGGGCTGTGGGCATTGTCCCCTCCTTCACAAACAGGGAAACTGAGGCCAAGAGGAAGAGCCAGGCCCCTCCCCAGTGAGCGGTTCCTCCCAGGCCCAGGTGGCTGCTGATTCCTGCCCACGCAGGGAGCAGCTGGGGCAGAGCCGGGGCGTCAGCATCGGGAGCAGCTGCCAGCCCTGGGCCCAGGGGCTCAGTGTGAGGAGACAGCTCCACCTGTGACAGAGGAACGTCCTTAGGCCAGTACATGGAGTGGAGTGTATCTGAGAAGAGCATCATACAACAACAATGATACCAGAACCAGGCAGCTCTGGGAATGGAGCAGGTTCTGAGGTGGCTCATCCAGGACAGGTGCACAGCACTGCTGGGCCACGGGAAGTGGGTGCAGAGATCAGCACCATGGCTCCAGGTCAGTCCCCAACCTGCAGGGCTGTCACGGCTGAACTAGTGAATTGCTAATTATTGAACTAGATACAGGGCCTTGTGCCACAGCCACAGCACAGGGCCTGGATGAAGCTGTCTGAGTTGGGTCTTGGGCCCAGTGCAGGTGCCTGGTCCAAGTCCATGTCTTCCTTGAATTTTATTTAGCACCTGATAAGGCTTTTCCGTGCAGAGGTAGAAAAGAGATATCTAGGTGACGTTTTATTAAATTAAGAATGTCTGAGTGCACAGACGTGTTTTAGGATCTCAGTCTGCAACTCCTTGTTGACCCGGGCCACTGTGCTGGGATGGTTCTTCTGGGCACCAGCAATGATGATATCTGGGGAGGCAGGGGGAGCCGGGCCTGGGGTGGAGCCTCAGAGTGCCTGCAGGTGCGTAGCCCGCGCCTCTCCTGGCCCCTGCGATGGGAAAGACTGAGCGACCTGGAGTGTCTGTGAGTTTCTGTGGAACCCAGATGAGCATGTCCAGCACCGTGGGGATGGGCCATTGCTGTGGGCAGCACCACCCAACCCACCCAGAACTCGGAGAGAACAGGGCCGCAGGGCAGGGGCAGCTCGGGGCTCTCATGGAGCCTGCGCGTCTCAGTGCTCCCCCTCAGGCTCAGAGCCCCCGGTGCTGTGGCTTTTCCACTCTGCAACTCACACCCGTGGCCTGGGACTCCCGGCTGCAGCCCGAGACCGAGAAAAACCCGGCGGCTGCTGGGTCCCTGGTACTGTGTGCTGCGGTCTGGGTCTGTGCCCGCTCCCAGCTCTCCTAGTTTCCTATGGGCAGACGGCCACCCCTGGGACTTGCCCGACACTGTCACAGGTGAGACCCTCCCCCTGACAGACACCTTCTGCTGCACTGCTCTCTTGCGTCATGTGCTTGGCTCCCAGGGAACCGTGGCTGGACTGGATTCTGAATCCTCTGGGGACCTTGATGGGCACACATGTGCCAGTGAGGTGGGGCTGGGGTTTCTGTTGGTTCTGGAAGCTCCCAGGTGGGTGGGGGACAAGGACCTCAGTCAGGCGTCCTCAGAGCCTCTGTGGATCCCTGCTGTGGACCATGAGAACCAAGAGGGCCCAGGTGGCTGGGTGGACGGAGACCCGGGAGCTGCCCCTTGCACAGGCGTCCACTGAACTGCTGCACACTAAGGGGGCGTGTAGCCCTGGCTGACACTGGCCCCTGCCCCCCGGGGTCCTCATGTCCACAGGGCGGCGTTGGGCTCTGTCAGACCTACTCGTGTGTGCAGGAAACTGCTCAGCACAGGGAATTCCTGGCCCGAGGCGTCTGTGACCAGGAGTGGGGAGCCCAGCACCCTGGGGCTCAGTGCCATAACGGGCTGTAGGGAGCCCACGAGCTGCCACTTCCACGTGGGTTTCTCTGCTTTGTTGGATGTGGCGCCCATTTCCCAGAAGGCCCCCACCATCGTGTTCACCACCTTCAGGAAGTGCCGGAACCCAGAGCCGGCCCTGCCAGCATTGGATCCTGCAGTCTGCAAGCGATGCCGGCCCCTGCAGCGACACGGCCCTGTCCATCAGTGAGGAGGCGCTGGCAGCACCTCCACCGCTCTGGCGGGTTGGGGTTGGCCCTCCAGCACTGAGGCAGACCTGTGGCTGTGGTGTGGGGGTGTGACTCAGAGTCCCCAGACCCTGGCCCATAGGGAGGACAAGGCAGACAGACAGGGTGCTGCAGCATGCCCTCCCTGGAGCAGCAGGAGCAGTGGCTGTGGGTGAAGCACGTCCTGCAGCTCACCACGGAGCACACCAGTGGCAGCGCTGTGGGCCCCAGGGACCATCAGAACAGGGCTCACTCCAAAGGCAGAGCTCAGCCCAGGCAGGCGGCAATGAACCTGGACCCAGTGCCCAGAGCCCTCAATAGCCAATGCCAGTCATAGCTCTATAGTTGGCAGAACAAGTCTGAGTCAAGGACAGAACCCTCAGCAGGTGTAGCTCCAGGGACACCACCACCTGCCATCAGGGTTACCATCCTGTTGCAGCCTGCGGGGACAGACGCTCAGCAGCTGACCTACCACAGGGTCACCGCAAAGCTAGGACTCGCCTGCCCTCGGCACTGACCTCATCCCAAGAGGCACAGCCACATCTGTCCGGCGAGAGCACCCATCAGGAGGGTGGAGCAGGGGGAAGAACAGGGCCAACAGCGGTCACAGCCCTGGGTGCTGACCAGGCAACCAGGGAGGGATCTGCTGCCACCTCTGCCCCTGGTCCTAGCGAGTTAGAACTTCAGAGTGGGCGTGTGTAAGGGAGGACACTGCACGGTGTCTGTGGTTGGGGGAGATTGGAGCCCTGGGGCTGACACTGTCAGGAGGGTGGCAGATGCTCACTGGCCATCAGGGGCAGAGTGGGGCCTTCCAGTGGTACAGGGACTCGGGCGAGGGACGTCGGGCCGTGGGTCAAGGTTCTGTCCTCACATCTGGCACCAGGTCTCCAGGCCATGTCCAGCCCTGATGCCAGGCCCAAGGGCAGGGGCAGTTTGAGTGCAGGGCCCAAGGCTCAGGGAGGCAGGGCACCAGGCCCCAGGTTGCCCTTTGAACTGGCTGCCTGGGGTGAGCGCCCCCTGCTGGGTCCCTGGAGAGGTGCTGTTGGGCAGTGCTGAGTGCAGGCCCAGGAGGGAGCAGGCACTGCTGAGCTGACCTTCTTGGCCCCTTCTCTGTACCTCTCTGTCCCTCCCCTGGGGGAGGCCTTGAACTGAATTTGGGGCTCTCTCCACTTCTCTGTCCTCAGGACACCCAGGAGCAGCCAGCAGAGCACCTGACACTCCCTGCGCTTGTCCTCTGCCCCTCCCACAGGGAACCCCCAGTGGTTGCTCGTGACCCTCTTCCCTTTCCTGGCCTATGGGCTCCACCCCAGGCCGGGACTGCTGCCTCCCTGGGTGTCCCATATTGATCCCGTATGGACCTGACCCACCCCCCCACGCTGGGAAATGGTGGTGGTCATCCTGCCTCCCAGGCTGGGGCCAGAGTGAGTGAAGTTATGGCTGTGAAGCTCCAGCAGTGGACGAGACCATAGGGGAGTCCTCAGGGCAGACAGAAGCTGTGCTGGGGTCTCTCCTGAGATCCGGGACTCCAGGTCCTATAGGGGCCCCCCTGCAGCCTCTGTAGGAAAAGGACTCCCCACCAGGTTGCACACTGGTGGCCTGTGGGATGGCCCAGGTCAGTCATGTTTGCTGCGGCTCCTGCTGTGCAGAGTTTGTGGTGCTAACTGGGGAACTTCTCTGTCTCCCTCTCTCTGTCCTTCTCTCTCTGCCTTCGAATAAATAAATAAATAAATCCCTTTAAAAAAAAAAAAAGTGGAGCAGCTGGACCTGAACAGACACTCGTACGGGACGCAGGCCCCGTGAGCCGTGGCTTTACAGCTCCGTCACAGCACCGCTGACTTGAGTGACAGAACATTTTATGTAGCGTCGCGATGCCAGTGACGCTGCACCATGGTTTGAGAGCGATCATTCAGGGGGTGAAGAGAAAGGAGTGGATACATTGAGTCTGCAAAAGGCAAAATTATGAAAGATGCTAATACTAGAAATGAAAAGGTTTTGAAATATCCTACAGGGTTTAATTTCTCAAAACAGTAATATCTCTCTCTTCAACCTGAGAAAGAATTTCTCTCTTTTTTTTAAAGTGGAAAGGTTCCTGTGCAAACCAGCAGAGGGCAGCACCGGCTGCGGTTTCCTGCTCTGACATCAGAAGGCACCACTGTGACGTCATGCCTGCTGCCTGCACAAAGCCTTGGCTGGGCCTGGGTTCTGTCATTTGCCCAGGAAGCGCTGTCCCGGGGACCTGGGGCTGGGAACAGCTGCCTGTTTGTTTTCTTGTTTTGTTTTTGTTCTTCAAGCTGCTGTTGTTTTGGTCCAATTTGTTTTTTCTTTTTGTGTTTTGATTATTTTGTTCTTTTTTCTATTTTATTTATTTTGATTTCCTCCAGTATTCGTATTCTTTTTCCCTTTCTTACTGATTTCCTTGGATATTTCATTTCTGTTTGGATTTTTTCTTCACTTTTTTCATTGGCTATTCTCTTGCTTGTGGTTGTTCTTTATATTTTCTCCCATTATTGGGTTTCCCTTTGTTCACTTTGAGTTTTTTTCTTATTTTTATTTCCTTTTTTTTTAAAATAAGACTGTGAGTCGTCTGCTTGGATTGTTATTACAGTGAAGGTTTATGAATTTTTTTCCTTATGATTTATTCCTTTTTTGTGTTTTCTCACTTTTAGCTGTTTCGATAGGGTCAATCTCAATTGTGAGTCCAGTTGAGTTCATTTATTTCCTGTTTTCTGTTGGTGATGTGAGCTAACTTTGTCCATTTTATGTTTTGAGTTCTGTTCATTAGATTTCTGTTTGTTTCATCTTCTTTTGTTCTCAAGGAGTCAGAGCCATGAGAGCTGATCTGTGTCAGCTGCTGGCTCAGGGTCTCCCAGACGTCAGCCCTGCTGACCCTTCCTGGGGGAGCCCTGGAGAGGGAGAGGAATCCGGAGGAAGAATCGGATCCTGCGGCTCCTGTTTGGTCAAATTTGTTTTTTCATTTTCCATTTTGATTGCTTTGTACTTTTTCTATTTTATTTTGTTTCCTGCCACCATTCATGTTCATTTTGTGTTTTCTCATTTAACATTTTATTCCACTAGAACATTCTCTGTTGTTGGTGCAGTGTAGTTGATTCAGTTCATGTTTTCTGTTGGTAACGGGAGCAGAGTGAGTTTGTTCATTTTTGTGTTTTGATTTCTGTTCATTTGATTTCTGTTGTTGCATTTTCATTTGTGCACCACTCGTCTCCCTTCCTGGGAGAGCCCTGGGAGAGGGAGAAGAATCCCAAGGCCAGAATTCCAACCTGGATGTGTACTTCCTGGGGCGGGGACTGACTGCCGGTCCCCCAAGCCCTCTGTGTCCCCAGTGGCTCCCGCGTCCCTCAGCAGAGCGGGGCAGGAGGTGTCCATGGCGGATCCTGGGGCCCGAGCTGAGAAGGCTGTCAGGTGGGACTGTGGTGTCCCCGGGGGCGGGGGGGGGGGAAGGGTTGTTACTTCGAGATTCAGCCTGCAGGGGACTCTCAGTTGGGGTCTCCCATGTCTGCAGGGGAGGGATGGTGGCAGTGTGTTCTCCTCTCTCCCCTGCACAGGTAACTGCTGCCCAGTCCGGGTGGCTCTACAAGGTTTAGGATCCAAAGAAGCCCCAGAAACCTGATCTGCACCAGCAAGAAGACTTCCTGTGGAAGGACCTCTTGGTGGTAAGGGACTCACCACAGGGGGGCGGGGTCACCCCAGACAGCCAGGGTGTCCATTGGCTTTGCATCGGTGTGCAGGAATGGAGCAGGTGCATAGGGGAGGGGGCGGGTGGGACTCACACTGATGCCCATGGGCCGTCCTTGGTCAGGGGAGAGTGCAGAGGGGCTGTGGGCTTCACCCCTGTGGTTTCTGGAGGCTCCAGCAGCATGAGCCATACCGCGTGGGCGCTGGCTGTGTGCAGCTCTGTACCAGGGTCTAAGGAGGGGAGAGGCCGCGGCAGCTCCTGACAGGCCCCAGGCTGCAGCAGCCGGGGGTCCCTCTCCTGAGACGTGGAGCCGAGGTCTCGGCACTGCTCGACCTTGCCCTCTGCCCCAGCCCTGGGCCAGGCAGTGTGGCCGAGCACCTAGGAGCATCCTCACCGCCATCCCATCCTCAGGACAGACAGCCTGCCCCGGGGTCTCCATGGGAGATGCAGCAGCTCCCACCTGGACAAGGGAGCACAGACGCTGGGCAGGTGGAGGTGGGGCTGCCAGGTGCAGGGAGACCGTGTCCTGGGCGTTTCTGTCCTCCCTGCAGGCCATGGCTCCTGTGTCGTAGGCCCCTGGCCCATTCCCCAGGGGCGTGGACGGAGGTGAGCGCTCTGCTCCTCTCTGAGACTCAGACGTCCGGGTCCACCCTCCTGAGAGCCCCTGACCTTCGAGTCGGGCCCTTCAGTCCTTGGAGCCTCACCGTGCCCCCCTGGGAGATGGGTGTCTCTGAGGGCCACAGTGGCCCATGAGTCTTGCACACAGGTCCTGCACGGTGCCTATGGGTGGTGAGCACGTGAGAGAGGGGACCGCTCTGTGGTTGCCAGCCTCGGAGGTCCCTGCCGTGAGCTGTAGACCAGGCCAGCAGCCGGGGCTGTGCTGGGGCCTGGCAGGGGCGCTGGCATCACTACAGCTCTGTGCTGCCAGCACTACCTCCCTGTGTCTGTCCTTGGTGGGCCGAGCCCCAGGGTGGGCATCTCCTCTGGCTTGGACGAGGCACCTGCCACCTGCCTGCTGGTCTGTGGCCTTGTCACCAGTTTGCCCTGCGGTCTCAATTGGACAGGAACCAGGGACCAGACCATGGCATGACAGGGCCATGTTCTCCCCTTGTCAGCTTGTCCCTGCCCCAGCTCTCTGACTTCTAATCCAGGGGGTCCTGGGGCGACCAAAGGGTCTACGTGGCAGATGCTGCAGCACAGCTATGTCTCTGGTGACCCAGGTCTCCCCACCTTCCACGGGAAGACGGACGCCAAGACTTCCAGCTTCAGAATCCTTGCCCCTGTGGTTTCCAGGAGTAGAGTGTCCTTCTTCCTCACTGCCCCAAGGACTTGACTCCGAGCTTCTCTGTCTGCCCCCAGGTCACCACGAGCGTCCACAGGAAGATGGACTCTGAGACGCCCAGCTCAGAATCCTCGCCCTTCCAGAAGAGGTGTTGAGTGTCCCTCTTCCTCGCTGCCCCCAGGACAGGACCCTGTGCCTTCTCTGGCTGCCCCCAGGACAGAACAATCTACCACCACGAGAAGGCCTCCTAGACCCCCACCTTCCGAAACCTCGCCCTTCAGGAACAGGTGTTGAATGTCCTTCATCCTCGCTGCAAACAGGATAGGACTCCGTGTCTTCTCTGAAATCCCCCAGGTCACCACGATTGTCCAAAGGAAGATGGACTCTGAGACGCCCAGCTTAGAATCCTCGCCCTTCCAGAAGAGGTGTAGAATGTCGCTCGTCCTCGCTGCCCCCAGGACAGGACCCCATGGGTTCCCTGGCTGCCCCCCAGGTCACCACAATCATTAAAGGAAGAAGCACTCCGAGATGCCCAGCTTTGGAATCCTCGCCCTTGCTGAAGAGGTACTGTTGTCCCTTGTCCAAGCTGCCCCAAGGACAGGACCCTGTGGCACCTCTGGCTGCCCCGATGATTGTCCACCGGAAGATGGACTCCAAAACGCCTAGCTTCAGAATCCTCGCCCTTCCTGAACAGGTGTTGAATGTCCTCTTCCTCACTGCCCCAAGGACGGGACCCCGTGGATTCTCTGTCTGCCCCCAGGTTACCACAACCGTCCACTGGAAGATGAACTCCAGGACGCCCAGCTTAGAATCCTCACCCTTCCAGAAGAGGTGTTGAATGTCCCTCGTCCTCGCTGCCCCAAGGACAGGACCCCTGTGGCTGCTCCGTCCCCGGGGAGCAGCTGCTGCCTGGGAAGAACCTCGTTGCCTCTGTTGCTGCCCATGGATTGCCTTGCACTACTGCCTCTGTGACTGCAAGTTAACTGATTTATGGTTTAAAGGAAATCCATTAGGTCAATAAATTGTGGCTGGAGAAACATGAAGGCCTCAGTGTTGGTTCGGGCACCTGTGCTCACACACGGGGAGCGGAGCGCTGGAGCCTGGAGGAGGCAGCTGGAGCCGTGCCCGGGCCTGGGCTGAGTCCCGGCTCCAGTGCCCACGGCTGCCACTGCCTTGGTTTCCCAGCCCCTGGGGCTGTTTCTGGCTCTGTCCAGGGGGTGTGAGTGACAGGAGCACCTGCCTCCAAGGAAGGCCCCGGAACAGCACCAGACTCCCCTGGCTGCTGGGTAGGGCTGGGTCCTTAGAGGCCTTGATGTCTGGTGGGGTTCTGGGAGCTGTCAGCCTCTGTGGGTCCTGGGCTGTGGGGGAGCTGGCTCCTTCCTGTGACCCCCACTGGCCTTTCCTTTGTCCTTGCCCCTTGTCTTTGCCTCTCTGTCCCTCCCCATTGGGAGCCCCCGAGGGCTCTCTCTCCCCTTCTCTGTCCTCTGTTCCTGTCCAGTCCAGGTGGCTGCTGTTCCTCTCCTGACCTGGGAGCTCTGGGGTCAGAGTCCTGGGTGTCAGCATCCGGGAGCAGATGCCAGGACCTGGCTCAGGGCTCAGGTTCAGAGACAAGTCTTTCCCGGGACTGAAGGAAGCTCCTTAGGCCAGGTGCATGGAGTGGAGTCCATCTGAGGATGGCATTATCACAGAGAAATGGTCACGAGTCAGGCAGCTCCCAGAACTGGAGCAGGTGCTGAGGTCCCCACTCCATGACAGGTGCCACAGCATTGCTGGAAAACAGGAAGTGAGGTGGGGAGATCAGCACCAGGGCTCCAGTTCAGTCCCACACCTGCCAGTCAGGCACTACTTAACTAGTTAATTGCTCACAGCCTAATTAGTGAACTGGATACAGGGCCTTGTGCCTCAGCCACAGCACAGTGCATGGATGAAGCCATCTGAGTTGGGTTTTGGGCGCAGTGCATGTTCCTTATTCAGTCCATGGCTTCCCATGAATTTTATTTAACATCTGGTAAAGCTTCCTGTGACGTTGTCTTCTGTCTAGAGGTAGAAAGAGGTGGCTGGGTGACGTTTAATTGAATTCTGAAATCGGAATACAAAGCCTTGTTTTAGAAACTCGGTTCTGCGACTCTAGTTGACCCTGGCCAGTGTACTGGGACGGCTGTTCCGGACAACCAATGACTGGATCTGGGCAGGCAGGGGGAGCCGGGCCCAGGGTGCAGCCTCAGAGCACCTGCAGGTGCTGAGCCCCCCTCTGCTGCCCCCAGATGGGAAAGACTGAGTGACCCAGGGTGTCTGTGAATTTCTGTGGAGTCCAGATGAGCGTGTCCAGCACCCGAGGGGATCCGCCCTCACCGTGGGCAGCACCACCCAGCCCGTCCAGAACTCGGAGAGAACAGGGCCGCAGGGCAGGGGCAGCTCGGGGCTCTCATGGAGCCTGCGCGTCTCAGTGCCCCCCCTCAGGGCTCAGAGCCCCCGGTGCTGTGGCTTTTCCACTCTGCAACTCGCACCCGTGACCTGGGACTCCCGGCTGCAGCCCGAGACCGAGAAGAACCCGGCGGCTGCTGGGTCCTGGGTCCTGGGGACTCGGTATGCACCTGCTCCCAGCTCTCCTGGTTTCCTACTTGGCAGAAGGCTGCCCCTGGGACTTGGCAGCTGCCATCACAGGTGAGCCCCTTCCTCTGACAGACCCCCTCCCCTGCACCCCTCCTTTGCACCCTCTCTTTGGCTCCCGGGAACTGTGGCATGACGATTCTGAATCCTCTGGGGACATTGCTGGATGCAGAGGTGGGGGAGAGGTGGGGTCTGGGATTTCTGGGTTCTGGAGGCTTCCATGTGGGGCAGGGGACAAGGACCTCTGTTAGGCGTCCTCAGAGCCTCTGCGAATCCCTGCTGTGGACTGTGAGAACCAAGAGGGCCCGCGTGGCTGGGTGGTGGGGCTCTGGGGGCTGCCCCTGACACAGGCGTGCTCTGACCAGCTGCACACTGAAGGGGCTGTGGCAGCGGGTGGCTCCTCGCACACCCCTCCGGGATTAGAACCACCTGCTGGCTGGAAGCCACAGAGTCCTGGGCATCTCCCCTTGAGGATCCAGGTGTTAAATATCAGGAATGTTTTCTATTGACTCGCAGAGGTCCCAGGAAACGTTGAACCTGGGCCCTGGGTAGTGTGCGGGTTATGTGGGGTGTGGTTTTGGGCACAGGGAAGAGTAGACGGGCTGTGGGCGTCCTCTTGGGGCAGGGGCAGCAGGACCCCTGATTAGGCCCCAGTTTTGTTTCTCCTTTGTCAAGCCCAGTCCCCTCTGACACCCACGTGGACTGCGGGGATCTCAGGAGAACGGGTGCTGCCGGGGCCTCGAGGTCCATGCGCAGCCCAAGGGAAGGCCTGAGCTCTGGGCTGCGCTGGTGGCCCGGGTGCTGTGACTCCTTTGCCCAGTTCTGGCAGGAGGGGCCGGGGCCATGGGCAGCAGAGAGGGAGTGAGGTTATGGCTGCGAAGCTCCCAGCAGTGGATGAGCCCATAGGGGATTCCTCAGGGCAGACAGAGGCTGTGCTGGGGTCTCCCCCGAGATCCGGGACACCAGGACCTGCAGGAGCCCCCCTGCAGTGTCTGTAGGAAAGGTTTCCCCACCAGGTTGCACACTGTGGCCTGTGGGATGGCCCAGGTCAGACATGTTTGCTGCGGCTCCTGCTGTGCACAGAGTTTGTGGTGCTAACACGGGGACCTTCTCTGTCTCCCTCTCTCTGTCCTTCTCTCTCTCTGCCTTCGAATAAATAAATAAATCCCTTTAAAAGAAAAAGTGGAGCAGCTGGTACATGAACAGACACTCGTACAGGACGCAGGCCCTGTGAGCCATGGCTTTACAGCTCCGTCACAGCACCGCTGACTTGAGTGATAGAACATTTGATGTAGCGTCACTGGCATCATGGTTTGAGGTGATCATTCAGGGGGTGAAGAGAAAGGAGTGGATACACTGAGTCTGCAAAAGGCAAAATTATGGAAGATGCTAAGATTAGAAATGAAAAGGTTTCGAAATATCCTACAGGGTTTAATTTCTCAAAACACTAATATCTCTCTCTTCAACCTAAGAAAGAATTTCTCTTTTCTTTTTTTTTTTAAAGTGGAAAGGCGCCTGTGCAAACCAGCAGAGGGCAGCACCTGCTGCGGTTTCCTGCTCTGACATCAGAAGGCGCCATTGTGATGTCATGCCCGCTGCCTGCACAAAGCCTTGGCTGGGCCTGGGTTCTGTCATTTGCTCAGGAAGCGCTGTCCCGGGGACCTGGGTCTGGGAACAGCTGCCTGTTTGTTTTCTTGTTGTGTTTTTTTTCTTCAAGCTGCTGCTGTCATTTCGGGAAAATTTGTTTTTCCTTTATCTCTTTTGATTGTTTTGTTCTTTTTTTCTATTTTATTTATTTTGATTTCTTCCAGTATTCGTATTCTTTTTCCCTTTCTTATTGATTTTCCTTAGATATTTCATTTCCATTTGGATTTTTTTTCTTCACTTTTTTCCTTGGCTTTCCTCTTGTTTGTGGTTGTTCTTTATATTTTCTCCCATTATTTGGTTTCCCTTTGTTCACTTTGAGTTTTTTTCTAATTTTTATTCCATTTTTTTAATAAGACTGTGAGTTGTCTGCTTGGATTTTTATTACAGCGAAGGTTTATGAATTTTTTTCTTTATGATTTATTCCTTTTTTGGGTTTTCTCACTTTTAACTGTTTCAATAAGGTTAGTCTCAGTTGTTAGACTAGTTGAGTTCACTTAGTTCCTGTTTTCTGTTGGTGATGTGAGCTGACTTTGTCCATTTTGTGTTTGATTTCTGTTCATTTGATTTCTGTTTGTTTCATCTTCCTTTGTTCTCAAGTTGTAGGAGCCATGAGAGCTGATCTGTGTCAGCTGCTGGCTCAGGGTCTCCCAGACGTCAGTCCTGCTGACCCTTCCTGGGGGAGCCCTGGAGAGGGAGAGGAATCCGGAGGAAGAATCGGATCCTGCTGCTCCCGTTTGGTCAAATTTGCTTTTTCTTTTTCCATTTTGATTACTTTGTCCTTTTTCTATTTTACTTTGTTTCCTGCCACCATTCATGTTCATTTTGTGTTTTCTTATTTTAACATTTTCTTCCATAGAACAGTCTCCTTGTTGGTGTGGTGTAGTGGATACAGTTCATGTTTTCTGTTGGTAACGGGAGCAGAGTGAGTTTGTTCATTTTTGTGTTTTGATTTCTGTTCATTTGATTTCTGTTGTTGCATTTTCATTTGTGCACCACTCGTCTCCCTTCCTGGGAGCCCCGGGAGAGGGAGAAGAATCCCGAGGCCAGAATCGCATCCTGGATGGGGACTTCCCAGGGGTGGGCCTGACTGCGGTCCCCCAAGCCCTCAGTGTCCCCAGTGGCTCCTGCGTCCCTCAGCAGAGCGGGGCAGGAGGTGTCCATGGCGGCTCCTGGATGAGCTGAGAAGGCTGTCAGGTGGGACAGGTGCTGTCTGCATGGGGGCGGGAGAAAGGGTTGTTACTGCGAGATGGAGCCTGCGGGGGACTCAGCTGTGGCACCTCTGTGTGCAGGGGAGCGGCAGTGGCAGTGCAGGCCCCCCTGTTCTGTGCACAGGGGCTCTACTGCCCTGTCTGCGGTGGCTCTACAAGGTTCAAGACCAAATAAGCCCAGAAACTTGATCTGCACCAGCAAGAAGACTTCCTGTGGAAGGACCTCTTGGTGGTAAGGGACTCACCCACAGAGGGGCGGGGTCACCCCAGACAGCCAGGGTGTCCTTTGGCTTTGCATCTGTGTGCAGGAATGGAGCAGGTGCATAGGGGAGGGGGAAGGACTCACACTGATGCCCATGGCCCTCCTTGGTCAGGGGAGAGTGCAGAGGGGCTGTGGGCTTCACCCCTGCAGGTTCTGGAGGCTCCAGCAGCATGAGCCATCCCGCGTGGGCTGGCTGTGTGCAGCTCTGTACCAGGGTCTAAGGAGGGGAGAGGCCGCGGCAGCTCCTGACAGGCCCCAGGCTGCAGCAGCCGGGGGTCCCTCTCCTGAGACGTGGAGCCGAGGTCTCGGCACTGCTCGTCCTTGCCCTGCTGCCCCAGCCCTGGGCCAGGCAGTGTGGCCGAGCGCCTAGGAGCATCCTCACCGCCATCCCATCCTCAGGGACAGACAGACTGCCCCGGGGTCTCCATGGGAGATGCAGCAGCTCCCACCTGGACAAGGGAGCGCAGACGCTGGGCAGGTGGAGGTGGGGCTGCCAGGTGCAGGGAGACCGTGTCCTGGGTGTTTCTGTCCTTCCTGCAGGCCATGGCTCCGTGCTGGAGGCCCCTGGCCCATTCCCCATGGGTGTGGACGGATGTGAGTGCATCTTCTCCTCTGAGACTCAGACGTCCGGGTCCACCCTCCTGAGAGCCCCTGACCTTCGAGTCGGGCCCTTCAGTCCTTGGAGCCTCAACATGCCCCCCTGGGAGATGGGTGTCTCTGAGGGCCACAGTGGCCCCATGAGTCTTGCATACAAGGTCCTTCACGGTGCCCGACGGGGGGTAAGCACGTGAGAGAGGGGACCCCTCTGTTTCTGCTGGGCTTGGAGGTCCCTGCCGTGAGCTGTAGACCAGGCCAGCAGCCGGGGCTGTGCTGGTGCTTGGCTGGGGCGCTGGCATCACTGCAGCTCTGTGCTGCCAGCACTGCCTCCCCGTGTCTGTCCTCGGGGGGCCGAGCCCCAGGGTGGGCATCTCCTCTGGCTTGAATGAGGCACCTGCCACCTCTCTGCTGGTCTGTGGGCTTTGTCACCAAAGTGCCCTTGGGTCTCAAAAGGTCAGGAACCAGGGACCAGGCCATGGCATGACAAGGCCGTGTTCTCCCCTTGTCAACTTGTCCCTGCCCCAGCCCTCTGACCTCTCAAATCCAAAAGGGTTGGGTCCACCAAAGGGTCTACACGGCAGATGCTGGGGCAGAGCTATGTCTCTGGTGACCCAGGTCTCCCCATCTCCCACGGGAAGACGCGCTCCAGGATTTCGAGCTCAGAATCCTTGCCCTAGTGGTCTCCAGGAGTAGAGTGTCCTTCTTCCTCGCTGCCCCAAGGACAGGACCCCGAGCTTCTCTGCCTGCCTCCAGGTTACCACGAGTGTCCACAGGAAGATGGACTCCGAGATGCCCAGCTCAGAATCCTCGCCCTTCCAGAAGAGGTGTTGAATGTCCCTCGTCCTCGCTGCCCCCAGGACAGGACCCTGTGGCTTCTCTGGCTGCCCCCAGGACCAAACGATCTACCACCACGAGAAGGACTCCTAGACCCCCAGCTTCCAAATCCTCGCCCTCTAGGAACAGGTGTTGAATGTCCTTCGTCCTCGCTGCAAACAGGAGAGGACCCCGTGTCTTCTCTGCCATCCCCCAGGTCACCACGATTGTCCACAGGAAGATGGACTCTGAGACGCCCAGCTTAGAATCCTCGCCCTTCCAGAAGAGGTGTAGAATGTCGCTCATCCTCGCTGCCCCCAGGACAGGACCCCATGGGCTCCCTGGCTGCCCCCCAGGTCACCACAATCATTAAAGGAAGAAGGACCTCGAGACGCCCAGCTTTGTTATCCTCGCCCTTGCAGAAGAGGTACTGAATGTCCCTTGTCCTCGCTGCCCCAAGGACAGGACCCTGTGGCACCTCTGGCTGCCCCGATGATCGTCCACCCGAAGATGGACTCCGAGACGCCTAGCTTCAGAAATCTCGCCCTTCATGAACTGGTGTTGACTGTCCTCGTCCTCATGCCCCAAGGACAGGACCCCGTGGCTTCTCTGTATGCCCCCAGGTTACCACAATCGTCACCTGAAGATGGACTCCGATCGCCCTGTTAGAATCCTCACCCTTCCAGAAAAGGTGTTAATGTCCCTCGTCCTCGCTGCCCCAAGGACAGGACCCCAGGGAGCAGCTGCTGCCTGGGAAGAACCTCGTTGCCTCTGTTGGTGCCCATGGATTGCCCTGCACTACTGCCTCTGTGCCTAGACTTAACTGATTTATGGTTTAAGAGAAATCCATTAGGTCAATAAATTGTGGCTGGAGAAACATGAAGGCCTCAGTGTGGGTTCGGGCACCTGTGCTCACATACCGGGGAGCTGGGCGCTGGGAGCCTGGAGGAGGCAGCTTTGAGCTGCGCCCGGGGCCTGGGCTGAGTCCCGGCTCCTGTGCCCGTGGCTTCCACTGCCTTGGTTTCCCAGCCCCTGGGGCTCTGTTTCTGGCTCTGTCAAGGGGGTGTGAGTGACAGGAGCACCTGCCTCCAAGGAAGCCCCCGGAACAGCACCAGACTCCCCTGGCTGCTGGTAGGGCTGGTCCTTAGAGGCCTTGATGTCTGGCGGGGTTCTGGGAGCTGTCAGCCATCTGTGGGTCCTGGGCTGTGGGGGAGCTGGCTCCTTCCTGTGACCCTCACTGGCCTTTCCTTTGTCCTTGCCCCTTCTCCTTGCCTCTCTGTCCCTCCCCTGTTGGAGGCCCCAAGCCTGATTTGGGGCTCTCTCTCCCCTTCTCTGTCCTCTGTTCCTATCCAGTCCAGGTGGTCGCTGTTCCTCCCCTGACCTGGGAGCCCCGCGGTCAGAGCCCTGGGCCTCAAGCTTCCGGGAGCAGATGCCAGGACCTGGCTCAGGGCTCAGGTTCAGAGACAACTCTTTCCCGGGGCTGAAGGAAGCTCCTTAGGCCAGGTGCATGGAGTGGAGTCCATCTGAGGACAGCATTTTCACAGAGAAATATGTTCACGAGTCAGGCAGCTCCCAGAACTGGAGCAGGTGCTGAGGACCCCACTCCATGACAGGTGTGAGAGCTTTCCTGGACAACAGGAAGTGAGGTGGGGAGATCAGCACCAGGGCTCCAGTTCAGTCCCCACACCTGCCAGTCGGGTACCTCTTAACTGGTTAATTGCTCACTGCCTCATTAATGAACTGGATACCGACACTAGTGCCACCAGCGACAACACAGTGCCTGGATGAAGCTGTTTAGGTTGGGTCTTGGGCCCAGTCAAGGTCCTGGCCAAGTCCGTGATTCCAGTGAATTTATTTAGCTCCTGGTAAGGCTTCCCGAGACGCTGTTCTTCCTTTTAGAGATAGAAGAGGTGGCTGGGTGAGCTTTTAATTGAATTATGAATGTCCGAGCGCAAAGCCGTGTTGGAGGATCAAAGTTCGCAACTCCTTGTTGACCCTGGCCGATGACCTGTGACAAAAGGAACTTCCTTAGGCCAATTACATTGCGTGGTGTTTGAGAAGAGCATAAAATACAAATGATACAAGAATCGTCAGCTCCCAGAACTGGAGCCGGTTCTGAGGTCTCTAGTAAATGACAGGTGCACAGCATTACTGGAAACCGGGACGTGCGGTCCAGAAATCAGCACCAGGCTCCAGTTCAGTCCCCACACCTGCCGGTCGGTCACAGCTCAACTAGCTAATTGCTCACAGCCTAATTAGTAAACTCGATAGTGGGCCTTTTGCAGCCCACCACAGCACAGCGCCTGGATGAAGCTGTCTGAGTTGGGTCTTGGGCCCAGTGCTGGTGCCTGGTCCAAGTCCATGATTCTCATGAATTTTATTTAACACCTGGTAGGGCTTCCCATGACGCTGTTCTTCTGTCCAGAGGTAGAAAGGAGGTGGACTAGGTAACGTTTAATTGAATTATCAATGTCCGAGCACAAAGCTGTGTATTAGGATCTAGGTTCTGTGGCTCCTTGTTGACCCGGGCCACTGTGCTGGGATGGTTGTTCCGGGCGCCACCAATGACTGTAACCAGAGAGGCAGGGGGAGCTGGGCCCAGGGTGGAGCCTCAGAGCGCCTGCAGGTGCTGAGCCCGCCCCGCTCTTGGCCCTGGAGGGGAAAGATTGAGCGACCCAAGGTGTCTGTGCGTTTCTGTGGAGCCCAGAGCAAGCGTCCAGTACCATGGGGATGCGCCCTCGCCGTGGGCAGCACCACCCAGCCCGCCCAGAACTCGGAGAGAACAGAGCCGCAGGGCAGGGGCAGCTCAGGGCCTGTGCGTCTCAGTGCTCCCCCTCAGGGCTCAGAGTCCCAGGTCACAGGTGAGCCCCTCCCCCTGACAAGCCCTCCCCCTGCACTGCTGTCTGTGCCCTGTGTTTGGCTCCCAGGGAACCTTGGCTGGAACGGATTCTGAATCCTCTGGGGACCTTACTGGGTGCACAGGTGCGGGTTAGGTGGGGTCTGCGATTTCTGGGGTTCTGGAAGCTTCCATTTGGGGCAGGGGACAGGAACTCCGTCAGGAATCCTCAGAACACGGTGTGGATCCCTGCTGTGGTCTCTGAATCAAAATGACCCAGGTAGCTGGGGGGATGGAGCACCGGGAGCTGTCCTTGCACAGGCGTCCACTGCCCAGCTGCACACTAAGGGGGCGTGGTAGAGGGTGGCTCCTCCCACACTCACCCTGGGATTAGAACCACCTGCTGGCTGGAAGCCACAGAATCCTGGGCATCTCCCTGGGGAGTTTCAGGTGTTCAATATGAGGAATATTTTATATTGACTTGCCTGGCATGAAACGTGGAGCCTGGGCCTTGGTTAGGGTGGGGGGATTTCAGGGGTGTGAGGTTGTCCATGGCTAGGAGCAGGCCTGGGGCTGTGGGTGTCCTCTTGGGGCAGGAGCAACAAGACCTTTGATTAGGCCCCAAGTTTGGTTCTGCCTTGGCAAAGCCCAGTCCCCTCCATACCCAAACATGGACGTGGGGGGGCCTCAGGAGAACGAGTGCCTGCTGGGTTCAAGTGTAGTGCCAGCCCGAGGGAAGCCCAGAGTGAGCTCTGGGCTGAGCTGGTGGCCCGGGTGCTTGGGACTCCTCCGCCCAGGGCTGGCAGGAGGGGCCAGGGCCACGGCCAGCAGACAGAGGGAGGGAGAAGGGGCTTCCTGGGGACCTGGTGGGCTCTGGCTCTGGCCATGGGCATGAGGTCCTGACCTAGTAGGCTGCAGCTCCTCCAGGCAGGGAGCCGACACAGCACAGCCCTCCTGAACTGTGCTGCCGGGTGCTCATCTCTGCAGGGCGGCCTCAGCCAGCTTGTGTGTGCAGGAAACTGCTCAGCACAGGGAACGCTTGGGTCCGAGGCGTCCATGAGCAGGAGGTCGGGGAGCCCAGCACCCCATAAAGGGCTTTAGGGAGCCCACGAGCTGCCACTTCCACGTGGGTTTCTCTGCTTTGTTGGATGTGGCACCCATTTCCCAGAAGGCCCCCACCATCGTGTTCACCGCCTTCAGGAAGCGCCGGG
This sequence comes from Oryctolagus cuniculus, assembly GCF_964237555.1. Classification (NCBI taxonomy): domain Eukaryota; kingdom Metazoa; phylum Chordata; class Mammalia; order Lagomorpha; family Leporidae; genus Oryctolagus; species Oryctolagus cuniculus. The sequence continues at coordinate 103,697,497 of NC_091441.1, forward strand.
ACCCCGAGCCGGCCCTGCCAGCGTCGGATCCTGCAGTCTGCATGTGATGCCGTAAACATGCAGCGACCCGGCGCTGTCCATCAGTGAGGAGGCGCTGGCAGCACCTCCACCGCTCTGGCAGGTTGGGGTTGGCCCTCCAGCCCAGAGGCAGACCTGTGGCTATGGCTTGGGGGCGTGGCCCAGACCCCCCAGGCCCTGGCCCATGAGGAGGACAAGGCAGAGAGACCCGGTGCTGCACAGCGCCCTCCAGGAGCAGAGGAGCAGTGGTTGTGGGTGGAGCACCTCCCACTGCTCACCACGGAGCCCCCCAGGGCAGCTCTGTGCACCTCTGTCACTGCTCAATGCAAACTCCAAAGGCAGAGCTCAGCCCAGGCAGGCAGCAATGAACTTGGCCCACATTGCCCTAGGACTCAACAACCAATGCCAGTCATAGCTCTATAGTTGGCAGAACAAGTCAGAGTCAGGGACGGAACCCTCAGCAGGTGCACCTTCAGGGACACCAACACCTGCCATCAGGGTCACCATCCTGTGACAGCCTGCGGGGATAGTTGCTAAGCAGCTGACCCACCACAGGGTGACGGCAGAAGCTAGGACTCGCCTGCCCTCGGCACTGACCTCATCCCAAGAGGCACAGCCAATCCATGAGGGGCGAGCAACACACCAGGAGGGTGGAGCAGAGGGAAGAACAGGCCCAACAGCAGTCACAGCCCTGGGCACTGCAGCAGAAGGGAGGGCTCAGGGCTCTCCCCGCTCAGGGTCTGAACCCCTGGTTCTGTGGCTTTTCTACCGTGGAGCTCGCACCAGTGGGCCCAGAACTGATGGCTGCAGCCTGAGACCCAGAAGGACCCCAGCGTCTCCTGGGTCCTGGTCCAGTGGGCTCCGTCTGTTCTGGTTTCCCACCTCACAGACCTTGGCCGCTCCTGGGACTTGGCAGCCACCATCACAGGTGAGCCCCACCCTCACACACCCCTTCCCTGCCCCTCTCTGTGCTGTGGGTCTGACTCCCTGGAGAACCATTTCTGGAGCAGATTCTGGTTCCTCTGGGGACCTTCTCTGGCACACTGGTGAGGAGAGGGTGGGGCTAGGATTTCTGTGGTTTGGAAGCTTCCATGTGGGGCAGGCGTCAAGGGCCTCAGTTTGCCGTCCTCAGAGCGATCTCCAGATCCTTTCTATGGACTGTGAGACCCAAGATGGTCCACGTGGCTGAGTGTGCAGAGCCCCAGAGCTGCCCCTTGCACAGGCATCCACTGCCAGCTGCCACACTAACGGGGCCGTGGTAGTGGGCGGCTCCTCCTACACTCGCCCCGGGATTAGACCCACCTGCTGGCTGGAAGCCACAGAGGCCTGGTATCCCCCTGGGAGATTCAGGTGTTAAGCATTCGGAATACTTTGTATTGACTCACCCGGGTCCCAGGGACTGTTGAGCCTGGGCCTGCACTGGTGTGGGGGTTTTATGGGAGAGGAGTTTGGGCACAGCTCAGAGCCGGCCTGGAGCAGACGTGTCCTCCAGAGGCAGGGGGCAGGACCTCGGAGCAGGTCCCCAATCTGTTTCTGCCTTTTCTTGCTAAACACCTGCAGACACCCACGTGTGGACTTGGGGAGCTCTGGGGAGAATAGTTGCCTGCCCAGTCTACAAGGTCCCAGGCCGGGCTGAGGGAGTGCGCTCTGGGCTGAGCTGGTGGCCCGGGTGCTGGTGACTCCTCAGCCCAGTGCTGGCAGGAGGGGCCAGGGCCATGGGCAGCAGACAGAGGGAAGGAGAAGGGGCTTCCTGGAGGCACTGTGGGCTCTGCTCTGGCCGTGGGCGTGTGGTCCCGCCCTGGCAGGCTGCAGCTCCTCCAGGGTGGGGGCAGACACAGCACCACCCTGGCTGACTCCTGCCCCCCACCCCAGGGTCCTCATCTCCAGAGGGGCGGCCTCGGCCTCTGCCAGCACCCGCACGTGTGTGCAGGAAACTGCTCAGCGCAGGGCACGCCTGGGCCCGAGGCGTCCAGGACCAGGAGGTGGGGAGCCCAGCACCCTGGGGCTCAGTGCTCTGAGGGCTCCGGGGACTCCCACTAGAGGAACCAGGTGATGTCAGCTCCCAGAGTCTGTTGCCTGGACAGCGTGTGGGTGCTGCTCTTGGAGACCCGTGTGGAGTGTGCCTCGTCCTCACTGCCCCAGGCACAGGACCCCATGGCTTCTCCGTCCCCCGGGGAGCAGCTGCTGCCTGGGAAGAACTTGTAACCCTGTATGGGTGCTCACGGATGTCCCTGCCAGGTTTGTAATTTATGACAGATGTCATGTCGATAAATGTGCATGGAAAATCGTCAGGACTCAGTGTCGGTTACGGGCACCTGTGACCACACATGGGAGTTGGAGCACTGGGAGCCTGGAGGAGGCAGCTTGGAGCCGCGCCCGGACCTGGGATGAGTCCCGGCTCCAGTGCTGGCTGCTGCCACTGTCTCAGTTTCCCAACCCCTGGGTCTCTGTTTCTAGGCTCTGTCAAGCTTGCATGAGCAATAGGAGCCCCTGCCATGGAGGGTGGCCCCCCCACCCCGGGAGGCACCCAGAATAGTTCCCAACTCTCCTGAGCTCCTGAGTGGTGCTGGGTCCTTAGGGGCCATGTGCAGCCTGGGCGGGGTTCTGGGAGCTGTCAGCCTCTGTGGTCCTGGGCTGTGGGGGAGCTGGCTCCTTCCTGTGACCCCCACTGGCCTTTTCTTTGTCCTTGCCCCTTCTCCCTGCCTCTCTGTCTCTCCCCTGTTGGAGGCCCCGAGCCTGATTTGGGGCTCTCTCTCCCCTTCTTTGTCCTCAGGGAGACCCAGGAGCAGCCAGGCCGGGAGCACCTGCACCTCCCAGAGTTCCCTCTTGTTCTCCTACACAGGGAAGCCCCAGTGCCTACTGTGGCCGTCTTCCCTTTCCTGGCCTATGAACTCCACCCCAGGCCGGGACTCCTGCCTCCCTGGGTGTCCCATATTGATTTCGTGTGGACCTGACCACTCCCCCACGCTGGGATATGGTGGTGGTCATCCTGCCTCCCAGGGCTGGGGCCAGAGTGAATGAGGTTATAGCTGCGAAGCTCCCAGCAGTGGACGAGACCATAGGGGAGTCCTCAGAGCAGACAGAGGCTGTGCTGGGGTCTCCCCCGAGATCCGGGACACCAGGTCCTGCAGGAGCCCCCCACCCCCTGCATGTTGCAGTGGATTCGTTTCTGGGAGGAGGAGCACGGTGGGGGCAAGAGGCACAGAGTCACCACACAGACCCTGGGTGTTGGGTGAGAGCAGGCCTGAGAGAGGCAGCCTGCAGACTCCTATATTTCAGGTGCCACAACAGCTTATATAGCCAAGGCAGCCAATCCGGTCAAGGGGCAGTCTATGCCCTAACCAATCACAGCCTGTAGAGAGGCAGTTTCTGATGCCATCCAATCACAGCCTGTTGGCAGGCTGACTCCGCTGTCATGTGATTTTCACAACCATCCAATCACAGCCTGTTGTCTGGCAGACTCCGCTGTCATGTGTTTTTCGTAAGCATCCAGTCACAGCCTGTTGCCCGTGGCCATCTTGGCCTGGCCTTCTCAGTCCACCACACTGCAGGCTCTGTAGGAGAGGTTTCCCCACCAGGTTGCACACTGTGGCCTGTGGGATGGCCCAGGTCAGTCATGTTTGCTGTGGGTTTTGTGTACAGAGTTTGTGGTGCTGACATTTCTGTCTCCTCTGTCTCCCTCTCTCTGTCCTCTCCGTCTATTTGCCTTCGAATAAGTAAGCAAATCCTTTTAATCAAAGAAGTGAGCAGCTGGGACCTGTACAGACACTCACACGGGACGCAGGCCCGTGAGCCGTGGCTTTACAGCTCCATCACAGCACTGCTGACTTGAGTGACAGAACATTTGATGTAGTGTTGCGATGCCAGTGGCGCTGCACCATGGTTTGAGGCGATCATTCAGGGGGTGAAGAGAAAGGAGTGGATACATTGAGTCTGCAAAAGGCAAAATTATGAAAGATGCTAAGAATAGAAATGAAAAAGTTTGAAATATCCTACAGGGTTTAATTTCAAAACACTAAAATCAAACCCTCTCTCAACCTGAGAAAGAATTTCTCATTTCTTTCTTTTTTTAAGTGGAAAGGTTCCTGTGCAAACCAGCGTGGGGCAGCACCTGCTGTGGTTTCTGTAGGACCCCAAAAGCGGTGTCCTCTTGTGACGACCCCAGAAACACAGACTCCGGACCAGACGATGCAATAGAACAGGAGGTAATTTTATTTCATTTGTACAAATGGGCCCCCTACTGCTGCAAGCAGCAAGCAAGCGAGAGGAGCCCCGAGCAGCTATCTCACACAGCTTTTAAAGGGCAAAACCACAAAATTAACATATTATAGGCTGGCGTAAGTTCATTGGATAATTTTCAGTAGCGGGCCTTGTATGGCAGTCTAAAAGTGGTAATGTCGGTGGAAAAGTACTAGGTCAAAGGGATACATTAGGGGAGGGGGTTTCTAGGAGAGAGGAATAGGTTGCTACGTGCCTTGCAGCTTTCTTTGTTAACCTTGAGCAAGCGTAGGGAAGGGGCTTATCTACAAGGCAGGTGTTCTGTGTATCTCTGGTTAGTAGCTGACTGCTTTCTCTGTGAACCGGTTTACTCCCCATTTCCCAAGGCCGTCTCTGGAATGGTTTGTCTCAGGAGCCCCATTTTTTTATGGTGGCTCTTGGCTCCTTTCAGTTTCCTACTCTGACATCATAAGGCACCATTGTGACGTCATGCCCGCTGCCTGCACAAAGCCTTGGCTGGGCCTGGGTTCTGTCATTTGCCCAGGAAGCGCTGTCCCGGGGACCTGGGGCTGGGAACAGCTACCTGTGTTTCACTTGTTTGGTTTTTGTTCTTCAAGCTGCTTTTTTTTGGTCAAATTTGTTTTTTCTTTTTCTGTTTTGTTTATTTTTTTTTCCTATTTTTTTCCTCCAGCATTCATAGTCTTTTTCCCTTTCTTATTGATTTTCCTTGGATATTTCATTTCCATTTGTATTTTTTCTTCATTTTTTTCCTTGGCTTCCCCCTTGTTTCTGGTTGTTCTTTATATTTTCTTACATTTTGGGTTTCCCTTTGTTCACTTTGAGTTTTTTCTCATTTAATTCCCTTTCTTTAATAAGACCGTGAGGCCGTCTGCTTTGGTTGTTATACAGTTCAGTTTCTTGGGATTTTTTTCTTTATGGTTTATTATGTATTTGTGTTTTCTCACTTTTAACTGTTTTGATAGGGTTAGTCTCAGTTGTGAGTCTAGTTGAGTTCATTCAGTTCCTGTTTTCTGTTGGTGATGTGAGCTGACTTTGTCCATTTTGTGTTCTGATTTCTGTTCATTTGATTTCTGTTGGTTTCATCTTCTTTTGTGCTCAAGTTGTCTGAGCCGTGAGAGCTGATCTGTGTCAGCTGCTGGCTCGGGGTCTCCCAGACGTCAGCCCTGCTGACCCTTCCTGGGGGAGCCCTGGAGAGGGAGAGGAATCCGGAGGAAGAATCGCATCCTGCTGCTCCTGTTGGGTCAAATTTGTTTTTCTTTTTCCATGTTGGTTACTTTGTACTTTTTCTATTTTGTTTCCTGCCACCATTCATGTTCATTTTGTGTTTTCTCATTTTAACATTTTCTTCCATAGAACAGTCTCCTTGTTGGTGTGGTGTAGTACACACAGTTCATGTTTTCTGTTGGTAATGGGAGCAGAGTGAGTTTGTTCATTTTTGTGTTTTGATTTCTGTTCATTTGATTTCTGTTGTTGCATTTTCATTTGTGCACCACTCGTCTCCCTTCCTGGGAGCCCCGGGAGAGGGAGAAGAATCCCGAGGCCAGAATCGCATCCTGGATGGGGACTTCCCGGGGCGGGGACTGACTGCGGCCCCTTAAGCCCTCTGTGTCCCCAGTGGCTCCCGCGTCCCTCAGCAGAGCGGGGCAGGAGGTGTCCATGGCGGCTCCTGGACGGAGCTGAGAAGGCTGTCAGGTGGGACAGGTGCTGTCTGCACGGGGGCGGGAGAAAGGGTTGTTACTGCGAGGTTCTGCCTGCAGGGGACTCTGTTGGGGTCTCCCATGTTTGCAGGGGAGGGGTGGTGGCAGTGCGGGCCCCTCTCTCCCCTGCACAGGTAACTACTGCCCAGTCCGGGTGGCTCTACAAGGTTTAGGATCCAAAGAAGCCCAGAAACCTGACCTGCACCAGCAAGAAGACTGCCTGTGGAAGGACCTCTTGGTGGTGAGGGACTCATCCACAGAGGTGCGGGGTCACCCCAGACAGCCAGGGTGTCCATTGGCTGTGCATCTGTGTGCAGGAATGGAGCAGGTGCATAGGGGAGGGGGGAAGGACTCACACTGATGCCCATGGCCCTGCTTGGTCAGGGGAGAGTGCAGAGGGGCTGTGGGCTTCTCCCCTGCAGGTGCTGGAGGCTCCAGCAGCATGAGCCAACCCGCGTGGGCTGGCTGTGTGCAGCTCTGTACCAGGGTCTAAGGAGGGGAGAGGCCGCGGCAGCTCCTGACAGGCCCCAGGCTGCAGCAGCCGGGGGTCCCTCTCCTGAGACGTGGAGCCGAGGTCTCGGCACTGCTCGACCTTGCCCTCTGCCCCAGCCCTGGGCCAGGCAGTGTGGCCGAGCACCTAGGAGCATCCTCACCGCCATCCCATCCTCAGGACAGACAGCCTGCCCCGGGGTCTCCATGGGAGATGCAGCAGCTCCCACCTGGACAAGGGAGCGCAGACTCGGGGCAGGTGGAGGTGGGGCTGCCAGGTGCAGGGAGACCGTCTCCTGGGCGTTTCTGTCCTTCCTGCAGGCCATGGCTGCTGTGCTGTAGGCCCCTGGCCCATTCCCCATGGGCGCAGACGGAGGGGAGGGCATCTGCTCCTCTCTGAGACTCAGACGTCTGGGTCCCGTCCCTCCTGAGAGCCCCTGACCTTCGAGTCGGGCCCTTCAGTCCTTGGAGCCTCAACGTGCCCCCCTGGGAGATGGGTGTCTCTGAGGGCAACAGTGGCCCCATGAGTCTTGCACACAAGGGCCTGCACGGTGCCTGACGGGCGGTGAGCACGTGAGAGAGGGGACCCGTCTGTGGCTGCCGGGCTCGGAGGTCCCTGCCGTGAGCTGTAGACCAGGCCAGTAGCCGGGGCTGTGCTGGGCCCTGGCAGGGGTGCTGGCAGCCCTACAGCTCTGTGCTGCCAGCACTGCCTCCCCGTGTCTGTCCTTGGGGGGCCGAGCCCCAGGGTGGGCATCTCCTCTAGCTTGGACGAGGCATCTGCCAGCTCCATGCTGTTCTGTGGCCTTGTCACCATTCAAACTTCCCTGGGGTGTCACAGGGACAGGAACTAGGGACCAGGCCATGGCATGACAGGACCGTGTTCTCCCCTTGTCAGCTTGTCCCTGCCCAGCCCTCTGACCTCTCTAATCCAAGAGGGCCCTGGGGTGACCAAAGGGTCTACATGGCAGATGCTGCAGCAGAGCTATGTCTGTGGTAACCCAGGTCTCCTCGAACTTCCACGGGAAGACAGATGCCAAGATCCAGCTTCAGAATCCTTCCATCTGTGCTCTCCAGTGTTGAATGTCACTTATCCTCGCTGCCCCAAGGACAGGACCATGTAGCTTCTCTGGCTGCCCCCACGTCACCACGAGCATCCACTGGAAGATGGACCCTGAGACACCCAGCTTAGAATCCTCGCCCTTCCCGAACAGGTGTTGAATGTCCCTCGTCCTCGCTGCCTCAAGGACAGGACCCTGTGGCTCCTCTGTCCCCGGGGAGCAGCTGCTGCCTGGGAAGAACTTCGTTGCCTCTGTTGCTGCCCATGGATTGCCCTGCAGTACTGCCTCTGTGCCTGCAAGTTAACTGATTTTTAAGTTTAAAAGAAATCCATTAGATCAATAAATAGTGGCTGGAGAAACATGAAGGCCTCAGTGTGGGTTTGGGCACCTGTGCTCACACACGGGGAGCGGAGCGCTGGGAGCCTGGAGGCAGCTTGGAGCCGCGCCCGGGGCCTGGGCTGAGTCCTGGCTCCAGTGCCCGTGGCTGCCACTGCCTTGGTTTCCCACCCCCTGGGGCTCTGTTTCTGGCTCTGTCAAGGGGGTGTGAGTGACAGGAGCACCTGCCTCCAAGGAAGCCCCCGGAACAGCACCAGACTCCCCTGGCTGCTGGTAGGGCTGGGTCCTTAGAGGCCTTGATGTCTGGCGGGGTTCTGGGAGCTGTCAGCGTCTGTGGGTCCTGGGCTGTGGGGGAGCTGGCTCCTTCCTGTGACTCCCACTGGCCTTTCCTTTGTCCTTGCCCCTTCTCCTTGTCTCTCTGTCCCTCCCCTGTTGGAGGCCTCAAACCTGATTTGGGGCTCTCTCTCCCCTTCTTTGTCCTCTGTTCCTATCCAGTCCAGGTGGCCTCTGTGCCTCCCCTGACCTGGGAGCCCTGGGGCTCAGAGCCCTGGGCGTCAGCATCCGGGAGCAGATGCCAGGACCTGGCTCAGGGCTCAGGTTCAGAGACAACTCTTTCCCGGGACTGAAGGAAGCTCTTTAGGCCAGGTGCATGGAGTGGAGTCCATCTGAGGACAGCATTATCACAGAGACATGTTCATGAGTCAGGCAGCTCCCAGAACTGGAGCAGGTGCCGAGGACCCCACTCCATGACAGGTGTGAGAGCTTTGCTGGACAACAGGAAGTGAGGTGGAGAGATCAGCACCAGGGCTCCAGTTCAGTCCCCACACCTGCCAGTCAGGCACCTCTTAACTGGTTAATTGCTCACTGCCTCATTAATGAACTGGTTACCGACACTAGTGCCACCAGCGACAGCACAGTGCCTGGATGAAGCTGTTTAGGTTGGGTCTTGGGCCCAGTGCAGGTCCTGACCAAGTCCGTGATTCCAGTGAATTTCTTTAGCACCTGGTAAGGCTTCCCGAGATGCTGTTCTTCCTTTTAGAGATAGAAGAGGTGGCTGGGTGAGCTTTTAATTGAATTATCAGCGTCCGAGTGCAAAACTGTGTTGGAGGATCAAAGTTCGCGACTCTTGTTGACCCTGGCCGATGACCTGTGACAAAAGGAACTTCCTTAGGCCAATTACATTGCGTGGTGTTTGAGAAGAGCATAAAACACAAAGGATACAAGAATCGGGCAGCTCCCAGAACTGGAGCCGGTTCTGAGGTCTCTAGTAAATGACAGGTGCACAGCATTACTGGAAACCGGGACGTGCGGTCCAGAAATCAGCACCATGCTCCAGTTCAGTCCCCACACCTGCCGGTCGGTCACAGCTCAACTAGCTAATTGCTCACAGCCTAATTAGTAAACTCGATAGCGGGCCTTTTGCAGCCGACCACAGCACAGCGCCTGGATGAAGCCGTCCTGGCATGAAACCTGGAGCCTGTACCTTGGTTAGGGTGGGGGGATTTCAGGGGTGTGAGGTTGTCCGTGGCTAGGAGCAAACCAGGGACTGTGGGTGTCCTCTTGGGGTAGGAGCAACAAGACCTTTGATTAGGCCCCAAGTTTGGTTCTGCCTTGGCAAAGCCCAGTCCCCTCCATACCCAAACATGGACGTGGGGGGGCCTCAGGAGAACAAGTGCCTGCTGGGTTCAAGGTGTAGTGCCAGCCCGAGGGAAGCCCCAGAGTGCGCTCTGGGCTGAGCTGGTGGCCCGGGTGCTTAGGACTCCTCCACCCAGGGCTGGCAGGAGGGGCCAAGGCCACAGCCAGCAGACAGAGGGAGGGAGAAGGGGCTTTCTGGGGCCCGGGTGGGCTCTGGCTCTGGCCTTGGGCGTGCGGTCCTGACTTAGCAGGCTGCAGCTCCTCCAGGCAGGGAGCCCACACAGCACGGCCCTCCTGAACTGTGCTGCCGGGTGCTCATCTCCTCAGGGGGGCCTTGGCCAGCGCGTGTGTGCAGGAAACTGCTCAGCACAGGGCACACCTGGGCCCGAGGCATCCATGACCAGGAGGTCGGGGAGCCCAGCACCCTGGGTCTCAGTGCCATAAAGGGCTATAGGGAGCCCACAAGCTGCCACTTCCACGTGGGTTTCTCTGCTTTGTTGGATGTGGTGCCCATTTCCTGGAAGGCCCCTACCATCGTGTTCACGGCCCTCAGGAAGCGCCGGGACCCTGAGCCGGCCCTGTCCAGTATCGGATCCTGCAGTCTCACGCGATGCCGTCCACCTGCAGTGACACAGCCTTGTCCATCAGTGAGGAGGCGCTGGCAGCACCTCCACCGCTCTGGCGGGTTGGGGTTGGCCCACCAGCCCTGAGGCAGACCTGTGGCTGAAGCACGGGGGCGTGGCCCAGACCCCCCAGGCCCTGGCCCATGAGGAGGACAAGGCAGACAGACCCGGTGCTGCACAGCGCCCTCCAGGAGCAGAGGAGCAGTGGATGTGGGTGGAGCACCTCCCTCTGCTCACCACAGAGCCCCCCAGGTCAGCTCTGTGCACCCCTGTCACTGCTCAAAGCTCACTCAAGAGGCAGAGCTCAGCCCAGGCAGGCAGCAATGAACTTGGCCCACGTTGCCCTAGGACTCAACAGCCAATGGCCAGTCATAGCTCTATAGTTGGCAGAACAAGTCAGAGTCAGGGACACAACCCATAGCAGGTGCACCTCCAGGGACACCATCACCTGCCATCAGGGTCACCATCCTGTGACAGCCTGCGGGGACAGACGCTCAGCAGCTGACCTACCACAGCGTGACCACAGAAGCTAGGACTCGCCTGCCCTTGGCAGTGACCTCTTCCCAAGAGGCACAGCCAATACACGAGGGGTGAGCACCCACCAGGAGGGTGGAGCAGGGGAAGAACAGGGCTAACAGCAGTCACAGCCCTGGGCACTGACCAGGCCACCAGGGAGGGATCTGCTGCCACCTCTGCCCCTGGTCCTTTGCACCCAGCGAGTTAGAACTTCAGAGTGGGCGTGTGTAAGGGAGGCCACTGCACGGCGTCTGTGGTTGGGGGAGATTGGAGCCCTGGGGCTGTCCCTGTCAGGAGGGTGGCAGATGCTCACTGGCCCTCAGGGGCAGGGTGGGGCCTTCCAGTGGTAAAGGGACTCGGGCGAGGGACGTGGGGCCCTGGGTCAGGGTTCTGTCCTCACATCTGGCACCAGGTCTCCAGGCCATGTCCAGCCCTGATGCCAGGCCCAAAGGCAGGGGCAGGGCGAATGCAGGGCCCAAGGCTCAGGGAGGCAGGGCACCAGGCCCCAGGTTGCCCTGGGAACTGGCTGTGTTCCCCCTGCTGGGGCCCTGGAGAGGTGCTGTTGGGCAGTGCTGAGTGCAGGCCCAGGAGGGAGCAGTTACTGCTGGGAAGCTGACCCTTGTGTGTCGCTCCCCCATTCGCGGAGGAAGGACACCAAACCCTGCGCTGTTCTTTTGTCTGCTCGGCCCTTCCCGGGTTAGCTGCCGTTCCCTCATTCGTGGAGGAACGATGCTGTCCCGGGTTAACTGCCGGCCCCTCCACCTCCACCGAGGAGCGGCACACCGCCAGCCGGCTCTCTCGGGGGCTGCTCAGATGTTCCTCAGGTGTCCTGCAGATGTTCCTGGTGCATGGTGTCTCTCTCCTCCTTTATAGTCCTCTTCCACCAATCCCAACTCTGCTACCCACACGCCGAGCACGCTGCTCTCCTCCAATCAGGAGCAGGATCAGCTCCTGCAGCTTATCAGTCAAACTGATGAGGCAGCTGCGTAGTTATTTGCTCCTCCCCAGCGCCATATTGTGGGAGAGCAGATGCATAGAATTAGTCCTAGTTGCAGTAATTTAGTCTAGTCTCTGTTGCTCCCCACACTTGTCAGCCCAGCCTGAAAATCCCATGGGAAGGGGAGGAGGCAGAGCGTCCCTGGGAGGGGGGTTGGCAGCTCTGATCCCCCTGAGAGCTCAGGATTCCCGTCACAGCCCCTCTGTGATCAGGGTCGGGCTCCCCAGGGGCTGCACCTGTGCCCAGGACAGGAGCTCCTGCCTGGTGGTGGCTCCTGAACACATCCCAGGAGCCAGGGCCACAGGGCGGTGGGCTGGGCCTCTGCTGACCTCTGGTGGCCACCCCAAGGCAGTGCCTGCTGGTCCCTCCCTGCTCTCTGCCCACAGATCTCCTGGACTGGGGAGTCTCAGGGGGGCGGAACCTGGGGCTCTCTGGTCTGAGGACGCAGTGTCTGGGCTGTCAGAGCGGCGGCCTCGGGACCAGGTGGAGAACCGCACGTGCACGGAGGGGGGTCAGGGCACTGGGGTTGTGACTCTTCCTCGGCCAGACCTGAGCCTCACACCTGTCACAGTGCCTGCCCCTGAGACCCCCGTGGGCCTGTGGCCTGGGTCACAGAGGGGCCTGCCAACCTGGGGAGGGAACAGCACACTGGGTGGTGGGGAGCCGGGTCCTGCTGAGCCCGTTCCGACTCTGTCCCCGTTTCGGCCCCCACTGCTCCTGGCACTGCCCAGCTCCAGGGTCACCTCTGGAGCAGGCTGTGTCCTCTGGGGGTGGGCAGGCCAGGATAACCGGGGGTCCCACAAGGGGGGACAGGTGGAGCCCAGTGGGAGGGGTAGATCAGCACAGGCTCCACCAAGCACGGGGTGGATCCCTTCACCTGCTCTGTAATTGTCCGTTCCAGGCCTGGCCCACGACTGCAGGCTGCAGAGAGGAGACGCCGCAGGGCAACTCCCGACCCAGCGCCCTGGGAGTCTCCTTCCACCCCCTTCCTTCTGCGCACTCGTGTGTCCAATCAGGAGCCCTGGACGGCCGTGGTCAGTAACACAGCTCTGGGCCAGGTGCCGGCGTCCGGTCCTGCTTCTCCTCTCCCTGCCTCCCCTCCCAGTGGCTGGGATGAAACTGTGCTGTGTGGGTCTGGGGGCCCAGATCAGGAGCCTGGTCCAAGTCCATGGCTTCCTGGGAATTTTATTAAACACCTGGTAAGGCTTCCTGTGACATCATTTTTCTGCCTAGAGAAGAAAAGAGGTGGCCTGGTGACGTCTTACTGGAGTTATGAAGGTCTGAGCACAGAGCCATGTTTTAGGATCTCAGTTATGGGACTCGTTGTTGGCCTTGGGCCCCTGCTGCTGGGACGGTTGGTCCGGGTGCCACTGTGACCGGATCAGGGGACATGGGGTGTGGGTGCAGGGTGGAGATCCAGGGCATCAGCACACACTGGGCCCGCCCCCCTCCTGTCCTGCGCATGGGTAAGACTGTGCACCTGGGCCACCTTTGACGGTGTGTGGATCCTCAATGAGAGAGCCAGGGCACGCATCGGGATCCGCATCTGAGTGGCAGCACCATAAAATCAGCCGGACCTGGGAGAGAACAGGGCCGCAGAAGATGGAGGGCTCAGGGCTCTCGTGCAGCCTGTGGGTCTCCGTTCTCCCCCCTCAGGGTCTGAACCCCAGGTTCAGTGGCGTTCCTACCACGGAGTTTGCTCCAGTGGGCCCGGGACTGACGGCTGCAGCCTGAGACACAGAAGGACCCTGGCGGCTCCTGGGTGCTGTGGATTCCATCTGCACCCGCTCCCAGCTCTCCTGGTTTCCCACCTCGCAGAAGGCTGCTCCTGGGACTTGGCAGCCTCCACCACAGGAGAGCCCCTTCCCCTAACACACCCCTTCAATGCACCCCTCTCAGTGCTGTGGGTCTGACTCCCTGGAGAACCAATTCTGGAGCAGATTCTGAATCCTCTGGGACCTTCTGGGCACACTGGTGAGGAGAGGGTGGGGCTGGGATTTCTGAGGTTCTGGAAGCTCCCAGGTGGGTGGGGGACAAGGACCTCAGTCAGGCGTCCTCAGAGCCTCTGTGGATCCCTGCTCTAGACCGTGAGAACCAAGAGGGCCCACGTGTCTGGGTGGACGGAGACCCGGGAGCTGCCCCTTGCACAGGCGTCCACTGACCAGCTGCACACTAATGGGGTGTGGTAGCGGGCGACTCCTCCCACCCTCCCCCTGGGGATTAGAACCAGCTGCGGGCTGGAAGGAGTAGTCCGGGCATCTCCCCGGGGAGATTCAGGTGTTAAGCACTAGGAATATTTTATATTGAGTCACCTGGGTCCCAGGACAGGTTGCGTCTGGGTCTTGCGGTGGTGTGGGTATTTCATGAGTTGTGAGCATGGGCATTGCTAGGAGTAGGCGTGTGCTGAGGGTGTCCTCTTGGGGCAGGGCAGCAGGACACTGATTAGGCCCCAGTTAGGTTCTGCCTCGTCAAATTCCAGTCCCCTCTGACACCCACACGTGGACATGGGGAGGTCTCAGAGAACGGGTGCCTTCTGGGTCTGCAAGGTGCAGGGCCACCCTGAGGGCAGGACCAGGAGTGCGCTCTGGGCTGAGCTGGTGGCCCGGGTGCTTGTGCCTCCTGTGCCCAGGGCTGGCAGGAGGGGCCAGGGCCACGGGCAGTGGAGAGAGGGGGGTGGACAGGTCTTCTGTGTGTCCTGTGTGCTGTGGCCGTGGGCGTGCGGCCCCGCCCTGGCAGGCTGCAGCTCCTGCAGGGTGGGGGCAGACACAGCACCACCCTGGCTGACTCCTGTCCCCCACCCCAGGGTCCTCATCTCCAGAGGGGCGGCCTCGGCCTCTGCCAGCACCCGCACGTGTGTGCAGGAAACTGCTCAGCACAGGGCACGCCTGGGCCCGAGGCGTCCATGACAGGAGGTGGGGAGCCCAGCACCCTGGGGCTCAGTGCTCTGAGGGCTCCGGGGACTCCCACTAGAGAACCAGGTGATGTCAGCTCCCAGAATCTGTCGCCTGGATGGCGTGTGGGTGCTGCTCTTGGAGACCCGTGTGGAGTGTGCCTCGTCCTCACTGCCCCAGGCACAGGACCCCATGGCTTCTCTGTCCCCCGGGGAGCAGCTGCTGCCTGGGAAGAACTTGTAGCCCTGTGTGGGTGCTCACGGATGTCTCTGCCTGGTTTGTAATTTATGACAGATGTCATGTCGAGAAATGTGCATGGAAAATTGTCAGGACTCAGTGACCATAATGGGCACTTGTGGTCATACAAGGGGAGTAGAGTGCTGGAGCCTGGAGAGGCAGCTTGGAGCTGCGCCTGGGCCTGGGTGGGTCCCAGCTCCAGTGCCTGCTACTACCTTGGTTTCTCACCCCCTGGGGCTCTGTTTCTAGGCTCTGTCAAGCTTGCATGAGCAATAGGAGCCCCTGCCTTGGAGGGTGGCCCCCCCCACCCCAGGAAGCACCCAGAATAGTTCCCAACTCTCCTGAGCTCCTGAGGGGTGCTGGGTCCTTAGGGGCCATGGGCAGCCTGGGTGGGGTTCTGGGAGCTGTCAGCCTCTGTGGGTCCAGGGATTTGGGGGAGCTGGCTCCTTCCTGTGACCCCCACTGGCCTTTCTTTTGTCCTGACCCTTCACTTTGGCTCTGTCCCTCCCGTGTTGGAAGTCCTGAGCCTGATTTGGGGCTCTCTCCCCTTCTTTGTTCTCAGGGAGACTCAGGAGCAGCCAGGCCGGGAGCACCTGCACCTCCCGGAGTTCTCTCTTGTTCTCCTACACAGGGAAGCCCCAGTGCCTACTGTGGCCATCTTCCCTTTACTGACCTCTTGGCTCCACCCCAGCCCAGGACTCCTGGCTCTCTGGGTGTCCCACATTCAGTATTGACCTGACCCACAGCCCCCACACTGGGAAATGGTGGTGGTCAAACTGCCGCCCAGGGCTGGGGCCAGAGTGAGTGAAGTTATGGCTGCGAAGCTCCCAGCAGTGGACGAGCCCATAGGCGAGTCCTCAGAGCAGATAGAGGCTGTGCTGGGGTTGTTATATCTTAATATTAGCCATCGCAAAGCACACCGGACACCGGAGTAAGGGAAAGGGTTTATTGGGAACACCCTACAGACCGGAGTGAAGGGGTGGCGAAGGAAAAAAGAGAGAAAGAGAGTCTAAGAGAGAAACAGAGAGGAGAGGAGCTAGCAAGGAGAGAAGATAGAGCAGAGAAGAGGAGAGAGGAGAGGAGAGCCTAGAGACCAGAGGTGGAGGCTAGAGAGAGCAACCAAGAGAGAGCAGGAGAGAAGGGGCAAGAGAGAGGGGGCAAGAGCGCACGTGTTCAGGAACAGGCCCTTTTAAAACTTTGCCTGAGGGCGGGCAGAGAAGCAGGAGCAGCCAATCCCATTAGGATGGGGGTGGAGCCTGGCTCAGGTAGCTGGGCCATGCGGCCAACTGCACCAGTTTCCTAACAGGGGTCTCCCCCCGATATCCGGGACACCAGATCTTGCAGGAGCCCCCCACCCCCTGCATGTTGCAGTGGATTCCTTTCTGGGAGGGAGAGCGCAGTGGGGGCAAGAGGGCGTGGAGTCACCACACAGACCCCGGGAGTCGGGTGAGAGCAGGCCTGAGAGAGGCAGCCTGCAGACTCGTTTATTTCAGTTGCTACAACAGCTTATATAGCCAAGCCAGCCAATCCGGTCAAGGGGCGGTCTATGCCCTAACCAATCACAGCCTGTGCCAGGCAGTTTCTGAAGCCATCCAATCACAGCCTGTTGCCCGCGGCCATCTGGGCCTGGCCTTCTCAGTCCACCACACCTGCAGGCTCTGTAGGAGAGGTTTCCCCACCAGGTTGCACACTGTGTCCTGTGGGCTGGGCCAGGTCAGTTCTGTTTGCTGTGGGTTTTGTGTACAGAGTTAGTGGTGCTGACATTTCTGTCTCCTCTGTCTCCCTCTCTGCCCTCTCCATCTATTTGCCTTCGAATAAATATATAAATCCTTTTAAACAAACAGAGAAGTGAGCAGCTGGGACGTGAACAGACACTGGTACGGGACGCAGGCCCCGTGAGCCGTGGCTTTACAGCTCCGTCACAGCACCGCTGACTTGAGTGACAGAACATTTGATGTAGCATCGCGATGCCAGTGACGCTGCACCATGGTTTGAGAGCGATCATTCAGGGGGTGAAGAGAAAGGAGTGGATACATTGAGTCTGCAAAAGGCAAAATTATGAAAGATGCTAAGACCAGAAATGAAAAGGGTTTGAAATATCCTACAGGGTTTAATTTCTCAAAAAACTAATATCACTCTCTTCAAACAGAGAAAGAATTGTGCAGTCTTTGTCTCACTCAAGTGGAAAGGTTCCTGTGCAAACCAGCAGAGGGCAGCACCTGCTGCGGTTTCTTGCTCTGACATCAGAGGGCGCCATTGTGACGTCATGCCCGCTGCCAGCACAAAGCCTTGGCTTGGCCTGGGTTCTGTCATTGGCCCAGGAAGCGCTGTCCCGGTGACCCTGGGCTTGGATCAGCTGCCTGTGTTTCCCTTGTTAGGTTTATGTTCCTCCTGCTGCTGTTTTAGTCAAATTTGTTTTTTCTTTTTCCATTTTGATTATTTTGTTTTCTTATTTATTTTGTTTATTTTTTTCCTCCAACATTTATAGTCTCTTGTCGCTTTCTTATTGATTTTCCTAGGATATTTCATTTATTTGGATTTCTTGTCACTTTTTCATTGGCTTTCCTCATGTTGGTGGTTGTTCTTTATATTTTCTCCCATTGTTGGGTTTCTATTTTTTCACAATGTGTTTTTTTTCTCTTTTTTATTCCTTTTTTTAAAATAAGACCGTGAGACCATCTGCATTACTTGTTATATAGTTCAGGTTCTTGGGATTTTTTTCTTTATGCTTTATTACTCATTTATTTGTGTTTTCTCTTTTAGCTGGTTCGACAGGGTTAGTCTCAGTTGTGAGTCTAGTTGAGTTCATTTAGTCCATGTTTTCTGTTGGTGATGTGAGCTGAGTTTGTCCATTTTGTGTTCTGATTTCTGTTCATTTGATTTCTATTTGTTTCATGTTCGTTTGTGCTCAAGGAGTCAGAGCCGTAAGAGCTGATCTGTGTCAGCTGCTGGCTCGGGGTCTCCCAGACGTCAGCCCTGCTGACCCTTCCTGGGGGAGCCCTGGAGAGGGAGAGGAATCCAGAGGAAGAATCGGATCCTGCGGCTCCTGTTGGGTCAAATTTGTTTTTCTTTTTCCATTTTTGATTGCTTTGTACTTTTTCTATTATATTTTGTTTCCTGCCACCATTCGTATGCATTTTGAGTTTTCTCATTTAACATTTTATTCCATAGAACAGTCTCCTTGTTGGTGTGGTGTAGTTGATATAGTTCATGTTTTCTGTTGGTGACGGGAGCAGAGTGAGTTTGTTCATTTTTGTGTTTTGATTTCTGTTCATTTGATTTCTGTTGTTGCATTTTCATTTGTGCACCACTCGTCTCCCTTCCTGGGAGCCCCGGGAGAGGGAGAAGAATCCCGAGGCCAGAATCACATCCTGGATGAGACTTCCCGGGGGGGGGACTGACTGCGGTCCCCCAAGCCCTCTGTGTGCCCAGTGGCTCCCGCGTCCCTCAGCAGAGCGGGGCAGGAGGTGTCCATGGCGGCTCCTGGATGAGCTGAGAAGGCTGTCAGGTGGGACAGGTGCTGTCTGCACGGGGGTGGGAGAAAGGGTTGTTACTGCGAGGTTCTGCCTGCGGGGGACTCTCAGTTGGGGTCTCCCATGTCTGCAGGGGAGGGGCGGTGGCAGTGCGGGCCCCTCTCTCCCCTGCACAGGTAACTACTGCCCAGTCCGGGTGGCTCTACAAGGTTTAGGATCCAAAGAAGCCCAGAAACATGATCTGCACCAGCAAGAAGACTTCCTGTGGAAGGACCTCTTGGTGGTAAGGGACTCCCCCACAGCGACAGGAACCAGGGACCAGGTTATGTCATGACAAGGCCACATTACTCGCATGTAAGCTTGTCCCTGGCCAAGCCCTCTGACCTCTCAACTCCAGGAGGGTCCTGGGGCCACCAACGGGTCTACACAGCAGATGCTGCAGCTCAGCTGTGTCTCTGGTGCCCCCAGGTCACCACGATCTTCCACGGGAAGATGGACTCCGAGACGCCCAGCTTCAGAATCCTCGCCCTTCCAGTAGAGGAGTCGAAGGTCCCTCATCCTCGCTGCCCCAAGGACTGGATCCCTTGGCTCCTCCATCCCCGGGGAGCAGCTGCTGCCTAGGAAGAACTTCGTTGTCTCTGTTGGTGCCCATGGATTGCCCTGCACTACTGCCTCTGTGCCTAGAGTTAACAGATTTATGAGTTAACAGAAACCCATGAGATCAATAAATTGTGAATGGAAAAACATGAAGGACTTAGTGTTGGTTTTGGGCACCTGTGGCCTCACACAGAGATCGGAGCACTGGGAGCCTGGAGGAGGCAGCTTGGAGCCACACCGGGTCCAGGGCCTGGGCTCTGTCCTGGCTCCACTGCCGGCTGCTGCCCACCTTGGTGTCCCTGCCCCTTGGCCTCTGATTCCATCTCTGTCAAGGGGGTGTGAGCAATAGGAGCCTCTGGTTGCAGTGTGGCTGCCGCGGGAAGCACCCAGAATAGTTCCCACCTCCCTTGGCTGCTGGGTAGTGCTGAGTCCTTAGGTGCCATCACCAGCCTGGGCGAGGTTCTGGAAGCTGTCAGCCGTCTGTGGGTCCAAGGATTTGGGGGAGGTGGCTCCTTCCTGTGACCCCCAGGCCTTTCCTTTGTCCTTGCCCCTTGTCCTTGCCTCTCTGTCTCTCCCCTGTTGGAGG
Organism: Oryctolagus cuniculus; assembly: GCF_964237555.1. Lineage (NCBI taxonomy): Eukaryota > Metazoa > Chordata > Mammalia > Lagomorpha > Leporidae > Oryctolagus > Oryctolagus cuniculus. The sequence continues at coordinate 103,716,889 of NC_091441.1, forward strand.
CCCCGAGCCTGATTTGGGGCTCTCTCTCACCTTCTCTGTCCTCAGGGAGACCCAGGAGCAGCCAGGCCGGGAGCACCTGCACCTCCCAGAGTTCCCTCTTGTTCTCCTGACACAGGGAAGCCCCAGTGCCTACTGTGGCCATCTTCCCTTTGCTGACCTCTTGGCTCCACCCCAGGTCAGCAGTCCTGCCTCTCCTGGGTGTCCCACATCCCACACTGACCTTACCCGCGGCCCCCTCCCTGAGATGGTGGTGGTCACCCTGCCGCCCAGGCTGGGGCCAGAGTGAGTGAGGTTATGGCTGCGAAGCTCCCAGCAGTGGACGAGACCACAGGGGAGTCCTCAGGGCAGAGGCTGTGCTGGGATCTCCCCAGACATCCGGGACACCAGGAGCAGGCAGGAGTCCCCCTGCCGTCTTAGGAGAAGTTTGCACACACCAGGTTGCAAACTGCCAGCCCACGGGCCGGAGCTGCTCCCTTGAGTCTGCTGTGGTTTGTGCTGTGTGCAAAGTTGTGGTGCTGAGGTTGAGATCTTCAGATACCACGGAGCTGTCGGGGCTTCTCTGGGCACAGGGGAAGGTGTGGCAGCACCAGGGCCCGGGGTCTGTGGCCCCAGTGGCTGCATGTGCTCAGACACGCCCCCGCCCTCTGCAGGTGCCCCCAGAACCCCTGGCTGGGAGAGGCTGGGGTTGGTTGGGCCAAGAACCTTTCCACGTGCAGTGTCTGAGACTCGGCCAGGGGATTCCCACTGACAGAGCCGCACTGCTGGGTACTCAGAGCCCCAGAGGCCACAGGCGTGAGGGGCACAGGTGAGCCTGGACCTAGGCTGCCTTGGTGCTGGGTGCCCACCCCTCCCCCACTGGCTCCCTGTGGAGCTGGGCCTCTGCCTCAGGCTCAGCTTGCATTCACAGCCTCAGCCCCACCCCTGCAGACCTGGGCTGTGGGCATTGTCCCCTCCTTCACAAACAGGGAAACTGAGGCCGAGATGAAGAGCCAGGCCCCTCCCCAGTGAGTGGTTCCTCCCAGGCCCAGGTGGCTGCTGATTCCTGCCCACCCAGGGAGCAGCTGGGGCAGAGCCGGGGCGTCAGCACCCGGGAGCAGCTGCCAGCCCTGGGCCCAGGGGCTCAGTGTGGAGGAGACAGCTCCACCTGTGACAGAGGAACGTCCTTAGGCCAGTACATGGAGTGGAGTGTATCTGAGAAGAGCATCAGACGACAACAATGATACCAGAACCAGGCAGCTCTGGGAATGGAGCAGGTTCTGAGGTGGCTCATCCAGGACAGGTGCACAGCACTGCTGGACCACGGGAAGTGGGTGCAGAGATCAGTGCCATGGCTCCAGGTCAGTCCCCAACCTGCAGGGCGGTCACGGCTGAACAGATTAATTGCTAATTAGTGAACTAGATACAGGGCCTTGTGCCACCGCCACAGCACAGGGCCTGGATGAAGCTGTCTGAGTTGGGTGTTGGGCCCAGTGCAGATGCCTGGTCCAAGTCCATGTCTTCCTTGAATTTTATTTAGCACCTGATAAGGCTTTTCCGTGCAGAGGTAGAAAAGAGATATCTAGGTGACGTTTTATTAAATTAAGAATGTCTGAGTGCATAGACGTGTTTTAGGATCTCAGTCTGCAACTCCTTGTTGGCCCGGGCCACTGTGCTGGGATGGTTCTTCTGGGCACCAGCAATGATGATATCTGGGGAGGCAGGGGGAGCCGGGCCTGGGGTGGAGCCTCAGAGCCCCTGCAGGTGCTGAGCCCCCCTCTCCTGCCCCTGCATGGGAAAGACTGAGCGACCCGGGGTGTCTGTGAGTTTCTGTGGAGCCCAGATGAGCGTGTCCAGCACCGTGGGGATCTTCCCTCGCCGTGGGCAGCACCACAGAGCTGCCCAGAACTCGGAGAGAACAGGGCCACAGGGCAGGGGCAGCTCGGGGCTCTCATGGAGCCTGCGCGTCTCAGTGCTCCCCCTCAGGCTCAGAGCCCCCGGTGCTGTGGCTTTTCCACTCTGCAACTCACACCCGTGGCCTGGGACTCCCGGCTGCAGCCCGAGACCGAGAAAAACCCGGCGGCTGCTGGGTCCCTGGTACTGTGTCCTGCGGTCTTGGTCTGTGCCCGCTCCCAGCTCTTCTAGTTTCCTATGGGCAGACGGCCACCCCTGGGACTTGCCCGACACTGTCACAGGTGAGACCCTCCCCCTGACAGACACCTTCTGCTGCACTGCTCTCTTGCGCCATGTGCTTGGCTCCCAGGGAACCGTGGCTGGACTGGATTCTGAATCCTCTGGGGACCTTGATGGGCACACATGTGCCAGTGAGGTGGGGCTGGGGTTTCTGTTGGTTCTGGAAGCTCCCAGGTGGGTGGGGGACAAGGACCTCAGTCAGGCGTCCTCAGAGCCTCTGTGGATCCCTGCTGTGGACCGTGAGAACCAAGAGGGCCCAGGTGGCTGGGTGGACGGAGACCCGGGAGCTGCCCCTTGCACTGGCGTCCACTGAACTGCTGCACACTAAGGGTGCGTGTAGCCCTGGCTGACGCTGGCCCCTGCCCCCCGGGATCCTCATGTCCACAGGGCGGCATTGGGCTCTGTCAGACCTACTCATGTGTGCAGGAAACTGCTCAGCACAGGGAATTCCTGGCCCGAGGCGTCTGTGACCACGAGTGGGGAGCCCAGCACCCTGGGGCTCAGTGCCATAAAGGGCTTTAGGGAGCCCACGAGCTGCCACTTACACGTGGGTTTCTCTGCTTTGTTGGATGTGGCGCCCATTTCCCAGAAGGCCCCCACTATCGTGTTCACCACCTTCAGGAAGTGCCGGAACCCAGAGCCGGCCCTGCCAGCATTGGATCCTGCAGTCTGCAAGCGATGCCGGCCCCTGCAGCGACACGGCCCTGTCCATCAGTGAGGAGGCGCTGGCCGCACCTCCACCGCTCTGGCGGGTTGGGGTTGGCCCTCCAGCCCTGAGGCAGACCTGTGGCTGTGGTGTGGGGTTGTGGCTCAGAGTCCCCAGACCCTGGCCCATAGGGAGGACAAGGCAGACAGACAGGGCGCTGCAGCATGCCCTCCCTGGAGCAGCAGGAGCAGCGGCTGTGGGTGAAGCAGGTCCTGCAGCTCACCACGGAGCACACCAGTGGCAGCGCTGTGGGCCCCAGGGACCATCAGAACAGGGCTCACTCCAAAGGCAGAACTCAGCCCAGGCAGGCGGCAATGAACATGGACCCAGTGCCCTGAGCCCTCAACAGGAAATGCCAGTCATAGCTCTATAGTTGGCAGAACAAGTCTGAGTCAAGGACAGAACCCTCAGCAGGGGCACCTCCAGAAACACCACCACCTGCCATCAGGGTCACCATCCTGTGACAGCCTGCGGGGATAGTTGCTAAGCAGCTGACCTACCACAGGGTGACCGCAGAAGCTAGGACTCGCCTGCCCTCGGCACTGACCTCATCCCAAGAGGCAGAGCCACATCTGCCCGGCGAGAGCACCCATCAGGAGGGTGGAGCAGGGGAAGAACAGGGCCAACCGCGGTCACAGCCCTGGACATGGACAAGGCAACCAGGGAGGGATCTGCTGCCACCTCTGCCCCTGGTCCTTTGCACTCAGCGAGTTAGAACTTCAGAGTGGGCATGTGTAAGGGAGGACAATGCACAGCATCTGTGGTTGGGGGAGATTGGAGCCCTGGGGCTGTCCCTGTCAGGAGGGTGGCAGATGCTCACTGGCCATCAGGGGCAGAGTGGGGCCTTCCAGTGGTACAGGGACTCGGGTGAGGGACGTCGGGCCCTGGGTCAAGGTTCTGTCCTCACATCTGGCACCAGGTCTCCAGGCCATGTCCAGCCCTGATGCCAGGCCCAAGGGCAGGGGCAGGCTGAGTGCAGGGCCCAAGGCTCAGGGAGGCAGGGCACCAGGCCCCAGGTTGCCCTTTGAACTGGCTGCCTGGGGTGAGCGCCCCCTGCTGGGTCCCTGGAGAGGTGCTGTTGGGCAGTGCTGGGTGCAGGCCCAGGAGGGAGCAGGCACTGCTGAGCTGACCTTCTTGGCCCCTTCTCTGTACCTCTCTGTCCCTCCCCTGGGGGAGGCCTTGAACTGAATTTGGGGCTCACTCTCCACTTCTCTGTCCTCAGGACACCCAGGAGCAGCCAGCAGAGCACCTGACACTCCCTGTGCCTTGTCCTCTGCCCCTCCCACAGAGAACTCCAGTGGTTGCTCCTGACCGTCTTCTCTTTCCTGGCCTATGGGCTCCACCCCAGGGCGGGACTGCTGCCTCCCTGGGTGTCCCATATTGATCCCGTATGGACCTGACCCACCCCCCACGCTGGGAAATGGTGGTGGTCATCCTGCCTCCTAGGCTGGGGCCAGAGTGAGTGAGGTTATGGCTGTGAAGCTCCCAGCAGTGGACGAGACCATAGGGGAGTCCTCAGGGCAGACAAAAGCTGTGCTGGGGTCTCCCCTGAGATCCGGGACTCCAGGTCCTGCAGGGGCCCCCCTGCAGCCTCTGTAGGAAAGGACTCCCCACCAGGTTGCACACTGGTGGCCTGTGGGATGGCCCAGGTCAGTCATGTTTGCTGTGGCCCCTGCTGTGCAGAGTTTGTGGTGCTAACACGGGGACCTTCTCTGTCTCCCTCTCTCTGTCTTTCTCTCTCTGCCTTCGAATAAATAAATAAATAAATAAATCCCTTTAAAAAAAAGTGGAGCAGCTGGGACCTGAACTCGTACGGGACGCAGGCCCCATGAGCCATGGCTTTACAGCTCCATCACAGCACCGCTGACTTGAGTGACAGAACATTTGATGTAGTGTCGCGATGCCAGTGACGCTGCACCATGGTTTGAGGCGATCATTCAGGGGTTGAAGAGAAAGGAGTGGATAAACTGAGTCTGCAAAAGGCAAAATTATTAAAGATGCTAATACTAGAAATGAAAAGGTTTCGAAATATCCTACAGGGTTTAATTTCTCAAAACAGTAATATCTCTCTCTTCAACCTAAGAAAGAATTTCTTTTTTTTTTTTTTTTAAAGTGGAAAGGTTCCTGTGCAAACCAGCAGAGGGCAGCACCTGCTGCGGTTTCCTGCTCTGACATCAGAAGGCACCATTGTGACGTCATGCCCGCTGCCTGCACAAAGCCTTGGCTGGGCCTGGGTTCTGTCATTGGCCCAGGAAGGGCTGTCCCGGGGACCTGGGGCTGGGAACAGCTGCCTGTTTGTTTTCTTGTTTTGTTTTTGTTCTTGAAGCTGCTGTTGTTTTGGTCCAATTTGTTTTTTCTTTTTGTGTTTTGATTATTTTGTTCTTTTTTCTATTTTATTTATTTTGATTTCCTCCAGTATTCGTATTCTTTTTCCCTTTCTTATTGATTTCCTTGGATATTTCATTTCTGTTTGGATTTTTTCTTCACTTTTTTCCTTGGCTTTTCTCTTGCTTGTGGTTGTTCTTTATATTTTCTCCCATTATTGGGTTTCCCTTTGTTCACTTTGAGTTTTTTTCTAATTTTTATTTCCTTTTTTTTAAATAAGACTGTGATTCATCTGCTTGGATTGTTGTTACAGTGAAGGTTTATGAATTTTTTTCCTTATGATTTATTCCTTTTTTGTGTTTTCTCACTTTTAGCTGTTTCGATAGGGTCAATCTCAATTGTGAGTCCAGTTGAGTTCATTTAATTCCTGTTTTCTGTTGGTGATGTGAGCTGACTTTGTCCATTTTGTGTTTTGTTTTATGTTCATTTGATTTCTGTTTGTTTCATCTTCGTGTGTGCTCAAGGAGTCAGAGCCGTGAGAGCTGATCTGTGTCAGCTGCTGGCTCGGGGTCTCCCAGACGTCAGCCCTGCTGCCCCTTCCTGGGGGAGCCCTGGAGAGGGAGAGGAATCCGGAGGAAGAATCGGATCCTGCGGCTCCTGTTTGGTCAATTTTGTTTTTTCTTTTTCCATTTTGATTACTTTGTACTTTTTCTATTTTATTTTGTTTCCTGCCACCATTCATGTTCATTTTGTGTTTTCTCATTTAACATTTTATTCCACTAGAACATTCTCTGTTGTTGGTCCAGTGTAGTTGATTCAGTTCATGTTTTCTGTTGGTAACGGGAGCAGAGTGAGTTTGTTCATTTTTGTGTTTTGATTTCTGTTCATTTGATTTCTGTTGTTGCATTTTCATTTGTGCACCACTCGTCTCCCTTCCTGGGAGCCCCGGGAGAGGGAGAAGAATCCCGAGGCCAGAATTCCAACCTGGATGTGTACTTCCTGGGGCGGGGACTGACTGCCGGTCCCCCAAGCCCTCTGTGTCCCCAGTGGCTCCCGCGTCCCTCAGCAGAGCGGGGCAGGAGGTGTCCATGGCAGATCCTGGGGCCCGAGCTGAGAAGGCTGTCAGGTGGGACTGTGGTGTCCCCGGGGGCGGGGGGGGGGGAAGGGTTGTTACTTCGAGATTCAGCCTGCGGGGGACTCTCAGTTGGGGTCTCCCATGTTTGCAGGGGAGGGGTGGTGGCAGTGCGGTCTTCTCTCTCCCCTGCACAGGTAACTACTGCCCCTCCGGGTGGCTCTACAAGGTTTAGGATCCAAAGAAGCCCCAGAAACCTGATCTGCAACAGCAAGAAGACTTCCTGTGGAAGGACCTCTTGGTGGTAAGGGACTCACCCACAGGGGGGCGGGGTCACCCCAGACAGACAGGGTGTCCACTGGCTTTGCATCTTTGTGCAGAAATGGAGCAGGTGCATAGGGGAGGGGGAAGGACTCACACTGATGCCCATGGGCCCTCATTGGTCAGGGGTGAGTACAGAGGGGCTGCGGGCTTCACCCCTGTGGTTTCTGGAGGCTCCATCAGCATGAGCCATACCGCGTGGGCGCTGGCTGTGTGCAGCTTTGTACCAGGGTCTAAGGAGGGGAGAGGCCGCGGCAGCTCCTGACAGGCCCCAGGCTGTAGCAGCCGGGGGTCCCTCTCCTGAGACGTGGAGCCGAGGTCTCGGCACTGCTCGTCCTTGCCCTGCTGCCCCAGCCCTGGGCCAGGCAGTGTGGCCGAGTGCCTAGGAGCATCCTCACCGCCATCCCATCCTCAGGACTGACAGCCTGCCCCGGGGTCTCCATGGGAGATGCAGCAGCTCCCACCTGGACAAGGGAGCGCAGACGCTGGGCAGGTGGAGGCGGGGCTGCCAGGTGCAGGGAGACCGTGTCCTGGGCATTTCTGTCCTTCCTGCAGGCCATGGCTCCTGTGCTGTAGGCCGCTGGCCCATTCCCCATGGGCGTGGACGGAGGTGAGCGCTCTGCTCCTCTCTGAGACTCAGATGTCCGGTGTCGCTCCCCCTCTTCGTGGAGGAACGACACAGGACCCTGCGCTGTTCTTTTGTCTGCTCGGCCCTCCCCGGGTTTGCTGCTGGTTCTTCCCGGGTTGGCTACTGTCCCTTCCACCTCCGTGGAAGGGCGGTTCCCCCTGGCCACTTTCCCCACTTCCGCGGGGGAGCGGCACACCGCCGGCCGGCTCTCTCGGGGGCTGCACAGGTGTTCCCTCAGATGTTCCCCTTAGATGTTCCTGGTGCATGCCGTCTCTCTCCTCCTTTATAGTCCTCCTCCACCAATCCTAACTTGGCTGCCCACACGCCGAGTACGCTGCTCTCCAATCAGGAGCAAGTCCTACAGTTTATTGGTTGAACTGGAGGCAGCTGTGTAAAAGCTGTTTTCTTCTCTCCCAGCGCCATATTGTGGGAGAGCAGATGCACAGAATAAGTCTTAATTCCAGTAACAGTCTAGTCCGAATTGCTCCCCACAGATCCCCCTTTCTTTTTATTTTTTGGCGTTGATACGCGCCTGTCTTCGGTGTCCCGCGGCACATACTCTGCTCTGCTTGCTAGAGTTGCCACAGGTTCTTACAAGTCCTATCAATCAGGCAAACCGAATCCGGGTCCTCTCTTCGCCATGTTGTGAGGAGGTTTCTAGGCACTGATGCATGCCTGTGTTCGGTGTCCTGCAGCGCATGCTCTACTCTGCTAGAACTGCCTGCAGGTGCTTACAAAACCTATCAGGCAAACCGAATCCAAGCCTTCTCAGTGCCATATTGTGGGGAGGCTTATTGGTGTTGATTCGTGCCTATCTTCGGTGACCTGCAGCTCATACTCTGGTCGAGCCGCCTGTTGGTGCTTACCGCCCTAATCAGGCAGACTGAATCCAAGCTCTCTCATTGCCATGTTGTGGGGTGACTTATTGGTGTTGATAACGTGCCTGTCTTCGGTGACCTGCAGCGCATAAGCTGCTAGCCGCCCGCAGGTGCTCATCGCCTCACTAATCAGGCAGACCGAATCCAAGCCTTCTCATTGCAGTATTGTGGGGAGGCCTTTCTATTTCTCTATTTCTCTATCTCCGGGCATTCCTATTTCTCCCATTTTACTTCTGTCTGCCAACATTCCTATTTCTCTCATTTTACTTCTAAACTTCTGTTTCTCTTATCCCTGAGGCTTCCCGGCGGCGCTCGCCCCGAGGCTGCTTCTCGGCACCTCGCCCCGCGGCAGCTTCACGGCTCTGCGCGGCTTCCCGGCGCCTCGCCCCGCCGGCGGGTTCCTGGCTCTGCGCGCACGCTCCGCGGTCTCCACGCACTTCGCGCCCGCACCACGGCCTCGCGCCAGCCCCGCGTTCCCTATCTATTCACGCCCCGTGCTCTCTCTGCACGCGGCGGCTTCCGCGAATGTTTCCGCCACCACCGGCATTCAGTCCAAGTTCCCCGGACTAACCTGGCGAATCCTGGCGGCCCACGTCTCTGCCTCTGGTTCCAGATCTTCGCCTCTTGCTCCCCGGGGTGACTTGAAGAATTCCAAGGTGGCTTATGTCTCCGCCTCGGCCTGCACTCGCGGCTTCATCCTCCCTAACATTTTTCTCTACCCGGTATGTTTCCTTAAGTTTTCTTCCAACAATATTCCTCTCATTTCTCCTGGCTACTCCCCACAGTCCATATCCGAGTCCAAGCCTCCTCCAGGTTTCACTTTCGCTTTCAATCTCCTAGCTTCCCCGCCATAGTCTGCATCCGAGTCTATGAAAGCTTTCACTTTCGCTTTCAATCCTAACTTCTTTCCCACAGTCCATATCCGAGTCTATGCCTAGGCTTTCAATAGCTTCTTCCGGCACCTTTTCCGTCCAGCTTTTCCCTAGGCTGTTTGCTAGTCTCTCTCTCCGGTATTTTCCCATTTCTTTCCTCCTAAGTTTCCTATCCATCCTAGGTTTCCTATCCGAGTCACGGCACCATTATGTCGCTCCCCCTCTTCGTGGAGGAACGACACAGGACCCTGCGCTGTTCTTTTGTCTGCTCGGCCCTCCCCGGGTTTGCTGCTGGTTCTTCCCGGGTTGGCTACTGTCCCTTCCACCTCCGTGGAAGGGCGGTTCCCCCTGCCACTTTCCCCACTTCCGTGGGGGAGCGGCACACCGCCGGCCGGCTCTCTCGGAGGCTGCACAGGTGTTCCTTCAGATAGATGTTCCTCTTAGATGTTCCTGGTGCATGCCGTCTCTCTCCTCCTTTATAGTCCTCCTCCGCCAATCCTAACTCGGCTGCCCACACGCCGAGTACGCTGCTCTCCAATCAGGAGCAAGTCCTACAGTTTATTGGTTGAACTGGAGGCAGCTGTGTAAAAGCTGTTTTCTTCTCTCCCAGCGCCATATTGTGGGAGAGCAGATGCACAGAATAAGTCTTAATTCCAGTAATAGTCTAGTCCGAATTGCTCCCCACAGTCCGGGTCCACCCTCCTGAGAGCCCCTGACCTTTGAGTCGGGCCCTTCAGTCCTTGGAGCCTCAACGTGCCCCCTGGGAGATGGGTGTCTCTGAGGGCCACAGTGGCCCATGAGTCTTGCACACAGGTCCTGCACGGTGCCTATGGGTGGTGAGCACGTGAGAGAGGGGACCGCTCTGTGGTTGCCGGCCTCGGAGGTCCCTGCCGTGAGCTGTAGACCAGGCCAGCAGCGGCAGGGCTGTGCTGGGGCCTGGCAGAGGTGCTGGCATCCCTATAGTTCTGTGCTGTCAGCACTGCCTCCCCATGTCTGTCCTTAGAGGGCTGAGCCCCAGAGTGGGCATCTCCTCTGGCTTGGATGAGGCACCTGCCACCTGCCTGCTAGTCTGTGGCCTTGTCACCAAAGTGCCCTGGGGTCTCAAAGGGACAGGAACCAGGGACCAGGCCATGGCGTGACAGGGCCGTGTTCTCCCCTTGTCACCTTGTTCCTGCCCCTGCCCTCTGACCTCTCAAATCCAAGAGGGCCCTGGGGCGACCAAAGGGTCTACACGGCAGATGCTGCAGCAGAGCTATGTCTCTGGTGACCCAGGTCTCCCCATCTCCCACGGGAAGACGGACTCCAGGACCTCCAGCTCAGAATCTTTGCCTCTGAGGTCTCCAGGAGTAGAGTGTCCTTCTTCCTCGCTGCCCCAAGGACAGGACCCCGAGCTTCTCTGCCTGCCCCCAGGACAGAACAATCTACCACCACGAGAAGGCCTCCTAGACCCCCAGCTTCCGAATCCTCGCCCTTCAGGAACAGGTGTTGAATGTCCTTCGTCCTCGCTGCAAACAGGAGAGGACCCCGTGTCTTCTCTGGCTGCCCCCAGGTCACCACGATTGTCCAAAGGAAGATGGACTCTGAGAAGCCCAGCTTAGAATCCTCGCCCTTCCAGAAGAGGTGTAGAATGTCGCTCATCCTCGCTGTCCCCAGGACAGGACCCCATGGGTTCCCTGGCTGCCCCCCAGGTCACCACAATCATTAAAGGAAGAAGGACTCCGAGACGCCCAGCTTTGTAATCCTCGCCCTTCCAGAAGAGGTACTGAATGTCCCTTGTCCTCACTGCCCCAAGGACCGGACTCTGTCGCTACTCTGCCTGCCCCGATGATCGTCCACCCGAAGGTGCACTCCGAGACGCCCAGCTTCAGAATCCACGCCCTTCCTGAACAGGTGTTGAATGTCCTCATCCTCATGCCCCAAGGACAGGATCCCGTGGCTGCTCCGTCCCCGGGGAGCAGCTGCTGCCTGGGAAGAACCTTGTTGCCTCTGTTGGTGCCCATGAATTGTCCTGTACTACTGCCTCCGTGCCTGCAAGTTAACTGATTTATGGTTTAAAAGAAATCCATTAGGTCAATAAATTGTGGATGGAGAAGCATGAAGGACTCAGTGTGGGTTCGGGCACCTGTGCTCACACACGAGGGAGCGGAGCGCTAGGAGCCTGGAGGAGGCAGCTTGGAGCCGCGCCCGGGGCCTGGGCTGAGTCCCAGCTCCAGTGCCCGCGGCTGCCACTGCTTTGGTTTCCCACCCCCTGGGGCTCTGTTTCTGGCTCTGTCAAGGGGATGTGAGTGACAGGAGCACCTGCCTCCAAGGAAGCCCCCGGAACAGCACCAGACTCCCCTGGCTGCTGGGTAGAGCTGGTCCTTAGAGGCCTTGATGTCTGGTGGGGTTCTGGGAGCTGTCAGCCTCTGTGGGTCCTGGGCTGTGGGGAGCTGGCTCCTTCCTGTGACCCCCACTGGCCTTTCCTTTGTCCTTGCCCCTTCTCCCTGCCTCTCTGTCCCCACCTCTATTGGAGGCCCCAAGCCTGATTTGGGGCTCTTTCTCCCCTTCTCTGTCCTCTGTTCGTATCCAGTACAGGTGTCCTCTGTTCCTCCCCTGACCTGGGAGCCCTGGGGTCAGAGCCCTGGGCGTCAGCATCCGGGAGCAGATGCCAGGATCTGGCTCAGGGCTCAGGTTCAGAGACAACTCTTTCCCGGGACTGAAGGAAGCTCCTTAGGCAAGTCCATGGACTGGAGTCTCTCTGAGGACAGCATTATCACAGAGAAATGTTCACGAGTCAGGCAGCTCCCAGAACTGGAGCAGGTGCTGAGGACCCCACTCCATGACAGGTGCCACAACTCTGCTGGACAACAGGAAGTGAGGTGGGGAGATCAGCACCAGGGCTCCAGTTCAGTCCCCACACCTGCCAGTCGGGTACCACTTAACTAGCTATTTGCTCACAGCCTAATTAGTGTTCTGGATACATACCCTAGTGCCTCAGCCACAGCACAGTGCCTGGATGAAGCCATCTGAGTTGGGTCTTGGGCCCAGTGCATGTCCCTTATCCAGTCCGTGGCTTCCCATGAATTTTATTTAGCATCTGGTAAGGCTTCCTGTGACGTTGTCTTCCGTCTAGAGGTAGAAAGAGGTGGCTGGGTGACGTTTAATTGAATTCTGAAATCGGAATACAAAGCCTTGTTTTAGAAACTTGGTTCTGTGACTCTGGTTGACCCTGGCCGGTGTACTGGGATGGTTGTTCTGGGCATCACCAATGACTGGATCTGGGTAGGCAGGGGGAGCCGGAAACAGGGTGGAGCCTCAGAGCACCTGCAGGTGTTGAGCCCCCTCTCCTGCCCCCAGATGGGAAAGACTGAGCGACCCGGGGTGTCTGTGAGTTTCTGTGGAGTCCAGATGAGCGTGTCCAGCACCGTGGGGATGTGCCCTCGCCGTGGGCAGCACCACCCAGCCCGCCCAGAACTCGGAGAGAACAGGGCCGCAGGGCAGGGGCAGCTCGGGGCTCTCATGGAGCCTGCGCGTCTCAGTGCTCCCCCTCAGGCTCAGAGCCCCCGGTGCTGTGGCTTTTCCACTCTGCAACTCGCACCCGTGACCTGGGACTCCCGGCTGCAGGCCAAGACTCAGAAGAACCCGGTTGAGCTGGGTCCAGAGTCCTGCGGACTTGGTCTGTGCCCGCTCCCAGCTCTCCTGGTTTCTATGGGCAGATGTCCACCCCTGGGACTTGGCTGCCCCCAATACAGGTGAGCCCCTCCCCCTGACAGACCCCTTCCCCTGCACCGCTCTCTTGCGCCATGTGTTTGGCTCCCAGGGAACCGTAGCTGGAAGGGATTCTGAATCCTCTAGGGAACATTGCTGGGTGGAGAGGTGGGGAGAGACGGGGTTGGGGTTTCGGTTGGTTCTGGAAGCTCCCAGGTGGATGGGGGGAAGGACCTCAGTCAGGCGTCCTCAGAGCCTCTGCGGATCCCTGCTGTGGACCGTGAGAACCAAGAGGGCCCAGGTGTCTGGGTGGACAGAGACCCGGGAGCTGCCCCTTGCACTGGCGTGCACTGAACTGCTACACACTAATGGGGCATGGTAGCCGGCCGCTCCTCCCACTGTTGCCCCTGAATTAGAACCAGCTGCTGGGTGGAAGGATCAGTCTGGGCATCTCCCCGGGGAGATTCAGGTGTTAAGCACTAGGAATATTGTATATTGAGTCACTTGGGTCCCAGGACAGGTTGCGTCTGGGTCTTGCGGTCGTGTGGGTATTTCATGAGTTGTGAGCATGGGCATTGCGAGGAGCAGGCGTGGGCTGAGGGTGTCCACTTGGGGCAGGGCAGCAGGACCACTGATTAGGCCCCAGTTAGGTTCTGCCTCGTCAAATTCCAGTCCCCTCTGACACCCACACGTGGACGTGGGGAGGTCTCAGGAGAACGGGTGCCTTCTGGGTCTGCAAGGTGCAGGGCCACCCTGAGGGCAGGACCAGGAGTGAGCTCTGGGCTGAGCTGGTGGCCCTGGTGCTTGTGCCTCCTGTGCCCAGGGCTGGCAGGAGGGGCCAGGGCCACGGGCAGTGGAGAGAGGGAGGTGGACAGGTCTTCTGTGTGTCCTGTGTGCTGTGGCTGTGGGCGTGTGGTCCCGCCCTGGCAGGCTGCAGCTCCTCCAGGGTGGGGGCAGACACAGCACCGCCCTGGCTGACTCCTGCCCCCCACCCCAGGGTCCTCATCTCCAGAGGGGCGGCCTCGGCCTCTGCCAGCACCCGCACGTGTGTGCAGGAAACTGCTCAGCGCAGGGCACACCTGGGCCCGAGGCGTCCATGACCAGGAGGTGGGGAGCCCAGCACCCTGGGGCTCAGTGCTCTTAGTGCTCTGGGGACTCCCACTAGAGGAACCAGGTGATGTCAGCTCCCAGAATCAGTCTCCTGGATGGCGTGTGGGTGCTGCCGTGGAGACCAGTGTGGAGTGTGCCTCGTCCTCACTGCCCCATGCACAGGACAACAGTGGTTTCTCCGTCCCCCGGGGAGCAGCTGCTGCCTGGGAAGAACTTGTAGCCCTGTGTGGGTGCTCACGGATGTCCCTGCACTACCGCCTCTGCTGCCCGCAATGTGCCTGATTGTAATTTATGACAGATGTCATGTCGAGAAATGTGCACGAAAAATCGTCAGGACTCAGTGACCATAATGGGCACCTGTGGTCACACAAGGGGAGCAGAGTGCTGGAGCCTGGACAAGAAGCTTGGAGCTGCACCCAGGGCCCAGGTGAGTCCCAGCTCCAGTGCCTGCTACTACCTTGGTTTCCCACCCCCTGGGGCTCTGTTTCTAGGCTCTGTCAAGCTTGCATGAGCAATAGGAGCCCCTGCCTTGGAGGGTACCCCCACCGTAGCACCCAGAATAGTTCCCAACTCTCCTGAGCTCCTGAGTGGTGCTGGGTCCTTAGGGGCCATGGGCATCCTGGGCGGGTTCTCGGAGCTGTCAGCGTCTGTGGGTCCTGGGCTATGGGGGAGCTGGCTCCTTCCTGTGACCCCCCACTGGCCTTTCCTTTGTCCTTGCCCCTTCTCCTTGCCTCTCTGTCCCTCCCCTGTTGGAGGCCCCGAGCCTGATTTGGGGCTCTCTATCCCCTTCTTTGTCCTCAGGGAGACCCAGGAGCAGCCAGGCTGGGAGCACCTGCACCTCCCAGAGTTCCCTCTTGTTCTCCTACACAGGGAACCCCCAGTGCCTACTGTGGCTGTCTTCCCTTTACTGACCTCTTGGCTCCACCCCAGCCCAGGACTCCTGCCTCCCTGGGTGTCCCATATTGATCCTGTATGGACCTGACCACTCCCCACGCTGGGATTGGTGGTGGTCACCCTGCCGCCCAGGCTGGGGCCAGAGTGAGTGAGGTTATGGCTGCGAAGCTCCCAGCAGTGGACGAGCCCATAGGCGAGTCCTCAGGGCAGACAGAAGCTGTGCTGGGGTTGTTATATCTTAATGTTAGCCGTCGCAAAGCACACCGGACACCGGAGTAAGGGAAAGGGTTTATTGGGAACACCCTACAGACCGGAGTGAAGGGGTGGCGAAGGAAAAAAGAGAGAAAGAGAGTCTAAGAGAGAAACAGAGAGGAGAGGAGCTAGCAAGGAGAGAAGATAGAGCAGAGAAGAGGAGAGCGGAGAGCAGAGTCAAGAGACCAGAGGAGGAGGCTAGAGAGCAACCAAGAGAGAGCAGGAGAGAAGGGGCAGGAGAGAAGGGGCAAGAGAGAGGGGGCAAGAGAGCACGTGTGCAGGAACAGGCCCTTTTAAAACTTTGCCTGAGGGCGGGCAGGGAAGCAGGAGCAGCCAATCCCATTAGGATGGGGGTGGAGCCTGGCTCAGGTAGCTGGGCCATGCGGCCAACTGCACCAGTTTCCTAACAGGGGTCTCCCCCGATATCCGGGACACCAGATCTTGCAGGAGCCCCCCCCCCCCCCCCCCCCGCATGTTGCAGTGCATTCGTTTCTGGGAGGAGGAGTGTGGTGGGGGCAAGAGGGCGTGGAGTCACCACACAGACCCCGGGAGACGGGTGAGAGCAGGCCCGAGAGAAGCACGGGACGCAGGCCCCGTGAGCCGTGGCTTTACAGCTCCGTCACAGCACCGCTGACTTGAGTGACAGAACATTTGATGTAGCGTCGCGATGCCAGTGACGCTGCACCATGGTTTGAGGCGATCATCCAGGGGGTGAAGAGAAAGGAGTGGATACACTGAGTCTGCAAAAGGCAAAATTATGAAAGATGTTAAGACTAGATATGAAAAGGTTTCAAAATATCCTACAGGGTTTAATTTCTCAAAACACTGATATCACTCTCTTCAACCTAAGAAAGAATTGTGCAGTCTTTGTCTCACTCAAGTGGAAAGGTTCCTGTGCAAACCAGCAGAGGGCAGCACCCACTGTGGTTGCCTGCTCTGACATCAGAGGGCACCATTGTGACGTCATGCCCGCTGCCTGCACAAAGCCTTGGCTGGGCCTGGGTTCTGTCATTTGCCCAGGAAGCGCTGTCCCGGGGACCTGGGGCTGGGAACAGCTGCCTGTGTTTCCCTTGTTTGGTTTATGTTCCTCAAGCTGCTGTTATTTTAATCAAATTTGTTTTTTCTTTTTCCATTTTGATTATTTTGTTTTCTTATTTATTTTGTTTATTTTTTTCCTCCAGCATTCATATTCTTTTTTCCCTTTCTTATTGATTTTCCTTGGATATTTCATTTCCATTGGGATTTCTTGTCACTTTTTCATTGGTTTCCTCTTGTTTGTGGTTTTTCTTTGCATTTTCTCCCATTGTTGGGTTTCTACTTTTTCACTCTGTGTATTTTTTCTCTTTTTTATTCCTATTTTTTTTTAATAAGACCGTGAGGCCATCTGCATTACTTGTTACATAGTTCAGGTTCTTGGGATTTTTTTCTTTATGCTTTATTACTCATTTATTTGTGTTTTCTCTTTTAGCTGGTTCGACAGGGTTAGTCTCAGCTGTGAGTCTAGTAGAGTTCATTTAGTCCATGTTTTCTGTTGGTGATGTGAGCTGAGTTTGTCCATTTTGTGTTTTGATTTCTGTTCATTTGATTTCTATTTGTTTCATCTTCGTTTGTGCTCAAGGGGTCAGAGCTGTAGGAGCTGATCTGTGTCAGCTGCTGGCTCGGGGTCTCCCAGACGTCAGCCCTGCTGACCCTTCCTGGGGGAGCCCTGGAGAGGGAGAGGAATCCGGAGGAAGAATCGGATCCTGCGGCTCCTGTTGGGTCAAATTTGTTTTTCTTTTTCCATTTTGATTACTTTGTACTTTTTCTATTTTACTTTGTTTCCTGCCACCATTCATGTTCATTTTGTGTTTTCTCATTTTAACATTTTCTTCCACTAGAACAGTCTCCGTTGTTGGTGTTGTGCAGTGGATACAGTTCATGTTTCTGTTGGTGACGGGAGCAGAGTGAGTTTGTTCATTTTTGTGTTTTGATTTCTGTTCATTTGATTTCTGTTGTTGCATTTTCATTTGTGCACCACTCGTCTCCCTTCCTGGGAGCCCCGGGAGAGGGAGAAGAATCCCGAGGCCAAGATTGCATCCTGCATGGGGACTTCCTGGGGTGGGGACTGATGTCAGGTCCCCCAAGCCCTCTGTGTCCCCAGTGGCTCCCGCGTCCCTCAGCAGAGCGGGGCAGGAGGTGTCCATGGCGGCTCCTGGACGGAGCTGAGAAGGCTGTCAGGTGGGACAGGTGCTGTCTGCACGGGGGTGGGAGAAAGGGTTGTTACTGCGAGGTTCTGCCTGCGGGGGATTCTCAGTTGGGGTCTCCCATGTTTGCAGGGGAGGGACGGTGGCAGTGCGGGCCCCTCTTTCCCCTGCACAGGTAACTACTGCCCAGTCCAGGTGGCTCTACAAGGTTTAGGATCCTAAGGAGCCCCGGAAACCTGAGCTGCACCAGCAAGAAGACTTCCTGTGGAAGGACCTCTTGGTGGTAAGGGACTCACCCACAGGGACAGGAACCAGGGACCAGGTTATGTCATGACAAGGCCACATTACTCGCATGTAAGCTTGTCCCTGGCCAAGCCCTCTGACCTCTCAACTCCAGGAGGGTCCTGGGGCTACCAACGGGTCTACACGGCAGATGCTGCAGCTGAGTGGTGTCTCTGGTGCCCCCAGGTCACCACAATCTTCCACGGGAAGATGGACTCCGAGACGCCCAGCTTCAGAATCCTCGCCCTTCCAGAACACATTTCGAAGGTCCCTCATCCTCGCTGCCCCAAGGACAGGACCCTGTGGCTCCTCCATCCCCGGGGAGCAGCTGCTGCCTGGGAAGAACTTCGTTGCCTCTGTTGGTGCCCATGGATTGCCCTGCACTACTGCCTCTGTGCCTAGAGTTAACAGATTTATGAGTTAACAGAAATCCATTAGGTCAATAAATTGTGAATGGAAAAACATGAAGGACTTAGTGTTGGTTCGGGCACCTGTGGCCTCACACAGAGATCAGAGCGCTGGGAGCCTGGAGGAGGCAGCTTGGAGCCACACCGAGTCCAGGGCCTTGCTGAGTCCTGGCTCCACTGCCCGCTGCTGCCCACCTTGGTGTCCCTGCCCCTTGGCCTCTGATTCCATCTCTGTCAAGGGGTGTGAGCAATAGGCGCCCCTGGTTGCAGGGTGGCTGCCGCGGGAAGCAGCCAGAATAGTTCCCACCTCCCCTGGCTGCTGGGTAGTGCTGGGTCCTTAGGTGCCATCGCCAGCCTGGGCGAGGTTCTGGGAGCTGTCAGCCGTCTGTGGGTCCAGGGATTTGGGGGAGCTGGCTCCTTCCTGTGAACCCCACTGGCCTTTTCTTTGTCCTTGCCCCTTCTCCTTGCCTCTCTGTCCCTCCCCTGTTGGAGGCCCCGAGCCTGATTTGGGGCTCTCTGTCCCCTTCTTTGTCCTCAGGGAGACCCAGGAGCAGCCAGGCCGGGAGCACCTGCACCTCCCAGAGTTCCCTCTTGTTCTCCTGACACAGGGAAGCCCCAGTGCCTACTGTGCCCGTCTTCCCTTTGCTGACCTCTCGGCTCCACCCCAGGTCAGCAGTCCTGCCTCTCCTGGGTGTCCCACCTCCTGCATTGACCTTACCCGCGGCCCCCTCCCTGAGATGGTGGTGGTCACCCTGCCGCCCAGGGCTGGGGCCAGAGTGAGTGAGGTTATGGCTGCGAAGCTCCCAGCAGTGGACGAGACATCTGAGGAATCCTCAGGACAGAGGCCGTGCTGGGATCTCCCCAGACATCCGGGACACCAGGAGCAGGCAGGAGTCCCCCTGCCGTCTTAGGAGAAGTTTGCACACACCAGGTTGCAAACTGCCAGCCCACGGGCCGGACCTGCTCCCTTGAGTCTGCTGTGGTTTGTGCTGTGTGCAAAGTTGTAGTGCTGAGGTTGACATCTTCAGATACCACGGAGCTGTCGGGGCTTCTCTGGGCACAGGGGAAGGTGTGGCAGCACCAGGCCCCGGGGTCTGTGGCCGCAGTGCCTGCATGTGCTCAGACACGCCCCCGCCCTCTGCAGGTGCCCCCAGAACCCCTGGCTGGGAGAGGCTGGGGTTGGTTGGGCCAAGAACCTTTCCACGTGCAGTGTCTGAGACTCGGCCAGGTGATTCCCACTGACAGAGCCGCGCTGCTGGGGACTCAGAGCCCCAGAGGCCACAGGCATGAGGGGCACAGGTGAGCCTGGACCTAGGCTGCCTTGGTGCTGGGTGCCCGCCCCTCCCCCACTGGCTCCCTGTGGTGCTGGGTCTCTGCCTCAGGCTCAGCTTGCATTCACAGCCTCAGCTCCACCCCTGCAGACCTGGGCTGTGGGCATTGTCCCCTCCTTCACAAACAGGGAAACTGAGGCCGAGATGAAGAGCCAGGCCCCTCCCCAGTGAACGGTTCCTCCCAGGCCCAGGTGGCTGCTGATTCCTGCCCCACCCAGGGAGCAGCTGGGGCAGAGCCGGGGCGTCAGCACCCGGGAGCAGCTGCCAGCCCTGGGCCCAGGGGCTCAGTGTGGAGGAGACAGCTCCACCTGTGACAGAGGAACGTCCTTAGGCCAGTTCATGGAGTGGAGTGTATCTGAGAAGAGCATCATACAACAATGATACAAGAACCAGGCAGCTCTGGACATGGAGCAGGTTCTGAGGTGGCTCATCCAGGACAGGTGCACAGCACTGCTGGGCCACGGGAAGTGGGTGCAGAGATCAGCGCCATGGCTCCAGTCAGTCCCCACACCTGCGGGGCGGCCACGGCTGAACTAGTTAATTTCTAATTAGTGAACTAGATACAGGGCCTTGTGCCACAGCCACAGCACAGGGCCTGGATGAAGCTGTCTGAGTTGGGTCTTGGGCCCAGTGCAGGTGCCTGGTCTAAGTCCATGTCTTCCTTGAAATTTATTTAGCACCTGATAAGGCTTTTCCGTGCAGAGGTAGAAAAGAGATATCTAGGTGACGTTTTATTAAATTAAGAATGTCTGAGTGCATAGACGTGTTTAGGATCTCAGTCTGCGACTCCTTGTTGACCCGGGCCACTGTGCTGGGACGGTTCTTTTGGCTGTCGGCAATGATGATATCTGGGGTGGCAGGGGGAGCCGGGCGCAGCTTGGACCCTCAGAGCCCCTGCAGGTGCTGAGCCCCCCTCTCCTGCCCCTGGATGGGAAAGACTGAGCACCCGGGGTGTCTGTGAGTTTCTGTGGAGTCCAGATGAGTGGGCCCAGCACCCGAGGGGATCCATCCTCGCCGTGGGCAGCACCACAGAGCTGCCCAGAACTCGGAGAGAACAGGGCCGCAGGGCAGGGGCAGCTCGGGGCTCTCATGGAGCCTGCGCGTCTCAGTGCTCCCCCTCAGGGCTCAGAGCCCCGGTGCTGTGGCTTTTCCACTCTGCAACTCACACCCGTGACCTGGGACTCCCGGCTGCGGCCCGAGACTGAGAAAAACCTGCGGCTCCCGGGTCCTGGTACTGTGTCCTGCAGTCTGGGTCTGTGCCCGCTCCCAGCTCTCCTAGTTTCCTATGGGTAGACGGCCACCCCTGGGACTTGGCCGCCACTGTCACAGGTGAGCCCCTTCCCCTGACAGACCCCTTCCGCTGCACCGCTCTCTTGTGCCAGGTGTTTGGCTCCCAGGGAACCGTGGCTGGACCGGATTCTGAATCCTCTGGGGACTTTGCTGGGCACACATGTGCCAGTGAGGCAGGGCTGGGGTTTCTGTTGGTTCTGGAAGCTCCCAGGTGGGTGGGGGGAAGGACCTCAGTCAGGCGTCCTCAGAGCCTCTGTGGATCCCTGCTTTGGACCGTGAGAACCAAGAGGGCCCACGTGGCTGGGTGGACGGAGACCCGGGAGCTGCCCCTTGCACTGGCGTGCACTGAACTGCTGCACACTAAGGGGGCGTGGCAGCGAGTGGCTCCTCCCACATTCGCCCCAGGATTAGAACCACCTGCTGGCTGGAACCATGGAGTCCTGGGCATTGCCCCAAACAGAAGCAGGGGTGAAATATCAGGTATATTTTATATTGACTCGCCTGGGTCCCAGGAAACGTTGAGCTTGGGCCTTGTTTAGTGTTGGGGGTTTCATGGGTGTGAGTTTGGGCACAGCTAGGAGCAGGCCTGGGGCTGGTGTCCTCTAGGGGCGGGGATGCAGGACCTCTGATTAGGCCCCCAGGTTGTTTCTGCCTTGACACAGCCCTGTCCACATGGACACCCACACGTGGACTTGGGGAGGTCCAGCAGAACAGGTGCCTGCTGGGTTCAAGTTCCAGGGTCAACCCAAGGGAAGGCCCCAGAATGTGCTCTTGGCAGGGCCGGTGGCCCGGGTGCTTGTGACTCCTCCGCCCAGGGCTGGCAGGAGGGGCCAGGGCCATGGGCAGCAGAGAGAGAGAGGGAGTAGGGGCTTCCTGGGGGCCCTGTGGGCTCTGCCTCTGGCCGTGGGAGTGCGGTCTCACCCTAGCAGGCTGCAGCTCACCAGGGTGGGAGCAGACACAGCACCGCCCTGGCTGACTCAAGGACCCCATCCCAGTGGGTCCTCATCTCCAGAGGGGCGGCCTCGGGCTCTGGCAGCACCTGCATGTGTGTGCAGGGAACTGCTCAGAGCAGGGCACACCTGGGTCCGAGGCGTCTGTGACCAGGAGGTCGGGGAGCCCAGCATCCTGTGTCGCAGTGCCTCTGAGGACTCTGGGGAATCCAGCAGGGAGCACGGGCCTGTCACTTTCCTGTGGGTTTCTCTGTTTCTTGGATGTGGCGCCCATTTCCCAGAAGGCCCCAGCAGTCATGTTCACCGCCTTCAGGAAGCGCCGGGACCCCGAGCCGGCCCTGCCAGCGTCGGATCCTGCAGTCTGCACGCGATGCCGGCCCCTGCAGCGACACGGCCTTGTCCATCAGTGAGGAGGCGCTGGCAGCACCTCCACCGCTCCTGCGGGTTGGGGTTGGCCCACCAGCACTGAGGCAGACCTGTGGCTGTGGCGTGGGGGCGTGGCCCAGACCCCCCAGGCCCTGGCCCATGAGGAGGACAAGGCAGACAGACCTGGTGCTGCACAGCGCCCTCCAGGAGCAGAGGAGCAGTGGATGTGGGTGGGGCACCTCCCGCTGCTCACCACGGAGCCCCCAGGGCAGCTCTGTGCACCCCTGTCACTGCTCAAAGCTCACTCCAAAGGCAGAGCTCAGCCCAGGCAGGCAGCAAGGCTGCATGGCCCCCAACACGGCCCCACTGCTCTTGAGCCTCAATAGCCAATGGCCAGTGACAGCTCTGCAGTTGGCAGAACAAGCCTGAGTCAGGGACACAACCCTCAGCAGGTGCACCTCCAGGGACACCGTCACCTGCCATCAGGGTCACCATCCTGTGACAGCCTGTGGGGACAGACGCTCAGCAGCTGACCTACCACAGGGTGACCGCAGAAGCTAGGACTCGCCTGCCCTCGGCAGTGACCTCATCCCAAGAGGAAGAGCCACATCTGCCCGGCGTGAGGGCCCCACCAGGAGGGTGGAGCAGGGGAAGAACAGGGCCAACAGCGGTCACAGCCCTGGGCACTGACCAGGCAACCAGGGAGGGAACTGCTGCCACCTCTGCCCCTGGTCCTTTGCACCCAGCGAGTTAGAACTTCAGAGTGGGCGTGTGTAAGGGAGGACACTGCATGGCGTCTGTGGTTGGGGGAGATTGGAACCATGGGGCTGTCCCTGTCAGGAGAGTGGCAGACGCTCACTGGCCCTCAGGGGCAGAGTGGGGCCTTCCAGTGGTAAAGGGACTCAGGCGAGGGACGTGGGCCCTGGATCAGGGTTCTGTCCTCACATCTGGCACCAGGTCTCCAGGCCATGTCCAGCCCTGATGTCAGGCTCAAGGCAGGGGCAGGCTGAATGCAGGGCCCAGGGCTCAGGGAGGCAGGGCACCAGGCCCCGGGTTGCCCTGTGAACTGGCTGCCTGGGGTGAGCGCCCCCTGCTGAAACCTGGAGAGGTGCTGTTGGGCAGTGCTGAGTGCTGGCCCAGGAGGGAGCAGGCACTGCTGAGCTGACCTTCTTGGCCCCTGCTCTGTGCCTCTCTGTCCCTCCCCTGGGGGAGACCCAGAGCTGAATTTGGGACTCTCTCTCCACTTCTCTGTCCTCAGGGGGACCCAGGAGCAGCCAGGCCAGGAGTACCTGACACTCCCTGTGCCCCTCCCACAGGAAACCCCCAGTAGTCGCTCATGGCCGTCTTCCCTTTCCTGGCCTATGGGCTCCACCCCAGGCCGGGACTCCTGCCTCCCTGGGTGTCCCATATTGATCCCGTATGGACCTGACCCACCCCCCACGCTGGGAAATGGTGGTGGTCATCCTGCCTCCCAGGCTGGGGCCAGAGTGAGTGAGGTTATGGCTGCGAAGCTCCCAGCTATGGACGAGCCCATAGGCTAGTCCTCAGGGCAGGCAGAGGCTGTGCTGGGGGCTCCCCTGAGATCCGGGACTCCAGGTCCTGCAGGGGCCCCCCTGCAGCCTCTGTAGGAAAGGACTCCCCACCAGGTTGCACACTGGTGGCCTGTGGGATGGCCCAGGTCAGTCATGTTTGCTGTGGCTCCTGCTGTGCACAGTTTGTGGTGCTAACATGGGGACCTTCTCTGTCTCCCTCTCTCTGTCCTCCATCTATTTGCCTTCAAATAAATAAAGAAACCCCTTTAAAACAAAAAGTGGAGCAGCTGGGACATGTACAGACACTCGTTCGGGACGCAGGCCCCGTGAGCCGTGGCTTTACAGCTCCGTCACAGCACTGCTGA
Organism: Oryctolagus cuniculus; assembly: GCF_964237555.1. Taxonomy (NCBI): domain Eukaryota; kingdom Metazoa; phylum Chordata; class Mammalia; order Lagomorpha; family Leporidae; genus Oryctolagus; species Oryctolagus cuniculus. The sequence goes on from NC_091441.1 coordinate 103,740,509, forward strand.
CTTGAGTGACAGAACATTTGATGTAGCGTCGCGATGCCAGTGACGCTGCACCATGGTTTGAGAGCGATCATTCAGGGGTTGAAGAGAAAGGAGTGGATACATTGAGTCTGCAAAAGGCAAAATTATGGAAGATGCTAAGACTAGAAATGAAAAGGTTTCGAAATATCCTACAGGGTTTAATTTCAGAAAGCATAATTATCACTCTCTTCAACCAGAGACAGAATTGTGCAGTCTTCGTCTTACTCAAGTGGAAAGGTTCCTGCGCAAACCAGCGTGGGGCAGCACCGGCTGCGGTTTCCTGCTCTGACATCAGAGGGCACCATTGTGACGTCATGCCCGCTGCCTGCACAAAGCCTTGGCTGGGCCTGGGTTCTGTCATTTGCCCAGGAAGGGCTGTCCCGGGGACCTGGGGCTGGGAACACCTGCCTGTTTGTTTTCTTGTTGTGTTTTTGTTCTTCCAGCTGCTGCTGTTTTGGTCCAATTTATTTTTTCTTTTTCTGTTTTGATTATTTTGTTCTTTTTTCTATTTTATTTATTTTTTTCCTCCAGCATTCATATTCTTTTTTCCCTTTCTTATTGATTTTCCTAGGTTATTTCATTTCTTATTTGGATTTTTTTCTTCACTTTTTTCCTTGGCTTTTCTCTTGTTTGTGGTTGTTCTTTATATTTTCATCCCATTATTGGGTTTCCCTTTGTTCACTTTGAGTTTTTTTTTTCTCATTTTTATTCCCTTTTTTTAATAAGACTGTGATTCATCTGCTTGGATTGTTATTACGGTGAAGGTTTATGAATTTTTTTCTTTATGATTTTTTCCTTTTTTTGTTTTCTCACTTTTAGCTGTTTCGATAGGGTTAGTCTCAGTTGTGCGTCTAGTTGAGTTCATTTAGTTCCTGTTTTCTGTTGGTGATGTGAGTTGAGTTTGTCCATTTTGTGTTTTGTTTTATGTTCATTTGATTTCTGTTTGTTTCATCTTCGTTTGTGCTCAAGTTGTCTGAGCCGTGAGAGCTGATCTGTGTCAGATGCTGGCTCAGGGTCTCCCAGACGTCAGCCCTGCTGACCCTTCCTGGGGGAGCCCTGGAGAGGGAGAGGAATCCGGAGGAAGAATCGGATCCTGCTGCTGCTGTTGGGCCAAATTTGTTTTTTCTTTTTCCATATTGATTACTTTGTACTTTTTGTTTCTTGCCACCATTCATGGTTCATTTTGTGTTTTCTCATTTAACATTTTATTCCACTAGAACAGTCTCCTTGTTGGTTGGTGTAGTGGATACAGTTTATGTTTTGTGTTGGTGATGGGAGCAGAGTGAGTTTGTTCATTTTTGTGTTTTGATTTCTGTTCATTTGATTTCTGTTGTTGCATTTTCATTTGTGCACCACTCGTCTCCCTTCCTGGGAGCCCCGGGAGAGGGAGCAGAATCCCGAGGCCAGAATCGCATCCTGGATGGGGACTTCCCGGGGGGGGACTGACTGGGGTCCCCCAAGCCCTCTGTGTCCCCAGTGGCTCCTGCGTCCCTCAGCAGAGCGGGGCAGCAGGTGTCCATGGCGGCTCCTGGCCCAAGCTGAGAAGGCTGTCAGGTGAGACAGGTGCTGTCTGCACGGGGGTGGGAGAAAGGGTTGTTACTGGGAGTTTCAGCCTGCGGGGGACTCAGCTGTGGTGCCTCTGTCTGCAGGGGAGGGGTAATGGCAGTGCGGGCACCTCTGTCCTGTGCACAGGGGCTCTGCTGCCCTGTTTGCCCAGCTCGCCAAGGTTACAAGACCAAAGAAGCCCCAGGAACCTGATCTGCACCAGCAAGAAGACTTCCTGTGGAAGGACCTCTTGGTGGTGAGGGACTCACCCACAGGGGGGCTTGGTCACCCCAGACAGCCAGGGTGTACACTGGCTTTGCATCTGTGTGCAGGTTTGGAGCAGGTGCATAGGGGAGGGGGGAAGGACTCACACTGATGCCCATGGCCCTCCTTGGTCAGGGGAGAGTGCAGAGGGGCTGTGGGCTTCACCCCTGCAGGTTCTGGAGGCTCCATCAGCATGAGCCATACCACGTGGGCGCTGGCTGTGTGCAGCTCTGTACCAGGGTCTAAGGAGAGGGGAGGCCGCGGCAGCTCCTGACAGGCCCCAGGTTGCAGCAGCCGGGGGTCCCTCTCCTGAGACGTGGAGCCGAGGTCTCGGCACTGCTCGTCCTTGCCCTCTGCCCCAGCCCTGCGCCAGGCAGTGTGGCCGAGCGCCTAGGAGCATCCTCACCGCCATCCCATCCTCAGGACAGACAGACTGCCCCGGGGTCTCCATGGGAGATGCAGCAGCTCCCACCTGGACAAGGGAGCGCAGACGCTGGGCAGGTGGAGGTGGGGCTGCCAGGTGCAGGGAGACCATGTCCTGGGCATTTCTGTCCTCCCTGCAGGCCATGGCTCCTGTGCTGGAGGCCCCTGGCCCATTTCCCATGAGCGCAGATGGAGGGGAGGGCATCTGCTCCTCTCTGAGACTCAGACGTCCGGGTCCCGTCCCTCCTGAGAGCCCCTGACCTTCGAGTCGGGCCCTTCAGTCCTTGGAGCCTCAACGTGCCCCCCTGGGAGATGGGTGTCTCTGAGGGCCACAGTGGCCCCATGAGTCTTGCACACAAGGTCCTGCATGGTGCCCGGCGGGCGGTGAGCACGTGAGAGAGGGGACCCCTCTGTGGCTGCCGGGCTCGGAGGTCCCTGCCATGAACTGTAGACCAGGCCAGCATCTGGGGCTGTGCTGGGGCCTGGCAGGAGTGCTGGCACCCTATAGCTCTGTGCTGCCAGCACTGCCTCTCCATGTCTGTCCTTAGAGGGCTGAGCCCCAGGGTGGGCATCTCCTCTGGCTTGGATGAGGCACCTGCCACCTCCCTGCTGGTCTGTGGTTTTCGTCACCATTCAAAGTGCCCTGGGGTGTCACAGGGACAGGAACCAGGGACCAGGCCATGGCGTGACAGGGCCGTGTTCTCCCCTTGTCAGCTTGTTCCTGCCCCAGCCCTCTGACCTCTCAAATCCAAGAGGGCCCTGGGGCGACCAAAGTGTCTACATGGCAGATGCTGCAGCAGAGCTATGTCTCTGGTGACCCAGGTCTCCCCATCTTCCACGGGAAGACGCACTCCAGGACTTCCAGCTCAGAATCTTTGCCTCTGAGGTCTCCAGGAGTAGAGTGTCCTTCTTCCTCGCTGCCCCAAGGACAGGACCCCGAGCTTCTCTGGCTGCCCACAGGTCACCACGAGCGTCCACAGGAAGATGGACTCTAAGACGCCCAGGTCAGAATCCTCGCCCTTCCAGAAGAGGTGTTGAGTGTCCCTCTTCCTCGCTGCCCCCAGGACAGGACCCTGTGGCTTCTCTGGCTGCCCCCAGCACAAAACAATCTACCACCACGAGAAGGACTCCTAGACCCCCAGCTTCCGAATCCTCGCCCTTCAGGAACAGGTGTTGAATGTCCTTCATCCTCGCTGCAAACAGGAGAGGACTCCGTGTCTTCTCTGCCATCCCCCAGGTCACCACGACTGTCCAAAGGAAGATGGACTCCGAGACGCCCAGCTTAGAATCCTCGCCCTTCCAGAAGAGGTGTAGAATGTTGCTCGTCCTCGCTGCCCCCAGGACAGGACCCCATGGGTTCCCAGGCTGCCCCCCAGGTCACCACGATCATTAAAGGAAGAAGGACTCCGAGACGCCCAGCTTTGTAATCCTCGCCCTTCCAGAAGCGGTAATGAATGTCCCTTGTTCTCACTGCCCCAAGGACCTGACTCTGTGGCTACTCTGCCTGCCCCGATGATCGTCCACCCGAAGGTGGTCTCCAAGACACCCAGCTTCAGAATCCTCGCCCTTCCTGAACAGGTGTTGAATGTCCTCATCCTCATGCCCCAAGGACAGGACCCCATGGCTCCTCTGTCCCCGGGGAGCAGCTGCTGCCTGGGAAGAACCTGGTTGCCTCTGTTGCTGCCCATGGATTGCCCTGCACTACTGCCTCTGTGCCTACATGTTAACTGATTTATGGTTTAAAAGAAATCCATTAGGTCAATAAATTGTGGATGGAGAAACATGAAGGACTCAGTGTGGGTTCGGGCACCTGTGCTCACACACGGGGAGCGGAGTGCTAGGAGCCTGGAGGAGGCAGCTTGGAGCCGCGCACGGGGCCTGGGCTGAATCCTGGCTCCAGTGTCTGCGGCTGCCACTGCCTTGGTTTCCCACCCCCTGGGGCTCTGTTTCTGGCTCTGTCAAGGGGGTGTGAGTGACAGGAGCACCTGCCTCCCAGGAAGGCCCCGGAACAGCACCAGACTCCCCTGGCTGCTGGGTAGAGCTGGTCCTTAGAGGCCTTGATGTCTGGCGGGGTTCTGGGAGCTGTCAGCCTCTGTGGGTCCTGGGCTGTGGGGAGCTGGCTCCTTCCTGTGACCCCCACTGGCCTTTCCTTTGTCCTTGCCCCTTCTCCCTGCCTCTCTCTCCCCACCTCTATTGGAGGCCCCAAGCCTGATTTGGGGCTCTCTCTCCCCTTCTCTGTCCTCTGTTCCTATCCAGTCCAGGTGGCCTCTCTTCATCCCCTGACCTGGGAGCCCTGGGGTCAGAGTCCTGGGCGTCAGCATCCGGGAGCAGATGCCAGGACCTGGCTCAGGGCTCAGGTTCAGAGACAAGTCTTTCCCGGGACTGAAGGAAGCTCCTTAGGCCAGGTGCATGGAGTGGAGTCCATGTGAGGACAGCATTATCACAGAGAAATGGTCACGAGTCAGGCAGCTCCCAGAACTGGAGCAGGTGCTGAGGACTCCTCTCCATGACAGGTGTGGCATCATTGCTGGACAACAGGAAGTGAGGTGGGGAGATCAGCACCAGGGCTCCAGTTCAGTCCCCACACCTGCCAGTCGGGTACTACTTAACTAGCTATTTGCTCACAGCCTAATTAGTGTTCTGGATACATACCCTAGTGCCTCAGCCACAGCACAGTGCCTGGATGAAGCCATCTGAGTTGGGTCTTGGGCCCAGTGCATGTCCCTTATCCAGTCCGTGGCTTCCCATGAATTTTATTTAACATCTAGTAAGGCTTCCTGTGATGTTGTCTTCCGTCTAGAGGTAGAAAGAGGTGGCTGGGTGACGTTTAATTGAATTCTGAAATCAGAATACAAAGCCTTGTTTTAGAAACTTGGTTCTGTGACTCTGGTTGACCCTGGCCAGTGTACTGGGACAGTTGTTCTGGGCATCACCAATGACTGGATCTGGGTAGGCAGGGGGAGCCGGAAACAGGGTGGAGCCTCAGAGCACCTGCAGGTGTTGAGCCCCCCTCTCCTGCCCCCAGATGGGAAAGACTGAGCGAACCGGGGTGTCTGTGAGTTTCTGTGGGGCCCAGGTGAGCGTGTCCAGCACCGTGGGGATCCGCCCTCACCGTGGGCAGCACCACCCAGCCCACCAGAACTCGGAGAGAACAGGGCCGCAGGGCAGGGGCAGCTCGGGGCTCTCATGGAGCCTGCGCGTCTCAGTGCTCCCCCTCAGGGCTCAGAGCCCCCGGTGCTGTGGCTTTTCCACTCTGCAACTCGCACCCGTGACCTGGGACTCCCGACTGCAGCCTGAGGCCAAAACCCTGGCGGCTCCTGTGTCCAGGGTCCTGCGGACTTCGTCTGCACCCGCTCCCAGGACCGCTGGTTTCCTATGGCAGACGGTGGCCCTGGGACTTGGCAGCCCCCATTACAGGTGAGCCCCTCCCCTGACAGAACCCTTCCCCTGCACCGCCTCTTGTGCCATGTGTTTGGCTCCCAGGGAGCCATGGCTGGAAGGGATTCTGAATCCTCTGGGGAACATTGCTGGGTGGAGAGGTGGGGAGAGATGGGGCTGGGATTTCTGTTGATTCTGGAAGCTCCCAGGTGGGTGGGGGACAAGGACCTCAGTCAGGCGTCCTCAGAGCCTCTGTGGATCCCTGCTGTGGACCCTGACAACCAAGAGGGCCCACGTGGCTGGGTGGACAGAGACCTGGGAGCTGCCCCTTGCACAGGCCTCCACTGACCAGCTGCACACTTAGGGGTGTGGTAGCGGGCGGCTCCTCCCTCCATCGCCCTGGGATTAGAACCAGCTGTGGGCTGGAAGGAGCAGTCGGGGCATCTCCCTGGGGAGATACAGGTGTTAAGCACTAGGAATATTTTATATTGAGTCATAAGGTCCCAGGACAGGTTGCGTCTGGGTCTTGCGGTGGTGTGGGGATTTCATGAGTTGTGAGCATGGGCATTGCGAGGAGCAGGCGTGGGCTGAGGGTGTCCTCTTGGGGCAGGGCAGCAGGACCACTGATGAGGCCCCAGTTAGGTTCTGCCTCGTCAAATTCCAGTCCCCTCTGACACCCACACGTGGACGTGGGGAGGTCTCAGGAGAACAGGTGCCTTCTGGGTCTGCAAGGTGCAGGGCCACCCTGAGGGCAGGACCAGGAGTGCGCTCTGGGCTGAGCTGGTGGCCTGAGTGCTTGTGCCTCCTGTGCCCAGGGCTGGCAGGAGGGGCCAGGGCCACGGGCAGTGGAGAGAGGGAGGTGGACAGGTCTTCTGTGTGTCCTGTGTGCTGTGGCCGTGGGTGTGTGGTCCCGCCCTGGCAGGCTGCAGCTCCTCCAGGGTGGGAGCAGACACAGCACCGCCCTGGCTGACTCCTGCCCCCCACCCCAGGGTCCTCATCTCCAGAGGGGCGGCCTCGGCCTCTGCCAGCACCCGCACGTGTGTGCAGGAAACTGCTCAGCGCAGGGCACGCCTGGGCCCGAGGCGTCCATGACCAGGAGGTGGGGAGCCCAGCACCCTGGGGCTCAGTGCTCTGAGGGCTCCGGGGACTCCCACTGGAGGAACCAGGTGATGTCATCTCCCGGAGTCTGTTGCCTGGATGGCGTGTGGGTGCTGCCTTGGAGACTCGTGTGGAGTGTGCCTTGTCCTCACTGCCCCAGGCACAGGACCCCATGGCTTCTCCGTCCCCCGGGGAGCACCTGCTGCCTGGGAAGAACTTGTAGCCCTGGGTGGGTGCTCACGGATGTCCCTGCCTGGTTTGTAATTTATGACAGATGTCATGTCGAGAAATGTGCATGGAAAATCATCAGGACTCAGTGTCAGTGACAGGCACCTGTGGTCACACACGGGGAGCGGAGCACTGGAGCCTGGACAGGCAGCTTGGAGCCGTGCCCGGGGCCTGGGCTGAGTTCTGGCTCCAGTGCCCATGGCTGCCACCGACTTGGTGTCCCACCCCCTGAGGCTCTCTCTCTAGGCTCTGTCAAGCTTGCATGAAGCAATAGGAGCCCCTGCCTTGGAGGGTGGCCCCCACACCCTGGGAAGCAGCCAGAATAGTTCCCAACTCTCCTGAGCTCCTGAGTGGTGCTGGGTCCTTAGGGGCCATGGGCAGCCCGGGCGGGGTTCTGGGAGCTGTCAGCCTCTGTGGGTCCTGGGCTATGGGGGAGCTGGCTCCTTCCTGTGACCCCCACTGGCCTTTCCTTTGTCCTTGCCCCTTCTCCTTGCCTCTCTGTCCCTCCCCTGTTGGAGGCCCCGAGCCTGATTTGGGGCTCTCTCTCCCCTTCTTTGTCCTCAGGGAGACCCAGGAGCAGCCAGGCCGGGAGCACCTGCACCTCCCAGAGTTCCCTCTTGTTCTCCTACACAGGGAACCCCCAGTGCCTACTGTGGCCATCTTCCCTTTACTGACCTCTTGGCTCCACCCCAGCCCAGGACTCCTGCCTCCCTGGGTGTCCCATATTGATCCTGTATGGACCTGACCACTTTCCCACGCTGGGAAATGGTGGTGGTCATCATGCCTCCCAGGCTGGGGCCAGAGTGAGTGAGGTTATGGCTGCGAAGCTCCCAGCAGTGGACGAGGCATAGGCGAGTCCTCAGAGCAGACAGAGGCTGTGCTGGGGTTGTTATATCTTAATGTTAGCCATCGCAAAGCACACTGGACACCGGAGTAAGGGAAAGGGTTTATTGGGAACACCCTACAGACCGGAGTGAAGGGGTGGCGAAGGAAAAAAGAGAGAAAGAGAGTCTAAGAGAGAGAAACAGAGAGGAGAGGAGCTAGCAAGGAGAGAAGATAGAGCAGAGAAGAGGAGAGAGGAGAGCAGAGCCAGGAGACCAGAGGAGGAGGCTAGAGAGAGCAACTGAGAGAGAGCAGGAGAGAAGGGGCAAGAGAGAGGGGGCAAGAGCGCACGTGTTCAGGAACAGGCCCTTTTAAAACTTTGCCTGAGGGCGGGCAGGGAAGCAGGAGCAGCCAATCCCATTAGGATGGGGGTGGAGCCTGGCTCAGGTAGCTGGGCCATGCGGCCAACTGCACCAGTTTCCTAACAGGGGTCTCCCCCCGATATCCGGGACACCAGATCTTGCAGGAGCCCCCCACCCCCTGCATGTTGCAGTGGATTCGTTTCTGGGAGGAGGAGTGTGGTGGGGGCAAGAGGGCATGGAGTCACCACACAGACCCCGGGAGTCGGGTGAGAGCAGGCCTGAGAGAAGCACGGGACGCAGGCCCCGTGAGCCGTGGCTTTATAGCTCCGTCACAGCACCGCTGACTTGAGTGACAGAACATTTGATGTGGCGTCGCGATGCCAGTGACGCTGCACCATGGTTTGAGGCGATCATTCAGGGGGTGAAGAGAAAGGAGTGGATACACTGAGTCTGCAAAAGGCAAAATTATGAAAAATGCTAAGAATAGAAATGAAAAGGTTTTGAAATATCCTCCAGGGTTTAATTTCTCAAAACACTAATATCACTCTCTTCAACCTAAGAAAGAATTGTGCAGTCTTTGTCTTACTCAAGTGGAAAGGTTCCTGTGATACCAGTAGAGGGCAACCTGCTGCGGTTTCCTGCTCTGACATCAGAGGGCACCATTGTGATGTCATGCCCGCTGCCTGCACAAAGCCTTGGCTGGGCCTGGGTTCTGTCATTTGCCCAGAAGCGCTGTCCCGGGGACCTGGGGCTGGGAACAGCTGCCTGTGTTTCCCTTGTTTGGTTTATGTTCCTCAAGATGCTGTTATTTTAATCAAATTTGTTTTTTCTTTTTCCATTTTGATTATTTTGTTTTCTTATTTATTTTGTTTATTTTTTTCCTCCAGCATTCATATTCTTTTTTCCCTTTCTTATTGATTTTCCTTGGATATTTCATTTCCATTGGGATTTCTTGTCACTTTTTCATTGGTTTCCTCTTGTTTGTGGTTTTTCTTTGCATTTTCTCCCATTGTTGGGTTTCTACTTTTTCACTCTGTGTATTTTTTCTCTTTTTTATTCCTATTTTTTTTTAATAAGACCGTGAGGCCATCTGCATTACTTGTTATATAGTTCAGGTTCTTGGGATTTTTTTCTTTATGCTTTATTACTCATTTATTTGTGTTTTCTCTTTTAGCTGGTTCGACAGGGTTAGTCTCAGTTGTTAGTCCAGTTGAGTTCATTTAGTTCCTGTTTTCTGTTGGTGATGTGAGCTGAGTTTGTCCATTTTGTGTTTTGATTTCTGTTCATTTGATTTCTGTTGGTTTCATGTTCGTTTGTGCTCAAGTAGTCAGAGCCATGAGAGCTGATCTGTGTCAGCTGCTGGCTCGGGGTCTCCCAGACGTCAGCCCTGCTGACCCTTCCTGGGGGAGCCCTGGAGAGGGAGAGGAATCCGGAGGAAGAATCGGATCCTGCTGCTCCTGTTGGGTCAAATTTGTTTTTCTTTTTCCATTTTGATTACTTTGTACTTTTTCTATTTTATTTTGTTTCCTGCCACCATTCGTATGCATTTTGAGTTTTTTCATTTTAACATTTTCTTCCATAGAACAGTCCCCGTTGTTGGTGTGGTGTAGTGGATACAGTTCATGTTTTCTGTTGGTGATGGGAGCAGAGTGAGTTTGTTCATTTTTGTGTTTTGATTTCTGTTCATTTGATTTCTGTTGTTGCATTTTCATTTGTGCACCACTCGTCTCCCTTCCTGGGAGCCCCGGGAGAGGGAGAAGAATCCCGAGGCCAGGATCCCATCCTTGATGGGGACTTCCTGGGGTGGGACTGACTGTGGTTCCCCAAGCCCTCTGTGTCCCCAGTGGCTCCCGCGTCCCTCAGCAGAGCGGGGCAGGAGGTGTCATGGCGGCTCCTGGATGAGCTGAGAAGGCTGTCAGGTGGGACAGGTGCTGTCTGCACGGGGGTGGGAGAAAGGGTTGTTACTGCGAGGTTCTGCCTGCAGGGGACTCTGTTGGGGTCTCCCATGTCTGCAGGGGAGGGGTGGTGGCAATGCGTTCTCCTCTCTCTCCTGCACAGGTAACTACTGCCCAGTCCGGGTGGCTCTACAAGGTTTAGGATCCAAAGAAGCCCCCAAAACCTGAGCTGCACCAGCAAGAAGACTTCCTGTGGAAGGACCTCTTGGTGGTAAGGGACTCCCCCTCAGGGACAGGAACCAGGGAGCAGGCCATTGCATGCCAAGGCCCACGTTCCCTGCATGTAAGCTTGTCCCTGGCCAAGCCCTCTGACCTCTCAACTCCAGGAGGGTCCTGGGGCTACCAACGGGTCTACACGGCAGATGCTGCAGCTGAGTGGTGTCTCTGGTGCCCCCAGGTCACCATGATCTTCCACGGGAAGATGGACTCCGAGACGCCCAGCTTCAGAATCCTCGCCCTTCCAGAAGAGGAGTCGAAGGTCCCTCATCCTCGCTGCCCCAAGGACTGGATCCCTTGGCTCCTCCGTCCCCGGGGAGCAGCTGCTGCCTGGGAAGAACTTCGTTGCCTCTGTTGGTGCCCATGGATTGCCCTGCACTACTGCCTCTGTGCCTAGAGTTAACAGATTTATGAGTTAACAGAAATCCATTAGGTCAATAAATTGTGAATGGAAAAACATGAAGGACTTAGTGTTGGTTCGGGCACCTGTGGCCTCACACAGAGATCAGAGCGCTGGGAGCCTGGAGGAGGCAGCTTGGAGCCACACCGGGTCCAGGGCCTGGGCTGAGTCCTGGCTCCACTGCCCGCTGCTGCCCACCTTGGTTTCCCTGCCCCTTGGCCTCTGATTCCATCTCTGTCAAGGGGGTGTGAGCAATAGGTGCCCTGGTTGTAGGGTGGCTGCCGCAGGAAGCACTCAGAATAGTTCCCACCTCCCCTGGCTGCTGGGTAGTGCTGGGTCCTTAGGTGCCATCGCCAGCCTGGGCGGGGTTCTGGGAGCTGTCAGCCGTCTGTGGGTCCTGGGCTGTGGGGCAGCTGGCTCCTTCCTGTGAACCCCACTAGCCTTTTCTTTGTCCTTGCCGCTTTTCCCTGCCTCTCTGTCCCTCCCCTGTTGGAGGCCCCGAGCCTGATTTGGGGCTCTCTCTCCCCTTCTTTGTCCTCAGGGAGACCCAGGAGCAGCCAGGCCGGGAGCACCTGCACCTCCCAGAGTTCCCTCTTGTTCTCTTGACACAGGGAAGCCCCAGTGCCTACTGTGCCCGTCTTCCCTTTGCTGACCTCTCAGCTCCACCCCAGGTCAGCAGTCCAGCCTCTCCTGGGTGTCACACATCCCACATTGACCTTACCCACGGCCCCCTCCCTGAGATGGTGGTGGTCACCCTGCTGCCCAGGCTGGGGCCAGAGTGAGTGAGGGTATGGCTGCGAAGCTCCCAGCAGTGGACGAGACATCTGATGAGTCTTAGGACAGAGGCTGTGCTGGGATCTCCCCAGACATCCGGGACACCAGGAGTAGGCAGGAGTCCCCCTGCTGTCTTAGGAGAAGTTTGCACACACCAGGTTGCAAACTGCCAGCCCATGGGCCGGACCTGCTCCCTTGAGTTTGCTGTGGTTTGTGTTGTGTGCAAAGTTGTAGTGCTGAGGTTGAGATCTTCAATCATAAGGCGCGGTCAGGGCTTCTCTGGGCACAGGGGAAGGTGTGGCAGCACCAGGCCCTGGGGTCTGTGGCCACAGTGGCTGCATGTGCTCAGACACGCCCCCGCCCTCTGCAGGTGCCCCCAGAACCCCTGGCTGGGAGAGGCTGGGGTTGGTTGGGCCAAGAACCTTTCCACGTGCAGTGTCTGAGACTCGGCCAGGTGATTCCCACTGACAGAGCCGCGCTGCTGGGTACTCAGAGCCCCAGAGGCCACAGGCGTGAGGGGCACAGGTGAGCCTGGACCTAGGCTGCCTTGGTGCTGGGTGCCCACCCCTCCCCCACTGGCTCCCTGGCTCCCTGTGGAGCTGGGCCTCTGCCTCAGGCTCAGCTTGCATTCACAGCCTCAGCCCCACCCCTGCAGACCTGGGCTGTGGGCATTGTCCCCTCCTTCACAAACAGGGAAACTGAGGCCCAGATGAAGAGCCAGGCCCCTCCCCAGTGAGCGGTTCCTCCCAGGCCCAGGTGGCTGCTGATTCCTGCCCCACCCAGGGAGCAGCTGGGGCAGAGCCGGGGCGTCAGCATCGGGAGCAGCTGCCAGCCCTGGGCCCAGGGGCTCAGTGTGAGGAGACAGCTCCACCTGTGACAGAGGAACGTCCTTAGGCCAGTACATGGAGTGGAGTGTATCTGAGAAGAGCATCATGATACAGAAGTGATTCACGCATCAGAATCAGGTTCTGAGGACTCCTTTCCTGTGAAATTTTTTAGCACCTGAGAAGGCTTCCCATGGGGCCTTGTTCTTCCTCCTGGAGGTAGAAAGAGGTGGCTGGGTGATGTTTAATTGAATTATCAATGTCCAAACAAAAAGCCGTCTTTTAGGATCTAGGTTCTGTGACTCCTTGTTGACCCTGGCCACTGTCCTGGAATGGTTGTCTAGGCACCACCAATGACTGTATCCTGGGAGGCAGGGGGAGCCGGGTCCAGGGTGGAGCCTCAGAGCCCCTGCAGGTGCTGAGCCCCCCCTCTCCTGCCCCTGGATGGGAAAGACTGAGCACCCGGGGTGTCTGTGAGTTTCTGTGGAGCCCAGATGAGGGGTCTAGCTCCCGTGGGGATCCGCCCTCACCATGGGCAGCACCACCCAGCCCACCCAGAACTCGGAGAGAACAGGGCCGCAGGGCAGGGGCGAGCTTGGGGCTCTCATGGAGCCTGAGTGTCTCAGTGCTCCCCCTCAGGGCTCAGAGCCCCCGGTGCTGTGGCTTTTCCACTCTGGTACTCACACCCGTGATCTGGGAATCCCGGCTGCAGGCCGAGACTCAGAAGAACCCGGTTGAGCTGGGTCCAGAGTCCTGAGGACTTGGTCTGTGCCCGCTCCCAGCTCTCCTGGTTTCTATGGGCAGATGTCCGCCCCTGGGACTTAGCAGCCCCCAATACAGGTAAGCCCCTCCCTCTGACAGACCCCTTCCCATGCACCGCCTCTTGTGCCATGTGTTTGGCTCCCAGGGAGCCATGGCTGGAAGGGATTCTGAATCCTCTAGGGAACATTGCTGGGTGGAGAGGTGGGGAGAGACGGGGTTGGGGTTTCGGTTGGTTCTGGAAGCTCCCAGGTGGGTTGGGGCGAGGACCTCAGTCAGGTGTCCTCAGAGCCTCTGTGGATCCCTGCTGTGGACCGTGAGAACCAAGAGGGCCCAGGTGTCTGGGTGGACAGAGACCCGGGAGCTGCCCCTTGCACAGGGGTCCACTGACCAGCTGCAACTAATGGGGTGTGGTAGCCGGCCACTCCTCCCACCATTGCCCCTGGATTAGAACCAGCTGCGGGCTGGAAGGATCAGTCGGGGCATCTCCCCGGGGAGATTCAGGTGGTAAGCATTAGGAATATTTGATATTGAGTCACCTGGGTCCCAGGACAGGTTGCGTCTGGATCTTGCGGTCGTGTGGGTATTTCATGAGTTGTGAGCATGGGCATTGCTAGGAGCAGGCGTGGGCTGAGGGTGTCCTCTTGGGGCAGGGGCAGCAGGACCACTGATTAGGCCCCAGTCAGGTTCTGCCTCGTCAAATTCCAGTCCCCTCTGACACCCACACGTGGATGTGGGGAGGTCTCAGGAGAACAGGTGCCTTCTGGGTCTGCAAGGTGCAGGGCCACCCTGAGGGCAGGACCAGGAGTGAGCTCTGGGCTGAGCTGGTGGCCCTGGTGCTTGTGCCTTCTGTGCCCAGGGCTGGCAGGAGGGGCCAGGGCCACGGGCAGTGGAGAGAGGGGGGTGGACAGGTCTTCTGTGTGTCCTGTGTGCTGTGGCCGTGGGTGTGTGGTCCCACCCTGGCAGGCTGTAGCTCCTCCAGGGTGGGGGCCGACACAGCACCGCCCTGGCTGACTCCTGCCCCCTACCCCAGGGTCCTCATCTCCAGAGGGGCGGCCTCGGCCTCTGCCAGCACCCGCACGTGTGTGCAGGAAACTGCTCAGCGCAGGGCACGCCTGGGCCCGAGGCATCCATGACCAGGAGGTGGGGAGCCCAGCACCCTGGGTCCCAGTGTTCTGAGGGCTCCGGGGACTCCCACTAGAGGAACCAGGTGATGTCAGCTTCCAGAGTCTGTTGCCTGGACGGCGTTTGGGTGCTGCCGTGGAGACCCGTGTGAGTGTGCCTTGTCCTCACTGCCCCAGGCACAGGACAACAGTGGCTTCTCCGTCCCCTGGGGAGCAGCTGCTGCCTAGGAAGAACTTGTAGCCCTGTGTGCGTGCTCATGGATGTCCCTGCACTACCGCCCCTGCTGCCCACAAAGTGCCTGGTTTGTAATTTATGACAGATGTCATGTCGAGAAATGTGCACGAAAAATCGTCAGGACTCAGTGACCATAATGGGTACCTGTGGCCACACAAGGGGAGCAGAGTGCTGGAGCCTGGACAAGAAGCTTGGAGCTGCGCCTGGGCCCGGGTGGGTCCCAGCTCCAGTGCCTGCTACTACCTTGGTGTCCCACCCCCTGGGTCTCTGTTTCTAGGCTCTGTCAAGCTTGCATGAGCAATAGGAGCCCCTGCCTTGGAGGGTACCCCACCGTAGCACCCAGAATAGTTCCCAACTCTCCTGAGCTCCTGAGTGGTGCTGGGTCCTTAGGGGCCATGGGCATCCTGGGCGGGTTCTCGGAGCTGTCAGCGTCTGTGGGTCCTGGGCTATGGGGTAGCTGGCTCCTTCCTGTGACCCCCCCACTGGCCTTTCCTTTGTCCTTGCCCCTTCTCCTTGCCTCTCTGTCCCTCCCCTGTTGGAGGCCCCGAGCCTGATTTGGGGCTCTCTCTCCCCTTCTTTGTCCTCAGGGAGACCCAGGAGCAGCCAGGCCGGGAGCACCTGCACCTCCCAGAGTTCCTTCTTGTTCTCCTGACACAGGGAAGCCCCAGTGCCTACTGTGGCTGTCTTCCCTTTACTGACCTCTTGGCTCCACCCCAGCCCAGGACTCCTGCCTCCCTGGGTGTCCCATATTGATCCTGTATGGACCTGACCACTCCCCCACGCTGGGATATGGTGGTGGTCATCATGCCTCCCAGGGCTGGGGCCAGAGTGAGTGAGGTTATGGCTGCGAAGCTCCCAGCAGTGGACGAGCCCATAGGCGAGTCCTCAGGGCAGACAGAGGCTGTGCTGGGGTTGTTATATCTTAATGTTAGCCGTCGCAAAGCACACCGGACACCAGAGTAAGGGAAAGGGTTTATTGGGAACACCCTACAGACCGGAGTGAAGGGGTGGCGAAGGAAAAAAGAGAGAAAGAGAGTCTAAGAGAGAGAAACAGAGAGGAGAGGAGCTAGCAAGGAGAGAAGATAGAGCAGAGAAGAGGAGAGAGGAGAGCGGAGAGCAGAGTCAAGAGACCAGAGGAGGAGGCTAGAGAGCAACCGAGAGAGAGCAGGAGAGAAGGGGCAAGAGAGAAGGGGCAAGAGAACACGTGTTCAGGAACAGGCCCTTTTAAAACTTTGCCTGAGGGCGGGCAGAGAAGCAGGAGCAGCCAATCCCATTAGGATGGGGGTGGAGCCTGGCTCAGGTAGCTGGGCCATGCGGCCAACTGCGCCAGTTTCCTAACAGGGGTCTCCCCGGATATCCGGGACACCAGATCTTGCAGGAGCCCCCCCCCCCCCCCCGCATGTTGCAGTGCATTCGTTTCTGGGAGGAGGAGTGTGGTGGGGGCAAGAGGGCGTGGAGTCACCACACAGACCCTGGGAGTCAGGTGAAAGCAGGCCTGAGAGAGGCAGCCTGCAGACTCGTTTATTTCAGTTGCTACAACAGCTTATATAGCCAAGACAGCCAATCCGGTCAAGGGGCGGTCTATGCCCTAACCAATCACAGCCTGTTGCCAGGCAGTTTCTGAAGCCATCCAATCACAGCCTGTTGCCAGCGGCCATCTTGGCCTGGCCTTCTCAGTCCACCACACCTGCAGGCTCTGTAGGAGAGGTTTCCCCAGCAGGTTGCACACTGTGGCCTGTGGGATGGGCCAGGTCAGTTGTGTTTGCTGTGGGTTTTGTGTACAGAGTTAGTGGTGCTGACATTTCTGTCTCCTCTGTCTCCCTCTCTGCCCTCTCCATCTATTTGCCTTCGAATATATAAATCCTTTTAAACAAACAGAGAAGTGAGCAGCTGGGACATGAACAGACACTGGTACGGGACGCAGGCCCCGTGAGCCGTGGCTTTACAGCTCCGTCACAGCACCGCTGACTTGAGTGACAGAACATTTGATGTAGTGTCGCGATGCCAGTGACGCTGCACCATGGTTTGAGAGCGATCATTCAGGGGTTGAAGAGAAAGGAGTGGATACACTGAGTCTGCAAAAGGCAAAATTATGGAAGATGCTAAGACTAGAAATGAAAAGGTTTCGAAATATCCTACAGGGTTTAATTTCTCAAAACACTAATATCACTTTCTTCAACCTAAGAAAGAATTGTGCAGTCTTTGTCTCACTCAAGTGGAAAGGTTCCTGTGCAAACCAGCGTGGGGCAGCACCTGCTGTGGTTTCCTGCTCTGACATCAGAAGGCGCCATTGTGACCTCATGCCTGCTGCCTGCACAAAGCCTTGGCTGGGCCTGGGTTCTGTCATTGGCCCAGGAAGCGCTGTCCCGGGGACCTGGGGCTGGGAACAGCTGCCTGTGTTTCCCTTGTTTGGTTTATGTTCCTCCTGCTGCTGTTTTAGTCAAATTTGTTTTTTCTTTTTCTATTTTGATTATTTTGTTTTCTTATTTATTTTGTTTATTTTTTTCCTCCAACATTTATAGTCTCTTGTCGCTTTCTTATTGATTTTCCTAGGATATTTCATTTATTTGGATTTCTTGTCACTTTTTCATTGGCTTTCCTCATGTTGGTGGTTGTTCTTTATATTTTCTCCCATTGTTGGGTTTCTATTTTTTCACAATGTGTTTTTTTTTCTCTTTTTTATTCCTTTTTTTTTTAAAATAAGACCGTGAGACCATCTGCATTACTTGTTATATAGTTCAGGTTCTTGGGATTTTTTTCTGTATGCTTTGTTATTCATTCATTTGTGTTTTCTCTTTTAGCTGGTTCGACAGGGTTAGTCTCAGCTGTGAGTCTAGTTGAGTTCATTTAGTTCCTGTTTTCTGTTGGTGATGTGAGCTGACTTTGTCCATTTTGTGTTTTGAGTTCTGTTCCAATGATTTCTGTTTGTTTCATGCTCGTTTGTGCTCAAGTAGTCAGAGCCGTGAGAGCTGATCTGTGTCAGCTGCTGGCTCGGGGTCTCCCAGACGTCAGCCCTGCTGACCCTTCCTGGGGGAGCCCTGGAGAGGGAGAGGAATCCGGAGGAAGAATCGGATCCTGCGGCTCCTGTTTGGTCAAATTTGTTTTTCTTTTTCCATTTTTGATTGCTTTGTACTTTTTCTATTATATTTTGTTTCCTGCCACCATTCGTATGCATTTTGAGTTTTCTCATTTAACATTTTATTCCATAGAACAGTCTCCGTTGTTGGTGTGTAGTGGATACAGTTCATGTTTTGTGTTGGTGACGGGAGCAGAGTGAGTTTGTTCATTTTTGTGTTTTGATTTCTGTTCATTTGATTTCTGTTGTTGCATTTTCATTTGTGCACCACTCGTCTCCCTTCCTGGGAGCCCCGGGAGAGGGAGAAGAATCCCGAGGCCAGAATCGCATCCTGGATGGGGACTTCCTGGGGCAGGGACTGACTACCGGTCCCCCAAGCCCTCAGTGTCCCCAGTGGCTCCCGCATCCCTCAGCAGAGCGGGGCAGGAGGTGTCATGGCGGCTCCTGGACTGAGCTGAGAAGGCTGTCAGGTGGGACAGGTGCTGTCTGCGCAGGGGAGGGAGAAAGGGTTTTTCCTGTGAGATTCAGCCTGCGGGGGACTCTCAGATGGGGTCTCCCATGTTTGCAGGGGAGGGGTGGTGGCAGTGCGTTCTCCTCTCTCCCCTGCACAGGTAACTACTGCCCAGTCCGGGTGGCTCTACAAGGTTTAGGATCCAAAGAAGCCCAGAAACCTGATATGCACCAGCAAGAAGACTTCCTGTGGAAGGACCTCTTGGTGGTAAGGTACTCACCCACAGAGGGCGGGGTCACCCCAGACAGCCAGGGTGTCCACTGGCTTTGCATCTGTGTGCAGGGAATGGAGCAGGTACATAGCGGGAGGGGAGGACTCACACTGATGCCCACGGCCCTCCTTGGTCAGGGGAGAGTGCAGAGGGGCTGTGGGCTTCACCCCTGCTGGTTCTGGAGGCTCCAGCAGCATGAGCCATCCCGCTTGGGCGCTGGCTGTGTGCAGCTCTGTACCAGGGTCTAAGGAGGGGAGAGGCCGCGGCAGCTCCTGACAGGCCCCAGGCTGCAGCAGCCAGGGGTCCCTCTTCTGAGACGTGGAGCCGAGGTCTCGGCACTGCTCGTCCTTGCCCTGCTGCCCCAGCCCTGGGCCAGGCAGTGTGGCCGAGTGCCTAGGAGCATCCTCACCGCCTTCCCATCCTTAGGACAGACAGACTGCCCCGGGGTCTCCATGGGAGATGCAGCAGCTCCCACCTGGACAAGGGAGCGCAGACGCTGGGCAGGTGGAGGTGGGGCTGCCAGGTGCAGGGAGACCGTGTCCTGGCTGTTTCTGTCCTTCCTGCAGGCCATGGCTCCTGTGCCGGAGGCCCCTGGCCCATTCCCCATGGGTGTGGACGGAGGTGAGTGCATCTTCTCCTCTGAGACTCAGACGTCCGGGTCCACCCTCCTGAGAGCCCCTGACCTTCGAGTCGGGCTCTTCAGTCCTTGGAGCCTCAACATGCCCCCCTGGGAGATGGGTGTCTCTGAGGGCCACAATGGCCCCATGAGTCTTGCATACAAGGTCCTTCACGGTGCCCGACGGGGGTAAGCACGTGAGAGAGGGGACCCCTCTGTTTCTGCCAGGCTTGGAGGTCCCTGCCGTGAGCTGTAGACCAGGCCAGCAGCCGGGGCTGTGCTGGTGCTTGGCTGGGGCGCTGGCATCACTGCAGCTCTGTGCTGCCAGCACTGCTTCCCCGTGTCTGTCCTCGGGGGGCCGAGCCCCAGGGTGGGCATCTCCTCTGGCTTGAATGAGGCACCTGCCACCTCTCTGCTGGTCTGTGGGCTTTGTCACCAAAGTGCTCTTGGGTCTCAAAAGGTCAGGAACCAGGGACCAGGCCATGGCATGACAAGGCCGTGTTCTCCCCTTGTCAGCTTGTCCCTGCCCCAGCCCTCTGACCTCTCAAATCCAAAAGGGTTGGGTCCACCAAAGGGTCTACACGGCAGATGCTGGGGCAGAGCTATGTCTCTGGTGACCCAGGTCTCCCCATCTCCCACGGGAAGACGCACTCCAGGATTTCGAGCTCAGAATCCTTGCCCTAGTGGTCTCCAGGAGTAGAGTGTCCTTCTTCCTCGCTCTCCCAAGGACAGGACCCCGAGCTTCTCTGCCTGCCTCCAGGTCACCACCATCGTCCACCGGAAGATGGACTCCGAGATGCCCAGCTCAGAATCCTCGCTCTTCCAGAAGAGGTGTTGAATGTCCCTCGTCCTCGCTGCCCCCAGGACAGGACCCTGTGGCTTCTCTGGCTGCCCCTAGGACCAAACGATCTACCACCACGAGAAGGACTCCTAGACCCCCAGCTTCCAAATCCTCGCCCTCTAGGAACAGGTGTTGAATGTCCTTCGTCCTCGCTGCAAACAGGAGAGGACCCCGTGTCTTCTCTGGCTGCCCCCAGGTCACCACGATTGTCCACAGGAAGATGGACTCTGAGACGCCCAGCTTAGAATCCTCGCCCTTCCAGAAGAGGTGTAGAATGTCGCTCATCCTCGCTGTCCCCAGGACAGGACCCCATGGGTTCCCTGGCTGCCCCCAGGTCACCACAATCATTAAAGGAAGAAGGACCTCGAGACGCCCAGCTTTGTTATCCTCGCCCTTGCAGAAGAGGTACTGAATGTCCCTTGTCCTCGCTGCCCCAAGGACAGGACCCTGTGGCACCTCTGGCTGCCCCGATGATCGTCCACCGGAAGATGGACTCCGAGACGCCTAGCTTCAGAAATCTCGCCCTTCATGAACAGGTGTTGACTGTCCTCGTCCTCATGCCCCAAGGACAGGACCCCGTGGCTTCTCTGTATGCCCCCAGGTTACCACAATCGTCACCTGAAGATGGACTCCGATCGCCCTGTTAGAATCCTCACCCTTCCAGAAAAGGTGTTAATGTCCCTCGTCCTCGCTGCCCCAAGGACAGGACCCCAGGGAGCAGCTGCTGCCTGGGAAGAACCTCGTTGCCTCTGTTGGTGCCCATGGATTGCCCTGCACTACTGCCTCTGTGCCTAGACTTAACTGATTTATGGTTTAAGAGAAATCCATTAGGTCAATAAATTGTGGCTGGAGAAACATGAAGGCCTCAGTGTGCGTTCGGGCACCTGTGGCCACACACGGGGAGTGGAGTGCTGGGAGCCTGGAGGAGGCAGCTTGGAGCCGTGCCCGGGGCCTGGGCTGAGTCCCGGCTCCTGTGCCCACTGCTGCCACTGCCTCGGTATCCCACCCCCTGGGGCTCTGTTTCTGGCTCTGTCAAGGGGGTGTGAGTGACAGGAGCACCTGCCTCCAAGGAAGCACCGGAACAGCACCGGACTCCCCTGGCTGCTGGGTAGGGCTGGTCCTTAGAGGCCTTGATGTCTGGCGGGGTTCTGGGAGCTGTCAGCGTCTGTGGTCCTGGGCTGTGGGGGAGCTGGCTCCTTCCTGTGACCCCCACTGGCCTTTCCTTTGTCCTTGTCCCTTCTCCCTGCCTCTCTGTCCCTCCCCTGTTGGAGGCCCCAAGCCTGATTTGGGGCTCTCTCTCCCCTTCTCTGTCCTCTGTTCCTATCCAGTCCAGGTGGCCGCTGTTCCTCCCCTGACCTGGGAGCCCCGGGGTCAGAGCCCTGGGCGTCAGCATCCGGGAGCAGATGCCAGGACCTGGCTCAGGGCTCAGGTTCAGAGACAACTCTTTCGCGGGACTAAAGGAAGCTCCTTAGGCAAGTCCATGGAGTGGAGTCCATCTGAGGAAAGCATTATCACAGAGAAATGTTCAGGAGTCAGGCAGCTCCCAGAACTGGAGCAGGTGCTGAGGACCCCACTCCATGACAGGTGCGACAGCATTGCTGGACAGCAGGAAGTGAGGTGGGGAGATCAGCACCAGGGCTCCAGTTCAGTCCCCACACCTGCCAGTCGGTCAACTCTTAACTAGTTAATTGCTCACAGCCTAATTAGTGAACTGGATACAGGGCCTTGTGCCTCAGCCGCAGCACAGTGCCTGGATGAAGCCATCTGAGTTGGGTCTTGGGCCCAGTGCATGTCCCTTATTCAGTCCGTTCCCTTCCATGAATTTTATTTAACATCTGGCAAGGCTTCCCGTGACATTGTCTTCCGTCTAGAGGTAGAAAGAGGTGGCTGGGTGACATTTAATTGAATTCTGAAATCGGAATACAAAGCCTTGTTTCAGAAACTTGGTTCTATGACTCTGGTTGACCCTGGCCGGTGTACTGGGATGATTGTTCCAGGCAACTAATGACTGGATCTGGGGAGGCAGGGGGAGCCAGGCCCTGGGTGCAGCCTCAGAGCACCTGCAGGTGCTGAGCCCCCCTCTCCTGCCCCTGGATGGGAAAGACTGAGCGACCCGGGGTGTCTGTGAGTTTCTGTGGAGCCCAGATGAGCGCGTCCAGCACTGTAGGGACCCACCCTCGCTGTGGGCAGCACCACCCAGCCCGCCCAGAACTCGGAGAGAACAGGGCCGCAGGGCAGGGGCAGCTCGGGGCTCTCATGGAGCCTGCGCGTCTCAGTGCTCCCCCTCAGGGCTCAGAGCCCCCGGTGCTGTGGCTTTTCCACTCTGCAACTCACACCCGTGACCTGGGACTCCCGGTTGTTGCCCGAGACCGAGAAAAACCCGGCGGCTGCTCGGTCCCTGGTACTGTGTCCTGCGGTCTGGGTCTGTGCCCGCTCCCAGCTCTCCTAGTTTCCTATGGGCAGACGGCCGCCCCCGGGACTTGCCTGACACTGTCACAGGTGAGACCCTCCCCCTGACAGACCCCTTCTGCTGCACCGCTCTCTTGCGCCATGTGTTTGGCTCCCAGGGAACTGTGGCTGGACCCGATTCTGAATCCTCTGGGGACCTTGCTGGGCATACATGAGCCAGTGAGGCGGGGCTGGGGTTTCTGTTGGTTCTGGAAGCTCCCAGGTGGGTGGGGGGCAAGGACCTCAGTCAGGCGTCCTCAGAGCCTTTGTGGATCCCTGCTGTGGACCGTGAGAACCAAGAGGGCCCACGTGTCTGGGTGGACAGAGACCCGGGAGCTGCCCCTTGCACTGACGTCCACTGAACTGCTGCACACTAAGGGGGCGTGTAGCCCTGGCTGACGCTGGCCCCTGCCCCCCGGGGTCCTCATGTCCACAGGGGCGGCGTTGGGCTCTGTCAGACCTACTCATGTGTGCAGGAAACTGCTCAGCACAGGGAATTCCTGGCCCGAGGCGTCTGTGACCAGGAGTGGGGAGCCCAGCACCCTGGGGCTCAGTGCCATAAAGGGCTTTAGGGAGCCCACGAGCTGTCACTTCCACGTGGGTTTCTCTGCTTTGTTGGATGTGGCACCCATTTCCCAGAAGGCCCCCACCATCGTGTTCACCGCCTTCAGGAAGCACCAGGACCCGAGCCGGCCCTGCCAGCATTGGATCCTGCAGTCTACAGCGATGCCGGCCCCTGCAGCTACACGGCCCTGTCCATCAGTGAGGAGGCGCTGGCAGCACTTCCACCGCTCTGGCGGGTTGGGGTTGGCCCTCCAGCCCTGAGGCAGACCTGTGGCTGTGGCGTGGGGGCATGGCTCAGAGTCCCCAGACCCTGGCCCATGAAAAGACAAGGCAGACAGACAGGGCGCTGCAGCACGCCCTCCCTGGAGCAGCAGGAGCAGCGGCTGTGGGTGAAGCAGGTCCTGCAGCTCACCACGAGCCCACCAGTGGCAGTGCTGTGGGCCCCAGGGACCATCAGAACAGGGCTCACTCCAAAGGCAGAGCTCAGCCCAGGCAGGGGACAATGAACATGGACCCAGTGCCCTGAGCCCTCAACAGCCAATGCCAGTCATAGCTCTATAGTTGGCAGAACAAGTCTGAGTCAAGGACAGAACCCTCAGCAGGGGCACCTCCAGAAACACCACCACCTGCCATCAGGGTCACCATCCTGTTGCAGCCTGCGGGGACAGACGCTCAGCAGCTGACCTACCACAGGGTGACCGCAGAAGCTAGGACTCGCCTGCCCTCGGCAATGACCTCATCCCAAGAGGCAGAGCCACATCTGCCCGGCGTGAGCGCCCACCAGGAGGGTGGAGCAGGGGAAGAACAGGGCCAACAGCAGTCACAGCCCTGGGCACTGACCAGGCCACCAGGGAGGGAACTGCTGCCACCTCTGCCCCTGGTCCTTTGCACCCAGCGAGTTAGAACTTCAGAGTGGGCGTGTGTAAGGGAGGCCACTGCACGGTGTCTGTGGTTGGGGGAGATTGGAGCCCTGGGGCTGTCCCTGTCAGGAGGGTGGCAGACGCTCACTGGCCATCAGGGGCAGAGTGGGGCCTTCCAGTGGTAAAGGGACTCTGGCGAGGGACGTGGGGCCCTGGGTCAGGGTTCTGTCCTCACATCTTGCACCAGGTCTCAGGCCATGTCCAGCCCTGATGCCAGGCCCAAGGGCAGGGGCAGGCTGAATGCAGGGCCCAGGGCTCAGGGAGGCAGGGCACCAGGCCCCAGGTTGCCCTGTGAACTGGCTGCATGGGGCGAGCGCCCCCTGCTGGGTCCCTGGAGAGGTGCTGTTGGGCAGTGCTGGGTGCAGGCCCAGGAGGGAGCAGGCACTGCTGAGCTGACCTTCTTGGCCCCTGCTCTGTGCCTCTCTGTCCCTCCCCTGGGGGAAGCCTTGAACTGAATTTGGGCTCTCTCCACTTCTTTGTCCTCAGGGAGACCCAGGAGCAACCAGGCCAGGAGCACCTGACACTCCCTGCGCCTTGTCCTCTGCCCCTCCCACAGAGAATTCCAATGGTTGCTCCTGACTGTCTTCCCTTTCCTGGCCTATGGGCTCCACCCCAGGCTTGGACTCCTGCCTCCCTGGGTGTCCCACATTGATCCCGTATGGACCTGACCCACCCCCCACGCTGGGAAATGGTGGTGGTCATCCTGCCTCCCAGGCTGGGGCCAGAGTGAGTGAGGTTATGGCTGTGAAGCTCCAGCAGTGGACGAGACCACAGGGGAGTCCTCAGGGCAGACAAAAGCTGTGCTGGGGTCTCCCCTGAGATCCGGACTCCAGGTCCTGCAGGGGCCCCCCTGCAGCCTCTGTAGGAAAAGGACTCCCCACCAGGTTGCACACTGGTAGCCTGTGGGATGGCCCAGGTCAGTCATGTTTGCTGGGGCTCCTGCTGTGCACAGTTTGTGGTGCTAACACGGGGACCTTCTCTGTCTCCCTCTCTCTGTCCTTCTCTCTCTGCCTTCGAATAAATAAATAAATAAATCCCTTAAAAAAAAGTGGAGCAGCTGGGACATAACAAGACACTCACATGGGAGGCAGGCCCCATGAGCCGTGGCTTTACAGCTACGTCACAGCACCGCTGACTTGAGTGACAGAACATTTGATGTGGCGTCGCGATGCCAGTGACGCTGCACCATGGTTTGAGAGCGATCATTCAGGGGGTGAAGAGAAAGGAGTGGATACACTGAGTCTGCAAAAGGCAAAATTATTAAAGATGCTAAGACTAGAAATGAAAAGGTTTCGAAATATCCTACAGGGTTTAATTTCTCAAAACACTAATATCTCTCTCTTCAACCTAAGGAAGAATTTCTCTTTTTTTTTTAAAGTGGAAAGGTTCCTGTGCAAACCAGCGTGGGGCAGCACCTGCTGCGGTTTCCTGCTCTGACATCAGAAGGCGCCATTGTGACGTCATGCCCGCTGCCTGCACAAAGCCTTGGCTGGGCCTGGGCTCTGTCATTTGCCCAGGAAGCGCTGTCCTGGGGACCTGGGGCTGGGAACAGCTGCCTGTTTGTTTTCTTGTTTTGTTTTTGTTCTTCAAGCTGCTGTTGTTTTGGTCCAGTTTGTTTTTTCTTTTTCCATTTTGATTATTTTGTTCTTTTTTCTATTTTATTTATTTTGATTTCCTCCAGTATTCGTAATCTTTTTCCCTTTCTTATTGATTTCCTTGGATTTTTCATTTCTGTTTGGATTTTTTCTTCACTTTTTTCATTGGCTTTTCTCTTGCTTGTGGTTATTCTTTATATCTTCTTCCATTTTTGGGTTTCCCTTTGTTCACTTTGAGTTTTTTTCTTATTTTTATTGCCTTTTTTTTTAATAAGACTGTGATTCATCTGCTTGGATTGTTATTACAGTGAAGGTTTATGAATTTTTTTCTTATGATTTATTCCTTTTTTGTGTTTTCTCACTTTTAACTGATTGGATAGGGTTAGTCTCAATTGTGAGTCCAGTTGAGTTCATTTAGTTCATGTTTTCTGTTGGTGATGTGAGCTGACTTTGTCCATTTTGTGTTTTGAGTTCTGTTCATTTGATTTCTGTTTGTTTCATCTTCTTTTGTGCTCAAGGAGTCAGAGCCATGAGAGCTGATCTGTGTCAGCTGCTGGCTCGGGGTCTCCTAGACGTTAGCCCTGCTGACCCTTCCTGGGGGAGCCCTGGAGAGGGAGAGGAATCCGGAGGAAGAATCGGATCCTGCGGCTCCTGTTGGGTCAAATTTGTTTTTCTTTTTCCATTTTGATTACTTTGTCCTTTTTCTATTTTCTTTTGTTTCCTGCCACAATTCATGTTCATTTTGTGTTTTCTCATTTTAACATTGTATTCCATAGAACAGTCTCCTTGTTGGTGTTGTGTAGTGGATACAGTTCATGTTTTCTGTTGGTGACGGGAGCAGAGTGAGTTTGTTCATTTTTGCGTTGTGATTTCTGTTCATTTGATTTCTGTTGTTGCATTTTCATTTGTGCACCACTCGTCTCCCTTCCTGGGAGCCCCGGGAGAGGGAGAAGAATCCCGAGGCCAGAATCGCATCCTGGATGGGGACTTCCCGGGGGGGGACTGACTGGGGTCCCCCAAGCCCTCAGTGTCCCCAGTGGCTCCCGCGTCCCTCAGCAGAGCGGGGCAGGAGGTGTCCATGGCGGCTCCTGGGACCAAGGTGAGAAGGCTGTCAGGTGGGACAGGTGCTGTCTGCGCAGGGGAGGGAGAAAGGGTTGTTGCTGTGAGATTCAGCCTGTGGGGGACTTTCATCTGTGTTGCCTCTGTGTGCAGGGGAGGTACAATGGCAGTGTGGGCCCCTCTGTCCTGTGCACAGGTAACTACTGCCCAGTCCGGGCGCCTCTCCAAGGTTTAAGACCCAAAGAAGCCCAGAAACTCGATCTGTACCAGCAAGAAGACTTCCTGTGGAAGGACCTCTTGGTGGTAAGGGACTCACCCACAGAGGGGCAGGGTCACCCCAGACAGCCAGGGTGTCCATTGGCTTTGCATCTGTGTGCAGGAATGGAGCAGGTGCATAGGGGAGGAGGGAAGGACTCACACTGATGCCCACGGCCCTCCTTGGTCAGGGGAGAGTGCAGAGGGGCTGTGGGCTTCACCTCTGCAGGTGCTGGAGGCTCCAGCAGCATGAGCCATCCCGCGTGGGTGCTGGCTGTGTGCAGCTCTGTACCAGGGTCTAAGGAGGGGAGAGGCCACGGCAGCTCCTGACAGGCCCCAGGCTGCAGCAGCCGGGGGTCCCTCTCCTGAGAGGTGGAGCCGAGGTCTCGGCACTGCTCGTCCTTGCCCTGCTGCCCCAGCCCTGACCAGGCAGTGTGGCCGAGTGCCTAGGAGCATCCTCACCGCCATCCCATCCTCAGGACAGACAGACTGCCCCGGGGTCTCCATGGGAGATGCAGCAGCTCCCACCTGGACAAGGGAGCGCAGACGCTGGGCAGGTGGAGGTGGGGCTGCCAGGTGCAGGGAGACCGTGTCCTGGGTGTTTCTGTCCTTCCTGCAGGCCATGGCTCCTGTGCTGGAGGCCCCTGGCCCATTCCCCAGGGGCGTGGACGGAGGTGAGCGCTCTGCTCCTCTCTGAGACTCAGACGTGCGGGTCCCGTCCCTCCTGAGAGCCCCTGACCTTCGAATCGGGCCCTTCAGTCCTTGGAGCCTCAACGTGCCCCCCCTGGGAGATGGGTGTCTCTGAGGGCCACAGTGGTCTCATGAGTCTTGCACACCAGGTCCTGCACGGTGCCCGACGGGGGGTGAGCACGTGAGAGAGGGGACCCCTCTGTGGCTGCCGGGCTCGGAGGTCCCTGCCGTGAGTTGTAGACCAGGCCAGCAGCCGGGGCTGTGCTGGGGCCTGGCAGGGGCGCTGGCATCAGTACAGCTCTGTGCTGCCAGTACAGCCTCCCTGTGTCTGTCCTCGGGTGGTGGAGCCCCAGGGTGGGCATCTCCTCTGGCTTGAATGAGGCACCTGCCACCTCCCTGCTGGTCTGTGGGTTTCGTCAACATTCAAAGTTCCTTGGGGTCTCAGTGGGACAGGAACCAGGGACCAAGCCATGCCATGACAGGGCTGTGTTCTCCCCTTGTCAGCTTCTCCCTGCCCCAGCCCTCTGACCTCTCAAATCCAAGAGGGCCGTGGGGTCACCAAAGGGTCTACACGGTAGATTCTGGGCAGAGCTATGTCTCTGGTGACCCAGGTCTCCCCATCTTCCACAGGAAGACGACTCCAGGACTTCCATCTTCAGAATCCTTCCCTCTGTGCTCTCCAGTGTTGAATGCCGCTCATCCTCGCTGCCACTAGAACAGGACCCCGTGGCTTCTCTGGCTGCCCACAGTCACCACGATCCTCCACAGGAAGATGGACTCCGAGACACCCAGCTTAGAATCCTCGCCCTTCCAGAAGAGGTGTTGAATGTCCCTCGTCCTCGCTGCCCCAAGGACAGGACTCTGTGGCTCCTCCGTCCCCGGGGAGCAGCTGCTGCCTGGGAAGAACCTCGTTGCCTCTGTTGCTGCCCATGGATTGCCCTGCACTACTGCCTCTGTACCTGCATGTTAACCGATTTTTAAGTTTAAAAGAAATCCATTAGGTCAATAAATTGTGGATGGAGAAACATGAAGGCCTCAGTGTGGGTTCGGGCACCTGTGCTCACATACCGGGGAGCTGGGCGCTGGGAGCCTGGAGGAGGCAGCTTTGAGCCGCGCCCGGGGCCTGGGCTGAGTCCCGGCTCCTGTGCCCGTGGCTTCCACTGCCTTGGTTTCCCAGCCCCCGGGGCTCTGTTTCTGGCTCTGTCGAGGGGGTGTGAGTGACAGGAGCACCTGCCTCCAAGGAAGCACCGGAACAGCACCAGACTCCCCTGGCTGCTGGTAGGGCTGGTCCTTAGAGGCCTTGATGTCTGGCGGGGTTCTGGGAGCTGTCAGCCATCTGTGGGTCCTGGGCTGTGGGGGAGCTGGCTCCTTCCTGTGACCCTCACTGGCCTTTCCTTTGTCCTTGCCCCTTCTCCTTGTCTCTCTGTCCCTCCCCTGTTGGAGGCCTCAAACCTGATTTGGGGCTCTCTCTCCCCTTCTCTGTCCTCTGTTCCTATCCAGTCCAGGTGGTTGCTGTTCCTCCCCTGACCTGGGAGCCCCGCGGTCAGAGCCCTGGGCGTCAAGCTTCTGGGAGCAGATGCCAGGACCTGGCTCAGGGCTCAGGTTCAGAGACAACTCTTTCCCGGGGCTGAAGGAAGCTCCTTAGCCCAGGTCCATGGAGTGGAGTCCATCTGAGGACAGCATTTTCACAGAGAAATATGTTCACGAGTCAGGCAGCTCCCAGAACTGGAGCAGGTGCTGAGGACCCCACTCCATGACAGGTGTGAGAGCTTTCCTGGACAACAGGAAGTGAGGTGGGGAGATCAGCACCAGGGCTCCAGTTCAGTCCCCACACCTGCCAGTCGGGTACCTCTTAACTGGTTAATTGCTCACTGCCTCATTAATGAACTGGATACCGACACTAGTGCCACCAGTGACAACACAGTGCCTGGATGAAGCTGTTTAGGTTGGGTCTTGGGCCCAGTCAAGGTCCTGGCCAAGTCCGTGATTCCAGTGAATTTATTTAGCTCCTGGTAAGGCTTCCCGAGACGCTGTTCTTCCATTTAGAGATAGAAGAGGTGGCTGGGTGAGCTTTTAATTGAATTATGAATGTCCGAGCGCAAAGCCGTGTTGGAGGATCAAAGTTCGCGACTCCTTGTTGACCCTGGCCGATGACCTGTGACAAAAGGAACTTCCTTAGGCCAATTACATTGCGTGGTGTTTGAGAAGAGCATAAAACACAAATGATACAAGAATCGGGCAGCTCCCAGAACTGGAGCCGGTTCTGAGGTCTCTAGTAAATGACAGGTGCACAGCATTACTGGAAACCGGGACGTGCGGTCCAGAAATCAGCACCGTGCTCCAGTTCAGTCCCCACACCTGCCGGTCGGTCACAGCTCAACTAGCTAATTGCTCACAGCCTAATTAGTAAACTCGATAGTGGGCCTTTTGCAGCCCACCACAGCACAGCGCCTGGATGAAGCTGTCTGAGTTGGGTCTTGGGCCCAGTGCTGGTGCCTGGTCCAAGTCCATGATTCTCATGAATTTTATTTAACACCTGGTAGGGCTTCCCATGACGCTGTTCTTCTGTCCAGAGGTAGAAAGGAGGTGGACTAGGTAACGTTTAATTGAATTATCAATGTCCGAGCACAAAGCTGTGTATTAGGATCTAGGTTCTGTGGCTCCTTGTTGACCTTGGCCACTGTGCTGGGATGGTTGTTCCGGGCGCCACCAATGACTGTAACCAGAGAGGCAGGGGGAGCTGGGCCCAGGGTGGAGCCTCAGAGCGCCTGCAGCTGCTGAGCCCGCCCCGCTCTTGGCCCTGGAGGGGAAAGATTGAACGACCCGAGGTGTCTGTGCGTTTCTGTGGAGCCCAGAGCAAGCACCCAGCACCGTGGGGATGTGCCCTCGCCGTGGGCAGCACCACCCAGCCCGCCCAGAACTCGGAGAGAACAGGGCCGCAGGGCAGGGGCAGCTCGGGCTCTCATGGAGCCTGTGCATCTCAGTGCTCCCCCTCAGGGCTCAGAGTCCCAGGTCACAGGTGAGCCCCTCCCCCTGACAAGCCCCTCCCCCTGCACTGCTGTCTGTGCCCTGTGTTTGGCTCCCAGGGAACTTTGGCTTCAATGGATTCTGAATCCTCTGGGGACCTTACTGGGTGCACAGGTGCGGGTTAGGTGGGGTCTGCGATTTCTGGGGTTCTGGAAGCTTCCATGTGGGGCAGGGGACAGGAACTCCGTCAGGAATCCTCAGAACACGGTGTGGATCCCTGCTGTGGTCTCTAAATCAAAATGACCCAGGTAGCTGGGGGGACGGAGCACCGGGAGCTGTCCTTGCACAGGCATCCACTGCCCAGCTGCACACTAAGGGGGCGTGGTAGAGGGTGGCTCCTCCCACACTCACCCTGGGATTAGAACCACCTGCTGGCTGGAAGCCACAGAATCCTGGGCATCTCCCCGGGGAGTTTCAGGTGTTCAATATCAGGAATATTTTATATTGACTCGCCTGGCATGAAACGTGGAGCCTGGGCCTTGGTTAGGGTGGGGGGATTTCAGGGGTGTGAGGTTGTCCATGGCTAGGAGCAGGCCTGGGGCTGTGGGTGTCCTCTTGGGGCAGGAGCAACAAGACCTTTGATTAGGCCCCAAGTTTGGTTCTGCCTTGGCAAAGCCCATTCCCTTCCATACCCAAACATGGACGTGGGGGGGCCTCAGGAGAACGAGTGCCTGCTGGGTTCAAGTGTAGTGCCAGCCCGAGGGAAGCCCAGAGTGAGCTCTGGGCTGAGCTGGTGGCCCGGGTGCTTGGGACTCCTCCGCCCAGGGCTGGCAGGAGGGGCCAGGGCCACGGCCAGCAGACAGAGGGAGGGAGAAGGGGCTTCCTGGGGACCTGGTGGGCTCTGGCTCTGGCCTTGGGCATGAGGTCCTGACCTAGTAGGCTGCAGCTCCTCCAGGCAGGGAGCCGACACAGCACGGCCCTCCTGAACTGTGCTGCTGGGTGCTCATCTCTGCAGGGCGGCCTCAGCCAGCTTGTGTGTGCAGGAAACTGCTCAGCACAGGGAACGCCTGGGTCCGAGGCGTCCATGAGCAGGAGGTCGGGGAGCCCAGCACCCCATAAAGAGCTTTAGGGAGCCCACGAGCTGCCACTTCCACGTGGGTTTCTCTGCTTTGTTGGATGTGGCACCCATTTCCCAGAAGGCCCCCACCATCGTGTTCACCGCCTTCAGGAAGCGCCGGGACCCCGAGCCGGCCCTGCCAGCGTCGGATCCTGCAGTCTGCATGTGATGCCGTAAACATGCAGCGACCCGGCGCTGTCCATCAGTGAGGAGGCGCTGGCAGCACCTCCACCGCTCTGGCAGGTTGGGGTTGGCCCTCCAGCCCAGAGGCAGACCTGTGGTTATGGCTTGGGGGCGTGGCCCAGACCCCCCAGGCCCTGGCCCATGAGGAGGACAAGGCAGAGAGACCCGGTGCTGCACAGCGCCCTCCAGGAGCAGAGGAGCAGTGGTTGTGGGTGGGGCACCTCCCACTGCTCACCACGGAGCCCCCAGGGCAGCTCTGTGCACCTCTGTCACTGTTCAATGCAAACTCCAAAGGCAGAGCTCAGCCCAGGCAGGCAGCAATGAACTTGGCCCACATTGCCCTAGGACTCAACAACCAATGCCAGTCATAGCTCTATAGTTGGCAGAACAAGTCAGAGTCAGGGACGGAACCCTCAGCAGGTGCACCTTCAGGGACACCAACACCTGCCATCAGGGTCACCATCCTGTGACAGCCTGCGGGGATAGTTGCTAAGCAGCTGACCTACCACAGGGTGACGGCAGAAGCTAGGACTCGCCTGCCCTCGGCACTGACCTCATCCCAAGAGGCACAGCCAATCCATGAGGGGCGAGCAACACACCAGGAGGGTGGAGCAGGGGGAAGAACAGGCCCAACAGCAGTCACAGCCCTGGGCACTGCAGCAGAAGGGAGGGCTCAGGGCTCTCCCCGCTCAGGGTCTGAGCCCCTGGTTCTGTGGCTTTTCTACCGTGGAGCTCACATCAGTGGGCCCAGAACTGACGGCTGCAGCCTGAGACCCAGAGGGACCCCAGCGTCTCCTGGGTCCTGGTCCAGTGGGTTCCGTCAGTCCTGGTTCCCACCTCGCAGACCTCGGCTGCACCTGGGACTTGGCAGCCACCATCACAGGTGAGCCCCACCCTCACACAGCTCTTCCCCTGCCCCTCTCTGTGCTGTGGGTCTGACTCCCTGGAGAACCATTTCTGGAGCAGATTCTGGTTCCTCTGGGGACCTTCTCTGGCACACTGGTGAGGAGAGGGTGGGGCTAGGATTTCTGTGGTTTGGAAGCTTCCATGTAGGGCAAGCGTCAAGGGCCCCAGTTTGCCATCCTCAGAGCGATATTCGGATCCTTGCTATGGACCGTGAGATCCAAGAGTGTCCACGTGGCTGAGTGTGCCGAGCCCCAGAGCTGCCCCTTGCACAGGCATCCACTGACAGCTGCCACACTAACGGGGCCGTGGTAGTGGGCGGCTCCTCCTACACTCGCCCCGGGATTAGACCCCCCTGCTGGCTGGAAGCCACAGAGGCCTGGTATCCCTCTGGGAGATTCAGGTGTTAAGCATTCGGAATACTTTGTATTGACTCGCCCGGGTCCCAGGGACTGTTGAGCCTGGGCCTGCACTGGTGTGGGGGTTTTATGGGAGAGGAGTTTGGGCACAGCTCAGAGCCGGCCTGGAGCGGACGTGTCCTCCAGAGGCAGGGGGCAGGACCTCGGAGCAGGTCCCCAATCTGTTTCTGCCTTTTCTTGCTAAACACCCGCAGACACCCACGTGTGGACTTGGGGAGCTCTGGGGAGAATAGTTGCCTGCCCAGTCTACAAGGTCCCAGGCCGGGCTGAGGGAGTGCGCTCTGGGCTGAGCTGGTGGCCTGGTGCTTGTGCCTCCTGTGCCCAGGGCTGGCAGGAGGGGCCAGGACCACGGGCAGTGGAGAGAGGGAGGTGGACAGGTCTTCTGTGTGTCCTGTGTGCTGTGGCCGTGGGCGTGTGGTCCCGCCCTGGCAGGCTGCAGCTCCTCCAGGGTGGGGGCAGACACAGCACCGCCCTGGCTGACTCCTGCCCCCCACCCCAGGGTCCTCATCTCCAGAGGGGCGGCCTCGGCCTCTGCCAGCACCCGCACGTGTGTGCAGGAAACTGCTCAGCACAGGGCACGCCTGGGCCCGAGGCGTCCATGACAGGAGGTGGGGAGCCCAACACCCTGGGGCTCAGTGCTCTGAGGGCTCCGGGGACTCCCACTGGAGGAACCAGGTGATGTCAGCTCCCAGAGTCTGTTGCCTGGACAGCGTGTGGGTGCTGCTCTTGGAGACCAGTGTGGAGTGTGCCTCGTCCTCACTGCCCCAGGCACAGGACCCCATGGCTTCTCCGTCCCCCGGGGAGCAGCTGCTGCCTGGGAAGAACTTGTAGCCCTGTGTGGGTGCTCACGGATGTCCCTACCAGGTTTGTAATTTATGACAGATGTCATGTCGAGAAATGTGCATGGAAAATCGTCAGGACTCAGTGTCGGTTACGGGCACCTGTGACCACACATGGGAGTTGGAGCACTGGGAGCCTGGAGGAGGCAGCTTGGAGCCGCGCCCGGGGCCTGGGCTGAGTCCCGGCTCCAGTGCTGGCTGCTGCCACTGTCTCAGTTTCCCAACCCCTGGGGCTCTGTTTCTAGGCTCTGTCAAGGTTGCATGAGCAATAGGAGCCCCTGCCATGGTGGGTGGCCCCCCTACCCCGGGTAGCTCCCAGAATAGTTCCCAACTCTCCTGAGCTCCCGAGTGGTGCTGGGTCCTTAGGGGCCATGTGCAGCCTGGGCCCTGGGAGCTGTCAGCCTCTGTGGTCCTGGGCTGTGGGGTAGCTGGCTCCTTCCTGTGACCCCCACTGGCCTTTTCTTTGTCCTTGCCCCTTCTCCCTGCCTCTCTGTCTCTCCCCTGTTGGAGGCCCCGAGCCTGATTTGGGGCTCTCTCTCCCCTTCTTTGTCCTCAGGGAGACCCAGGAGCAGCCAGGCCGAGAGCACCTGCACCTCCCAGAGTTCCCTCTTGTTCTCCTGACACAGGGAAGCACAGTGCCTACTGTGGCTGTCTTCCCTTTGCTGACCTCTCGGCTGTGCCCCAGCCCAGGACTCCTGGCTCTCTGGGTGTCCCACATCCAGTATTGACCTGACCCACAGTCCCCACGCTGGGAAATGGTGGTGGTCATCCTGCCTCCCAGGGCTGGGGCCAGAGTGAGTGAGGTTATGGCTACGAAGTTCCCAGCAGTGGACGAGCCCATAGGCGAGTTCTCAGGGCAGACAGAGACTGTGCTGGGCTCTCCCCCAAGATCCGGGACACCAGGACCTGCAGGAGCCCCCCACCCCCTTCATGTTGCAGTGGATTCGTTTCTGGGAGGAGGAGCGCGGTGGGGGCAAGAGGCGCAGAGTCAGCACACAGACCCTGGGAGTCGGGTGAAAGCAGGCCTGAGAGAGGCAGCCTGCAGACTCCTATATTTCAGGTGCCACAACAGCTTCTATAGCCAAGGCAGCCAATCCGGTCAAGGGGCGGTCTATGCCCTAACCAATCACAGCCTGTAGCCAGGCAGTTTCTGACGCCATCCAATCACAGCCTGTTGGCAGGCTGACTCCGCTGTCATGTGATTTTCACAACCATGCAATCACAGCCTGTTGCTGGCAAACTCTGCTGTCATGTGTTTTTCGTAAGCATCCAGTCACAGCCTGTTGCCCGCGGCCATCTTGGCCTGGCCTTCTCAGTCCACCACACTGCAGGCTCTGTAGGAAAGGTTTCCCCACCAGGTTGCACACTGTGGCCTGTGGGCTGGGCCAGGTCAGTCATGTTTGCTGTGGGTTTTGTGTACAGAGTTTCTGGTGCTGACATTTCTGTCTCCTCTGTCTCCCTCTCTCTGTCCTCTCCGTCTATTTGCCTTCGAATAAGTAAGCAAATCCTTTTAATCAAAGAAGTGAGCAGCTGGGACCTGTACAGACACTCACACGGGACGCAGGCCCCGTGAGCCGTGGCTTTACAGCTCCGTCACAGCACCGCTGACTTGAGTGACAGAACATTTGATGTAGCGTCATGATGCCAGTGGCGCTGCACCATGGTTTGAGGCGATCATCCAGGGGGTGAAGAGAAAGGAGTGGATACACTGAGTCTGCAAAAGGCAAAATTATGGAAGATGCTAAGACCAGAAATGAAAAGGTTTGAAATATCCTACAGGGTTTAATTTCAAAACACTAAAATCACACCCTCTCTCAACCTGGGAAAGAATTTCTCATTTCTTTCTTTTTTTAAAGTGGCAAAGTTCCTGTGCAAACCAGCGTGGGGCAGCACCTGCTGTGGTTTCTTGCTCTGACATCAGAAGGCGCCATTGTGACGTCATGCCCGCTGCCTGCACAAAGCCTTGGCTGGGCCTGGGTTCTGTCATTTGCCCAGGAAGTGCTGTCCTGGGGACCTGGGGCTGGGAACAGTTGCCTGTGTTTCCCTTGTTTGGTTTTTGTTCTTCAAGCTGCTTTTTTTTGGTCAAATTTGTTTTTTCTTTTTCTGTTTTGTTTATTTTTTTTCCTATTTTTTTCCTCCAGCATTCATAGTCTTTTTCCCTTTTTTATTGATTTTCCTTGGATATTTCATTTCCATTTGTATTTTTTCTTCATTTTTTCCCTTGGCTTCCCCCTTGTTTCTGGTTGTTCTTTATATTTTCTTATATTTTGGGTTTCCCTTTGTTCACTTTGAGTTTTTTCTCATTTAATTCCCTTTCTTTAATAAGACCGTGAGGCCGTCTGCTTTGGTTGTTATACAGTTCAGTTTCTTGGGATTTTTTTCTTTATGGTTTATTATGTATTTGTGTTTACTCACTTTTAACTGTTTCGATAGGGTTAGTCTCAGTTGTGAGTCCAGTTGAGTTCATTTGGTTCCTGTTTTCTGTTGGTTATGTGACCTGACTTTGTCCATTTTGTGTTCTGATTTCTGTTCATTTGATTTCTGTTTGTTTCATCTTTGTGCTCAAGTAGTCAGAGCCATGAGAGCTGATCTGTGTCAGCTGCTGGCTCGGGGTCTCCCAGACGTCAGCCCTGCTGACCCTTCCTGGGGGAGCCCTGGAGAGGGAGAGGGATCCGGAGGAAGAATCGGATCCTGCTGCTCCTGTTGGGCCAAATTTGTTTTTTCTTTTTCCATTTTGATTACTTTGTCCTTTTTCTATTTTATTTTGTTTCCTGCCACAATTCATGTTCATTTTGTGTTTTCTCATTTTAACATTTTCTTCCATAGAACAGTCTCCTTGTTGGTGTGGTGTAGTGGATACAGTTCATGTTTTCTGTTGGTGACGGGAGCAGAGTGAGTTTGTTCATTTTTGTGTTTTGATTTCTGTTCATTTGATTTCTGTTGTTGCATTTTCATTTGTGCACCACTCGTCTGCCTTCCTGGGAGCCCCGGGAGAGGGAGAAGAATCCCGAGGCCAGAATTCCAACCTGGGGACTTCCTGGGGTGGGGACCGATGTCAGGTCCCCCAAGCCCTCTGTGTCCCAGTGGCTCCCGGGTCCCTCAGCAGAGCGGGGCAGGAGGTGTCCATGGCGGCTCCTGGATGAGCTGAGAAGGCTGTCAGGTGGGACAGGTGCTGTCTGCACGGGGGGGGGGGGGGGGGGGGAGAAAGGGTTGTTACTGCGAGGTTCTGCCTGCAGGGGACTCTGTTGGGGTCTCCCATGTCTGCAGGGGAGGGGTGGTGGCAGTGCGTTCTCCTCTCTCCCCTGCACAGGTAACTACTGCCCAGTCCGGGTGGCTCTACAAGGTTTAGGATCCAAAGAAGCCCCAGAAACCTGATCTGCACCAGCAAGAAAACTTCCTGTTGAAGGACCTCTTGGTGGTAAGGGACTCACCCTCAGGGACAGGAACCAGGGACCAGGCCATGTCATGACAAGGCCCAAATTCCCCCAATGTAAGCTTGTCCCTGGCCAAGCCCTCTGACCTCTCAACTCCAGGAGGGTCCTTGGGCTACCAAAGGGTCTACACAGCAGATGCTGCAGCTGAGCTGTGTCTCTGGTGCCCCCAGGTCACCATGATCTTCCATGGGAAGACTGACTCTGAGACGTCCAGCCTCCAGAATCCTTGCCTCTGTGCTCTCTAGAGTGTCCCTCGTCCTCGCTGCCCCAAGGCCAGGACCCCGTGGCTTCTTTGGCTGCCCAGGTCACCATGATCATCCACGGGAAGATGAACTCCGAGATGCCCAGCTTCAGAATCCTCGCCCTTCCAGAAGAGGAGTCGAAGGTCCCTCATCCTTGCTGCCCCAAGGCCTGGATCCCTTGGCTCCTCCGTCCCTGGGGAGCAGCTGCTGCCTGGGAAGAACCTCGATGCCTCTGTTGGTGCGCATGGATTGCCCTGCACTACTGCCTCTGTGCCAGAATGAACAGATTTATAAGTTAACAGAAATCAATTAGGTCAATAAATTGTGAATGGAAAAACATGAAGGACTTAGTGTTGGTTTCGGGCACCTGTGCTCACACACGGGGGAGCAGAGTGCTGGGAGCGTGGAGGAGCCAGCTTGGAGCCGCACCGGGTCCAGGGCCTGGGCTGAGTCCTGACTCCAGTGCCCGCTGCTGCCCACCTTCATATCCCTGCCCCTTGGCCTCTGATTCTGTCTCTGTCAAGGGGGTGTGAGCAATAGGAGCCCCTGGTTGCAGGGTGGCTGCCCCGGGAAGCACCCAGAACAGCTCCCAACTTCCCTGAGCCTCTGGGTAGGGCTAGGTCCTTAGGTGCCATGGGCAGCCTGGGTGGGTTTCTGGGAGCTGTCAGCTGTCTCTGGGTCCTGGGCTGTGGGGGAGCTGGCTCCTTCCTGTGACCCCCCACTGTCCTTTCCTTTGTCCTTGCCCCTTCTCCCTGCCTCTCTGTCCTTCCCCTGTTGGAGGTCCCGAGCCTGATTTGGGATCTCTCTCCCCTTCTCTGTCCTCTGTTCCTATCCAGTCCTGGTGGCCACTGTTCCTCCCCTGACCTGGGAGCCCTGGGGTCAGAGCCCTGGGCGTCAGCATCCGGGAGCAGATGCCAGGACCTGGCTCAGGGCTCAGGTTCAGAGACAACTCTTTCCCGGGACTGAAGGAAGCTCCTTCGGCCAGG
The DNA here is from genome assembly GCF_964237555.1 of Oryctolagus cuniculus. NCBI lineage: Eukaryota > Metazoa > Chordata > Mammalia > Lagomorpha > Leporidae > Oryctolagus > Oryctolagus cuniculus. Next base: position 103,778,810 of record NC_091441.1, read on the forward strand.
TGCATGGAGTGGAGTCCATCTGAGGACAGCATTATCACAGAGAAATGGTCACGAGTCAGGCAGCTCCCAGAACTGGAGCAGGTGCTGAGGACCCCTCTCCATGACAGGTGCCACAGCATTGCTGGACAGCAGGAAGTGAGGTGGGGAGATCAGCACCAGGGCTCCAGTTCAGTCCCCACACCTGCCTGTCGGGCACCTCTTAACTAGTTAATTGCTCACAGCCTAATTAATGAACTGCCTCTGGGCCTTGTGCTGCAGCCCCAGCCCCGTGGCCGTGAGGAATCTGTTTGGGTTGGGAGTGTGGGCCCAGTGCTGGTGCCTGGACCAAGTCCATGATTCCCATGAATTTTCTTTAACACCTGGTAAGGCTTCCCTGATGTCATGTTTTCATCCACAGGTGGAGCAGAGGTAGGCTAGGTGACGTTTCATCAAATTAGGAACGTCTGAGCGAAAGGCCTTGTTAGCATTTGAGTTCCAAGACTGTTCACCTTGGCTGTTGCCCCGGTCCGGTGTCTCCAGAAACTAGATAGGGGAGGCCCTGAGAGCTGGGTGCAGGGTGGAGCCTCTGGGTGTCCTAGGTGCTGGGCCCTCCCTTCTGGGACTACATAGCGCCATCACCAGGAGAGCCCCTCCCTTGCCTGGCTCTCTGTGCTGTGGTCTGGCTCCCTGCAGAGGGTGGTGGGATGGATTCTGAATCCTCTGGGGACCTTGCTGGGTGCACTGCTGCGGGAGAGGCCGGCATGGGAGTTCTGGGGTTCGGGAAGCTTCCGGTGGTGCCCAGGACAAGGCTCTCTGTCTGGCGTCCTCAGAGTGCCTGGGGATCCCTGCAGTGGGACGTGCAGACCCAGAGGGCACCTGGAGCGGGGTGGATGGGAACCCCGGAGCCACCCCTTGCACAGGCGTCCACTGAGCAGCTGCACACCAACGGGGCCGTGGCAGCGGGCGGCTCTTCCCAGTCTCGCTTGGGATTAGAACCACCTGCGGGCTGGAAGCCACAGAGGCCTGGGCAGCTCCCCAGGGAGATGCAGGTGTTCCATATCAGGGAGAGTTTATAGTGGTCACCTGGGTCCCAGGAAACGCTGAGCGCGGCCTTGCCTTGGTGTGGGGGATTTTGGGGGTGTGAGTTTGGGCACAGCTAGGAGCAGGCCTGGGGCTGTGGGGTCCTCCTGGGGCAGGGCGGCAGCACCTCTGATTTAGCCCTGCAGAACTTGTTTCTGTCTTCCCAAAGCCCAGTCCCACGACTGCACGCTGCACAGAGGGGAAGCCGCAGGGCGCATGCTCCTGACCCAGCGCCCTGGGGAGTCTCTTTCCAGACCTCTTACTGTGCATCCGTGTGTCCAATCAGGAGCTGAGGACGACCGTGGTTAAGAACCCAGGTCAGGGCCAGGCCGCCCTGCTTGGAGTCCTGGTTCTCCTGTCCGTGCCTGGTGTCCTTGGCCGTGCAGCGTCTGTGTGGGGCCGGCATCTGTGACGTGGGCACAGGCTGTGAGGAGGCAGCTTGGGTGTGGGTAACCAGCAGAGCACATGTGGTGCACGTGCGGCCTGGGCGGGCTCACTGCAGTCACTTGATCCTGGAGGCTGCTCCTCGGGGCCTGGGTCCCTCGGCTGTCACAGTGCCCACAGGAACCGCCCCTTTCTGTCTCCACAGGGTGGTGTCCGAGCATGGACACCAAGGATTTGGGCATGGTGCCTCCACTTTCACAACTCCCAGGGGTCTCAGAGCAGGTGTGCATACACCCTGCACACGCAGCCCCGAGAGGGTCTCTGGTGGACACAGCTGGGAGAGGGCGGGTTCATGCAGAGGCCGCATGTACATGGCTTGTTAGGAAGGCCGTGCCCCGGCCCCCTGTGCAGCGGCACTGAGGGCTCTCACCCCACAGGCCAGCGGGCAGGATGAGTGCTGTCCCTGCAGACGCTGGGGTGTGGGTGCTGGGGTCGCATTCATGGGCCCCCTCTTCCCTGTAACGTGGAGCGTCCGTGTGGCCAGGCCGTGTGGGTGTCCTGCAGGATGTCGCGTCATGGTCTCTGCCTGTGGCAGTGTCTGCAGCTGTGGATTCTGAGGTCTTGTCACGACAGGCAGGTCCTCATGTGTCACCAACACCAATTCTTTGTGATTGCAAACACTTTTTTTAAATACATTTTTTAAAGATTTATTTATTAATTTCAAAGTCAGAGTTATACTGTCTTTCTCTCAATCACCCTTATATCCACTGGTTCCCTCACCAATTGAAAGCAATGGCTAGAGCTGTGGTGATCTGAGACAGGGAGCCAGGAGCTTCTTCTGAGTCTCCCAGATGGGTGCAGAACTTGGGCCTTCTTCTACTGCTTTCCCAGGCCATAGCAGAGAGCTGGATCCAAAGTGGAGCAGGCAGGACTCAAACCAGCACCCAGATGGGATCTGGCCACAGCAGGTGGTAGCTTTACCCACCATGCCTCAGTGCCAGCCCCAAGCACTTCCTTCTTGCCTGTCTTCTCTTTCATATGTCTTATTTATGGGGCCTTCCTTTGAGGTATCTCTCGCACTGTGGACGTGACCCTGTGAGGTGTCCCGCACACTGGTTCTAGGTGCACACCTGTCTCTATCGAGCTCACTGTGAGAGCTGGGCTCAGGGAGGCTGCAGATGGCCCAGTGACAGAGACACTGGACTCGGATCCCTTTCTTTCTCCCTGGCTTTCCTCTCCCCACCAGGGCGTCTACAGACCGAGCCCTGAGAGAGCGGAGGGAGGGTGTGACGCTGGCCCAGTGAGCCTGATTAGGAAGTGCTAGTGTGGCCGGGGCTGCTCCATCCTGGCTGCGTGGCGCTGTTGGGAATCAGAGCCCCAGACCCCACAGGGTGGGGGCACAGGTGAGCCTCGCATAGGGTGCCTTGGAGGGTGCCCAAAGTGCACCCCAGGACAGCACTGGACAGACGGGGTGCCTGCTATGCAGGGAACTACTGAAGGCTACAAGGTCACTGCTTAAGATGAGCCCCACCCATTCTATTACTTAGCTCAGGTCACAGCCTCTGTCCCCATCCTGGCACAGACACCAGGCAGAGTGACCCAGGGTTGTGGGGGAGGGGCCCAGTGTCCCTGATCTTCAGTGGTTCAGGGCTATCCCTGGGAACGTCCATCCGCAGGCCCCTCCTCCTCCTGTGTGTGCAGGGAAAGTGAGTTCTGGCATCTGGACGCCCACGTGACAGTCTGCCTGTGTGCCCTTCCCTGACACCAGGGAGGCAGAGCAATTCCCTCCCTTGGGATAGGGGGGCTTTTGCTCCAGGTCCAGGGGCTGCCTCCCCTCCCCCACTGGCTCCCTGTGGAGCTGGGCCTCTGCCTCAGGCTCAGCTTGCATTCACAGCCTCAGCTCCACCCCTGCAGACCTGGGCTGTGGGCATTGGCCCCTCCTTCACAAACAGGGAAACTGAGGCCGAGATGAAGAGCCAGGCCCCTCCCCAGTGAGCGGTTCCTCCCAGGCCCAGGTGGCTGCTGATTCCTGCCCCACCCAGGGAGCAGCTGGGGCAGAGCCGGGGCATCAGCATCGGGAGCAGCTGCCAGCCCTGGGCCCAGGGGCTTAGTGTGAGGAGACAGCTCCACCTGTGACAGAGGAACGTCCTTAGGCCAGTACATGGAGTGGAGTGTATCTGAGAAGAGCATCATGATACAGAAGTGATTCACGCATCAGGAGCAGGTTCTGAGGACTCTGTTCCCGTGATTTTTTTTAGCACCTGAGAAGGCTTCCCATGGTGTCCTTGTTCTTCCTCCTGGAGGGAGAAAGAGGTGGCTAGTGATGTTTAATTGAATTATCAACGTGCAAACACAAAGCTGTGTTTTAGGATCTAGGTTCTGTGACTCCTTGTTGAACCTGGCCACTGCCTTGGACAGTTGTTCCGGGCATCACCAATGACTGGATCTGGGCAGGCAGGGGGAGCCGGGTCCAGGGTGTAGTCAGAGCCCCTGCGGGGGCTGAGCCCGCCGCTCTCCTGCCCCTGGATGGGAAAGACTGAGTGACCCGGGGTGTCTGTGAATTTCTGTGTGGCCCAGATGAGCGTGTCCACCACCCGAGGGGATCCGCCCTCGCCGTGGGCAGCACCACCCAGCCCGCCCAGAACTCGGAGAGAACAGGGCCGCAGGGCAGGGGGAGCTCGGGGCCCTCATGGAGCCTGCGCGTCTCAGTGCTCCCCCTCAGGCTCAGAGCCCCCGGTGCTGTGGCTTTTCCACTCTGGTACTCGCACCCGTGACCTGGGACTCCCGGCTGCAGCCCGAGACCGAGAAGAACCCGGCACCTGCTGGGTCCTGGTCCTGGGTCCTGGGGACTCGGTGTGCACCTGCTCCCAGCTCTCCTGGTTTCCTACTTGGCAGAAGGCTGCCCCTGGGACTTGGCAGCCGTCATCACAGGTGAGCCCCTTCCTCTGACAGACCCCCTCCTCTGCACCCCTCCTTTGCACCCTCTCTGGCTCCCGGGAACCGTGGCATGACGATTCTGAATCCTCTGCGGACATTGCTGGATGCAGAGGTGGGGGAGAGGTGGGGTCTGGGGTTTCTGGGTTCTGGAGGCTTCCATGTGGGGCAGGGGACAAGGACCTCTGTCAGGCGTCCTCAGAGCCTCTGCGGATCCCTGCTGTGGACTGTGAGAACCAAGAGGGCTTGCGTGGCTGGGTGGTGGGGCTCTGGGGGCTGCCCCCGACACAGGCGTGCTCTGACCAGCTGCACACTGAAGGGGCTGTGGCAGCGGGTGGCTCCTCCCACACCCCTCCGGGATTAGAACCACCTGCTGGCTGGAAGCCACAGAGTCCTGGGCATCTCCCCTTGAGGATCCAGGTGTTAAATATCAGGAATGTGTTCCACTGACTCGCAGAGGTCCCAGGAAACGTTGAACCTGGGCCCTGGGTAGTGTGCAGGTTATGTGGGGTGTGGTTTTGGGCACAGGGAAGAGCAGACTGGGGCTGTGGGCGTCCTCTTGGGGCAGGGGCAGCAGGACCCCTGATTAGGCCCCAGTTTTGTTTCTCCTTGGTCAAGCCCAGTCCCCTCTTACACCCACGTGGACTGCGGGGATCTCAGGAGAACGGGTGCTGCCGGGGCCTCGAGGTCCATGCGCAGCCCAAGGGAAGGCCTGAGCTCTGGGCTGCGCTGGTGGCCCGGGTGCTGTGACTCCCTGGCCCAGTTCTGGCAGGAGGGGCCAGGGCCACGGGCAGCAGAGAGGGAGTGAGGTTATGGCTGCGAAGCTCCCAGCAGTGTATGAGCCCATAGGGGATTCCTCAGGCCAGACAGAGGCTGTGCTGGGGTCTCCCCTGAGATCCGGGACACCAGGACCTGCAGGAGCCCCCCCTGCAGCCTCTGTAGGAAAGGTTTCCCCACCAGGTTGCACACTGGTAGCCTGTGGGATGGCCCAGGTCAGTCACGTTTGCTGGGGCTCCTGCTGTGCACAGAGTTTGTGGTGCTAACACGGGGACCTTCTCTGTCTCCCTCTCTCTGTCCTTCTCTCTCTGCCTTCGAATAAATAAATAAATAAATCCCTTTAAAAAAAAAAAAAAGTGGAGCAGCTGGGACATAACAAGACACTCACACGGGACGCAGGCCCCGTGAGCCGTGGCTTTACAGCTCCGTCACAGCACCGCTGACTTGAGTGACAGAACATTTGATGTAGCATCGCGATGCCAGTGGCGCTGCACCATGGTTTGAGGCGATCATTCAGGGGGTGAAGAGAAAGGAGTGGATACACTGAGTCTGCAAAAGGCAAAATTATGGAAGATGCTAAGACCAGAAATGAAAAGGGTTTGAAATATCCTACAGGGTTTAATTTCAGAAAGCATAATTATCATTCTCTTCAACCTAAGAAAGAATTTCTCTTTTTTTTTTTTTTTTTTTTAAGTGGAAAGGCGCCTGTGTAAACCAGCAGAGGGCAGCACCTGCTGCGGTTTCCTGCTCTGACATCAGAAGGCACCATTGTGAGGTCATGCCCGCTGCCTGCACAAAGCCTTGGCTGGGCCTGGGTTCTGTCATTTGCCCAGGAAGTGCTGTCCCGGGGACCTGGGGCTGGGAACAGCTGCCTGTTTGTTTTCTTGTTTTGTTTTTGTTCTTCAAGCTGCTGCTGTTTTGGTCCAATTTGTTTTTTCTTTTTGTGTTTTGATTATTTTGTTTTTTTTTCCATTTTATTTATTTTGATTTCCTCCAGTATTCGTATTCTTTTTCCCTTTCTTACTGATTTCCTTGTATATTTCATTTCCATTTGGATTTTTTCTTCACTTTTTTCCTTGGCTTTCCTCTTGTTTGTGGTTGTTCTTTATATTTTCTCCCATTATTGGGTTTCCCTTGTTCACTTTGTGTTTTTTTTCTAATTTTTATTCCGGTTTTTTAAGGACTGTATGTCGTCTTCTTGGATTGTTATTACAGTGAAGGTTTATGAATTTTTTTCTTTATGATTTATTCCTTTTTTTGTTTTCTCACTTTTAACTGTTTCGATAGGGTAGTCTCAGTTGTGAGTCTAGTTGAGTTCATTTAGTTCATGTTTTCTGTTGGTGAGGTGAGCTGACTTTGTCCATTTTGTGTTTGAGTTCTGTTCATTTGATTTCTGTTTGTTTCATCTTCTTTTGTGCTCAAGGAGTCAGAGCCGTGAGAGCTGATCTGTGTCAGCTGCTGGCTCAGGGTCTCCCAGACGTCAGCCCTGCTGACCCTTCCTGGGGGAGCCCTGGAGAGGGAGAGGAATCCGGAGGAAGAATCGCATCCTGCAGCTCCTGTTTGGTCAAATTTATTTTTTCTTTTTCCATTATGATTACTTTGTACATTTTCTATTTTATTTTGTTTCCTGCCACAATTCATGTTCATTTTGTGTTTTCTCATTTTAACATTTTCTTCCACTAGAACAGTCTCCTTGTTGGTGTGGTGTAGTGGATACAGTTCATGGTTTCTGTTGGTAACGGGAGCAGAGTGAGTTTGTTCATTTTTGTGTTTTGATTTCTGTTCATTTGATTTCTGTTGTTGCATTTTCATTTGTGCACCACTCGTCTCCCTTCCTGGGAGCCCCGGGAGAGGGAGAAGAATCCCGAGGCCAGAATCGCATCCTGGATGGGGACTTCCTTTGGCAGGGACTGACTACTGGCCTCGCAAGCCCTCTGTGTCCCCAGTGGCTCCCGCGTCCCTCAGCAGAGCGGGGCAGGAGGTGTCCATGGCGGATCCTGGGGCCCGAGCTGAGAAGGCTGTCAGGTGGGACTGTGGTGTCCCTGGGTGGGGGGGGGGGAACGGTTGTTACTTCGAGATTCAGCCTGCAGGGGACTCTCAGTTGGGGTCTCCCATGTTTGCAGGGGAGGGGCGGTGGCAGTGCGGGCCCCTCTCTCCCCTGCACAGGTAACTACTGCCCAGTCCGGGTGGCTCTACAAGGTTTAGGATCCAAAGAAGCCCAGAAACATGATCTGCACCAGCAAGAAGACTTCCTGTGGAAGGACCTCTTGGTGGTAAGGGACTCACCCTCAGGGACAGGAACCAGGGACCAGGCCATGTCATGACAAGGCCCAAATTCCCCCAATGTAAGCTTGTCCCTGGCCAAGCCCTCTGACCTCTCATCTGCAGGAGGGTCCTGGGGCCACCAACGGGTCTACATGGCAGATGCTGCAGCTGAGCTGTGTTTCTGGTGCCCCCAGGTCACCACGATCTTCCACGGGAAGACGGACTCTGAGACTTGTAGCTTCCAGAATCCTTGCCTCTGTGCTCTCTAGCATAGAGTGTCCCTCATCCTCACTGCCCCAAGGACAGGACCCCGTGGCTTCTTTGGCTGCCCAGGTCACCATGATCATCCACGGGAAGATGAACTCCGAGATGCCCAGCTTCAGAATCCTCGCCCTTCCAGAAGAGGAGTCGAAGGTCCCTCATCCTTGCTGCCCCAAGGCCTGGATCCCTTGGCTCCTCCGTCCCTGGGGAGCAGCTGCTGCCTGGGAAGAACCTCGATGCCTCTGTTGGTGCGCATGGATTGCCCTGCACTACTGCCTCTGTGCCAGAATGAACAGATTTATAAGTTAACAGAAATCAATTAGGTCAATAAATTGTGAATGGAAAAACATGAAGGACTTAGTGTTGGTTTCGGGCACCTGTGCTCACACACGGGGGAGCAGAGCGCTGGGAGCGTGGAGGAGCCAGCTTGGAGCCGCACCGGGTCCAGGGCCTGGGCTGAGTCCTGACTCCAGTGCCCGCTGCTGCCCACCTTCATATCCCTGCCACTTGGCCACTGATTCTGTCTCTGTCAAGGGGGTGTGAGCAATAGGTGCCCTGGTTGCAGGGTGGCTGCCCCAGGAAGCACCCGGAACAGCTCCCAACTTCCCTGAGCCTCTGGGTAGGGCTAGGTCCTTAGGTGCCATGGGCAGCCTGGGTGGGTTTCTGGGAGCTGTCAGCATCTGTGGGTCCTGGGGCTGTGGGGAGCTGACTCCTTCCTGTGACCCCCCACTGTCCTTTCCTTTGTCCTTGCCCCTTCTCCCTGCCTCTCTGTCCCTCCCCTGTTGGAGGCCCCGAGCCTGATTTGGGATCTCTCTCCCCTTCTCTGTCCTCTGTTCCTATCCAGTCCTGGTGGCCACTGTTCCTCCCCTGACCTGGGAGCCCTGGGGTCAGAGCCCTGGGCGTCAGCATCCGGGAGCAGATGCCAGGACCTGGCTCAGGGCTCAGGTTCAGAGACAACTCTTTCCCGGGGCTGAAGTAAGCTCCTTAGGCCAGATGCATGGAGTGGAGTCCATGTGAGGACAGCATTATCACAGAGACATGGTCACGAGTCAGGCAGCTCCCAGAACTGGAGCAGGTGCTGAGGACCCCACTCCATGACAGGTGCGACAGCTTTGCTGGAGAACAGGAAGTGAGGTGGGGAGATCAGCACCAGGGCTCCAGTTCAGTCCCCACACCTGCCAGTCGGGCACCTCTTAACTAGTTAATTGCTCACTACCTGATTAATGAACTGCCTCTGGGCCTTGTGCTGCAGCCCCAGCCCCGAGGCCGTGAGGAATCTGTTTGGGTTGGGAGTGTGGGCCCAGTGCTGGTGCCTGGTCCAAGTCCATGATTCCCATGAATTTTCTTTAACACCTGGTAAGGCTTCCCTGATGTCATGTTTTCATCCATAGGTGGAGCAGAGGTAGGCTAGGTGACGTTTCATCAAATTAGGAACGTCTGAGCGAAAGGCCTTGTTGGCATTTGAGTTCCAAGACTGTTCACCTTGGCTGTTGCCCCGGTCCGGTGTCTCCAGAAACCAGATAGGGGAGGCCCTGAGAGCTAGGTGCAGGGTGGAGCCTTAGGGCGTCCTAGGTGCTGGGCCCTCCCTTCTGGGACTACATAGCGCCATCACCAGGAGAGCCCCTCCCCTGCCTGGCTCTCTGTGCTGTGGTCTGGCTCCCTGCAGAGGGTGGTGGGATGGATTCTGAATCCTCTGGGGACCTTGCTGGGTGCACTGCTGCGGGAGAGGCCGGCATGGGAGTTCTGGGGTTCGGGAAGCTTCCGGTGGTGCCCAGGACAAGGCTCTCCGTCTGGCGTCCTCAGAGTGCCTGGGGATCCCTGCAGTGGGACGTGCAGACCCAGAGGGCGCCTGGGGCGGGGTGGATGGGAACCCCGGAGCCACCCCTTGCACAGGCGTCCACTGAGCAGTTGCACACCAACGGGGCCGTGGCAGCGGGCGGCTCTTCCCAGTCTCGCCCCGGGATTGGAACCACCTGCAGGCTGGAAGCCACAGAGGCCCGGGCATCTCCCCAGGGAGACGCAGGTGTTCCGTATCAGGAGAGTTTGTAGTGGTCACCTGGGTCCCAGGAAACGCTGAGCGCGGCCTTGCCTTGGTGTGGGGGATTTTGGGGGTGTGAGTTTGGGCACAGCTAGGAGCAGGCCTGGGGCTGTGGGGTCCTCCTGGGCAGGGCGGCAGCACCTCTGATTTACCCCGCAGAACTTGTTTCTGTCTTCCCAAAGCCCAGTCCCACGACTGCACGCTGCACAGAGGGGAAGCCGCAGGGCGCATGCTCCTGACCCAGCGCCCTGGGGAGTCTCTTTCCAGACCTCTTACTGCGCATCCGTGTGTCCAATCAGGAGCTGAGGACGACCGTGGTTAAGAACCCAGGTCAGGGCCAGGCCGCCCTGCTTGGAGTCCTGGTTCTCCTGTCCGTGCCTGGTGTCCGTGCCTGGTGTCCGTGCAGCGTCTGTGTGGGGCCGGCATCTGTGACGTGGGCACAGGCTGTGAGGAGGCAGTGTGGGCGTGGGTAACCAGCAGAGCACATGTGGGGCACGTGCGGCCTGGGCGGGCTCACTGCAGTCACTTGATCCTGGAGGCTGCTCCTCGGGGCCTGGGTCCCTCGGCTGTCACAGTGCCCACAGGAACCGCCCCTTCCTGTCTACCACAGGGTGGTGTCCGAGCATGGACACCAAGGATTTGGGCATGGTGCCTCCACTTTCACAACTCCCAGGGGTCTCAGAGCAGGTGTGCATACACCCTGCACACGCAGCCCCGAGAGGGTCTCTGGTGGACACAGCTGGGAGAGGGCGGGTTCATGCAGAGGCCGCATGTACCTGGCTTGTTAGGAAGGCCGTGCCCCGGCCCCCTGTGCAGCGGCACTGAGGGCTCTCACCCCACAGGCCAGCGGGCAGGATGAGTGCTGTCCCTGCAGACGCTGGGGTGTGGGTGCTGGGGTCGCATTCATGGGCCCCCTCTTCCCTGTAACGTGGAGCGTCCGTGTGGCCAGGCCGTGTGGGTGTCCTGCAGGATGTCGCGTCATGGTCTCTGCCTGTGGCAGTGTCTGCAGCTGTGGATTCTGAGGTCCTGTCATGACAGGCAGGTCCTCATGTGTCACCAACACCAATTCTTTGTGATTGCAAACACTTTTTTTAAATACATTTTTTAAAGATTTATTTATTAATTTCAAAGTCAGAGTTATACTGTCTTTCTCTCAATCACCCTTATATCCACTGGTTCCCTCACCAATTGAAAGCAACGGCTAGAGCTGTGGTGATATGAGACAGGGAGCCAGGAGCTTCTTCTGAGTCTCCCAGGTGGGTGCAGAACTTGGGCCTTCTTCTACTGCTTTCCCAGGCCATAGCAGAGAGCTGGATCCAAAGTGGAGCAGGCGGGACTCAAACTAGCACCCGGATGGGATCTGGCCACAGCAGGTGGTAGCTTTACCCACCACGCCTCAGTGCCAGCCCCAAGCACTTCCTTCTTGCCTGTCTTCTCTTTCATATGTGTTATTGTATGGAGCCTTCCTTTGAGGTATCACTCACGTACCGTGGACGTGACCCTGTGACGCGTCCCGCACACTGGTTCTAGGTGCACACCTGTCTCTATCGAGCTCACTGTGTGAGAGCTGGGCTCAGGGAGGCTGCAGATGGCCCAGTGACAGAGACACTGGACTCGGATCCCTTTCTTTCTCCCTGGCTTTCCTCTGCCCCACCAGGGCATCTGCAGACCGAGCCCTGGGAGAGCGGAGGGAGGGTCTGACGCAGGCCCAGTGAGCCTGAGTAGGAAGTGCTAGTGTGGCCGGGGCTGCTCCATCCTGGCTGCGTGGCGCTGTTGGGGAATCAGAGCCCCAGACCCCACAGGGTGGGGGCACAGGTGAGCCTGGCATAGGGAGCCTTGGAGGGTGCCCAAAGTGCACCCCAGGACAGCACTGGACAGACGGGGTCTACTATTTAGGAAAGACTGAAGGCTAAAAGGTGACTGCTTAAGATCAGCCCACCAAGTCTGGTCCACAACTCAGGTCAAAGCCTCTGTCCCCATCCGGGCACAGACACCAGGCAGAGTGACCCAGGGTTGTGGGGGAGAGGCCCAGTGTCCCTGATCTTCAGTGGTTCAGGGCTGTCCCTGGGGACGTCCATCCGCAGGCCCCTCCTCCTCCTGTGTGTGCAGGGAAAGTGAGTTCTGGCATCTGGACGCCCACGTGACAGTCTGCCTGTGTGCCCTTCCCTGACACCAGGGAGGCAGAGCAATTCCCTCCCTTGGGAGAAGGGGGCTCAGGCTCCAGGTCCAGGGGCTGCCTCCCCTCCCCCACTGGCTCCCTGGCTCCCTGTGGAGCTGGGCCTCTGCCTCAGGCTCAGCTTGCATTCACTGCCTCAGCCCCACTCCTGCAGACCTGGGCTGGGGCATTGTCCCCTCCTTCACAAACAGGGAAACTGAGGCCAAGAGGAAGAGCCAGGCCCCTCCCCAGTGAGCGGTTCCTCCCAGGCCCAGGTGGCTGCTGATTCCTGCCCCACCCAGGGAGCAGCTGGGGCAGAGCCTGGGCGTCAGCATCGGGAGCAGCTGCCAGCCCTGGGCCCAGGGGCTCCGTGTGGAGGAGACAGCTCCACCTGTGACAGAGGAACGTCCTTAGGCCAGTACATGGAGTGGAGTGTATCTGAGAAGAGCATCATGATACAGAAGTGATTCATGCATCAGGAGCCGGTTCTGAGGACTCCGTTCCCGTGATTTTTTTTTTAGCACATGAGAAGGCTTCCCATGGTGTCCTTGTTCTTCCTCCTGGAGGTAGAAAGAGGTGGCTAGTGATGTTTAATTGAATTATCAACGTGCAAACACAAAGCTGTGTTTTAGGATCTAGCTTCTGTGACTCCTTGTTGACCCTGGCCACTGCCTTGGACAGTTGTTCCGGGCATCACCAATGACTGGATCTGGGCAGGCAGGGGGAGCCGGGCCCGGGGTGGAGCCTCAGAACTCGGCAGGTGCTGAGCCCCCCTCTCCTGCCCCCGGGATGGGAAAGACTGAGCACCCGGGGTGTCTGTGAGTTTCTGAGGGGCCCAGATGAGCGTGTCCACCACCCGAGGGGATCCGCCCTCACTGTGGGCAGCACCATCCAGCCCACCCAGAACTCGGAGAGAACAGGGCCGCAGGGCAGGGGGAGCTCGGGGCTCTCATGGAGCCTGCGCGTCTCAGTGCTCCCCCTCAGGCTCAGAGCCCCCGGTGCTGTGGCTTTTCCACTCTGCAACTCGCACCCGTGGCCTGGGACTCCGGCTGCAGCCCGAGACCGAGAAAAACCCGGCGGCTGCTGGGTCCTGGGTCCTGGGGACTCGGTGTGCATCTGCTCCCAGCTCTCCTGGTTTCCTACTTGGCAGACGGCTGCCCCTGGGACTTGGCAGCCGCCATCACAGGTGAGCCCCTTCCTCTGACAGACCCCCTCCTCTGCACCCCTCCTTTGCACCCTCTCTGGCTCCCGGGAACCGTGGCATGACGATTCTGAATCCTCTGGGGACATTGCTGGATGAAGAGGTGGGGGAGAGGTGGGGTCTGGGATTTCTGGGTTCTGGAGGCTTCCATGTGGGGCAGGGGACAAGGACCTCTGTCAGGCGTCCTCAGAGCCTCTGCGGATCCCTGCTGTGGACTGTGAGAACCAAGAGGGCTCGCGTGGCTGGGTGGTGGGGCTCTGGGGGCTGCCCCTGACACAGGCGTGCTCTGTCCAGCTGCACACTGAAGGGGCTGTGGCAGCGGGCAGCTCCTCCCACACCCCTCCGGGATTAGAACCACCTGCTGGCTGGAAGCCACAGAGTCCTGGGCATCGCCCCTTGAGGATCCAGGTGTTAAATATCAGGAATGTTTTCCACTGACTCGCAGAGGTCCCAGGAAATGTTGAACCTGGGCCCTGGGTAGTGTGCGGGTTATGTGGGGTGTGGTTTTGGGCACAGGGAAGAGCAGACTGGGGCTGTGGGCGTCCTCTTGGGGCAGGGGCAGCAGGACCCCTGATTAGGCCCCAGTTTTGTTTCTCCTTGATCAAACCTAGTCCGCTCTGACACCCACGTGGGCTGCGGGGGTCTCAGGAGAACGGGTGCTACCGGGGCTTCGAGGTCCATGCTCAGCCCAAGGGAAGGCCTGAGCTCTGGGCTGCGCTGGTGGCCCGGGTGCTGTGACTCCCTGGCCCAGTTCTGGCAGGAGGGGCCATGGCCACGGGCAGCAGAGAGGGAGGGAGAAGGGGCTTCCTGGGGACCCTGTGGGCTCTGCTCTGGCTGTGGGAGTGCGGTCCCGCCCTAGTAGGCTGCAGCTCAGCAGGGTGGGAGCAGACACAGTACTGCCCAGCACCAGTGTCTTGGGTGATAGAACATTTGATGTCGTGTCGCGATGCCAGTGACACTGCACCATGGTTTGAGAGCAATCATCCAGGGGTTGAAGAGAAAGGAATGGATACATTGAGTCTGCAAAAGGCAAAATTATTAAAGATGCTAATACTAGAAATGAAAAGGTTTCAAAATATTCTGCAGGGTTTAATTTCTCAAAACACTGATGTTTCTCTCTTCAACATAAGAAAGGATTGTGCAGTCTTCGTCTTACTCAAGTGGCAAGGTTCCTGTGCAACCAGCAGAGGGCAGCACCTGCTGCGGTTTCCTGCTCTGACATCAGAAGGTGCCATTGTGACGTCATGCCCGCTGCCTGCACAAAGCCTTGGCTTAGCCTGGGTTCTGTCATTTGCCCAGGAAGCGCTGTCCCGGGGACCCGGGGCTGGGAACAGCTGCCTGTTTGTTTTCTTGATTTGTTTTTGTTCTTCAAGCTGCTGTTGTTTTGGTCAAATTTGTTTTTCCTTTTCCATTTTGATTATCTTGTTTTTGTTAATTTTTTCTATTTTTATTTCCTCCAGCATTCATAATATTTTCCATTCTTATAGATTTTATTTGGATATTTAATTTCCATTTGTATTTTTTCTTCACTTTTTTCATTGGCTTCCCTCTTCTTTGTGGTTGTTCTTTATATTTTCTCTCATTATTGGGTTTCTGTTTTTTCACTTTGAGTATTTTTCTCATTTTTATTCACTCCCCCCCCCTTTTTTTTTAATAAGACTGTAAGGCCATCTGGTTTGGTTGTTATACAGTTCAGGTTCTTGGGATTTGGTTCTTTATGCTTTTTACTCATTTATTTGTGTTTTCTCACTTTTAACTGTTTCGATAGGGTTAGTCTCAGTTGTGAGTCTAGTTGAGTTCATTTAGTTCCTGTTTTCTGTTGGTGATGTGAGCTGACTTTGTCTATTTTGTGTTTTGAGTTCTGTTCATTTGATTTCTGTTTGTTTCATCTTCTTTTGTGCTCAAGTAGTCAGAGCCATGAGAGCTGATCTGTGTCAGCTGCTGGCTCAGGGTCTCCCAGACGTCAGCCCTGCTGACCCTTCCTGGGGGAGCCCTGGAGAGGGAGAGGAATCCGGAGGAAGAATCGGATCCTGCTGCTCCTGTTGGGTCAAATTTGTTTGTCTTTTTCCATTTTGATTGCTTTGTACTTTTTCTATTTTATTTTGTTTCCTGCCACCATTCATATTCATTTTGTTTTTTCTCATTTTAACATTTTATTCCACTAGAACAGTTTCCGTTGTTTCTGTGGTGTAGTTGATTCAGTTCATGTTTTGTGTTGGTGACAGAAGCAGAGTGAGTTTGTTCATTTTTGTGTTTTGATTTCTGTTCATTTGATTTCTGTTGTTGCATTTTCATTTGTGCACCACTCGTCTCCCTTCCTGGGAGCCCCGGGAGAGGGAGAAGAATCCCGAGGCCAGAATCGCATCCTGGATGGGGACTTCCCGGGGTGGGCCTGACTGCGGTCCCCCAAGCCCTCAGTGTCCCCAGTGGCTCCCGCGTCCCTCAGCAGAGCGGGGCAGGAGGTGTCCATGGCGGCTCCTGGGGCCCGAGCTGAGAAGGCTGTCAGGTGGGACAGGTGCTGTCTGCCCAGGGGAGGGAGAAAGGGTTTTTAATGCGAGAATCAGCCTGTGGGAGACTTTCACCTGCACAGACTCTTTGTGCAGGGGAGTGGCAATGGCAGTGCGGGCCCCTCTGTCCTGTGCACAGGTAACTACATTCCAGTCCGGGTGGCTCTACAAGGTTCAAGACCCAAAGAAGCCCCAGAATCTCGATCTGCACCAGCAAGAAGACTTCCTGTGGAAGGACCTCTTGGAGGTGAGGGACTCACCCACAGAGGGGCGGGGTCACCCCAGACAGCCAGGGTGTCCATTGGCTTTGCATCTGTGTGCAGGTTTGCAGCAGGTGCATAGGGGAGGGGGGAGGGACTCACACTGATGCCCATGGCCCTCCTCGGTCAGGGGAGAGTGCAGAGGGGCTGTGGGCTTCACCCCTGCAGGTTCTGGAGGCTCCAGCAGCATGAGCCATCCCTCGTGGGCGCTGGCTGTGTGCAGCTCTGTACCAGGGTCTAAGGAGGGGAGAGGCCGCGGCAGCTCCTGACAGGCCCCAGGCTGCAGCAGCCGGGGGTCCCTCTCCTGAGACGTGGAGCCGAGGTCTCTGCACTGCTCGTCCTTGCCCTCTGCCCCAGCGCCAGGCAGTGTGGCCGAGCGTCTAGGAGCATCCTCACCGCCTTCCCATCCTCAGGGCAGACAGTCTGCCCCGGGGTCTCCATGGGAGATGCAGCAGCTCCCACCTGGACAAGGGAGCGCAGACGCTGGGCAGGTGGAGGTGGGGCTGCCAGGTGCAGGGAGACCGTGTCCTGGGCGTTTCTGTCCTTCCTACAGGCCATGGCTCCTGTGCTGTAGGCCCCTGGCCCATTCCCCATGGGCGCAGACGGAGGTGAGCGCATCTGCTCCTCTGAGACTCAGACGTCCGGGTCCCGTCCCTCCTGAGAGCCCCTGACCTTCGAGCCAGGCCCCCAGTCCTTGGAGCCTCACCGTGCCCCCTGGGAGATGGGTGTCTCTGAGGGCCACAGTGGCCCCATGAGTCTGGCACACAAGGTCCTGCACAGTGCCCGACGGGGGGTGAGCACGTGAGAGAGGGGACCCCTCTGTGGCTGCCGGGCTCGGAGGTCCCGGAGGTCCCGGCCGTGAGCTCCAGACCAGGCCAGCAGCCAGGGCTGTGCTGGGGCCTGGCAGGGGCGCTGGCATCACTGCAGCTCTGTGCTGCCAGCACTGCCTCCCCGTGTCTGTCCTCGGGGGGCTGAGCACCAGGGTGGGCATCTCCTCTGGCTTGGATGAGTCACCTGCCACCTCTCTGCTGGTCTGTGGCCTTGTTACCAAAGTACCCTGGGGTGTCACAGGACAGGAACCAGGGACCAGGCCATGGCATGACAGGGCCCGTGTTCTCCACTTGTCAGCTTCTCCCTGCCCTAGCCCTCTGACCTCTCAAATCCAAGAGGGCCCTGGGCCAACCATAGGGTCTACACGGCAGATGCTGGGGCAGAGCTATGTCTCTAGTGACCCAGGTCTCCCCATGTTCCACGGGAAGACAGACTCCAAGACTTCCAGCCTCAGAATCCTTGTCCCAGTGGTCTCCAGGAGTAGAGTGTCCTTCTTCCTCGCTGCCCCAGGGACAGGACCCCGAGCTTCTCTCCCTGCCCCCAGGTCACCACGATCATCCACTGGAAGATGGACTCCTAGACGCCCAGCTCAGAATCCTCGCCCTTCCAGAAGAGGTGTTGAGTGTCCCTCGTCCTCGCTGCCCCCAGATAGGACCCTGTGGCTTCTCTGGCTGCCCCCAGGAGAAACGATCGACCACCATGAGAAGGACTCCAACAGCCCATCTTCAGAATCCTCGCCCTTCCAGAAGAGGTGTTGAATGTCCCTCGTCCTCGCCGCCCCCTGAACAGGACCTCGTGGCTTCTCTGGCTGCCCAGAGGTCACCACGATCGTCCTAAGGAAAATGAACTCGGACACGCCCAGCCTCAGAATTCTCGCCCTTCCAGAAGAGGTGTTGAATGTCCCTCGTCCTCACTGCCCCAAGGACAGGACCCCGTGGCTGCTCCGTCCCCGGGGAGCAGCTGCTGCCTGGGAAGAACCTCGTTGCCTCTGTTGGTGCCCATGCATTGCCCTGCACTACTGCCTCTGTGCCTGCAAGTTAACTGATTTATGAGTTTAAAAGAAATCCATTAGGTCATAAATTTGTGGCTGGAGAAACATGATTGCTCAGTGTGGGTTCGGGCACCTGTGCTCACACACGGGGAGCGGAGCGCTGGGAGCCTGGAGGAGGCAGCTTGGAGCCGCGCCCGGGGCCTGGGCTGAGTCCTGGCTCCTGTGCCCCCGGCTGGCACTGCCTTGGTTTCCCAGCCCCTGGGACTCTGTTTCTGGGTCTGTCAAGGGGGTGTGAGTGACAGGAGCACCTGCCTCCCAGGAAGCACCCGGAACAGCACCAGACTTCCCTGGCTGCTGGGTAGGGCTGGGTCCTTAGAGGCGATTAGCTGACTGGGCGGGGTTCTGGGAGCTGTCAGCCTCTGTGGGTCTTGGGCTGTGGGGGAGCTGGCTCCTTCCTGTGACCCCCACTGGCCTTTCCTTTGTCCTTGCCCCTTCTCCTTGCCTCTCTGTCCCTCCACTGTTGGAGGCCCCGAGCCTGATTTGGGGCTCTCTCTCCCCTTCTCTGTCCTCTGTTCCTGTCCAGTCCAGGTGGCCGCTGTTCCTCCCCTGACCTGGGAGCCCTGGGGTCAGAGCCCTGGGCGTCAGCATCTGGGAGCAGATGCCAGGACCTGGCTCAGGGCTCAGGTTCAGAGACAACTCTTTCCCGGGACTGAAGGAAGCTCCTTAGGCCAGGTGCATGGAGTGGAGTCCATGTGAGGACAGCATTATCACAGAGAAATGGTCACGAGTCAGGCAGCTCCCAGAACTGGAGCAGGTGCTGAGGACCCCACTCCCTGACAGGTGTGGCATCATTGCTGGACAACAGGAAGTGAGGTGGGGAGATCAGCACCAGGGCTCCAGTTCAGTCCCCACACCTGCCGGTCGGGCACCTCTTAACTAGTTAATTGCTCACTACCTGATTAATGAACTGCCTCTGGGTCTTGTGCTGCAGCCCCAGCCCCGTGGCCATGAGGAATCTGTTTGGGTTGGGAGTGTGGGCCCAGTGCCGCTGCCTGGTCCAAGTCCATGATTCCCATGAATTTTCTTTAACATCTGGTAAGGCCTCCCTGATGTCATGTTTTCATCCCCAGGTGGAGCAGAGAGAGGTCGGCTAGGTGACGTTTCATGAAGTTAGGAATGTTCGAGCGAAGGGCCTTGTTAGCATCTGAGTTCCAAGACTCTGTTCACCTTGGCTGTTGCCCCGGTCCGGTGTCTCCTGAAACCGAAGGGGAGGCCCTGAGAGCTGGGTGCAGGGTGGAGCCTCTGGGTGTCCTAGGTGCTGGGCCCTCCCTTCTGCTGCCCCCAGACGGGAAGATTGGGCAACTGGATGCGGCTTTAGGAGTGTGTGGATCCTAGATGGGAGTCTGAGCAGGCATGGGCTCCACCTCCGAGTGGGCGGCACCATCATCAGTGGGGACCTCGGAGACAGGAGGGCGGCAGAGGAAGGGCGAGCTGGGCTCTCTCTGGGCCTGCGGTCTTAGCTCTCCCAGCTCAGGGTCAGAACCCAGGTCCTGTGGCTTTCTGATCTGGAGCTTGAACCCGTGGACCCTGGGCTCACAGTGCAGCCTGAGTCTGAGAAGGACACCAGGGGGTTGGGGTCCTGCGGGCTGGGTCTGTGCCTGGCCCCCAGCGCTCCTGGTTCCCCACATTGCAGACAGAGCGCACTGGGACTACACAGCGCCATCACCAGGTGAGCCCCTCCCTTGCCTGGCTCTCTGTGCTGTGGGTCTGGCTCCCTGCAGAGGGTGGTGGGATGCATTCTGAATCCTCTGGTTACCTTGCTGGGTGCACTGCTGCGGGAGAGGCCGGCATGGGAGTTCTGTGGTGCGGGAAGCTTCCGGTGGTGCCCAGGACTAGGCTGTCTGTCTGGCGTCCTCAGAGCGCCCTGGCGATCCCTGCAGTGGTTCGTGCAGATCCAGAGGGCGCCTGGAGCGGGGTGGATGGGAACCCCGGAGCCACCCCTTGCACAGGCGTCCACTGAGCAGCTGCACACCAACGGGGCCGTGGCAGCGGGCGGCTCTTCCCAGTCTCGCCCCGGGATTAGAACCACGTGCGGGCTGGAAGCCACAGAGGCCTGGGCATCTCCCCGGGGAGACGCAGGTGCTCCATATCAGGGAGAGTTTGTAGTGGTCACCCGGGTCTCAGGAAACGCTGAGCGCGGCCTTGCCTTGGTGTGGGGGATTTTAGGGGCGTGAGTTTGGGCACAGCTACGAGCAGGCCTGGGGCTGTGGGTGTCCTCCTGGGGCAGGGCGGCAGCACCTCTGATTTAGCCCTGCAGAACTTGTTTCTGTCTTCCCAAAGCCCAGTCCCACGACTGCACGCTGCACAGAGGGGAAGCCGCAGGGCGCATGCTCCTGACCCAGCGCCCTGGGGAGTCTCTTTCCAGACCTCTTACTGCGCATCCGTGTGTCCAATCAGGAGCTGAGGACGACCGTGGTTAAGAACCCAGGTCAGGGCCAGGCCGCCCTGCTTGGAGTCCTGGTTCTCCTGTCTGTGCCTGGTGTCCTTGGCCGTGCAGCATCTGTGTGGGGGCCGGCATCTGTGACGTGGGCACAGGCTGTGAGGAGGCAGCGTGGGTGTGGGTAACCAGCAGAGCACATGTGGCTCAGGTGTGGCCTGGGCGGGCTCACTGCAGTCACTTGATCCTGGAGGCTGCTCCTCGGGGCCTGGGTCCTTCGGCTCTCACAGTGCCCACTGGAACCGCCCCTTCCTGTCTCCACAGGGTGGTGTCTTAGCATGGACACCAGGATTCGGCACGGTGCCTGTGCAGGATTTGGCACACACCCTGCACACGCAGCCCCGAGAGGGTCTCTGGTGGACACAGCTGGGAGTGGGCGGGTTCATGCAGAGGCCGAGTGTACCTGGCTTGTTAGGAAGGCCGTGCCCCGGCCCCTTGTGCAGAGGCTCTGGAGGGCTCTCACCCCACACTGCCAGCAGGCAGGATGAGCGCTGTCCGTGCAGACGATGGGGGTGTTGGTGCTGGGGTCACATTCATTGGACCGCATTCATTGGTCACATTCCCTGCAACGTGGAGCGTCTGTGTGGGCAGGCCGTGTGGGTGTCCAGCAGTATGCTGGGTCACGTTCTCTGCCTGTGGCTGTGTCGGCAGCTGTGGATTCTGAGGTCCTGTCACGACTGGCAGGTCCTCATGTGTCACCAACACCAATTCTTTGTGATTGCAAACACTTTTTTAAATACATCTTTTAAAGATTTATTTATTAATTTCAAAGTCAGAGTTATACTGTCTTTCTCTCAATCACCCTTATATCCACTGGTTCCCTCACCAAGTGGCAGCAACAACTAGAGCTGTGGTGATCCGAGACAGGGAGCCAGGAGCTTCTTCTGAGTCTCCCACAAGGGTGCAGAACTTGGGCCATCTTCTACTGCTTTCCCAGGCCATAGCAGAGAGCTGGACCCAAAGTGGAGCAACTGGGACTCAAACCAGCACCCAGATGGGATCTGGCCACAGCAAGCAGCGGCTTTACCCACCACGCCTCAGTGCCAGCCCCAAACACTTCCTTCCTGCCTGTCTTGTCTTTCATGTCTTATTTTATGGAGCCTTCCTTTGACGTATCTCACGCATTGTGGGCGTGACCCTGTGAGGCGTCCCGCACACTGGTTCTAGGTGCACACCTGTCTCTATCAAGCTCACTGTGTGAGAGCTGGGCTCAGGGAGGCTGCAGATGGCACAGTGACAGAGACACTGGACTCAGATCCCTTTCTTTCTCCCTGGCTTTCCTCTCCCCCACCAGGGCGTCTGCAGACCGAGCCCTGGGAGAGCGGAGGGAGGGTCTGACGCAGGCCCAGTGAGCCTGAGTAGGAAGTGCTAGTGTGGCCGGGGCTGCAACATCCTGGCTGCGTGGCGCTGTTGGGAACCAGAGCCCCAGACCCCACAGGGTGGGGGCACAGGTGAGCCTGGCATAGGGTGCCTTGGAGGGTGCCCAACGTGCACCCCAGGACAGCACTGGACAGACGGGGTCTACTATTTAGGAAAGACTGAAGGCTAAAAGGTGACTGCTTAAGATCAGCCCACCAAGTCTGGTCCACAACTCAGGTCAAAGCCTCTGTCCCCATCCGGGCACAGACACCAGGCAGAGTGACCCAGGGTTGTGGGGGAGGGGCCCAGTGTCCCTGATCTTCAGTGGTTCAGGGCTGTCCCTGGGGACGTCCATCCCCAGGCCCCTCCTCCTCCTGTGTGTGCAGGGAAAGCGAGTTCTGGCATCTGGACGCCCACGTGACAGTCTGCCTGTGTGCCCTTCCCTGACACCAGGGAGGCAGAGCAATTCCCTCCCTTGGGAGAGGGGGGCTGAGGCTCCAGGTCCAGGGGCTGCCTCCCCTCCCCCACTGGCTCCCTGGCTCCCTGTGGAGTGGGCCTCTGCCTCAGGCTCAGCTTGCATTCACTGCCTCAGCCCCACCCCTGCAGACCTGGGCTGTGGGCATTGTCCCCTCCTTCACAAACAGGGAAACTGAGGCCAAGAGGAAGAGCCAGGCCCCTCCCCAGTGAGCGGTTCCTCCCAGGCCCAGGTGGCTGCTGATTCCTGCCCCACCCAGGGAGCAGCTGGGGCAGAGCCGGGGCGTCAGCACCCGGGAGCAGCTGCCAGCCCTGGGCCCAGGGGCTCAGTGTGGAGGAGACAGCTCCACCTGTGACAGAGGAACGTCCTTAGGCCAGTGCATGGAGTGGAGTGTATCTGAGAAGAGCATCATGATACAGAAGTGATTCACGCATCAGGAGCAGGTTCTGAGGACTCCTTTCCTGTGAAATTTTTTAGCACCTGAGAAGGCTTCCCATGGTGTCCTTGTTCTTCCTCCTGGAGGTAGAAAGAGGTGGCTAGTGATGTTTAATTGAATTATCAATGTCCAAACACAAAGCTGTGTTTTAGGATCTAGGTTCTGTGACTCCTTGTTGACGCTGGCCACTGTCCTGGGACGGTTGTTCCGGGCATCACCAATGACTGGATCTGGGGAGGCAGGGGGAGCCGGGCCCAGGGTGGAGCCTCAGACCTCGGCAGGTGCTGAGCACCCCCTCTCCTGCCCCGGGATGGGAAAGACTGAGCACCCGGGGTGTCTGTGAGTTTCTGTGGAACCCAGATGAGTGCCTCCAGCACCTTAGGGACCCACCCTCGCCGTGGGCAGCACCATCCAGCCCACCCAGAACTCGGAGAGAACAGGGCCGCAGGGCAGGGGCGAGCTCGGGGCTCTCATGGAGCCTGCGCGTCTCAGTGCTCCCCCTCAGGCTCAGAGCCCCCGGTGCTGTGGCTTTTCCACTCTGCAACTCACACCCGTGACCTGGGACTCCCGGCTGCAGCCTGAAGCCAAGAACCCCGGCGACTCCTTGTGCAGGGTCCTGTGGACTTGATCTGTGCCCGCTCCCAGCTCTCCTGGTTTCCTACTTAGCAGACAGCTGCCTCTGGGACTTGGCAGCCCCCATTACAGGTGAGCCCCTCCCTGTGACAGACCCCTTGCCCTGTACCACCTCCTGCACCATGTGTTTGGCTACTTGGACACCCTGGCTGGACCAGATTTTGAATCCTCTGAGGAACATTGTTGGGTAGAGAGGTGGGGAGAGATGGGGTTGGGGTTTCTGTGGTTCTAAAGCTCCCAGGTGGGTGGGGGACAAGGACCTCAGTCAGGCGTCCTCAGAGCCTCTGTGGATCCCTGCTCTGGACCCTGAAACCAAAAGGGCCCATGTGGCTGGGTGGACAGAGACCTGGGAGCTGCCCCCTGCACAGGCATCCACTGACTAGCTACACACTTAGGGGTGTGGTAGCGGGCGGCTCCTTCCACACTCGCCCCGGGATTAGAACCAGCTGCTGGGTGGAAGGAGCAGTCCGGGCATGTCCCTGGGGAGATTCAGGTGTTAAGCACTAGGAATATTTTATATTGAGTCACCTGGGTCCCAGGACAGGTTGCGTCTGGGTCTTGCGGTGGTGTGGGTATTTCATGAGTTGTGAGCATGGGCATTGCTAGGAGCAGGCGTGGGCTGAGGGTGTCCTCTTGGGGCAGGGCAGCAGGACCACTGATTAGGCCCCAGTTAGGTTCTGCCTCGTCAAATTCCAGTCCCCTCTGACACCCACACGTGGACGTGGGGAGGTCTCAGGAGAACGGGTGCCTTCTGGGTCTGCAAGGTGCAGGGCCACCCTGAGGGCAGGACCAGGAGTGCGCTCTGGGCTGAGCTGGTGGCCTGGTGCTTGTGCCTCCTGTGCCCAGGGCTGGCAGGAGGGGCCAGGGCCACGGGCAGTGGAGAGAGGGAGGTGGACAGGTCTTCTGTGTGTCCTGTGTGCTGTGGCCGTGGGTGTGTGGTCCCGCCCTGGCAGGCTGCAGCTCCTCCAGGGTGGGAGCACACAGCACCGCCCTGGCTGACTCCTGCCCCCCACCCCAGGGTCCTCATCTCCAGAGGGGCGGCCTCGGCCTCTGCCAGCACCCGCACGTGTGTGCAGGAAACTGCTCAGCGCAGGGCACGCCTGGGCCTGAGGCGTCCATGACAGGAGGTGGGGAGCCCAGCACCCTGGGGCTCAGTGCTCTGAGGGCTCCGGGGACTGCCACTAGAGGAACCAGGTGATGTCAGCTCCCAGAGTCTGTTGCCTGGACAGCGTGTGGGTGCTGCCTTGGAGACCCGTGTGGAGTGTGCCTCGTCCTCACTGCCCCAGGCACAGGACCCCATGGCTTCTCCGTCCCCCGGGGAGCAGCTGCTGCCTGGGAAGAACTTGTAGCCCTGGGTGGGTGCTCACAGATGTCCCTGCACTACCGCCTCTGCTGCCTGCAAAGTGCCTGATTGTAATTTATGACAGATGTGATGTCGAGAAATGTGCATGGAAAATCATCAGGACTCAGTGTCGGTGACAGGCACCTGTGGTCACACACGGGGACCGGAGCACTGGAGCCTGGACAGGCAGCTTGGAGCCGCACCCGGGGCCTGGGCTGAGTCCCGGCTCCAGTGCCCATGGCTGCCACCGACTTGGTGTCCCACCCCCTGAGGCTCTGTCTCTAGGCTCTGTCAAGGGGGTGTGAGCAATAGGAGCCCCTGCCGTGGAGGGTGGCCCCCACCCCAGGAAGCAGCCAGAATAGTTCCCAACTCTCCTGAGCTCCTGAGTGGTGCTGGGTCCTTAGGGGCCATGGGCAGCCCGGGCGGGGTTCTGGGAGCTGTCAGCGTCTGTGGGTCCTGGGCTGTGGGGGAGCTGGCTCCTTCCTGTGACCCCCTCTGGCCTTTCCTTTGTCCTTGCCCCTTCTCCTTGCCTCTCTGTCCCTCCCGTGTTGGAGGCCCCAAGCCTGATTTGGGGCTCTCTCTCCCCTTCTTTGTCCTCAGGGAGAACCAGGAGCAGCCAGGCCAGGAATACCTGCACCTCCCAGAGTTCCCTCTTGTTCTTCTACACAGGGGAGCCCCAGTGCCTACTGTGGCTGTCTTCCCTTGGCTGACCTATCAGCTGTACCCCTGCCCAGGACTCCTGCCTCTCTGCGTGTCCCACATCCCATATTGACCAGACCCACAGCCCCCACACTGGGAAATGGTGGTGGTCATCCTGCCTCCCAGGCTGGGACCAGAGTGAGTGAGGTTATGGCTGCGAAGCTCCAGCAGGGGACGAGCCCATAGGGGAGTCCTCAGGGCAGACAGAGGCTGTGCTGGGGTCTCCCCCGAGATCCGGGACACCAGGACCTGCAGGAACGCCCCCCCTTCATGTTGCAGTGGATTTGTTTCTGGGAGGAGGAGCACGGTGGGGGCAAGAGGCACGGAGTCACCACACAGACCCCGGGAGTCAGGTGAAAGCAGGCCTGAGGCAGGTAGCCTGCAGACTCGTTTATTTCAGGTGCTACAACAGCTTATATAGCCAAGGCAGCCAATCCGGTCAAGGGGCGGTCTATGCCCTAACCAATCACAGTCTGTAGCCAGGCAGTTTCTGAAGCCATCCAATCACAGCCTGTTGCCCGTGGCCATGTTGGCCTGGCCTTCTCAGTCCACCACACCTGCAGGCTCTGTAGGAGAGGTTTCCCCACCAGGTTGCACACTGTGGCCTGTGGGATGGCCCAGGTCAGTCATGTTTGTTGTGGGTTTTGTGTACAGAGTTAGTGGTTCTGACATTTCTCTCTCCACTGTCTCCCTGTCTCTGTCCTCCTCTCTATCTATTTGCCTTTGAATAAGTAAGGAAATCCTTTTAAACAGAGAAGTGAGCAGCTGGGACGTGAACAGACACTGGTACGGGACGCAGGCCCCGTGAGCCGTGGCTTTACAGCTCCGTCACAGCACCGCTGACTTGAGTGACAGAACATTTGATGTAGCGTCGCGATGCCAGTGACGCTGCACCATGGTTTGAGGCGATCATTCAGGGGTTGAAGAGAAAGGAGTGGATCCATTGAGTCTGCAAAAGGCAAAATTATTAAAGATGCTAAGACTAGAAATGAAAAGGTTTCGAAATATCCTACAGGGTTTAATTTCAAAAACACTGAAATCACTCTCTTCAACCTAAGAAAGAATTGTGCGGTCTTTGTCTCACTCAAGTGGAAAGGTTCCTGTGCGAACCAGCAGAGGGCAGCACCGGCTGCGGTTTCCTGCTCTGACATCAGAGGGCACCATTGTGATGTCATGCCCGCTGCCTGCACAAAGCCTTGGCTGGGCCTGGGTTCTGTCATTGGCCCAGGAAGGGCTGTCCCGGTGACCCGGGGCTGGGAACAGCTGCCTGTGTTTCCCTTGTTTTGTTTTTTTTCCTCCTGCTGCTGTTTTAGTCAAATATGTTTTTTCTTTTTCCATTTTGATTATTTTGTTTTCTTACTTATTTTGTTTATTTTTTTCCTCCAGCATTTATAGTCTTTTTCCCTTTCTTACTGATTTTCCTTGGATGTTTCATTTCCATTTGGATTTGTTGTCACTTTTTCATTGGCTTCCTCTTGTTTGTGGTTGTTCTTTGTATTTTCTCCCATTGTTGGGTTTCTATTTTTTCATTCTGTGTTTTTTTTCTCTTTTTTATTCCTTTTTTTTAAAAATAAAACCATGAGGCCATCTGCATTACTTGTTATATAGTTCAGATTCTTGGAATTTTTTTCTTTGTGCTTTATTACTGATTTATTTGTGATTTCTCACTTTTAACGGTTCCGATAGGGTCGGTCTCAGTTGTGAGTCTAGTTGAGTTCATTCAGTTCATGTTTTCTGTTGGTGATGTGAGCTGACTTTGTCCATTTTGTGTTCTGATTTCTGTTCATTTGATTTCTGTTTGTTTCATCTTCGTTTGTGCTCAAGGAGTCAGAGCCGTGAGAGCTGATCTGTGTCAGCTGCTGGCTCAGGGTCTCCCAGACGTCAGCCCTGCTGACCCTTCCTGGGGGAGCCCTGGAGAGGGAGAGGAATCCGGAGGAAGAATCGGATCCTGCTCCTCCTTTTTGGTCAAATTTGTTTTTTCTTCTTCCATTGTGATTACTTTGTACTTTTTCTATTTTATTTTGTTTCCTGCCACCATTCATATTCATTTAGTGTTTTCTCATTTAACATTTTATTCCACTAGAGCAGTCTCCTTGTTGGTGTGGTGTAGTACATACAGTTCATGTTTTCTGTTGGTGACGGGAGCAGAGTGAGTTTGTTCATTTTTGTGTTTTGATTTCTGTTCATTTGATTTCTGTTGTTGCATTTTCATTTGTGCACCACTCGTCTGCCTTCCTGGGAGCCCCGGGAGAGGGAGAAGAATCCCGAGGCCAGAATCGCATCCTGGATGGGGACTTCCCAGGGCGGGGACTTACTGCCGGTCCCCCAAGCCCTCTGTGTCCCAGTGGCTCCCGCGTCCCTCAGCAGAGCGGGGCAGGAGGTGTCATGGCGGCTCCTGGATGAGCTGAGAAGGCTGTCAGGTGGGACAGGTGCTGTCTGCACGGGGGTGGGAGAAAGGGTTGTTACTGCGATGTTCTGCCTGCGGGGGACTCTGTTGGGGTCTCCCATGTCTGCAGGGGAGGGGCAGTGGCAGTGTGGGCCCCTCTCTCCCCTGCACAGGTAACTACTGCCCAGTCTGGGTGGCTCTACAAGGTTTAGGATCCAAAGAAGCCCAGAAACCTGATCTGCACCAGCAAGAAGACTTCCTGTGGAAGGACCTCTTGGTGGTAAGGGACTCACCCACAGGGACAGGGACAAGGGACCAGGCCATTGCATGCCAAGGCCCACGTTCCCCACATGTAAGCTTGTCCCTGGTCAAGCCCTCTGACCTCTCATCTGCAGGAGGGTCCTGGGGCCACCAAACGGTCTACACAGCAGGTGCTGCAGCTGAGCTGTGTCTCTGGTGCCCCCAGGTCACCACGATCTTCCATGGGAAGACAGACTCTGAGACGTCCAGCCTCCAGAATCCTTGCCTCGGTGCTCTCTAGCGTAGAGTGTCCCTCGTCCTCGCTGCCCCAAGGACAGGACCCCGTGGCTTCTTTGGCTGCCCCAGGTCACCATGATCGTCCACGGGAAGATGGACTCTGAGATGCCCAGCTTCAGAATCCTCGCCCTTCCAGAACACATTTCGAAGGTCCCTCATCCTCGCTGCCCCACAGACAGGACCCTGTGGCTCCTCCGTCCCCGGGGAGCAGCTGCTGCCTGGGAAGAACTTCGTGTCTCTGTTGGTGCCCATGGATTGCCCTGTACTACTGCACTGTGCCAGAATGAACAGATTTATGAGTTAACAGAAATCCATTAGGTCAATAAATTGTGAATGGAAAAACATGAAGGACTTAGTGTTGGTTTCGGGCACCTGTGGCCTCACACAGAGATCGGAGCGCTGGGAGCCTGGAGGAGGCAGCTTGGAGCCACACCGGGTCCAGGGCCTGGGCTGAGTCCTGGCTCCACTGCCCGCTGCTACCCACCTTGGTGTCCCTGCCTCTTGGCCTCTGATTCCATCTCTGTCAAGGGGGTGTGAGCAATAGGAGTCCCTGCCGTGGAGGGTGGCCCCCACCCGGGAAGCACTCAGAATAGTTCCCACCTCCCCTGGCTGCTGGGTAGTGCTGGGTCTTTAGGTGCCATCGGCAGCCTGGGCGAGGTTCTGGGAGCTGTCAGCCGTCTGTGGGTCCTGGGCTGTGGGGGAGCTGGCTCCTTCCTGTGACCCCTACTGGCCTTTTCCTTTGTCCTTGCCCCTTCTCCTTGCCTCTCTGTCCCTCTCCCTCGGGGAGGCCCTGACCCTGATTTGGGGCTCTCTGTCCCCTTCTTTGTCCTCAGGGAGACCCAGGAGCAGCCATGCCGGGAGCACCTGCACCTCCCAGAGTTCCCTCTTGTTCTCTTGACACAGGGAAGCCCCAGTGCCAACTGCAGCCATCTTCCCTTTGCTGAGCTCTCGGCTCCACCCAAGGTCAGCAGTCCAGCCTCTCCTGGGTGTCCCACATCCTGCATTGACCTTACCCGCGGTCCCCTCCCTGAGATGGTGGTGGTCACCCTGCCGCCCAGGGCTGGGGCCAGAGTGAGTGAGGTTATGGCTGCGAAGCTCCCAGCAGTGGACGAGACATCTGAGGAGTCCTCAGGACAGAGGCCGTGCTGGGATCTCCCCAGACATCCGGGACACCAGGAGCAGGCAGGAGTCCCCCTGCCGTCTTAGGAGAAGTTTGCACACACCAGGTTGCAAACTGCCAGCCCACGGGCCGGACCTGCTCCCTTGAGTTTGCTGTGGTTTGTGCTGTGTGCAAAGTTGTGGTGCTGAGGTTGAGATCTTCAGATACCACGGAGCTGTCGGGGCTTCTCTGGGCACAGGGGAAGGTGTGGCAGCACCAGGCCCCGGGGTCTGTGGCCCCAGTGGCTGCATGTGCTCAGACACGCCCCCGCCCTCTGCAGGTGCCCCCAGAACCCCTGGCTGGGAGAGGCTGGGGTTGGTTTGGCCAAGAACCTTTCCACGTGCAGTGTCTGAGACTCGGCCAGGTGATTCCCACTGCACAGAGCCGCGCTGCTGGGTACTCAGAACCCCAGAGGCCACAGGCGTGTGGAGCGCAGGTGAGCCTGGGTGTGGAGCGCAGGTGAGCCTGGATCTAGGCTGCCTTGGTGCTGGGTGCCCACCCCTCCCCCACTGGCTCCCTGGCTCCCTGTGGAGCTGGGTCTCTGCCTCAGGCTCAGCTTGCATTTCACAGCCTCAGCTCCACCCCTGCAGACCTGGGCTGTGGGCATTGTCCCCTCCTTCACAAACAGGGAAACTGAGGCTGAGATGAAGAGCCAGGCCCCTCCCCAGTGAACGGTTCCTCCCAGGCCCAGGTGGCTGCTGATTCCTGCCCCACCCAGGGAGCAGCTGGGGCAGAGCCGG
This sequence comes from Oryctolagus cuniculus, assembly GCF_964237555.1. NCBI lineage: Eukaryota > Metazoa > Chordata > Mammalia > Lagomorpha > Leporidae > Oryctolagus > Oryctolagus cuniculus. The sequence continues at coordinate 103,808,736 of NC_091441.1, forward strand.
GGCGTCAGCATCGGGAGCAGCTGCCAGCCCTGGGCCCAGGGGCTCAGTGTGGAGGAGACAGCTCCACCTGTGACAGAGGAACGTCCTTAGGCCAGTACATGGAGTGGAGTGTATCTGAGAAGAGCATCATACAGCAAAAATGATACCAGAACCAGGCAGCTCTGGACATGGAGCAGGTTCTGAGGTTGCTCATCCAGGACAGGTGCACAGCACTGCTGGGCCACGGGAAGTGGGTACAGAGATCAGCACCATGGCTCCAGGTCAGTCCCCAACCTGCAGGGCGGTCACGGCTGAACTAGTTAATTTCGAATTAGTACACTAGATACAGGGCCTTGTGCCACAGCCATAGCACAGGCCTGGATGAAGCTGTCTGAGTTGGGTCTTGGGCCCAGTGCAGGTGTCTGGTCCAAGTCCATGTCTTCCTTGAATTTTATTTAGCACCTGATAAGGCTTTTCCGTGCAGAGGTAGAAAAGAGATATCTAGGTGACGTTTTATTAAATTAAGAATGTCTGAGTGCATAGACGTGTTTTAGGATCTCGGTCTGCGACTCCTTGTTGGCCCGGGCCACTGTGCTGGGACGGTTCTTCTGGGCGCCAGCAATGAGGATATCTGGGGAGGCAGGGGGAGCCGGGCCCGGAGTGGAGCCTCAGAGTGCCTGCAGGTGTGGAGCCTGCGCCTCTCCTGGCCCCTGCGATGGGAAAGACTGAGCACCCGGGGTGTCTGTGAGTTTCTGTGGGGGCCAGATGAGCGTGTCCAGCACTGTGGGGATGCGCCCTCGCCGTGGGCAGCACCACCCAGCCCACCCAGAACTCGGAGAGAACAGGGCCGCAGGGCAGGGGCAGCTCGGGGCTCTCATGGAGCCTGCGCGTCTCAGTGCTCCCCCTCAGGCTCAGAGCCCCCGGTGCTGTGGCTTTTCCACTCTGCAACTCGCACCCGTGACCTGGGACTCCCGGCTGCAGGCCGAGACTCAGAAGAACCCGGTTGAGCTGGGTCCAGAGTCCTGCGGACTTGGTCTGTGCCCGCTCCCAAGTCTCCTGGTTTCTATGGGCAGATGTGCGCCCCTGGGACTTAGCAGCCCCCAATACAGGTGAGCCCCTCCCCCTGACAGACCCCTTCCCCTGCACCGCTCTCTTGCGCCATGTGTTTGGCTCCCAGGGAACTGTGGCTGGACCGGATTCTGAATCCTCTAGGGAACATTGCTGGGTGGAGAGGTGGGGAGAGACGGGGTTGGGGTTTCGGTTGGTTCTGGAAGCTCCCAGGTGGGTGGGGGACAAGGACCTCAGTCAGGCATCCTCAGAGCCTCTGCGGATCCCTGCTGTGGACCGTGAGAACCAAGAGTGCCCAGGTGGCTGGGTGGACAGAGACCCGGGAGCTGCCCCTTGCACAGGCACCCACTGAGCAGCTGCACACTAACGGGGCATGGTAGCCGGCCGCTCCTCCCACCATTGCCCTGGAATTAGAACCAGCTGAGGGCTGGAAGGATCAGTCGGGGCATCTCCCTGGGGAGATTCAGGTGTTAAGCACTAGGAATATTTTATATTGAGTCACCTGGGTCCCAGGACAGGTTGCGTCTGGGTCTTGCGGTGGTGTGGGTATTTCATGAGTTGTGAGCATGGGCATTGCTAGGAGCAGGAGTGGGCTGAGGGTGTCCCCTTGGGGCAGGGCAGCAGGACCACTGATTAGGCCCCAGTTAGGTTCTGCCTCGTCAAATTCCAGTCCCCTCTGACACCCACACGTGGACGTGGGGAGGTCTCAGAGAACGGGTGCCTTCTGGGTCTGCAAGGTGCAGGGCCACCCTGAGGGCAGGACCAGGAGTGCGCTCTGGGCTGAGCTGGTGGCCTGGTGCTTGTGCCTCCTGTGCCCAGGGCTGGCAGGAGGGGCCAGGGCCACGGGCAGTGGAGAGAGGGAGGTGGACAGGTCTTCTGTGTGTCCTGTGTGCTGGGGCCATGGACGTGTGGTCCCGCCCTGGCAGGCTGCAGCTCCTCCAGGGTGGGGGCAGACACAGCACCGCCCTGGCTGACTCCTGCCCCCCACCCCAGGGTCCTCATCTCCAGAGGGGCGGCCTCTGCCTCTGCCAGCACCCGCACGTGTGTGCAGGAAACTGCTCAGCGCAGGGCACGCCTGGGCCCGAGGCGTCCATGACAGGAGGTGGGGAGCCCAGCACCCTGGGGCTCAGTGCTCTGAGGGCTCCGGGGACTCCCACTAGAGGAACCAGGTGATGTCAGCTCCCAGAATCAGTCTCCTGGACGGCGTGTGGGTGCTGCTCTTGGAGACCAGTGTGAGTGTGCCTCGTCCTCAAGCCGCAGGCACAGGACAACAGTGGTTTCTCCGTCCTTCGGGGAGCAGCTGCTGCCTGGGAAGAACTTGTAGTCCTGTGTGGGTGCTCACGGATGTCCCTGCACTACCGCCTCTGCTGCCTGCAATGTGCCTAGTTTGTAATTTATGACAGATGTCATGTCGAGAAATGTGCACGAAAAATCGTCAGGACTCAGTGACCGTAATGGGCACCTGTGGTCACACAAGGGGAGCAGAGTGCTGGAGCCTGAACTAGAAGCTTGGAGCTGCACCCAGGGCCCAGGTGAGTCCCAGCTCCAGTGCCTGCTACTACCTTGGTTTCCCTACCCCTGGGGCTCTGTTTCTAGGCTCTGTCAAGCTTGCATGAGCAATAGGAGCCCCTGCCTTAGAGGGTACCCCCACCGTAGCACCCAGAATAGTTCCCAACTGTCCTGAGCTCCTGAGTGGTGCTGGGTCCTTAGGGGCCATGGGCAGCCTGGGCGGGTTCTCAGAGCTGTCAGTGTCTGTGGGTCCTGGGCTATGGGGTAGCTGGCTCCTTCCTGTGACCCCCACTGGCCTTTCCTTTGTCCTTGCCCCTTCTCCTTGCCTCTCTGTCCCTCCCCTGTTGGAGGCCCCGAGCCTGATTTGGGGCTCTCTCTCCCCTTCTTTGTCCTCAGGGAGACCCAGGAGCAGCCAGGCCGGGAGCACCTGCACCTCCCAGAGTTCCCTCTTGTTCTCCTGACACAGGGAAGCCCCAGTGCCTACTGTGGCTGTCTTCCCTTTACTGACCTCTTGGCTCCACCCCAGCCCAGGACTCCTGCCTCCCTGGGTGTCCCATATTGATCCTGTATGGACCTGACCACTCCCCCACGCTGGGAAATGGTGGTGGTCAAACTGCCGCCCAGGGCTGGGGCCAGAGTGAGTGAGGTTATGGCTGCGAAGCTCCCAGCAGTGGACGAGCCCATAGGCGAGTCCTCAGGGCAGACAGAGGCTGTGCTGGGGTTGTTATATCTTAATGTTAGCCGTCGCAAAGCACACCGGACACCGGAGTAAGGGAAAGGGTTTATTGGGAACACCCTACAGACGGGAGTGAAGGGGTGGCGAAGGAAAAAAGAGAGAAAGAGAGTCTAAGAGAGAGAAACAGAGAGGAGAGGAGCTAGCAAGGAGAGAAGATAGAGCAGAGAAGAGGAGAGAGGAGAGGAGAGCCAAGAGACCAGAGGTGGAGGCTAGAGAGAGCAACCAAGCGAGAGCAGGAGAGAAGGGGCAAGAGAACACGTGTTCAGGAACAGGCTCTTTTAAAACTTTGCCTGAGGGTGGGCAGGGAAGCAGGAGCAGCCAATCCCATTAGGATGGGGGTGGAGCCTGGCTCAGGTAGCTGGGCCATGTGGCCAACTGCGCCAGTTTCCTAACAGGAGTTTCCCCCTAGATCTGGGACACCAGGTCTTGCAGGAGCCCCCCCCCCCCACATGTTGCAGTGCATTCGTTTCTGGGAGGAGGAGTGTGGTGGGGGCAAGAGGGCGTGGAGTCACCACACAGACCCCGGGAGTCGGGTGAGAGCAGGCCTGAGAGAAGCACGGGACGCAGGCCCCGTGAGCCGTGGCTTTACAGCTCCGTCACAGCACCGCTGACTTGAGTGACAGAACATTTGATGTAGCGTCGCGATGCCAGTGACGCTGCACCATGGTTTGAGGCGATCATTCAGGGGTTGAAGAGAAAGGAGTGGATACACTGAGTCTGCAAAAGGCAAAATTAGTAATGATGCTAAGACTAGAAATGAAAAGGTTTCGAAATACCCTACAGGGTTTAATTTCTCAAAACACTAATATCACAACCTAAGAAAGAATTGTGCAGTCTTTGTCTCACTCAAGTGGAAAGGTTCCTGTGCAAACCAGCAGAGGGCAGCACCTGCTGCGGTTTCCTGCTCTGACATCAGAAGGCGCCATTGTGACGTCATGCCCGCTGCCTGCACAAAGCCTTGGCTTGGCCTGGGTTCTGTCATTTGCCCAGGAAGCGCTGTCCCGGGGACCTGGGGCTGGGAACAGCTGCCTGTGTTTCCCTTGTTTGGTTTTTGTTCTTCAAAGTGCTGTTGTTTTGGTCCAATTTGTTTTGTCTTTTTCTCTTTTGATTATTTTGTTCTTTTTTTTCTATTTTGTTTATTTTTTTCTTCCAGCATTCATATTCTTTTTTCCCTTTCTGATTGATTTTCCTTGGATATTTCATTTCTTATTTGGATTTTTTCTTCATTTTTTTCCTTGGCTTTCCTCTTGTTTGTGGTTTTTCTTTATATTTTCTCCCATTGTTGGGTTTCCGTTTTTTCACTTTGAGTTTTTTTCTCTTTTTTACCCCCCCCCCTTTTTTTTAAATAAGACTGTAAGGCCGTTTGCTTTCTTGTTATACAGTTCAGGTTCTTGGGATTTTTTTCTGTATGCTTTATTACTGATTTATTTGTGTTTTCTCACTTTTAACTGTTTCGATAGGGTTAGTCTCAGTTGTTAGTCCAGTTGAGTTCATTTAGTTCATGTTTTCTGTTGGTGATGTGAACTGACTTTGTCCATTTTGTGTTCTGATTTCTGTTCATTTGATTTCTGTTTGTTTCATCTTCGTTTGTGCTCAAGTAGTCAGAGCTGTAGGAGCTGATCTGTGTCAGCTGCTGGCTCGGGGTCTCCCAGACGTCAGCCCTGCTGACCCTTCCTGGGGGAGCCCTGGAGAGGGAGAGGAATCCGGAGGAAGAATCGGATCCTGCTGCTGCTGTTGGGTCAATTTTGTTTTTTCTTTTTCCATTTTTGATTACTTTGTCCTTTTTCTATTTTATTTTGTTTCCAACCACCATTCATAATCATTTTGTGTTTTCTCATTTAACATTTTATTCCACTAGAGCAGTCTCCGTTGTTGGTGTGGTGTAGTTGATATAGTTCATGTTTTCTGTTGGTGATGGGAGCAGAGTGAGTTTGTTCATTTTTGTGTTTTGATTTCTGTTCATTTGATTTCTGTTCCATTTTCATTTGTGCACCACTCGTCTCCCTTCCTGGGAGCCCCAGGAGAGGGAGAAGAATCCCGAGGCCAGAATCGCATCCTGGATGGGGACTTCCCGGGGAGGGACTGCCTGCTGTCCCCCAAGCCCTCTGTGTCCCCAGCGGTTCCCGCGTCTCTCGGCAGAGCAGGGCAGGAGGTGTCCATGGCGGCTCCTGGGACCAAGGTGAGAAGGCTGTCAGATGGGACAGGTGCTGTCTGCACAGGGGCGGGAGAAAGGGTTTTCACTGGGAATTCAGCCTGCAGGGGACTCAGCTGTGGCGCCTCTGTGTGCAGGGGAGGGGCCATGGCAGTGCGGGCCCTTCTGTCCTGTGCACAGGGGCTCTGCTGGCCTGTCTGTGGTGGCTCTCCAAGATTCAAGACCCAAAGAAGCCCCAGAAACCTGATCTGCACCAGCAAGAAGACTTCCTGTGGAAGGACCTCTTGGTGGTAAGGGACTCACCCACAGGGGGGCGGGGTCACCCCAGACAGCCAGGGTGTCCTTTGGCTTTGCATCTGTGTGCAGGAATGGAGCAGGTGCATAGGGGAGGGGGAGGGATTCACACTGATGCCCATGGGCCCTCCTTGGTCAGGGGAGAGTGCAGAGGGGCTGTGGGCTTCACCCCTGCCGGTTCTGGAGGCTCCAGCAGCATGAGCCATCCTGCGTGGGTGCTGGCTGTGTGCAGCTCTGTACCAGGGTCTAAGGAGGGGAGAGGCCGCGGCAGCTCCTGACAGGCCTCAGGCTGCAGCAGCCGGGGGTTCCTCTCCTGAGACGTGGAGCCGAGGTCTCGGCACTGCTCGTCCTTCCCCTCTGCCCCAGCCCTGACCAGGCAGTGTGGCCGAGCGTCTAGGAGCATCCTCACCGCCATCCCATCCTCAGGACAGACAGACTGCCCCGGGGTCTCCATGGGAGATGCAGCAGCTCCCACCTGGACAAGGGAGCGCAGACGCTGGGCAGGTGGAGGTGGGGCTGCCAGGTGCAGGGAGACCGTGTCCTGGGCGTTTCTGTCCTTCCTGCAGGCCATGGCTCTGTGCCGTAGGCCCCTGGCCCATTCCCATGGGCGCGGATGGAGGTGAGTGCTTTTTTTCCTCTGAGACTCAGACGTCCGGTTCCCGTCCCTCCTGAGAGCCCTGACCTTCGAGTCGGGCCCTTCAGTCCTTGGAGCCTCACCGTTCCCCCCTGGGAGATGGTGTCTCTGAGGGCCACAGTGACCCCATGAGTCTGGCACACAAGGTCCTGCATGGTGCCCGACGTCGGTGAGCACGTGAGAGAGGGGACCCGTCTGTGGCTGCCGGGCTCGGAGGTCCCTGCCGTGAGCTGTAGACCAGGCCAGCAGCCGGGGCTGTGCTGGGCCCTGGCAGGGGCGCTGGCATCCCTACAGCTCTGTGCTGCCATTACTGCCTCCCCGTGTCTGTCCTCGGGGGGCTGAGCCCCAGGGTGGGCATCTCCTCTGGCTTGGCTGAGGCACCTGCCACCTCTCTGCTGGTCTGTGGCCTTGTCACCAAAGTACCCTGGGGTGTCACAGGACAGGAACCAGGGACCAGGCCATGGCATGACAGGGCCCGTGTTCTCCCCTTGTCAGCTTGTCCCTGCCCCAGCTCTCTGACCTCTCTAATCCAAGAGGGCCCTGGGGTCACCAAAGGGTCTACACGGCAGATGCTGGGGCAGAGCTATGTCTCTGGTGACCCAGGTCTCCCCATCTTCCACGGGAAGACGGACTCCAAGACTTCCAGCCTCAGAATCCTTGCCCTAGTGGTCTCCAGAAGTAGAGTGTCCTTCTTCCTCGCTGCCCCAAGGACAGGACCCCGAGCTTCTCTCCCTGCCCCCTGGTCACCACGAGCGTCCACGGGAAGATGGACTCCGAGACGCCCAGCTCAGTATCCTCGCCCTTCCTGAAGAGGTGTTGAATGTCCCTCGTCCTCGCTGCCCCCAGACAGGACCCTGTGGCTTCTCTGGCTGCCCCCAGGAGAAACGATCGACCACCATGAGAAGGACTCCAACACCCCATCTTCAGAATCCTCGCCCTTCCAGAAGAGGTGTTGAATGTCCTTCATCCTCACTGCCCCCTGAACAGGACCTCGTGGCTTCTCTGGCTGCCCAGAGGTCACCACGATCATCCTAAGGAAAATGAACTTCGACATGCCCAGCCTCAGAATCCTCGCCCTTCCAGAAGAGGTGTTGAATGTCCCTCATCCTCCCTGCCCCAAGGACAGGACCCTGTGGCTCCTCTGTCCCCGGGGAGCAGCTGCTGCCTGGGAAGAACCTCGTTGCCTCTGTTGGTGCCCATGCATTGCCCTGCACTACTGCCTCTGTGCCTGCAAGTTAACTGATTTATGAGTTTAAGAGAAATCCATTAGGTCATAAATTTGTGGATGGAGAAACATGATTGCCTCAATGTGGGTTCGGGCACCTGTGCTCACACACCGGGGAGGGGAGCGCTGGGAGCCTGAAGGAGGCAGCTTGGAGCTGCACCCAGGGCCTGGGCTGAGTCCTGGCTTCAGTGCCCAAGGCTGGCACTGCCTTGGTTTCCCAGCCCCTGGGACTCTGTTTCTGGCTCTGTCAAGGGGGTGTGAGTGACAGGAGCACCTGCCTCCAAGGAAGCCCCCGGAACAGCACCAGACTCCCCTGGCTGCTGGGTAGGGCTGGGTCCTTAGAAGCGATTAGCTGCCTGGGCGGGGATCTGGGAGCTGTCAGCCGTCTGTGGGTCCTGGGCCGTGTGGGAGCTGGCTCCTTCCTGTGACCCCACTGGCCTTTCCTTTGTCCTTGCCCCTTCTCCCTGCCTCTCTGTCCCTCCACTGTTGGAGCCCCGAGCCTGATTTGGAGCTGTCGCTCCCTTCTTCATGGAGGAAGGACACTAAGCCCTGCCTAGGCTTCACATCCGAGTCACGGCACCACTATGTCGCTCCCCCTCTTCGTGGAGGAACGACACAGGACCCTGTGCTGTTCTTTTGTCTGCTTGGCCCTCCCCGGGTTTGCTGCTGGTTCTTCCCGGGTTGGCTACTGTCCCTTCCACCTCCGTGGAAGGGCGGTTCCCCCTAGCCACTTTGCCCACTTCCGCGGGGGAGCGGCACACCGCCGGCCGGCTCTCTCGGGGGTTGCACAGGTGTTCCTTCAGATAGATGTTCCCCTTAGATGTTCCTGGTGCATGTTGTCTCTCTCCTCCTTTATAGTCCTCTTCCACCAATCCCAACTCTGCTACCCACACGCCGAGTACACTGCTCTCCTCCAATCAGGAGCAGGTCCTGCTGTTTATTGGTTGAACTGGAGGCAGCTGTGTAGAAGCTGTTTCCCTTCTCAGCGCCATGTTGTGGGAGAGCAGATGCATAGAATAAGTCTTAATTCCAGTAACTTAGTCTAGTCCGGGTTGCTCCCCACAGAGCTCTCTCTCTCCTTCTCTGTCCTCTGTTCCTGTCCAGTCCAGGTGGCCTCTGTTCCTCCCCTGACCTGGGAGCCCTGGGGGTCAGAGCCCTGGGCATCAGCATCCGGGAGCAGATGCCAGGACCTGGCTCAGGGCTCAGGTTCAGAGACAACTCTTTCGCGGGACCGAAGGAAGCTCCTTAGACCAGGTGCATGGAGTGGAGTCCATGTGAGGACAGCATTATCACAGAGAAATGGTCACAAGTCAGGCAGCTCCCAGAACTGGAGCAGGTGCTGAGGACCCCACTCCATGACAGGTGGGACAGCTTTGCTGGACAACAGGAAATGAGGTGGGGAGATCAGCACCAGGGCTCCAGTTCAGTCCCCACACCTGCTGGTCGGACACCTCTTAACTAGTTAATTGCTCACAGCCTCATTAATGAACTGCCTCTGGGTCTTGTGCCGCAGCCCCAGCCCCTTGGCCCTGATGAATCTGTTTGGGTAGGGAGTGTGGGCCCAATGCCGCTGCCTGGTCCAAATCCATGATTCGCATGAATTTTCTTTAATACCTGGTATGGCCTCCCTGATGTCACCTTTTCATCCCTAGGTGGAGCACAGGTAGACTAGGTGACGTTTCATCAAATTATGAACGTCCGAGCGAAGGGTCTTGTTAGCATCTGAGTTCCAAGACTCTGTTAACTTTAGATGTTGCCCCGGTCTGGTGTCTCCAGAAACCAGATAGGGGAGGCCGGAGAGCTGGGTGCAGGGTGGAGCCTCTGGGTGTCCTAGGTGCTGGGCCCTCCCTTCTGCTGCCCCCAGACGGGAAGATTGAGCGACTGGATGCGGCTTTAGGAGTGTGTGGATCCTAGATGGGAGTCTGAGCAGGCACGGGCTCCACCTCCGAGTGGGCAGCACCATCATCAGTGGGGACCTCGGAGACAGGAGGGCGGCAGAGGAAGGGCGAGCTGGGCTCTCTCTGGGCCTGCGGTCTTAGCTCTCCCAGCTCAGGGTCAGAACCCAGGTCCTGAGTATTCTGATCTGGAGCTCGAACCCGTGGACTCTGTGCTCACGGTGCAGCCTGAGTCTGAGAAGGACACCAGAGAGTGCGGGGTCCTGCGGGCTGGGTCTGTGCCTGGCCCCCAGCGCTCCTGGTTCCCTGCCTTGCAGACAGAGCGCACTGGGACTACACAGCGCCATCACCAGGTGAGCCCCTCCCTTGCCTGGCTCTCTGTGCTGTGGTCTGGCTCCCTGCAGAGGGTGGTGGGATGGATTCTGAATCCTCTGGGGACCTTGCTGGGTGCACTGCTGCGGGAGAGGCCGGCATGGGAGTTCTGGGGTTCGGGAAGCTTCCAGTGGTGCCCAGGACAAGGCTCTCCGTCTGGCGTCCTCAGAGTGCCTGGGGATCCCTGCAGTGGGACGTGCAGACCCAGAGGGTGCCTGGGGTGGGGTGGATGGGAACCCCAGATCCACCCCTTGCACAGGCGTCCACTGAGCAGCCGCACACCAACGGGGCCGTGGCAGCGGGCGGCTCTTCCCACTCTCGCCTGGGATTAGAACCACCTGCGGGCTGGAAGCCACAGAGGCCCGGGCATCTCCCCAGGGAGACGCAGGTGTTCCGTATCAGGAGAGTTTGTAGTGGTCACCTGGGTCTCAGGAAACGCTGAGCGCGGCCTTGCCTTGGTGTGGGTGATTTTGGGGGTGTGAGTTTGGGCACAGCTAGGAGCAGGCCTGGGGCTGTGGGGTCCTCCTGGGGCAGGCGGCAGCACCTCTGATTTAGCCCTGCAGAACTTGTTTCTGTCTTCCCAAAGCCCAGTCCCACGAGTGCACGCTGCACAGAGGGGGAAGCCGCAGGGCGCATGCTCCTGACCCAGCGCCCTGGGGAGTCTCTTTCCAGACCTCTTACTGCGCATCCGTGTGTCCAATCAGGAGCTGAGGACGACCGTGGTTAAGAAGCCAGGTCAGGGCCAGGCCGCCCTGCTTGGAGTCCTGGTTCTCCTGTCCGTGCCTGGTGTCCTTGGCCGTGCAGCGTCTGTGTGGGGCCGGCATCTGTGACGTGGGCACAGGCTGTGAGGAGGCAGCGTGGGTGTGGGTAACCAGCAGAGCACATGTGGTGCACGTGCGGCCTGGACGGGCTCACTGCAGACACTTGATCCTGGAGGCTGCTCCTCGGGGCCTGGGTCCTTCGGCTCTCACAGTGCCCACTGGAACCGCCCCTTCCTGTCTACCACAGGGTGGTGTCTGAGCATGGACACCCTGATTTGGGCACGGTGCCTCTACTATTCACAACTCCCAGGGGTCTCAGAGCAGGTGTGCACACACCCTGCACACGCAGCCCTGAGAGGGTCTCTGGTGGACACAGCTGGGAGTGGGTGTGTTCATGCAGAGGCCGCGTGTACCTGGCTTGTTAGGAAGGCCGTGCCCCGGCCCCCTGTGCAGCGGCACTGAGGGCTCTCACCCCACAGGCCAGCGGGCAGGATGAGTGCTGTCCCTGCAGATGCTGGGGTGTTGGTGCTGCGGTCGCATTCATGGGCTGCCTCTTCCCTGTAACGTGGAGCATCCGTGTGGCCAGGCCGTGTGGGTGTCCTGCAGGATGCTGGGTCACGTTCTCTGCCTGTGGCTGTGTCTGCAGCTGTGGATTCTGAGGTCCTGTCACGACAGGCAGGTCCTCATGTGTCACCAACACCAATTCTTTGTGATTGCAAACACTTTTTTAAATACATTTTTAAAATATTTATTTATTAATTTCAAAGTCAGAGTTATACTGTCTTTCTCTCAATCACCCTTATATCCACTGGTTCCCTCACCAATTGAAAGCAATGGCTAGAGCTGTGGTGATCTGAGACAGGGAGCCAGGAGCTTCTTCTGAATCTCCCAGATGGGTGCAGAACTTGGGCCTTCTTCTACTGCTTTCCCAGGCCATAGCAGAGAGCTGGATCAGAAGTGGAGCAACCGGGACTCAAACCAGAGCCCAGATGGGATCTGGCCACAGCAGGTGGTAGCTTTACCTACCATGCTTCAGTGCCAGCCCCAAGCACTTCCTTCTTGCCTGTCTTCTCTTTCATATGTGTTGTTGTACGGGGCCTTCCTTTGAGGTATCACTCACGTACCGTGGACGTGACCCTGTGACGCGTCCTGCACACTGGTTCTAGGTGCACACCTGTCTCTATCGAGCTCACTGTGTGAGAGCTGGGCTCAGGGAGGCTGCAGATGGCGCAGTGACAGAGACACTGGACTCGGATCCCTTTCTTTCTCCCTCGCTTTCCTCTCCCCCACCAGGGCGTCTGCAGACCCAGCCCTGGGAGAGCGGAGGGAGGGTGTGACGCAGGCCCAGTGAGCCTGAATAGGAAGTGCTAGCATGGCTGGGGCTGCTCCATCCTGGCTGCGTGGGCACTGCTGGGGAACCAGAGCCCCGGACCCCACAGGGTGGGGGCACAGGTGAGCCTGGCATAGGGTGCTGCAGGGTGCCCAAAGTGCACCCCAGGACGCCTTGAACAGACGGGGTCTCTGCTATGCAGGGAACTACTGAAGGCTACAAGGTCACTGCTTAAGATGAGCCCCACCCATTCTATTCCTTAGCTCAGGTCACAGCCTCTGTCCCCATCCGGGCACAGACACCAGGCAGAGTGACCCAGGGTTGTGGGGGAGGGGCCCAGTGTCCCTGATCTTCAGTGGTTCAGGGCTGTCCCTGGGAACGTCCATCCGCAGGCCCCTCCTCCTCCTGTGTGTACAGGGAAAGCGAGTTCTGGCATCTGGACGCCCACGTGACAGTCTGCCTGTGTGCCCTTCCCTGACACCAGGGAGGCAGAGCAATTCCCTCCCTTGGGAGAGGGGGGCTCAGGCTCCAGGTCCAGGGCTGCCGCCCCTCCCCCACTGGCTCCCTGGCTCCCTGTGGAGCTGGGCCTCTGCCTCAGGCTCAGCTTGCATTCACAGCCTCAGCCCCACCCCTGCAGACCTGGGCTGTGGGCATTGTCCCCTCCTTCACAAACAGGGAAACTGAGTCCGAGATGAAGAGCCAGGCCTCTCCCCAGTGAGCGGTTCCTCCCAGGCCCAGGTGGCTGCTGATTCCTGCCCACACAGGGAGCAGCTGGGGCAGAGCCTGGGCATCAGCATCGGGAGCAGCTGCCAGCCCTGGGCCCAGGGGCTCAGTGTGGAGGAGACAGCTCCACCTGTGACAGAGGAACGTCCTTAGGCCAGTGCATGGAGTGGAGTGTATCTGAGAAGAGCATCATAATACAAAGTGATTCACGCATCAGGAGCAGGTTCTGAGGACTCCGTTCCCGTGATTGTTTTTTTTAGCACCTGAGAAGGCTTCCCATGGAGTCCTTGTTCTTCCTCCTGGAGGTAGAAAGAGGTGACCAGTGATGTTTAATTGAATTATCAATGTGCAAACACAAAGCTGTGTTTTAGGATCTAGGTTCTGTGACTCCTTGTTGACTCTGGCCACTGCCTTGGGACAGTTGTTCCGGGCATCACCAATGACTGGATCTGGGGAGGCAGGGGGAGCCGGGCCCAGGGTGGAGCCTCAGAGCCACTGCGGGGGCTGAGCCTGCCCCTCTCCTGCCCCTGGATGGGAAAGAATGAGCACCCGGGGTGTCTGTGAGTTTCTGTGGAGCCCAGATGAGTGTCTCCAGCACCGTGGGGATGCGCCCTCGCCGTGGGCAGCACCACCCAGCCCGCCCAGAACTTGGAGAGAACAGGGCCCCAGGGCAGGGAAAGCTCGGGGCCCTCATGGAGCCTGCGCGTCTCAGTGCTCCCCCTCAGGCTCAGAGCCCCCGGTGCTGTGGATTTTCCACTCTGGTACTCGCACCCGTGACCTGAGACGACCAGCTGCAGCCTGAAGCCAAGAACCCTGGCGACTCCTTGTGCAGGGTCCTGCGGACTTGGTCTGTGTCCGCTCCAGCTCTACTGGTTTCTATGGGCAGATGGCCACCCCTGGGACTTGGCAGCCCCCATTACAGGTGAGCCCCTCCCCTGACAGACCCCTTCCCCTGCACCGCCTCTTGCGCCATGTGTTTGGCTCCCAGGGAACTGTGGCTGGACCGGATTCTGAATCCTCTGGGGAACATTGCTGGGTGGAGAGGTGGGGAGAGACGGGGCTGGGATTTCTGTGGTTCTGGAAGCTCCCAGGTGGGTAGGGGTCAAGGACCTCAGTCAGGCGTTGTCAGAGCCTCTGTGGATCTCTGCTCTGGACAGTGAGAACCAAGAGGGCCCATGTGTCTGGGTGGACGGAGACCTGGGAGCTGCCCCTTGCACAGGGGTCCACTGACCAGCTGCAACTAATGGGGCGTGGTAGCGGGCGGCTCCTCCCACCATCGCCCTGGAATTAGAACCAACTGCGGGCTGGAAGGAGCAGTCCGGGCATCTCCCCGGGGAGATTCAGGTGTTAAGCACTAGGAATATTTTATATTGAGTCACCTGGGTCCCAGGACAGGTTGCGTCTGGGTCTTGCGGTCGTGTGGGTATTTTATGAATTGTGAGCATGGGCATTGCTAGGAGCAGGCGGAGGGTGAGGGTGTCCTCTTGGGGCAGGGCAGCAGGACCACTGATTAGGCCCCAGTTAGGTTCTGCCTCGTCAAATTCCAGTCCCCTCTGACACCCACACGTGGATGTGGGGAGGTCTCAGAGAACGGGTGCCTTCTGGGTCTGCAAGGTGCAGGGCCGCCCTGAGGGCAGGACCAGGAGTGCGCTCTGGGCTGAGCTGGTGGCCCTGGTGCTTGTGCCTCCTGTGCCCAGGGCTGGCAGGAGGGGCCAGGGCCACGGGCAGTGGAGAGAGGGGGGTGGACAGGTCTTCTGTGTGTCCTGTGTGCTGTGGCCGTGGGCGTGTGGTCCCGCCCTGGCAGGCTGCAGCTCCTCCAGGGTGGGGGCAGACACAGCACCGCCCTGGCTGACTCCTGCCCCCCACCCCAGGGTCCTCATCTCCAGAGGTGCGGCCTCGGCCTCTGCCAGCACCCGCACGTGTGTGCAGGAAACTGCTCAGCGCAGGGCACGCCTGGGCCCGAGGTGTCCGTGACAGGAGGTGGGGAGCCCAGCACCCTGGGGCTCAGTGCTCTGAGGGCTCCGGGGACTGCCACTAGAGGAACCAGGCGATGTCAGCTCCCAGAATCTGTCTCCTGGACAGCGTGTGGGTGCTGCCTTGGAGACCCGTGTGGAGTGTGCCTCGTCCTCACTGCCCCAGGCACAGGACCCCATGGCTTCTCCGTCCCCCGGGGAGCAGCTGCTGCCTGGGAAGAACTTGTAGCCCTGTGTGGGTGCTCACGGATGTCCCTGCCTGGTTTGTAATTTATGTCAGATGTCATGTCGAGAAATGTGCATGGAAAATCATCAGGACGCAGTGTCGGTGACAGGCACCTGTGGCCACACACGGGGACCGGAGCACTGGAGCCTGGACAGGCAGCTTGGAGCCGCGCCCGGGGCCTGGCTGAGTCCTGGCTCCAGTGCCCATGGCTGCCACCGACTTGGTGTCCCACCCCCTGAGGCTCTGTCTCTAGGCTCTGTCAAGGGGATGTGAGCAATAGGAGCCCCTGCCGTGGAGGGTGGCCCCCACCCCGGGAAGCAGCCAGAATAGTTCCCAACTCTCCTGAGCTCCTGAGTGGTGCTGGGTCCTTAGGGGCCATGGGCAGCCCGGGCGGGGTTCTGGGAGCTGTCAGCGTCTGTGGGTCCTGGGCTATGGGGGAGCTGGCTCCTTCCTGTGACCCCCACTGGCCTTTCCTTTGTCCTTGCCCCTTCTCCTTGCCTCTCTGTCTCTTCCCTGTTGGAGGCCTCAAGCCTGATTTGGGGCTCTCTCTCCCCTTCTTTGTCCTCAGGGAGAACCAGGAGCAGCCAGGCCAGGAATACCTGCACCTCCCAGAGTTCCCTCTTGTTCTTCTACACAGGGGAGCCCCAGTGCCTACTGTGGCTGTCTTCCCTTGGCTGACCTATCAGCTGTACCCCTGCCCAGGACTCCTGGCTCTCTGGGTGTCCCACATTCAGTATTGACCTGACCCACAGCCCCCACAGTGGAAATGGTGGTGGTCATCCTGCCTCCCAGGCTGGGGCCAGAGTGAGTGAGGTTATGGCTGCGAAGCTCCAGCAGGGGACGACACCATAGGGGAGTCCTCAGGGCAGACAGAGGCTGTGCTGGGGTCTCCCCCGGATCCTGGACACCAGGACCTGCAGGAACGCCCCCCCTTCATGTTGCAGTGGATTTGTTTCTGGGAGGAGGAGCACGGTGGGGGCAAGAGGCGCAGAGTCAGCACACAGACCCTGGGAGTCGGATGAAAGCAGGCCTGAGGCAGGCAGCCTGCAGACTCGTTTATTTCAGTTGCTACAACAGCTTATATAGCCAAGCCAGCCAATCTGGTCAAGGGGCGGTCTATGCCCTAACCAATCACAGCCTGTTGCCAGGCAGTTTCTGAAGCCATCCAATCACAGCCTGTTGCCCGCGGCCATCTTGGCCCTGCCTTCTCAGTCCGCCACACCTGCAGGCTCTGTAGGAGAGGTTTCCCCACCAGGTTGCACACTGTGGCCTGTGATATGGGCCAGGTCAGTTGTGTTTGCTGTGGGTTTTGTGTACAGAGTTTCTGGTGCTGACATTTCTGTCTCCTCTGTCTCCCTCTCTCTGTCCTCCTCTCCATCTATTTGCCTTCGAATAAGTAAGCAAATCCTTTTAAACAAGAGAGAAGTGAGCAGCTGGGACGTGAACAGACACTGGTACGGGACGCAGGCCCCGTGAGCCGTGGCTTTACAGCTCCGTCACAGCACCGCTGACTTGAGAGACAGAACATTTGATGTAGCGTCGCAATGCCAGTGGCGCTGCACCATGGTTTGAGGCGATCATTCAGGGGTTGAAGAGAAAGGAGTGGATACATTGAGTCTGCAAAAGGCAAAATTATGAAAGATGCTAAGACCAGAAATGAAAAGGGTTTGAAATATCCTACAGGGTTTAATTTCTTAAAAAACTAATATCACTCTCTTCAACCTGAGAAAGAATTGTGCATTCTTTGTCTCACTCAAGTGGAAAGGTTCCTGTGCAAACCAGCAGAGGGCAGCACCGGCTGCGGTTTCCTGCTCTGACATCAGAAGGCACCATTGTGACATCATGCCTGCTGCCTGCACAAAGCCTTGGCTGGGCCTGGGTTCTGTCATTGGCCCAGGAAGGGCTGTCCCGGGGACCTGGGGCTGGGAACAGCTGCCTGTGTTTCCCTTGTTTTGTTTTTTTCCTCCTGCTGCTGTTGTTTTAGTCAAATATGTTTTTTCTTTTTCCATTTTGATTATTTTGTTTTCTTACATATTTTGTTATTTTTTTCCTCCAACATTTATAGTCTCTTGTCGCTTTCTTATTGATTTTCCTAGGATATTTCATTTCAATTTGGATTTCTTGTCACTTTTTCATTGGCTTCCTCTTGTTTGTGGTTGTTCTTTGTATTTTCTCTCATTGTTGGGTTTCTATTTTTTCACTCTGTGTTTTTTTCTCTTTTTTATTCCTTTTTTTAAAAATAAGACCATGAGGCCATCTGCATTACTTGTTATATAGTTCAGGTTCTTGGGATTTTTTTCTTTATGCTTTATTACTGATTTATTTGTGTTTTCTCACTTTTAACGGTTCCGACAGGGTTAGTCTCAGTTGTGAGTCTAGTTGAGTTCATTTAGTTCCTGTTTTCTGTTGGTGATGTGAGCTGACTTTGTCCATTTTGTGTTTTGATTTCTGTTCATTTGATTTCTGTTTGTTTCATCTTTGTGCTCAAGTAGTCAGAGCCATGAGAGCTGATCTGTGTCAGCTGCTGGCTCAGGGTCTCCCAGACGTCAGTCCTGCTGACCCTTCCTGGGGGAGCCCTGGAGAGGGAGAGGAATCCGGAGGAAGAATCGGATCCTGCTGCTCCTGTTGGGTCAAATTTGTTTTTTCTTTTTCCATTTTGATTACTTTGTACTTTTTCTGTTTTACTTTGTTTCCTGCCACCATACATGTTCATTTTGTGTTTTCTCATTTTAACATTTTATTCCACTAGAACAGTCTCCTTGTTGGTGTGGTGTAGTGGATACAGTTCATGTTTTCTGTTGGTAACGGGAGCAGAGTGAGTTTGTTCATTTTTGTGTTTTGATTTCTGTTCATTTGATTTCTGTTGTTGCATTTTCATTTGTGCACCACTCGTCTGCCTTCCTGGGAGCCCCGGGAGAGGGAGAAGAATCCCGAGGCCAGAATCGCATCCTGGATGGGGACTTCCCGGGGGGGGACTGACTGCGGTCCCCCAAGCCCTCAGTGTCCCCAGTGGCTCCCGCGTCCCTCAGCAGAGCGGGGCAGGAGGTGTCCATGGCGGCTCCTGGACGGAGCTGAGAAGGCTGTCAGGTGGGACAGGGGCTGTCTGCACGGGGGTGGGAGAAAGGGTTGTTACTGCGAGGTTCAGCCTGATTCAGGGGACTCAGTTGGGGTCTCCCATGTTTGCAGGAGAGGGGCAGTGGCAGTGTGGGCCCCTCTGTCCCCTGCACAGGTAACTACTGCCCAGTCCGGGTGGCTCTACAAGGTTTAGGATCCAAAGAAGCCCCAGAAACCTGATCTGCACCAGCAAGAAGACTTCCTGTGGAAGGACCTCTTGGTGGTAAGGGACTCACCCACAGAGGGGCGGGGTCACCCCAGACAGCCAGGGTGTCCACTGGTTTTGCATCTGTGTGCAGGAATGGAGCAGGTGCATAGGGGAGGGGGGAAGGACTCACACTGATGCCCATGGCCCTCATTGGTCAGGGGAGAGTGCAGAGGGGCTGCGGGCTTCACCCCTGCCGGTTCTGGAGGCTCCAGCAGCATGAGCCATCCCGCGTGGGCTGGCTGTGTGCAGCTCTGTACCAGGGTCTAAGGAGGGGAGAGGCCGCGGCAGCTCCTGACAGGCCCCAGGCTGCAGCAGCCGGGGGTCCCTCTCCTGAGACGTGGAGCCGAGGTCTCTGCACTGCTCGTCCTTGCCCTCTGCCCCAGCCCTGGCCCAGGCAGTGTGGCCGAGCGCCTAGGAGCATCCTCACCACCATCCCATCCTCAGGACAGACAGACTGCCCCGGGGTCTCCATGGGAGACGCAGCAGCTCCCACCTGGACAAGGGAGCGCAGACGCTGGGCAGGTGGAGGTGGGGCTGCCAGGTGCAGGGAGACCGTGTCCTGGGCGTTTCTGTCCTTCCTGCAGGCCATGGCTCCTGTGCTGGAGGCCCCTGGCCCATTCCCCATGGGTGTGGACGGAGGTGCGTGCGTCCTCTCCTCTCTGAGACTCAATCGTCCGGGTCCCACCCGCCTGAGAGCCCTGACCTTTTAATGGGGCCCTTCAGTCCTTGGAGCCTCAATGTGCCCCCCTGGGAGATGGGTGTCTCTGAGGGCCACAGTGGCCCCATGAGTCTTGCACACAAGGTCCTGCACGGTGCCCGACGGGGGGGTCAGCTTTTGAGAGAGGGGACCCCTCTGTGGCTGCCAGGCCCGGAGGTCCCTGCCATGAGCTGTAGACCAGGCCAGCAGCCAGGGCTATGCTGAGGCCTGGCAGGGGGCTGGCATCAATACAGCTCTGTGCTGCCAGCACTGCTTCCCCGTGTCTGTCCTCCGGGGGCTGAGCACCAGGGTGGGCATCTCCTCTGGCTTGGATGAGGCACCTGCCACCTCCCTGCTGGTCTGTGGCCTTTCACCAAAGTGCCCTGGGGTCTCAAAGGGTCAGGAACCAGGGAACAGGCCATGGCATGACAGGGCCCCTGTTCTCCCCTTGTCAGCTTCTCCCTGCCCCAGCCCTCTGACCTGTGAAATCCAGGAGGGTCCTGGGGCGACCAAAGGGTCTACCTGGCAGATGCTGCAGCAGAGCTATGTCTCTGGTGACCCAGGTCTCCCCATCTTACACGGGAAGACGACTCCAGGACTTCCAGCTCAGAATCTTTGCCTCTGAGGTCTCCAGGAGTAGAGTGTCCTTCTTCCTCGCTGCCCCAAGGATAGGACCCCGAGCTTCTCTCCCTGCCCCCAGGTCACCACCATCGTCCACTGGAAGATGGACTCCAAGATGCCCAGCTCAGAATCCTCGCCCTTCCAGAAGAGGTGTTGACTGTCCCTTGTCCTCGCTGTTCCAAGGACAGGACCCTGTGCCTTCTCTGGCTGCCCCCAGGACCAAACGATCTACCACCACGAGAAGGACTCCAAGACCCCCAGCTTCCGAATCCTCGCCCTTCAGGAACAGGTGTTGAATGTCCTTCGTCCTCGCTGCAAACAGGAGAGGACCCCGTGTCTTCTCTGGCTGCCCCCAGGTCACCACGATTGTCCACAGGAAGATGGACTCTGAGACACCCAGCTTAGAATCCTCGCCCTTCCAGAAGAGGTGTAGAATGTCGCTCATCCTCGCTGCCCCCAGGACAGGACCCCATGGGTTCCCTGGCTGCCCCCCAGGTCACCACAATCATTAAAGGAAGAAGGACTCCGAGACGCCCAGCTTTGGAATCCTCGCCCTTCCAGAAGAGGTACTGAATGTCCCTTGTCCTTGCTGCCCCAAGGACAGAACCCTGTGGCTTCTCTGGCTGCCCCGATGATCATCCACCAGAAGATGGACTCCGAGAAGCCAGGCTTCAGAATCCTCGCCCTTCATGAACAGGTGTTGACTGTCCTCGTCCTCATGCCCCAAGGACAGGACCCCGTGGATTCTCTGTCTGCCCCCAGGTTACCACAATCGTCACCTGAAGATGGACTCCGAGACACCCTGTTTAGAATCCTCGCCCTTCCAGAAAAGGTGTTAATGTCCCTCGTCCTCGCTGCCCCAAGGACAGGACCCCGTGGCTCATCTGTCCCCGGGGAGCAGCTGCTGCCTGGGAAGAACCTCGTTGCCTCTGTTGGTGCCCATGGATTGCCCTGCACTACTGCCTCTGTTCCTGCAAGTTAACTGATTTTTAAGTTTAAAAGAAATCCATTAGGTCAATAAATAGTGGCTGGAGAAACATGAAGGACTCAGTGTGTGTTTGGGCATCTGTGCTCACACACGGGGAGCGGAGCACTGGGAGCCTGGAGGAGGCAGCTTGGAGCCGCGCCCGGGGCCTGGGCTGAGTCCCAGCTCCAGTGCCCACGGCTGCCACTGCCTTGGTTTCCCACCCCCTGGGGCTCTGTTTCTGGCTCTGTCAAGGGGGTGTGAGTGACAGGAGCACCTGCCTCCAAGGAAGCCCCCGGAACAGCACCAGACTCCCCTGGCTGCTGGGTAGGGCTGGGACCTTAGAGACCTTGATGTCTGGGCGGGGTTCTGGGAGCTGTCAGCCTCTGTGGGTCCTGGACTGTGGGGAGCTGGCTCCTTCCTGTGACCCCACTGGCCTTTCCTTTGTCCTTGCCCCTTCTTTCTGCCTCTCTCTCCCTCCCCTGTTGGAGGCCTCAACCCTGATTTGGGGCTCTCTCTCCCCTTCTTTGTCCTCTGTTCCTATGCAGTCCGAGTGGCCATTGTTCTTCCCCTGACCTGGGAGCCCTGGGGTCAGAGCCCTGGGCGTCAGCATCCGGGAGCAGATGCCAGCACCTGGCTCAGGGCTCAGGTTCAGAGACAACTCTTTCCCAGAACTGAAGGAAACTCCTTAGGCCAGGTGCATGGAGTGGAGTCCATGTGAGGACAGCATTATCACAGAGAAATGGTCACGAGTCAGGCAGCTCCCAGAACTGGAGCAGGTGCTGAGGACCCCACTCCATGACAGGTGTGGCATCATTGCTGGACAACAGGAAGTGAGGTGGAGAGATCAGCATCATAGTTCCAGGGCTGGGCCAGGCTGCCCGGCTTTCTGTTCTGGTTCTCCTGTCCAGGCCTGGGTATCCTTGGGTTGTGCAGTGTCTGTGTGGGGCCCGCATTTGTGACGTTGGCACAGGCTGTGAGGAGGCAGCATGGGTGTGGGTAACCAGCAGAGCACATGTGGCACAGGTGTGACCTGGGCGGGCTCACTTGATCCTGGAGGCTGCTCCACTCGGGCCTGGGACCCTTGGCTGTCACAGTGCACATGGATACCGCCCCTTCCTGTCTACCACATGGACATGCAGGATTCGGCACGGTGCCTCTGCTGTTCACAACTCCCAGGGGTCTCAGAGCAGGTGTGCACACACCCTGCACACGCAGCCCTGAGAGGGTCTCTGGTGGACACAGCTGGGAGAGGACGGGTTCATGCAGAGGCCGAGTGTACCTGGCTTGTTAAGAAGGCTGTGCCCCCGGCCCCCTGTGCAGCGGCACTGGAGGGCTCTCACCCCACACTGACAGTGGGCAGGATGAGCGTTGTCCCTACAGACACTGGGGTGTGGGTGCTGGGGTTGCATTCATGGGCACCCCTCTTCCCTGCAACGTGGAGTGCACGTGTGGCCAGGCTTCGTGGGTGTCCTGCAGGATGTCGGGTCACGGTTTCTGCCTGTGGCTGTGTTGGCCAGGTGTGGATTCTGAGGTCCTTTCATTATTGGGAGGTCCTCGTGTGTCACCAAAACCAATTGTTCGTGATTGCAAACACTTTATTAAAATAAATTTGTAAAAAGATATATTTTTTGGCAGGCACGGCGGATCACTAGGCTAATCCTCTGTCTGCGGCGCCGGCACTCCGGGTTCTTGTGCTGGTCGGGTGCTGGATTCTGTCCCGGTTACTCCTCTTCCAGTCCAGCTCTCTGCTGTGGCCTGGGAGTGCAGTGGAGGACGGCCCATGTACTTGGGTCTTGCACCCGCATGGAAGACCAGGAGGAAGCACCTGGCTCCTGGCTTCAGATCGGCGCAGTGCGGTGGCCGTAACAGCCATTCGGGGGGAGAAGGGGCAGACCTTTCTCTGTCTCTCTCTCACTGTCTAACTCTACCTGCAAAAATAGGATTTATTTATTAATTTGAAAGAGTTAAAATGATATAGAGACAGAGAGTCTTGCATCCATTGGTTCAAATGCCAGTTGGCAGCAGTGCCTGGAGCTGTGGTGATCTGAGCCAGGGAGCCAGGATCTTCTTCCCAGCCTCCCATTGGTTGCAGGGGCCCAAGGACTTGGGCCATCTTCTACTGCTTTCCCAGGCCATAGCAGAGAACTGGACCAAAAGAGGAGCAACCGGGACTCAAACCAGCGCCCAGAAGGGATCTGGCCACAGCAGGCGGCTGCTTTATCTGCCATGCCACGCTTCAGCCACAAACACTTCCTTCCTGCCTGTCTTCTCTTTCATATGTCTTATTTACGGGGCCTTCCTTTGAGGTGTCACTCACGCACTGTGGACGTGACCCTGTGAGGCGTCCCGCACACTGGTTCTAGGTGCACACCTGTCTCTATCGAGCTCACTGTGTGAGAGCTGGGCTCAGGGAGGCTGCAGATGGCCCAGTGACAGAGACACTGGACTCGGATCCCTTTCTTTCTCCCTGGCTTTCCTCTCCCACACCAGGGCGTCTGCAGACGGAGCCCTGGGAGAGTGGAGGGAGGGGCTGACACAGGCCCAGTGAGCCTGAGTAGGAAGTGCTAGCCTGGCCGGGGCTGCAACCTCCTGGCTGCGTGGGCACTGCTGGGGAATCAGAGCCCCAGAGACCCCACAGGGCAGGGGGCACTGGTGAGCCTGGAGATAGGGTGCCTTGGAGGGTGCCCAAATTACACCCCAGGACAGCACTGGACAGATGGGGTCTCTGCTATTCAGGAAAGTACTGAAGGCTACAAGGTCACTGCTTAAGATCAGCCCACCCAGTCTGCTCCACAGCTCAGGTCACAGCCTCTGTCCCCATCCGGGCACAGACACCAGGCAGAGTGACCCAGGGTTGTGGGGGAGGGGCCCAGTGTCCCTGATCTTCAGTGGTTCAGGGCTGTCCCTGGGAACGTCCATCCGCAGGCCCCTCCTCCTCCTGTGTGTGCAGGGAAAGTGAGTTCTGGCATCTGGACGCCCACGTGACAGTCTGCCTGTGTGCCCTTCCCTGACACCAGGGAGGCAGAGCAATTCCCTCCCTTGGGAGAGGGGGGCTGAGGCTCCAGGTCCAGGGGCTGCCTCCCCTCCCCCACTGGCTCCCTGGCTCCCTGTGGAGCTGGGCCTCTGCCTCAGGCTCAGCTTGCAGTCACAGCCTCAGCCCCACCCCTGCAGACCTGGGCTGTGGGCATTGGCCCCTCCTTCACAAACAGGGAAACTGAGGCCAAGATGAAGAGCCAGTGAACAGTCCCTTCCCAGTGAGCGGTTCCTCCCAGGCCCAGGTGGCTGCTGATTCCTGCCCCACCCAGGGAGCAGCTGGGGCAGAGCCGGGGCGTCAGCACCCGGGAGCAGCTGCCAGCCCTGGGCCCAGGGGCTCAGTGTGGAGGAGACAGCTCCACCTGTGACAGAGGAACGTCCTTAGGCCAGTGCATGGAGTGGAGTGTATCTGAGAAGAGCATCATGATACAGAAGTGATTCACGCATCAGGAGCAGGTTCTGAGGACTTCTTTCCTGTGAAATTTTTTAGCACCTGAGAAGGCTTCCCATGGTGTCCTTGTTCTTCCTCCTGGAAGTAGAAAGAGGTGGCTAGTGATGTTTAATTGAATTATCAACGTGCAAACACAAAGCTGTGTTTTAGGATCTAGGTTCTGTGACTCCTTGTTGACCCTGGCCACTGTCCTGGGACGGTTGTTCCGGGCATCACCAATGACTGGATCTGGGCAGGCAGGGGGAGCCGGGCCCAGGGTGGAGCCTCAGACCTCGGCAGGTGCTGAGCACCCCCTCTCCTGCCCCTGGATGGGAAAGACTGAGCACCCGGGGTGTCTGTGAGTTTCTGTGGAGCCCAGATGAGTGTCTCCAGTACAGTAGGGACCCACCCTCGCTGTGGGCAGCACCACCCAGCCCATCCAGATCTCGGAGAGAACAGGGCCACAGGGCAGGGGGAGCTCGGGGCTCTCATGGAGCCTGTGTGTCTCAGTGCTCCCCCTCAGGCTCAGAGCCCCCGGTGCTGTGGCTTTTCCACTCTGCAACTCACACCCATGACCTGAGACGACCAGCTGCAGCCTTAAGCCAAGAACCCCGGCGACTCCTTGTGCAGGGTCCTGCGGACTTGGTCTGTGTCCGCTCCCAGCTCTCCTGGTTTCTATGGGCAGATGGCCACCCCTGGGACTTGGCAGCCCCCATTACAGGTGAGCCCCTCCCCTGACAGACCCCTTCCCCTGCACCGCCTCTTGCGCCATGTGTTTGGCTCCCAGGGAACTGTGGCTGGACCGGATTCTGAATCCTCTGGGGAACATTGCTGGGTGGAGAGGTGGGGAGAGACGGGGCTGGGATTTCTGTGGTTCTGGAAGCTCCCAGGTGGGTAGGGGTCAAGGACCTCAGTCAGGCGTCGTCAGAGCCTCTGTGGATCCCTGCTCTGGACAGTGAGAACCAAGAGGGCCCATGTGTCTGGGTGGACGGAGACCTGGGAGCTGCCCCTTGCACAGGGGTCCACTGACCAGCTGCAACTAATGGGGCGTGGTAGTGGGCAGCTCCTCCCACCCTCGCCCTGGAATTAGAACCAGCTGTGAGCTGGAAGGAGCAGTCCGGGCATGTCCCCGGGGAGATTCAGGTGTTAAGCACTAGGAATATTGTATATTGAGTCACCTGGGTCCCAGGACAGGTTGCGTCTGGGTCTTGCAGTCGTGTGGGTATTTCATGAGTTGTGAGCATGGGCATTGCTAGGAGCAGGGGTGGGGTGAGGGTGTCCTCTTGGGGCAGGAGCAGCAGGACACTGATTAGGCCCCAGTTAGGTTCTGCCTTGTCAAATTCCAGTCCCCTCTGACACCCACACGTGGACGTGGGGAGGTCTCAGGAGAATGGGTGCCTTCTGGGTCTGCAAGGTGCAGGGCCACCCTGAGGGCAGGACCAGGAGTGCG
The DNA here is from genome assembly GCF_964237555.1 of Oryctolagus cuniculus. Lineage (NCBI taxonomy): Eukaryota > Metazoa > Chordata > Mammalia > Lagomorpha > Leporidae > Oryctolagus > Oryctolagus cuniculus. The sequence continues at coordinate 103,834,133 of NC_091441.1, forward strand.
CTCTGGGCTGAGCTGGTGGCCTGGTGCTTGTGCCTCCTGTGCCCAGGGCCGGCAGGAGGGGCCAGGGCCACGGGCAGTGGAGAGAGGGAGGTGGACAGGTCTTCTGTGTGTCCTGTGTGCTGTGGCCGTGGGTGTGTGGTCCCGCCCTGGCAGGCTGCAGCTCCTCCAGGGTGGGGGCAGACACAGCACCGCCCTGGCTGACTCCTGCCCCCCACCCCAGGGTCCTCATCTCCAGAGGGGCGGCCTCGGCCTCTGCCAGCACCCGCACGTGTGTGCAGGAAACTGCTCAGCGCAGGGCACGCCTGGGCCCGAGGCATCCATGACGGGTTGTGGGGAGCCCAGCACCCTGGGGCTCAGTGCTCTGAGGGCTCCGGGGACTCCCACTAGAGGAACCAGGTGATGTCAGCTCCCAGCATCTGTCGCCTGGATGGCGTGTGGGTGCTGCTCTTGGAGACCCGTGTGGAGTGTGCCTCGTCCTCACTGCCCCAGGCACTGGACCCCATGGCTTCTCTGTCCCCCCGGGAGCAGCCTCTGCCTGGGAAAAACTTGTAGCCCTGGGTGGGTGCTCACGGATGTCCCTGCCTGGTTTGTAATTTATGACAGATGTCATGTCGAGAAATGTGCATGGAAAATTGTCAGGACTCAGTGACCATAATGGGCACTTGTGGTCACACAAGGGGAGTAGATTGCTGGAGCCTGGACAGGCAGCTTGGAGCTGCGCCTGGGCCTGGGTGGGTCCCAGCTCCAGTGCCTGCTACTACCTTGGTTTCCCACCCCCTGGGGCTCTGTTTCTAGGCTTGTCAAGCTTGCATGAGCAATAGGAGCCCCTGTCTTGGAGGGTGGCCCTCCACCCCGGGTAGCTCCCAGAATAGTTCCCAACTCTCCTGAGCTCCTTTGTGGTGCTGGGTCCTTAGGGGCCATGGGCAGCCTGGGCGGGGTTCTGGGAGCTGTCAGCCTCTGTGTGTCCTGGGGCTGTGGGGAAGCTGGCTCCTTCCTGTGACACCCACTGACCTTTCCTTTGTCCTTGCCCCTTCTCCCTGCCTCTGTCCCTCCCGTGTTGGAGGCCCCGAGCCTGATTCGGGGCTCTCTCCCCTTCTTTGTCCTCAGGGAGACTCAGGAGCAGCCAGGCCGAGAGCACCTGCACCTCCCAGAGTTCCCTCTTGTTCTCCTGACACAGGGAAGCCCCAGTGCCTACTGTGGCCGTCTTCCCTTTGCTGACCTCTCGGCTGTGCCCCAGCCCAGGACTTCTGGCTCTCTGCGTGTCCCACATCCCATATTGACCTGACCCACAGCCCCCACACTGGGAAATGGTGGTGGTCCTCCTGCCTCCCAGGCTGGGGCCAGAGTGAGTGAGGTTATGGCTGCGAAGTTCCCAGCAGTGGATGAGCCCATAGGCGAGTTCTCAGGGCAGACAGAGACTGTGCTGGGGTCTCCCCTGAGATCCGGGACACCAGGAACTGCAGGAGCCCCCGCTGTGTGTTGCAGTGGATTCGTTTCTGAGAGGGAGAGCGCAGTGGGGGCAAGAGGTGCAGAGTCACCACAGACTCCAAGAGTCGGGTGAAAGCAGGCCTGAGGCAGGCAGCCTGCAGACTCGTTTATTTCAGGTGCTACAACAGCTTATATAGCCAAGGCAGCCAATCTGCTCAAGGGGCGGTCTATGCCCTAACCAATCACAGCCTGTAGCCAGGCAGTTTCTGAAGCCATCCAATCACAGCCTGTTGCCCGCGGCCATCTTGGCCCTGCCTTCTCAGTCCACCACACCTGCAGGCTCTGTAGGAGAGGTTTCCCCAGCAGGTTGCACACTGTGGCCTGTGGGATGGCCCAGGTCAGTTCTGTTTGCTGTGGGTTTTGTGTACAGAGTTAGTGGTGCTGACATTTCTGTCTCCTCTGTCTCCCTCTCTGCCCTCTCCATCTATTTGCCTTCGAATAAATATATAAATCCTTTTAAAGAAACAGAGAAGTGAGCAGCTGGGACGTGAACAGACACTGGTACGGGACGCAGGCCCCGTGAGCCGTGGCTTTACAGCTCCGTCACAGCACCGCTGACTTGAGTGACAGAACATTTGATGTAGCGTCGCGATGCCAGTGACGATGCACCATGGTTTGAGGCGGTCATTCAGGGGTTGAAGAGAAAGAGTGGATACATTGAGTCTGCAAAAGGCAAAATTATGAACGATGCTAAGACTAGAAATGAAAAGGTTTCAAAATATTCTACAGGGTTTAATTTCAAAACACTAAAATCACACTCTTCAACCTGAGAAAGAATTTCTCTTTTCTTTTTTTTTTTTTTAAAGTGGAAAGGTTCCTGTGCAAACCAGCAGAGGGCAGCACCGGCTGTTTCCTGCTCTGACATCAGAAGGCACCATTGTGACATTATGCCCGCTGCCTGCACAAAGCACCTCCCAGAGTTCCCTCTTGTTCTCCTGACACAGGGAAGCCCCAGTGCCTACTGTGGCCGTCTTCCCTTTGCTGACCTCTCGGCTGTGCCCCAGCCCAGGACTTCTGGCTCTCTGCGTGTCCCACATCCCATATTGACCTGACCCACAGCCCCCACGCTGGAATATGGTGGTGGTCATCCTGCCTCCCAGGGCTGGGGCCAGAGTGAGTGAGGTTATGGCTGCGAAGCTCCCAGCAGTGGACGAGCCCATAGGCGAGTCCTCAGGGCAGACAGAGGCTGTGCTGGGGTTGTTATATCTTAATGTTAGCCGTCGCAAAGCACACCGGACACCGGAGTAAGGGAAAGGGTTTATTGGGAACACCCTACAGACCGGAGTGAAGGGGTGGCGAAGGAAAAAAGAGAGAAAGAGAGTCTAAGAGAGAGAAACAGAGAGGAGGGGAGCTAGCAAAGAGAGAAGATAGAGCAGAGAAGAGGAGAGAGGAGAGCGGAGAGTGGAGAGCAGAGTCAAGAGACCAGAGGAGGAGGCTAGAGAGCAACTGAGAGAGAGCAGGAGAGAAGGGGCAAGAGAACACGTGTTCAGGAACAGGCCCTTTTAAAACTTTGCCTGAGGGCGGGCAGAGAAGCAGGAGCAGCCAATCCCATTAGGATGGGGGTGGAGCCTGGCTCAGGTAGCTGGGCCATGCGGCCAACTGGGCCAGTTTCCTAACAGGGGTCTCCCCCGATATCCGGGACACCAGATCTTGCAGGAGCCCCCCCCCCTGCATGTTGCAGTGGATTCGTTTCTGGGAGGGAGAGCGCAGTGGGGGCAAGAGGGCGTGGAGTCACCACACAGACCCCGGGAGTCGGGTGAAAGCAGGCCTGAGAGAGGCAGCCTGCAGACTCGTTTATTTCAGTTGCTACAACAGCTTATATAGCCAAGCCAGCCAATCCGGTCAAGGGGCGGTCTATGCCCTAACCAATCACAGCCTGTGCCAGGCAGTTTCTGAAGCCGTCCAATCACAGCCTGTTGCCCGTGGCCATCTTGGCCCTGCCTTCTCAGTCCACCACACCTGCAGGCTCTGTAGGAGAGGTTTCCCCAGCAGGTTGCACACTGTGTCCTGTGGGCTGGGCCAGGTCAGTTCTGTTTGCTGTGGGTTTTGTGTACAGAGTTAGTGGTGCTGACATTTCTGTCTCCTCTGTCTCCCTCTCTGCCCTCTCCATCTATTTGCCTTCGAATAAATATATAAATCCTTTTAAACAAACAGAGAAGTGAGCAGCTGGGACGTGAACAGACACTGGTACGGGACGCAGGCCCCGTGAGCCGTGGCTTTACAGCTCCGTCACAGCACTGCTGACTTGGGTGACAGAACATTTGATGTGGCGTCGCGATGCCAGTGACGCTGCACCATGGTTTGAGGCGATCATTCAGGGGTTGAAGAGAAAGGAGTGGATACATTGAGTCTGCAAAAGGCAAAATTATGGAAGATGCTAAGACCAGAAATGAAAAGGTTTGAAATATCCTACAGGGTTTAATTTCTCAAAAAACTAATATCACTCTCTTCAACCTAAGAAAGGATTGTGCAGTCTTTGTCTCACTCAAGTGGAAAGGTTCCTGTGCAAACCAGCAGAGGGCAGCACCTGCTGCGGTTTCCTGCTCTGACATCAGAGGGCGCCATTGTGACGTTATGCCCGCTGCCAGCACAAAGCCTTGGCTTGGCCTGGGTTCTGTCATTGGCCCAGGAAGGGCTGTCCCGGTGACCCGGGGCTGGGAACAGCTGCCTGTGTTTCCCTTGTTTGGTTTATGTTCCTCCTGCTGCTGTTTTAGTCAAATTTGTTTTTTCTTTTTCCATTTTGATTATTTTGTTTTCTTATTTATTTTGTTTATTTTTTTCCTCCAACATTTATAGTCTCTTGTTGCTTTCTTATTGATTTTCCTAGGACATTTCATTTATTTGGATTTCTTGTCACTTTTTCATTGGCTTTCCTCATGTTGGTGGTTGTTCTTTATATTTTCTCCCATTGTTGGGTTTCTATTTTTTCACAATGTGTTTTTTTTTCTCTTTTTTATTCCTTTTTTTAAAATAAGACCGTGAGACCATCTGCATTACTTGTTATATAGTTCAGGTTCTTGGGATTTTTTTCTTTATGCTTTATTACTCATTTATTTGTGTTTTCTCTTTTAGCTGGTTCCACAGGGTTAGTCTCAGTTGTGAGTCTAGTTGAGTTCATTTAGTCCATGTTTTCTGTTGGTGATGTGAGCTGAGTTTGTCCATTTTGTGTTTTGAGTTCTGTTCATTTGATTTCTATTTGTTTCATGTTCGTTTGTGCTCAAGGAGTCAGAGCTGTGAGAGCTGATCTGTGTCAGCTGCTGGCTCGGGGTCTCCCAGACGTCAGCCCTGCTGACCCTTCCTGGGGGAGCCCTGGAGAGGGAGAGGAATCCGGAGGAAGAATCGCATCCTGCGGCTCCTGTTTGGTCAAATTTGTTTTTCTTTTTCCATTTTTGATTGCTTTGTACTTTTTCTATTATATTTTGTTTCCTGCCACCATTCATGTTCATTTTGTGTTTTCTCATTTAACATTTTATTCCATAGAACAGTCTCCGTTGTTGGTGTGGTGTAGTGGATACAGTTCATGTTTTCTGTTGGTGATGGGAGCAGAGTGAGTTTGTTCATTTTTGTGTTTTGATTTCTGTTCATTTGATTTCTGTTGTTGCATTTTCATTTGTGCACCACTCGTCTCCCTTCCTGGGAGCCCCGGGAGAGGGAGAAGAATCCCGAGGCCAGAATCGCATCCTGGATGGGGACTTCCTGGGGCGGGACTGACTGCGGTCCCCCAAGCCCTCTGTGTCCCCAGTGGCTCCCGCGTCCCTCAGCAGAGCGGGGCAGGAGGTGTCCATGGCAGCTCCTGGATGAGCTGAGAAGGCTGTCAGGTGGGACAGGTGCTGTCTGCACGGGGGTGGGAGAAAGGGTTGTTACTGCGAGGTTCTGCCTGCGGGGGACTCTGTTGGGGTCTCCCATGTCTGCAGGGGAGGGGTGGTGGCAGTGCAGGCCCCTCTCTCCCCTGCACAGGTAACTACTGCCCAGTCCGGGTGGCTCTACAAGGTTTAGGATCCAAAGAAGCCCAGAAACATGATCTGCACCAGCAAGAAGACTTCCTGTTGAAGGACCTCTTGGTGGTAAGGGACTCCCCCACAGCGACAGGAACCAGGGACCAGGTTATGTCATGACAAGGCCACATTACTCGCATGTAAGCTTGTCCCTGGCCAAGCCCTCTGACCTCTCAACTCCAGGAGGGTCCTGGGGCCACCAACGGGTCTACACGGCAGATGCTGCAGCTCAGCTGTGTCTCTGGTGCCCCCAGGTCACCACGATCTTCCATGGGAAGATGGACTCCGAGACGCCCAGCTTCAGAATCCTCGCCCTTCCAGTAGAGGAGTCGAAGGTCCCTCATCCTCGCTGCCCCAAGGACTGGATCCCTTGGCTCCTCCATCCCAGGGGAGCAGCTGCTGCCTGGGAAGAACTTAGTTGCCTCTGTTGGTGCCCATGGATTGCCCTGCACTACTGCCTCTCTGCCTAGAGTTAACAGATTTATGAGTTAACAGAAACCCATGAGATCAATAAATTGTGAATGGAAAAACATGAAGGACTTAGTGTTGGTTTTGGGCACCTGTGGCCTCACACGGGGATCAGAGCACTGGGAGCCTGGAGGAGGCAGCTTGAGCCACACCGGGTCCAGGGCCTGGGCTGAGTCCTGGCTCCACTGCCCGCTGCTGCCCACCTTGGTGTCCCTGCCCCTTGGCCTCTGATTCCATCTCTGTCAAGGGGGTGTGAGCAATAGGAGCCTCTGGTTGCAATGTGGCTGCCGCGAAAAGCACCCAGAATAGTTCCCACCTCCCTTGGCTGCTGGGTAGTGCTGAGTCCTTAGGTGCCATCACCAGCCTGGGCGAGGTTCTGGAAGCTGTCAGCCGTCTGTGGGTCCAGGGAATTGGGGGAGGTGGCTCCTTCCTGTGCCCCCCAGGCCTTTCCTTTGTCCTTGCCCCTTGTCCTTGACTCTCTGTCTCTCCCCTGTTGGAGGCCCCGAGCCTGATTTGGGGCTCTCTCTCACCTTCTCTGTCCTCAGGGAGACCCAGGAGCAGCCAGGCCGGGAGCACCTGCACCTCCCAGAGTTCCCTCTTGTTCTCCTGACACAGGGAAGCCCCAGTGCCTACTGTGGCCATCTTCCCTTTGCTGACCTCTTGGCTCCACCCCAGGTCAGCAGTCCTGCCTCTCCTGGGTGTCCCACATCCCACACTGACCTTACCCGTGGCCCCCTCCCTGAGATGGTGGTGGTCACCCTGCCGCCCAGGGCTGGGGCCAGAGTGAGTGAGGTTATGGCTGCGAAGCTCCCAGCAGTGGATGAGACATCTGAGGAGTCCTCAGGACAGAGGCCGTGCTGGGATCTCCCCAGACATCTGGGACACCAGGAGCAGGCAGGAGTCCCCCTGCCGTCTTAGGAGAAGTTTGCACACACCAGGTTGCAAACTGCCAGCCCACGGGCCGGACCTGCTCCCTTGAGTTTGCTGTGGTTTGTGCTGTGTGCAAAGTTGTGGTGCTGAGGTTGAGATCTTCAGATACCACAGAGCTGTCGGGGCTTCTCTGGGCACAGGAGAAGTTGTGGCAGCACCAGGCCCCAGGGTCTATGGCCCCAGTGGCTGCATGTGCTCAGACACGCCCCCGCCCTCTGCAGGTGCCCCCAGAACCCCTGGCTGGGAGAGGCTGGGGTTGGTTTGGCCAAGAACCTTTCCACGTGCAGTGTCTGAGACTCGGCCAGGTGATTCCCACTGCACAGAGCCGCGCTGCTGGGGACTCAGAGCCCCAGAGTCCACAGGCGTGAGGAGCACAGGTGAGCCTGGACCTAGGCTGTCTTGGTGCTGGGTGCCCACCCCTCCCCCACTGGCTCCTGTGGAGCTGGGCCTCTGCCTCAGGCTCAGCTTGCATTCACAGCCTCAGCCCCACCCCTGCAGACCTGGGCTGTGGGCATTGGCCCCTCCTTCACAAACAGGGAAACTGAGGCCGAGATGAAGAGCCAGGCCCCTCCCCAGTGAGCGGTTCCTCCCAGGCCCAGGTGGCTGCTGATTCCTGCCCCACCCAGGGAGCAGCTGGGGCAGAGCCTGGGCGTCAGCACCCGGGAGCAGCTGCCAGACCTGGGCCCAGGGGCTCAGTGTGGAAGGAGACAGCTCCACCTGTGAAAGTATGGGATTCCTTAGGCTAGCGACAGCGCATGGCATTTACTTGAGAAGCCCATTATAAAATAAAAAAGATTCATGTATCAGGAGCAGGTTCTGAAGACTCCATTACCATGAATTTTTTTAGCACCTGATAATGCTTCCCATGGGGTCCTTATTCTTCCTCCAGGAGGTAGAAAGAGGTGGCTGGGTGATGTTTAATTGAATTATAAATGTCCAAACAGAAGTCTCTTAGGATCTAGGTTCTGTGACTCTTTGTTGACCCTGGAGTCTGTAGGAAAGGTTTCCCACCAGGTTGCACACAGGTAGGCTGTGGGATGGCCCAGGTCAGTCATGTTTGCTGTGGCTCCTGCTGTGCACAGTTTGTGGTGCTAACATGGGGACCTTCTCTGTCTCCCTCTCTCTGTCCTTCTCCATCTGCCTTTGAATAAATAAATGAATCCCTTTAAAAAAGAAGTGGAGCAGCTGGGACGTGAACAGACACTGGTACGGGACGCAGGCCCCGAGAGCCGTGGCTTTACAGCTCCGTCACAGCACCGCTGACTTGAGTGACAGAACATTTGATGTAGCGTCGCGATGCCAGTGACGCTGCACCATGGTTTGAGGCGATCATTCAGGGGGTGAAGAGAAAGGAGTGGATACACTGAGTCTGCAAAAGGCAAAATTATGAAAGATGTTAAGACTAGAAATGAAAAGGTTTCGAAATACCCTACAGGGTTTAATTTCTCAAAACACTAATATCACAACCTAAGAAAGGATTGTGCAGTCTTTGTCTCACTCAAGTGGAAAGGTTCCTGTGCAAACCAGCAGAGGGCAGCACCTGCTGCGGTTTCCTGCTCTGACATCAGAGGGCACCATTGTGACGTCATGCCCGCTGCCTGCACAAAGCCTTGGCTGGGCCTGGGTTCTGTCATTTGCCCAGGAAGTGCTGTCCCGGGGACCTGGGGCTGGGAACAGCTGCCTGTGTTTCCCTTGTTTGGTTTTTGTTCTTCAAAGTGCTGTTGTTTTGGTCCAATTTGTTTTGTCTTTTTCTCTTTTGATTATTTTGTTCTTTTTTTTCTATTTTGTTTATTTTTTTCTTCCAGCATTCATATTCTTTTTTCCCTTTCTGATTGATTTTCCTTGGATATTTCATTTCTTATTTGGATTTTTTCTTCATTTTTTTCCTTGGCTTTCCTCTTGTTTGTGGTTTTTCTTTATATTTTCTCCCATTACTGGGTTTCCGTTTTTTCACTTTGAGTTTTTTTCTCTTTTTTACCCCCCCCCCCTTTTTTTTAAATAAGACTGTGAGGCTGTTTGCTTTCTTGTTATACAGTTCAGGTTCTTGGGATTTTTTTCTGTATGCTTTATTACTGATTTATTTGTGTTTTCTCACTTTTAACTGTTTCGATAGTGTTAGTCTCAGTTGTTAGTCCAGTTGAGTTCATTTAGTTCATGTTTTCTGTGGCGATGTGAACTGACTTTGTGCATTTTGTGTTCTGATTTCTGTTCATTTGATTTCTGTTTGTTTCATCTTCGTTTGTGCTCAAGTAGTCTGAGCCCTGAGAGCTGATCTGTGTCAGCTGCTGGCTCGGGGTCTCCCAGACGTCAGCCCTGCTGACCCTTCCTGGGGGAGCCCTGGAGAGGGAGAGGAATCCGGAGGAAGAATTGGATCCTGCAGCTCCTGTTGGGTCAAATTTGTTTTTTCTTTTTCCATTTTTGATTACTTTGTACTTTTTCTATTTTATTTTGTTTCCAACCACCATTCATAATCATTTTGTGTTTTCTCATTTAACATTTTATTCCACTAGAACAGTCTCCGTTGTTGGTCTGGTGTAGTGGATACAGTTCATGTTTTCTGTTGGTGATGGGAGCAGAGTGAGTTTGTTCATTTTTGTGTTTTGATTTCTGTTCATTTGATTTCTGTTGTTGCATTTTCATTTGTGCATCACTCGTCTCCCTTCCTGGGAGCCCCGGGAGAGGGAGAAGAATCCCGAGGCCAGAACCGCATCCTGGATGGGGACTTCCCGGGGAGGGACTGCCTGCTGTCCCCCAAGCCCTCTGTGTCCCCAGCGGCTCCCGCGTCCCTGAGCAGAGCGGGGCAGGAGGTGTCCATGGCGGCTCCTGGGGCCCGAGCTGAGAAGGCTGTCAGGTGGGACAGGTGCTGTCTGCACGGGGGCGGGAGAAAGGGTTTTCACTGGGAATTCAGCCTGCAGGGGACTCAGCTGTGGTGCCTCTGTGTGCAGGGGAGGGGCCATGGCAGTGCGGGCCCTTCTGTCCTGTTCACAGGGGCTCTGCTGGCCTGTCTGTGGTGGCTCTCCAAGATTCAAGACCCAAAGAAGCCCCAGAAACCTGATCTGCACCAGCAAGAAGACTTCCTGTGGAAGGACCTCTTGGTGGTAAGGGACTCACCCACAGCGGGGTGGGGTCACCCAGACAGCCAGGGTGTCCATTGGCTTTGCATCTGTGTGCAGGAATGGAGCAGGTGCATAGGGGAGGGGGAAGGACTCACACTGATGCCCATGGCCCTCCTTGGTCAGGGGAGAGTGCAGAGGGGCTTGGGCTTCACCCCTGCAGGTGCTGGAGGCTCCATCAGCATGAGCCATCCCGCGTGGGCGCTGGCTGTGTGCAGCTCTGTACCAGGGTCTAAGGAGGGGAGAGGCCGCGGCAGCTCCTGACAGGCCCCATCTCTGCAGCAGCCGGGGGTTCCTCTCCTGAGACGTGGAGCCGAGGTCTCGGCACTGCTCGTCCTTGCCCTCTGCCCCAGCACTGGGCCAGGCAGTGTGGCCGAGCGCCTAGGAGCATCCTCACCACCATCCCATCCTCAGGACAGACAGACTGCCCCGGGGTCTCCATGGGAGATGCAGCAGCTCCCACCTGGACAAGGGAGCGCAGACTCGGGGCAGGCGGGGCGGGGGGGCCTGCCAGGTGCAGGGAGACCGTGTCCTGGGCATTTCTGTCCTTCCTGCAGGCCGTGGCTCTGTGCCGTAGGCCCCTAGCCCATTCCCATGGGTGCGGATGGAGGTGAGTGCATCTGCTCCTCTGAGACTCACACGTCCGGGTCCCGTCCCTCCTGAGAGCCCTGACCTTCGAGTCGGGCCCTTCAGTCCTTGGAGCCTCACCGTTCCCCCTGGGAGATGGTGTCTCTGAGGGCCACAGTGGCCCCATGAGTCTAGCACACAAGGTCCTTCACGGTGCCCGACGTCGGTGAGCACGTGAGAGAGGGGACCCGTCTGTGGCTGCCGGGCTCGGAGGTCCCTGCCGTGAGCTGTAGACCAGGCCAGCAGCCAGGGCTGTGCTGGGCCCTGGGAGGGGCGCTGGCATCGCTGCAGCTCTGTGCTGCCAGCACTGCCTCCCCGTGTCTGTCCTCGGGGGGCTGAGCCCCAGGGTGGGCATCTCCTCTGGCTTGGCTGAGGCACCTGCCACCTCTCTGCTGGTCTGTGGCCTTGTCACCAAAGTACCCTGGGGTGTCACAGGACAGGAACCAGGGACCAGGCCATGGCATGACAGGGCCCGTGTTCTCCCCTTGTCAGCTTGTCCCTGCCCCAGCTCTCTGACCTCTCTAATTCAAGAGGGCCCTGGGGCGACCAAAGCATCTACACGGCAGATGCTGGGGCAGAGCTATGTCTCTGGTGACCCAGGTCTCCCCATCTTCCCCGGGAAGATGGACTCCAAGACTTCCAGCCTCAGAATCCTTGCCCTAGTGGCCTCCAGAAGTAGAGTGTCCTTCTTCCTCGCTGCCCCAAGGACAGGACCCCGAGCTTCTCTCCCTGCCCCCAGGTCACCACGAGCATCCACGGGAAGATGGACTCCGAGACGCCCAGCTCAGTATCCTCGCCCTTCCTGAAGAGGTGTTGAATGTACCTCGTGCTCGCTGCCCCCAGACAGGACCCTGTGGCTTCTCTGGCTGCCCCCAGGAGAAACGATCAACCACCATGAGAAGGACTCCAAACCCCATCTTCAGAATCCTCGCCCTTCCAGAAGAGGTGTTGAATGTCCCTCATCCTCATGCCCCAAGGACAGGACCCCGTGGCTCCTCCATCCCCGGGGAGCAGCTGCTGCCTGGGAAGAACCTCGTTGCCTCTGTTGGTGCCCATGCATTGCCCTGCACTACTGCCTCTGTGCCTGCAAGTTAACTGATTTATGAGTTTAAGAGAAATCCATTAGGTCATAAATTTGTGGATGGAGAAACATGATTGCCTCAGTGTGGGTTCGGGCACCTGTGCTCACACACGGGGAGGGGAGCGCTGGGAGCCTGGAGGAGGCAGCTTGGAGCTGCACCCAGGGCCTGGGCTGAGTCCTGGCTGCAGTGCCCAAGGCTGGCACTGTCTTGGTTTCCCACCCCCTGGGGCTCTGTTTCTGGCTCTGTCAAGGGGGTGTGAGTGACAGGAGCACCTGCCTCCAAGGAAGCACCGGAACAGCACCAGACTCCCCTGGCTGCTGGGTAGGGCTGGGTCCTTAGAAGCGATTAGCTGCCTGGGCGGGGATCTGGGAGCTGTCAGCCGTCTGTGGGTCCTGGGCCGTGTGGGAGCTGGCTCCTTCCTGTGACCCCACTGGCCTTTCCTTTGTCCTTGCCCCTTCTCCTTGTCTCTCTGTCCCTCCACTGTTGGAGCCCCGAGCCTGATTTGGAGCTCTGTCGCTCCCTTCTTCGTGGAGGAACGACACTAAACCCTGCCTAGGCTTCACATCCGAGTCACGGCACCATTATGTCGCTCCCCCTCTTCGTGGAGGAACGACACTAAGCTCTGCCTAGGCTTCACATCCGAGTCACGGCACCACTATGTCGCTCCCCCTCTTCGTGGAGGAACGACACAGGACCCTGCGCTGTTCTTTTGTCTGCTCTGCCCTCCCCGGGTTTGCTGCTGGTTCTTCCCGGGTTGGCTACTGTCCCTTCCAACTCCGTGGAAGGGCGGTTCCCCCTAGCCACTTTGCCCACTTCCGCGGGGGAGCGGCACACCGCCGGCCGGCTCTCTCGGGGGCTGCACAGGTGTTCCTTCAGATAGATGTTCCCCTTAGATGTTCCTGGTGCATGTTGTCTCTCTCCTCCTTTATAGTCCTCTTCCACCAATCCCAACTCTGCTACCCACACGCCGAGTACTCTGCTCTCCTCCAATCAGGAGCAGGTCCTGCTGTTTATTGGTTGAACTGGAGGCAGCTGTGTAGAAGCCGTCTCTCCCTTCTCAGCGCCATGTTGTGGGAGAGCAGATGCATAGAATAAGTCTTAATTCCAGTAACTTAGTTTAGTCCGGGTTGCTACCCACAGAGCTCTCTCTCTCCTTCTCTGTCCTCTGTTCCTGTCCAGTCCAGGTGGCCTCTGTTCCTCCCCTGACCTGGGAGCCCTGGGGTCAGAGCCCTGGGCGTCAGCATCCGGGAGCAGATGCCAGGACCTGGCTCAGGGCTCAGGTTCAGAGACAACTCTTTCGCGGGACCGAAGGAAGCTCCTTTGGCCAGGTGCATGGAGTGGAGTCCATGTGAGGACAGCATTATCACAGAGAAATGGTCACGAGTCAGGCAGCTCCCAGAACTGGAGCAGGTGCTGAGGACCCCACTCCATGACAGGTGGGACAGCTTTGCTGGACAACAGGAAGTGAGGTGGGGAGATCAGCACCAGGGCTCCAGTTCAGTCCCCACACCTGCCAGTCGGGCACCTCTTAACTAGTTAATTGCTCACAGCCTCATTAATGAACTGCCTCTGGGTCTTGTGCCGCAGCCCCAGCCCCTTGGCCCTGATGAATCTGTTTGGGTAGGGAGTGTGGGCCCAATGCCGCTGCGTGGTCCAAATCCATGATTCGCATGAATTTTCTTTAATACCTGGTATGGCCTCCCTGATGTCACCTTTTCATCCCTAGGTGGAGCAGAGGTAGACTAGGTGACGTTTCATCAAATTATGAACGTCCGAGCGAAGGGTCTTGTTAGCATCTGAGTTCCAAGACTCTGTTAACTTTAGATGTTGCCCCGGTCTGGTGTCTCCAGAAACCAGATAGGGGAGGCCGGAGAGCTGGGTGCAGGGTGGAGCCTCTGGGTGTCCTAGGTGCTGGGCCCTCCCTTCTGCTGCCCCCAGACGGGAAGATTGAGCGACTGGATGCGGCTTTAGGAGTGTGTGGATCCTAGATGGGAGTCTGAGCAGGCATGGGCTCCACCTCCGAGTGGGCGGCTCCTTCATCAGTGGGGACCTCGGAGACAGGAGGGCGGCAGAGGAAGGGCGAGCTGGGCTCTCTCTGTGCCTGCGGTCTTAGCTCTCCCAGCTCAGGGTCAGAACCCAGGTCCTGAGTATTCTGATCTGGAGCTCAAACCCGTGGACTCTGTGCTCACGGTGCAGCCTGAGTCTGAGAAGGACACCAGGGAGTGCGGGGTCCTGCGGGCTCGGTCTGTGCCTGGCCCCCAGCGCTCCTGGTTCCCTGCCTTGCAGACAGAGCGCACTGGGACTACACAGCGCCATCACCAGGTGAGCCCCTCCCTTGCCTGGCTCTCTGTGCTGTGGTCTGGCTCCCTGCAGAGGGTGGTGGGATGGATTCTGAATCCTCTGGGGACCTTGCTGGGTGCACTGCTGCGGGAAGAGGCCGGCATGGGAGTTCTGGGGTTCGGGAAGCTTCTGGTGGTGCCCAGGACAAGGCTCTCCGTCTGGCGTCCTCAGAGCGCCCTGGGGATCCCTGCAGTGGGACGTGCAGACCCAGAGGGTGCCTGGGGCGGGGTGGATGGGAACCCCAGATCCACCCCTTACACAGGTCCACTGAGCAGCCGCACACCAACGGGGCCGTGGCAGCGGGCGGCTCTTCCCACTCTCGCCTGGGATTAGAACCGCCTGCGGGCTGGAAGCCACAGAGGCCCGGGCATCTCCCCGGGGAGACGCAGGTGTTCCGTATCAGGAGAGTTTGTAGTGGTCACCTGGGTCCCAGGAAATGCTGAGCGCGGCCTTGCCTTGGTGTGGGGGACTTTAGGGGTGTGAGTTTGGGCACAGCTAGGAGCAGGCCTGGGGCTGTGGGGTCCTCCTGGGGCAGGGCGGCAGCACCTCTGATTTAGCCCTGCAGAACTTGTTTCTGTCTTCCCAAAGCCCAGTCCCACGACTGCACGCTGCACAGAGGGGGAAGCCGCAGGGCGCATGCTCCTGACCCAGCGCCCTGGGGAGTCTCTTTCCAGACCTCTTACTGTGCATCCGTGTGTCCAATCAGGAGCTGAGGACGACCGTGGTTAAGAACCCAGGTCAGGGCCAGGCCGCCCTGCTTGGAGTCCTGGTTCTCCTGTCCGTGCCTGGTGTCCTTGGCCGTGCAGCGTCTGTGTGGGGCCGGCATCTGTGACGTGGGCACAGGCTGTGAGGAGGCAGCGTGGGTGTGGTAACCAGCAGAGCACATGTGGTGCACGTGCGGCCTGGACGGGATCACTGCAGTCACTTGATCCTGGAGGCTGCTCCTCGGGGCCTGGGTCCCTCGGCTGTCACAGTGCCCACTGGAACCGCCCCTTCCTGTCTACCACAGGGTGGTGTCTGAGCATGGACACCCTGATTTGGGCACGGTGCCTCTACTATTCACAACTCCCAGGGGTCTCAGAGCAGGGGTGCACACACCCTGCACACGCAGCCCCGAGAGGGTCTCTGGTGGACACAGCTGGGAGAGGGCGGGTTCATGCAGAGGCCGCATGTACATGGCTTGTTAGGAAGGCCGTGCCCCGGCCCCCTGTGCAGCGGCACTGAGGGCTCTCACCCCACAGGCCAGCGGGCAGGATGAGTGCTGTCCCTGCAGATGCTGCGGTGTTGGTGCTGGGGTCGCATTCATGGGCCCCCTCTTCCCTGTAACGTGGAGCGTCCGTGTGGCCAGGCCGTGTGGGTGTCCTGCAGGATGTCGCGTCATGGTCTCTGCCTGTGGCAGTGTCTGCAGCTGTGGATTCTGAGGTCCTGTCACGACAGGCAGGTCCTCATGTGTCACCAACACCAATTCTTTGTGATTGCAAACACTTTTTTAAATACATTTTTTAAATATTTATTTATTAATTTCAAAGTCAGAGTTATACTGTCTTTCTCTCAATCACCCTTATATCCACTGGTTCCCTCACCAAGTGGCAGCAACGTCCTGAGCTGTGGTGATCTGAGACAGGGAGCCAGGAGCTTCTTCTGAGTCTCCCAGATGGGTGCAGAACTTGGGCCTTCTTCTACTGCTTTCCCAGGCCATAGCAGAGAGCTGGATCCAAAGTGGAGCAGGCGGGACTCAAACCAGAGCCCAGATGGGATCTGGCCACAGCAGGTGGTAGCTTTACCCACCACGCCTCAGTGCCAGCCCCAAGCACTTCCTTCTTGCCTGTCTTGTCTTTCATATGTCTTATTTACGGGGCCTTCCTTTGAAGTATCACACACTGTGGACGTGACCCTGTGACGCGTCCCGCACACTGGTTCTAGGTGCACACCTGTCTCTATCGAACTCACTGTGAGAGCTGGGCTCAGGGAGGCTGCAGATGGCGCAGTGACAGAGACACTGGACTTGGATCCCTTTCTTTCTCCCTGGCTTTCCTCTGCCCCACCAGGGCATCTGCAGACCGAGCCCTGGGAGAGCGGAGGGAGGGTCTGACGCTGGCCCAGTGAGCCTGAGTAGGAAGTGCTAGCGTGGCCGGGGCTGCTCCCTCCTGGCTGCGTGGGCGCTGCTGGGGAACCAGAGCCCCAGAGACCCCACAGGGTGGGGGCACAGGTGAGCCTGGAGATAGGGTGCCTTGGAGGGTGCCCAAAGTGCACCCCAGGACAGCACTGGACAGACGGGGTCTCTGCTATGCAGGGAACTACTGAAGGCTACAAGGTCACTGCTTAAGATGAGCCCCACCCATTCTATTCCTTAGCTCAGGTCACAGCCTCTGTCCCCATCCTGGCACAGACACCAGGCAGAGTGACCCAGGGTTGTGGGGGAGGGGCCCAGTGTCCCTGATCTTCAGTGGTTCAGGGCTGTCCCTGGGGACGTCCATCCGCAGGCCCCTCCTCCTCCTGTGTGTGCAGGGAAAGTGAGTTCTGGCATCTGGACGCCCACGTGACAGTCTGCCTGTGTGCCCTTCCCTGACACCAGGGAGGCAGAGCAATTCCCTCCCTTGGGAGAGGGGGGCTGAGGCTCCAGGTCCAGGGGCTGCCGCCCCTCCCCCACTGGCTCCCTGTGGAGCTGGGCCTCTGCCTCAGGCTCAGCTTGCATTCACAGCCTCAGCCCCACCCCTGCAGACCTGGGCTGTGGGCATTGTCCCCTCCTTCACAAACAGGGAAACTGAGGCCAAGATGAAGAGCCAGGCCCCTCCCCAGTGAGCGGTTCCTCCCAGGCCCAGGTGGCTGCTGATTCCTGCCCCACCCAGGGAGCAGCTGGGGCAGAGCCTGGGCGTCAGCATCGGGAGCAGCTGCCAGCCCTGGGCCCAGGGGCTCAGTGTGGAGGAGACAGCTCCACCTGTGACAGAGGAACGTCCTTAGGCCAGTGCATGGAGTGGAGTGTATCTGAGAAGAGCATCATGATATAGAAGTGATTCACGCATCAGGAGCAGGTTCTGAGGACTTCTTTCCTGTGAAATTTTTTAGCACCTGAGAAGGCTTCCCATGGTGTCCTTGTTCTTCCTCCTAGAGGTAGAAAGAGGTGGCTAGTGATGTTTAATTGAATTATCAACGTGCAAACACAAAGCTGTGTTTTAGGATCTAGCTTCTGTGACTCCTTGTTGACCCTGGCCAACGTCCTGGGACGATTGTTCCGGGCATCACCAATGACTGGATCTGGGCAGGCAGGGGGAGCCGGGCCCAGGGTGGAGCCTCAGACCTCGGCAGGTGCTGAGCCCCCCTCTCCTGCCCCGGGATGGGAAAGACTGAGCACCCGGGGTGTCTGTGGAGCCCAGATGAGTGCCTCCAGCACTGTAGGGACCCACCCTCGCTGTGGGCAGCACCACCCAGCCCACCCAGAACTTGGAGAGAACAGGGCCGCAGGGCAGGGGCCGCTCGGGGCTCTCATGGAGCCTGTGTGTCTCAGTGCTCCCCCCTCAGGCTCAGAGCCCCCGGTGCTGTGGCTTTTCCACTCTGCAACTCGCATCAGTGATCTGAGATGCCCAACTGCAGCCTGAAGCCAAGAACCCCGGCGACTCCTTGTGCAGGGTCCTGTGGACTTGATCTGTGCCCGCTCCCAGCTCTCCTGGTTTCCTACTTAGCAGACAGCTGCCTCTGGGACTTGGCAGCCCCCATTACAGGTGAGCCCCTCCCTGTGACAGACCCCTTGCCCTGTACCACCTCCTGCACCATGTGTTTGGCTACTTGGACACCCTGGCTGGACCAGATTTTGAATCCTCTGGGGAACATTGTTGGGTAGAGAGGTGGGGAGAGACGGGGTTGGGGTTTCTGTGGTTCTAAAGCTCCCAGGTGGGTGGGGGACAAGGACCTCAGTCAGGCGTCCTCAGAGCCTCTGTGGATCCCTGCTCTGGACCCTGAAACCAAAAGGGCCCTCGTGGCTGTGTGGACAGAGACCTGGGAGCTGCCCCCTGCACAGGCATCCACTGACTAGCTACACACTTAGGGGTGTGGTAGCGGGCGGCTCCTTCCACACTCGCCCCGGGATTAGAACCAGCTGCTGAGTGGAAGGAGCAGTCCGGGCATGTCCCTGGGGAGATTCAGGTGTTAAGCACTAGGAATATTGTATATTGAGTCACCTGGGTCCCAGGACAGGTTGCGTCTGGGTCTTGCGGTGGTGTGGGTATTTCATGAGTTGTGAGCATGGGCATTGCTAGGAGCAGGCGTGGGCTGAGGGTGTCCTCTTGGGGCAGGGCAGCAGGACACTGATTAGGCCCCAGTTAGGTTCTGCCTCGTCAAATTCCAGTCCCCTCTGACACCCACACGTGGACGTGGGGAGGTCTCAGGAGAACGGGTGCCTTCTGGGTCTGCAAGGTGCAGGGCCACCCTGAGGGCAGGACCAGGAGTGCGCTCTGGGCTGAGCTGGTGGCCCTGGTGCTTGTGCCTCCTGTGCCCAGGGCTGGCAGGAGGGGCCAGGGCCACGGGCAGTGGAGAGAGGGAGGTGGACAGGTCTTCTGTGTGTCCTGTGTGCTGTGGCCGTGGGCGTGTGGTCCCGCCCTGGCAGGCTGCAGCTCCTCCAGGGTGGGAGCAGACACAGCACCGCCCTGGCTGACTCCTGCCCCCCACCCCAGGGTCCTCATCTCCAGAGGGGCGGCCTCGGCCTCTGCCAGCACCCGCATGTGTGTGCAGGAAACTGCTCAGCGCAGGGCACGCCTGGGCCCGAGGCGTCCATGACAGGAGGTGGGGAGCCCAGCACCCTGGGGCTCAGTGCTCTGAGGGCTCCGGGGACTCCCACTAGAGGAACCAGGTGTTGTCAGCTCCCAGAATCAGTCTCCTGGACAGCGTGTGGGTCCTGCCTTGGAGACCCGTGTGGAGTGTGCCTCGTCCTCACTGCCCCAGGCACAGGACCTCCTGTGCCGGAGGCCCCTGGCCCATTTCCCATGGGCGCAGAAGGAGGTGAGCACATCTGCTCCTCTCTGAGACTAAGACGTCCGGGTCCGTCCCTCCTGAGTGCCCCTGACCTTCGAGTCGGGCCCTTCAGTCCTTGGAGCCTCAACGTGCCCCCCTGGGAGATGGGTGTCTCTGAGGGCCACAATGGCCCCATGAGTCTTGCACACAGGGTCCTGCATGGTGCTTACGGGCGGTGAGCACGTGAGAGAGAGGTCCCCTCTGTGGCTGCCGGGCTCGAAGGTCCCTGCCGTGAGCTGTAGACCAGGCCAGCAGCCGGGGCTGTGCTGAGGCCTGGCAGGGACACTGGCATCACTACAGCTCTGTGCTGCCAGCACTGCCTTCCCGTGTCTGTCCTCAGGGGCCGAGCCCCAGGGTGGGCATCTGCTCTGGCTTGGACGAGGCTCCTGCCACCTCCCTGCTGGTCTGTGGGTTTCGTCAGCATTCAAAGTGCCCTGAGGTGTCACAGGGACAGGAACCAGGGACCAGGCCATAGCGTGACAGGGCCATGTTCTCCCCTTGTCAGCTTGTCCCTGCCCCAGCCCTCTGACCTCTCTAATCCAAGAGGCCCCTGGGGCGACCAAAGCATCTACACGGCAGATGCTGGGGCAGAGCTATGTCTCTGGTGAGCCCGGTCTCCCCATTCCATGGGAAGACAGACTCCAAGTCTTCCAGCTTCAGAATCCTTGCCCCTGTGGTCTCCAGGAGTAGAGTGTCCTTCTTTCTCGCTGCCAAGCACAGGACCCCGTGGCTTCTCTGGCTGCCCCCAGGTCACCACCATCATCCACAGGAAGATGGACTCCGAGACGCCCAGCTCAGAATCCTCGCCCTTCCAGAAGAGGTGTTGAATGTCCCTTGTCCTCGCTGCCCCAAGGACAGGACCCCGTGGCTGCTCCATCTCTGGGGTGCAGCTGCTGCCTGGGAAGAACCTCGTTGCCTCTGTTGCTGCCCATGGATTGCCCTGCACTACTGCCTCTGTGCCTGCAACGAACAGATTTATGAGTTAGACAGAAATCAATTACATCCATAAATAGTGGCTGGAGAAACATGAAGGCCTCAGTGTGGGTTCGGGCACCTGTGCTCACACACGGGGAGCGGGGCGCTGGGAGCCTGGAGAAGGCAGCTTGGAGCAGCGCCCGGGGCCTGGGCTAAGTCCCAGCTCCAGTGCCTGCGGCTGCCACTGCCTTGGTTTCCCACCCCCTGGGGCTCTGTTTCTGGCTCTGTCCAGGGGGTGTGAGTGAAAGGAGCACCTGCCTCCAAGGAAGCACCCGGAACAGCATCAGACTCCCCTGGCTGCTGGGTAGGGCTGGGTCCTTAGGCCTTGATGTCTGGCAGGGTTCTGGGAGATGTCAGCCGTCTGTGGGTCCTGGGCTGTGGGGGAGCTGGCTCCTTCCTGTGACCCCCACTGGCCTTTCCTTTGTCCTTGCCCCTTCTCCCTGCCTGTCTGTCCCACCCCCCTTGTTGGAGGCCCTGAACCTGATTTGAGGCTCTCTCTAGCCTTCTTTGTCCTCTCTTCCTATCCAGTCCAGGTGGCCTCTGTTCCTCCCCTGACCTGGGAGCCCTGGGGGTCAGAGCCCTGGGTGTCAGCATCCGGGAGCAGATGCCAGGACCTGGCTCAGGGCTCAGGTTCAGAGACAACTCTTTCCCAGGACTGAACGAAGCTCCTTAGGCCAGGTGCATGGAGTGGAGTCCATGTGAGGACAGCATTATCACAGAGAAATGGTCACGAGTCAGGCAGCTCCCAGAACTGGAGCAGGTGCTGAGGACCCCTCTCCATGACAGGTGCGACAGCTTTCCTGGACAACGGGAAGTGAGGTGGGGAGATCAGCACCAGGGCTCCAGTTCAGTCCCACACCTGCCAGTTGGTCACCTCTTAACTAGTTAATTGCTCACAGCCTAATTAGTGAGCTGGATACAGGGCCTTGTGCCTCAGCCACAGCACAGTGCCTGGATGAAGCCATCTGAGTTGGGTCTTGGGCCCAGTGCATGTCCCTTATCCAGTCCGTTGCCTTCCATGAATTTTATTTAACATCTGGTAAGGCTTCCAGTGACGTTGTCTTCTGTCTAGAGGTAGAAAGAGGTGGCTGGGTGATGTTTAATTGAATTCTGAAATCGGAATACAAAGCCTTGTTTTAGAAACTTGGTTCTGCGACTCTGGTTGACCCTGGCCGGTGTACTGGGACGGTTGTTCTGGGCATCACCAATGACTGGATCTGGGGAGGCAGGGGGAGCTGGGCCCAGGGTGCAGCCTCAGAGCACCTGCAGGTGCTGAGCCCCCCTCTCCTGCCCCTGGATGGGAAAGACTGAGCGACCCGGGGTGTCTGTGAGTTTCTGTGGAGCCCAGATGAGCGTGTCCAGCACCGTGGGGATCCACCCTCGCCGTGGGCAGCACCACCCAGCCCGCCCAGAACTCGGAGAGAACAGGGCCGCAGGGCAGGGGCAGCTCGGGGCTCTCATGGAGCCTGCGCGTCTCAGTGCTCCCCCTCAGGGCTCAGAGCCCCCGGTGCTGTGGCTTTTCCACTCTGCAACTCGCACCCGTGACCTGGGACTCCCGGCTGCAGCCCGAGACCGAGAAGAACCCGGCGGCTGCTGGGTCCTGGTCCTGGATCCTGGGGACTCGGTGTGCACCTGCTCCCAGCTCTCCTGGTTTCCTACTTGGCAGAAGGCTGCCCCTGGAATTTTCAGCCACCATCAGAGGTGAGCCCCTTCCTCTGACAGACCCCCTCCCCTGCACCCCTCCTTTGCACCCTCTCTTTGGCTCCCGGGAACTGTGGCATGACGATTCTGAATCCTCTGGGGACATTGCTGGATGCAGAGGTGGGGGAGAGGTGGGGTCTGGGATTTCTGGGTTCTGGAGGCTTCCATGTGGGGCAGGGGACAAGGACCTCTGTCAGGCGTCCTCAGAGCCTCTGCGGATCCCTGCTGTGGACTGTGAGAACCAAGAGGGCCCGCGTGGCTGGGTGGTGGGGCTCTGGGGGCTGCCCCTGACACAGGCGTGCTCTGACCAGCTGCACACTGAAGGGGCTGTGGCGGCGGGTGGCTCCTCGAACACCCCTCCGGGATTAGAACCACCTGCTGGCTGGAAGCCACAGAGTCCTGGGCATCTCCCCTTGAGGATCCAGGTGTTAAATATCAGGAATGTTTTCCACTGACTCGCAGAGGTCCCAGGAAACGTTGAACCTGGGCCCTGGGTAGTGTACGGGTTATGTGGGGTGTGGGTTTGGGCACAGGGAAGAGCAGACTGGGGCTGTGGGCGTCCTCTTGGGGCAGGGACAGCAGGACCACTGATTAGGCCCCAGTTTTGTTTCTCCTTGGTCAAGCCCAGTCCCCTCTTACACCCACGTGGACTGCGGGGATCTCAGGAGAACGGGTGCTGCCGGGGCCTCGAGGTCCATGCGCAGCCCAAGGGAAGGCCTGAGCTCTGGGCTGCGCTGGTGGCCCGGGTGCTGTGACTCCTTCGCCCAGTTCTGGCAGGAGGGGCCAGGGCCACGGGCAGCAGAGATGGAGTGAGGTTATGGCTGCGAAGCTCCCAGCAGTGGATGAGCCCATAGGGGAGTCCTCAGGGCAGACAGAGGCTGTGCTGGGGTCTCCCCCGAGATCCGGGACACCAGGTCCTGCAGGAGCCCCCCCTGCAGCCTCTGTAGGAAAGGTTTCCCCACCAGGTTGCACACCGGTAGGCTGTGGGATGGCCCAGGTCAGTCACGTTTGCTGGGGCTCCTGCTGTGCACAGAGTTTGTGGTGCTAACACGGGGACCTTCTCTGTCTCCCTCTCTCTGTCCTTCTCCATCTGCCTTCGAAAAAATAAAGAAATCCCTTTAAAACTAAAAGTGGAGCAGCTGGGACATGAACAGACACTCGTTCGGGACGCAGGCCCCGTGAGCCGTGGCTTTACAGCTCCGTCACAGCACCGCTGACTTGAGTGACAGAACATTTGATGTAGCGTCGCGATGCCAGTGACGCTGCACCATGGTTTGAGAGCGATCATTCAGGGGGTGAAGAGAAAGGAGTGGATACACTGAGTCTGCAAAAGGCAAAATTATGGAAGATGCTAAGACTAGAAATGAAAAGGTTTTGAAATATCGTACAGGGTTTAATTTCAAAACACTAATATCTCTCTCTTCAACCTAAGAAAGAATTTCTCTTTTTTTTTTTTTTTTTTTGTGACAGGCAGAGTGGACAGTGAGAGAGAGAGAGACAGAGAGAAAGGTCTTCCTTTTGCCGTTGGTTCACCCTCCAATGGCCGCCACGGCTGGCGCGCTGCGGCCGGCGCACCGCGCTGATCCGATGGCAGGAGCCAGGAGCCAGGTGCTTTTCCTGGTCTCCCATGGGGTGCAGGGCCCAAGCACCTGGGCCATCCTCCACTGCACTCCCTGGCCACAGCAGAGGGCTGGCCTGGAAGAGGGGCAACCGGGACAGAATCCGGCGCCCCGACCGGGACTAGAACCCGGTGTGCTGGCGCCGCTAGGCGGAGGATTAGCCTAGTGAGCCGCGGCGCCAGCTGAATTTCTCTTTTTTTTTTAAAGTGGAAAGGCGCCTGTGTAAACCAGCAGAGGGCAGCACCTGCTGCGGTTTCCTGCTCTGACATCAGAAGGCACCATTGTGATGTCATGCCCGCTGCCTGCACAAAGCCTTGGCTGGGCCTGGGTTCTGTCATTTGCCCAGGAAGCGCTGTCCCGGGGACCTGGGGCTGGGAACAGCTGCCTGTTTGTTTTCTTGTTTTGTTTTTATTCTTCAAGCTGCTGTTGTTTTGGTCCAATTTGTTTTTTCTTTTGATTATTTTGTTCTTTTTTTCCATTTTATTTATTATGATTTCCTCCAGTATTCGTATTTTTTTTCCCTTTCTTATTGATTTTCCTTAGATATTTCATTTCTGTTTGGATTTTTTCTTCACTTTTTTCCTTGGCTTTCCTCTTTTTGTGGTTGTTCTTTATATTTTCTCCCATTATTTGGTTTACCTTTGTTCACTTTGAGTTTTTTTCTCATTTTTATTCCCTTTTTTTTAATAAGACTGTGAGTCTGCTTGGATTTTTATTACAGTGAAGTTTTATGAATTTTTTTCTTTATGATTTATTCCTTTTTTGTGTTTTCTCACTTTTAACTGTTTCGATAGGGTCGGTCTCAGTTGTGAGTCTAGTTGAGTTCATTTAGTTCCTGTTTTCTGTTGGTGATGTGAGCTGACTTTGTCCATTTTGTGTTCTGATTTCTGTTCATTTGATTTCTGTTGGTTTCATCTTCGTTTGTGCTCAAGGAGTCAGAGCCGTGAGAGCTGATCTGTGTCAGCTGCTGGCTCGGGGTCTCCCAGACGTCAGCCCTGCTGACCCTTCCTGGGGGAGCCCTGGAGAGGGAGAGGAATCCGGAGGAAGAATCGGATCCTGCGGCTCCCGTTTGGTCAAATTTGCTTTTTCTTTTTCCATTTTGATTACTTTGTACTTTTTCTATTTTACTTTGTTTCCTGCCACAATTCATGTTCATTTTGTGTTTTCTCATTTTAACATTTTCTTCAAAAGAACAGTCTCCGTTGTTGGTCTGGTGTAGTACACACAGTTCATGTTTTCTGTTGGTAACGGGAGCAGAGTGAGTTTGTTCATTTTTGTGTTTTGATTTCTGTTCATTTGATTTCTGTTGTTGCATTTTCATTTGTGCACCACTCGTCTCCCTTCCTGGGAGCCCCGGGAGAGGGAGAAGAATCCCGAGGCCAGAATCGCATCCTGGATGGGGACTTCCTGGGGCGGGGACCGATTGCCAGTCCCCCAAGCCCTCTGTGTGCCCAGTGGCTCCCGCGTCCCTCAGCAGAGCGGGGCAGGAGGTGTCCATGGCGGC
The DNA here is from genome assembly GCF_964237555.1 of Oryctolagus cuniculus. Taxonomy (NCBI): domain Eukaryota; kingdom Metazoa; phylum Chordata; class Mammalia; order Lagomorpha; family Leporidae; genus Oryctolagus; species Oryctolagus cuniculus. The sequence goes on from NC_091441.1 coordinate 103,858,979, forward strand.
TCCTGGACCAAGGTGAGAAGGCTGTCAGGTGGGACAGGGGCTGTCTGCACGGGGGCGGGAGAAAGGGTTGTTACTGCGAGGTTCTGCCTGCAGGGGACTCAGTTGGGGTCTCCCATGTTTGCCGGGGAGGGGTGGTGGAAGTGCGTTCTCCTCTCTCCCCTGCACAGGTAACTACTGCCCAGTCCGGGTGGCTCTACAAGGTTTAGGATCCAAAGAAGCCCCGGAAACCTGATCTGTACCAGCAAGAAGACTTCCTGTGGAAGGACCTCTTGGTGGTAAGGGACTCACCCACAGCGGGCGGGGTCACCCCAGACAGCCAGGGTGTCCATTGGCTTTGCATCTGTGTGCAGGAATGGAGCAGGTGCATAGGGGAGAGGGGAGGACTCACACTGATGCCCATGGCCCTCCTTGGTCAGGGGAGAGTGCAGAGGGGCTGTGGGATCACCCCTGCCGGTTCTGGAGGCTCCAGCAGCATGAGCCATCCCGCGTGGGCTGGCTGTGTGCAGCTCTGTACCAGGGTCTAAGGAGGGGGGAGGCCGCGGCAGCTCCTGACAGGCCCCAGGCTGCAGCAGCCGGGGGTCCCTCTCCTGAGACGTGGAGCCGAGGTCTCGCCACTGCTCGTCCTTGCCCTCTGCCCCAGCACTGGGCCAGGCAGTGTGGCCGAGTGCCTAGGAGCATCCTCACCGCCATCCCATCCTCAGGACAGACAGACTGCCCCGGGGTCTCCATGGGAGATGCAGCAGCTCCCACCTGGACAAGGGAGTGCAGACGCTGGGCAGGTGGAGGTGGGGCTGCCAGGTGCAGGGAGACCGTGTCCTGGGCGTTTCTGTCCTTCCTACAGGCCATGGCTCCTGTGCCGGAGGCCCGTGGCCCATTTCTCAAGGGCGGGGAGTGAGGGGAGCGCATCTGTTCCTCTGAGACTCAGACATCCGGGTCCCGTCCCTCCTGAGAGCCCCTGACCTTCCAGTGGGGCCCTTCAGTCCTTGGAGCCTCAACGTGCCCCCCTGGGAGATGGGTGTCTCTGAGGGCCACAGTGGCCTCATGAGTCTTGCACACAAGGCCTTGCAGGTGTGCGACGGGCGGTGAGCACGTGAGAGAGGGGACCCCTCTGTGGCTGCCGGGCTCGGTGTTCCCTGCCATGAGCTGTAGACCAGGCCAGCAGCCAGGGCTGTGCTGGGCCCTGGCAGGGGCGCTGGCATCCCTACAGCTCTGTTCTGCCAGCACTGCCTCCCCGTGTCTGTCCTCGGGGGGCTGAGCCCCAGGGTGGGCATCTCCTCTGGCTTGGATGAGGCACCTGCCACCTCCCTGCTGGTCTGTGGCCTTGTCACTAGTCAAAGTGCCCTGGGGTGTCACAAGGACAGGAACCAGGGACCAGGCCATGGCATGACAGGGCCATGTTCTCCCCTTGTCAGCTTGTCCCTGCCCCAGCCCTCTGACCTCTCAAATCCAAGAGGGCCCTGGGGCGACCAAAGGGTCTACCCGGCAGATGCTGCAGCAGAGCTATGTCTCTGGTGACCCAGGTCTCCCCATCATCCACGGGAAGACGGACTCCAAGACTTCCAGCTTCAGAATCCTTGCCTCTGAGGTCTGCAGGAGTAGAGTGTCCTTCTTTCTCGCTGCACCAAGGACAGGACCCTGAGCTTCTCTCCCTGCCCACAGGTCACCACCATCGTCCTCTGGAAGATGGACTCCGAGACGCCCAGCTCAGTATCATCGCTCTTCCAGAAGAGGTGTTGAATGTCCCTTGTCCTCGCTGCCCCAAGGACAGGACCTTGTGGATTCTCTGCTGCCCCCAAGTTACCACGATCGCCCACTGGAAAATGGACCTGAGAATCCCATTTTCAGAATCCTCGCCCTTCCTGAACAGGTGTTGAATGTCCCTCGTCCTCGCTGCCCCAAGGACAGGACTCTGTGGCTCCTCTGTCCCCGGGGAGCAGCTGCTGCCTGGGAAGAACCTCGTTGCCTCTATTGGTGCCCATGGATTGCCCTGCACTACTGCCTCTGTGCCTGCATGTTAACTGTTTAAATAGGAGTTTAAGAGAAATCCATTAGGTCATAAATTTGTGGATGGAGAAACATGAAGGACTTAGTGTTGATTCGGGCACCTGTGCTCACACACCGGGGAGCGGAGCGCTGGGAGCCTGAAGGAGGCAGCTTGGAGCCGCGCCCGGGGCCTGGGCTGAGTCCTGGCTCCAGTGCCCGCGGCTGGCACTGCCTTGGTTTCCCACCCCCTGGGGCTCTGTTTCTGGCTCTGTCAAGGGGGTGTGAGTGACAGGAGCACCTGCCTCCAAGGAAGCCCCCGGAACAGCACCAGACTCCCCTGGCTGCTGGTAGGGCTGGGTCCTTAGGCCTTGATGTCTGGCGGGGTTCTGGGAGCTGTCAGCCTCTGTGGGTCCTGGGCTGTGGGGGAGCTGGCTCCTTCCTGTGACCCCCACTGGCCTTTCCTTTGTCCTTGCCCCTTCTCCTTCTCTCTGTCCCCACCCCTCCTTGTTGGAGGCCCTGAACCTGATTTGAGGCTCTCTCTCCCCTTCTTTGTCCTCTCTTCCTATCCAGTCCAGGTGGCCTCTGTTCCTCCCCTGACCTGGGAGCCCTAGGGGTCAGAGTCCTGGGCGTCAGCATCCAAGAGCAGATGCCAGGACCTGGCTCAGGGCTCAGGTTCAGAGACAACTCTTTCCCGGGACTAAAGGCAGCTTCTTAGGCCAGGTGCATGGAGTGGAGTCCATGTGAGGACAGCATTATCACAGAGAAATGGTCACGAGTCAGGCAGCTCCCAGAACTGGAGCAGGTGCTGAGGACCCCTCTCCATGACAGGTGCGACAGCTTTCCTGGACAACAGGAAGTGAGGTGGGGAGATCAGCACCAGGGCTCCAGTTCAGTCCCCACACCTGCCAGTCGGGCACCTCTTAACTAGTTAATTGCTCACTACCTGATTAATGAACTGCCTCTGGGTCTTGTGCCGCAGCCCCAGCCCCGTGGCCCTGATGAATCTTTGGGTAGGGGGTGTGGGCCCAGTGCTGGTGCCTGGTCCAAGTCCATGATTCCCATGAATTTTCTTTAACACCTGGTAAGGCTTCCCTGATGTCATGTTTTCATCCCTAGGTGAAGCAGAGGTCGGCTAGGTGACGTTTCATGAAGTTAGGAACGTTCGAGCGAAGGGCCTTGTTAGCATCTGAGTTCCAAGACTCTGTTCACCTTGGCTGTTGCCCCGGTCCGGTGTCTCCAGAAACCAGATAGGGGAGGCCCTGAGAGCTAGGTGCAGGGTGGAGCCTCTGGGTGTCCTAGGTGCTGGGCGCTCCCTTCTGCTGCCCCCAGACGGGAAGATTGAGCGACTGGATGCGGCTTTAGGAGTGTGTGGATCCTAGATGGGAGTCTGAGCAGGCATGGGCTCCACCTCTGAGTGGGAGGCACCATCATCAGTGGGGACCTCGGAGACAGGAGGGCGGCAGAGGAAGGGCGAGCTGGGCTCTCTCTGGGCCTGCGGTCTTAGCTCTCCCAGCTCAGGGTCAGAACCCAGGTCCTGTGGCTTTCTGATCTGGAGCTCGAACCGGTGGACCCTGGGCTCACAGTGCAGCCTGAGTCTGAGAAGGACATCAGGGGGTCAGGATCCTGCGGGCTCAGTCTGTGCCTGGCCCCCAGCGCTCCTGGTTCCCTGCCTTGCAGACAGAGCACACTGGGACTACACAGTGCCATCACCAGGTGAGCCCCTCCCTTGCCTGGCTCTCTGTGCTGTGGTCTGGCTCCCTGCAGATGGTGGTGGGATGGATTCTGAATCCTCTGGGGACCTTGCTGGGTGCACTGCTGCGGGAGAGGCCGGCATGGGAGTTCTGGGGTTCGGGAAGCTTCCGGTGGTGCCCAGGACAAGGCTCTCCGTCTGGCGTCCTCAGAGTGCCTGGGGATCCCTGCAGTGGGACGTGCAGACCCAGAGGGCGCTTGGAGCGGGGTGGATGGGAACCCCGGAGCCACCCCTTGCACAGGCGTCCACTGAGCAGCTGCACACCAACTGGGCCGTGGTAGCGGGCGGCTCTTTTCACTCTCTGGCCCAGGATTAGAACCACCTGCGGGCTGGAAGCCACAGAGGCCTGGGCAGCTCCCCAGGGAGACGCAGGTGTTCCATATCAGAAAGAGTTTGTAGTGGTCACCTGGGTCTCAGGAAACGCTGAGCGCGGCCTTGCCTTGGTGTGGGGGATTTTGGGGGTGTGAGTTTGGGCACAGCTAGGAGCAGGCCTGGGGCTGTGGGGTCCTCCTGGGCAGGGCGGCAGCACCTCTGATTTAGCCCTGCAGAACTTGTTTCTGTCTTCCCAAAGCCCAGTCCCACGACTGCACGCTGCACAGAGGGGAAGCCGCAGGGCGCATGCTCCTGACCCAGCGCCCTGGGGAGTCTCTTTCCAGACCTCTTACTGCGCATCCGTGTGTCCAATCAGGAGCTGAGGACGACCGTGGTTAAGAACCCAGGTCAGGGCCAGGCCGCCCTGCTTGGAGTCCTGGTTCTCCTGTCCGTGCCTGGTGTCCTTGGCTGTGCAGCGTCTGTGTGTGGCCGGCATCTGTGAGGTGGGCACAGGCTGTGAGGAGGCAGCGTGGGTGTGGGTAACCAGCAGAGCACATGTGGTGCACGTGCGGCCTGGACGGGCTCACTGCAGACACTTGATCCTGGAGGCTGCTCCTCGGGGCCTGGGTCCCTCGGCTGTCACAGTGCCCACTGGAACCGCCCCTTCCTGTCTACCACAGGGTGGTGTCTGAGCATGGACACCCTGATTTGGGCACAGTGCCTCTACTATTCACAACTCCCAGGGGTCTCAGAGCAGGTGCGCACACACCCTGCACACGCAGCCCTGAGAGGGTCTCTGGTGGACACAGCTGGGAGTGGGCGGGTTCATGCAGAGGCCGCGTGTACCTGGCTTGTTAGGAAGGCCGTGCCCCGGCCCCCTGTGCAGCGGCACTGAGGGCTCTCACCCCACAGGCCAGCGGGCAGGATGAGTGCTGTCCCTGCAGACGCTGGGGTGTGGGTGCTGGGGTCGCATTCATGGGCCCCCTCTTCCCTGTAACGTGGAGCGTCCGTGTGGCCAGGCCGTGTGGGTGTCCTGCAGGATGTCGCGTCATGGTCTCTGCCTGTGGCAGTGTCTGCAGCTGTGGATTCTGAGGTCCTGTCACGACAGGCAGGTCCTCATGTGTCACCAACACCAATTCTTTGTGATTGCAAACACTTTTTTAAATACATTTTTTAAATATTTATTTATTAATTTTAAAGTCAGAGTTATACTGTCTTTCTCTCAATCACCCTTATATCCACTGGTTCCCTCACCAATTGAAAGCAATGGCTAGAGCTGTGGTGATATGAGACAGGGAGCCAGCAGCTTCTTCTGAATCTCCCAGATGGGTGCAGAACTTGGGCCTTCTTCTACTGCTTTCCCAGGCCATAGCAGAGAGCTGGATCAGAAGTGGAGCAGGCGGGACTCAAACCAGCACCCAGATGGGATCTGGCCACAGCAGGTGGTAGCTTTACCCACCATGCCTCAGTGCCAGCCCCAAGCACTTCCTTCTTGCCTGTCTTCTCTTTCATATGTGTTGTTGTACGGGGCCTTCCTTTGAGGTATCACTCACGTACCGTGGACGTGACCCTGTGACGCGTCCCGCACACTGGTTCTAGGTGTACACCTGTCTCTATCGAGCTCACTGTGTGAGAGCTGGGCTCAGGGAGGCTGCAGATGGCGCAGTGACAGAGACACTGGACTCGGATCCCTTTCTTTCTCCCTGGCTTTCCTCTGCCCCACCAGGGCGTCTGCAGACCGAGCCCTGGGAGAGCGGAGGGAGGGTCTGACGCAGGCCCAGTGAGCCTGAGTAGGAAGTGCTAGCATGGCTGGGGCTGCTCCATCCTGGCTGCATGGGCGCTGCTGGGGAACCAGAGCCCCGGACCCCACAGGGTGGGGGCACAGGTGAGCCTGGCATAGGGTGCTGCAGGGTGCCCAAAGTGCACCCCAGGACGGCACTGAACAGACGGGGTCTCTGCTATGCAGGGAACTACTGAAGGCTACAAGGTCACTGCTTAAGATGAGCCCCACCCATTCTATTCCTTAGCTCAGGTCACAGCCTCTGTCCCCATCCGGGCACAGACACCAGGCAGAGTGACCCAGGGTCGTGGGGGAGGGGCCCAGTGTCCCTGATCTTCAGTGGTTCAGGGCTGTCCCTGGGGACATCCATCCGCAGGCCCCTCCTCCTCCTGTGTGTACAGGGAAAGTGAGTTCTGGCATCTGGACGCCCATGTGACAGTCTGCCTGTGTGCCCTTCCCTGACACCAGGGAGGCAGAGCAATTCCCTCCCTTGGGAGAGGGGGGCTCAGGCTCCAGGTCCAGGGGCTGCCTCCCCTCCCCCACTGGCTCCCTGGCTCCCTGTGGAGCTGGGCCTCTGCCTCAGGCTCAGCTTGCATTCACAGCCTCAGCCCCACCCCTGCAGACCTGGGCTGTGGGCATTGGCCCCTCCTTCACAAACAGGGAAACTGAGGCCGAGATGAAGAGCCAGGCCCCTCCCCAGTGAGCGGTTCCTCCCAGGCCCAGGTGGTTGCTGATTCCTGCCCCACCCAGGGAGCAGCTGGGGCAGAGCCTGGGCGTCAGCATCGGGAGCAGCTGCCAGCCCTGGGCCCAGGGGCTCAGTGTGAGGAGACAGCTCCACCTGTGACAGAGGAACGTCCTTAGGCCAGTACATGGAGTGGAGTGTATCTGAGAAGAGCATCATGATACAGAAGTGATTCACGCATCAGGAGCAGGTTCTGAGGACTCCGTTCCCGTGATTTTTTTTTTTAGCACCTGAGAAGGCTTCCCATGGTGTCCTTGTTCTTCCTCCTGGAGGTAGAAATAGGTGGCTAGTGATGTTTAATTGAATTATCAACGTGCAAACACAAAGCTGTGTTTTAGGATCTAGGTTCTGTGACTCCTTGTTGACGCTGGCCACTGTCCTGGGACGGTTGTTCCGGGCATCACCAATGACTGGATCTGGGCAGGCAGGGGGAGCTGGGCCCAGGGTGGAGCCTCAGACCTCGGCAGGTGCTGATACCCCTCTCCTGTCCCCGGGATGGGAAAGACTGAGCACCCGGGGTGTCTGTGAGTTTCTGTGGGGCCCAGATGAGTGTCTCCAGCACCATGGGGATGCGCCCTCGCCGTGGGCAGCACCACGCAGCCCGCCCAGAACTCGGAGAGAACAGGGCCGCAGGGCAGGGGCAGCTCGGGGCTCTCATGGAGCCTGCGCGTCTCAGTGCCCCCCCTCAGGCTCAGAGCCCCCGGTGCTGTGGCTTTTCCACTCTGGAACTCGCACCCGTGACCTGAGACGACCAGCTGCAGCCTTAAGCCAAGAACCCTGGCGACTCCTTGTGCAGGGTCCTGCGGACTTGGTCTGTGTCCGCTCCAGCTCTCCTGGTTTCTATGGGCAGATGGCCACCCCTGGGACTTGGCAGCCCCCATTACAGGTGAGCCCCTCCCCTGACAGACCCCTTCCCCTGCACCGCCTCTTGCGCCATGTGTTTGGCTCCCAGGGAACTGTGGCTGGACCGGATTCTGAATCCTCTGGGGAACATTGCTGGGTGGAGAGGTGGGGAGAGACGCGGCTGGGATTTCTGTGGTTCTGGAAGCTCCCAGGTGGGTAGGGGTCAAGGACCTCAGTCAGGCGTTGTCAGAGCCTCTGTGGATCCCTGCTCTGGACAGTGAGAACCAAGAGGGCCCATGTGTCTGGGTGGACGGAGAGCTGGGAGCTACCCCTTGCACAGGGGTCCACTGACCAGCTGCAACTAATGGGGCGTGGTAGCGGGCGGCTCCTCCCTCCATCGCCCTGGAATTAGAACCAGCTGTGAGCTGGAAGGAGCAGTCGGGGCATCTCCCCGGGGAGATTCAGGTGTTAAGCATTAGGAATATTCTATACTGAGTCACCTGGGTCCCAGGACAGGTTGCGTCTGGGTCTTGCAGTCGTGTGGGGATTTCATGAGTTGTGAGCATGGGCATTGCTAGTAGCAGGCGGAGGGTGAGGGTGTCCTCTTGGGGCAGGGCAGCAGGACCACTGATTAGGCCCCAGTTAGGTTCTGCCTCGTCAAATTCCAGTCCCCTCTGACACCCACACGTGGACGTGGGGAGGTCTCAGGAGAACGGGTGCCTTCTGGGTCTGCAAGGTGCAGGGCCACCCTGAGGGCAGGACCAGGAGTGCGCTCTGGGCTGAGCTGGTGGCCCGGGTGCTTGTGCCTCCTGTGCCCAGGGCTGGCAGGAGGGGCCAGGGCCACGGGCAGTGGAGAGAGGGAGGTGGACAGGTCTTCTGTGTGTCCTGTGTGCTGTGGCCGTGGGCGTGTGGTCCCGCCCTGGCAGGCTGCAGCTCCTCCAGGGTGGGGGCAGACACAGCACCGCCCTGGCTGACTCCTGCCCCCCACCCCAGGGTCCTCATCTCCAGAGGGGCGGCCTCGGCCTCTGCCAACACCCGCATGTGTGTGCAGGAAACTGCTCAGCGCAGGGCACGCCTGGGCCCGAGGCGTCCATGACAGGAGGTGGGGAGCCCAGCACCCTGGGGCTCAGTGCTCTGAGGGCTCCGGGGACTCCCACTAGAGGAACCAGGTGATGTCAGCTCCCAGAATCAGTCTCCTGGACAGCGTGTGGGTGCTGCTCTTGGAGACCCGTGTGGAGTGTGCCTCGTCCTCACTGCCCCAGGCACAGGACAACAGTGGCTTCTCCGTCCCCCGGGGAGCAGCTGCTGCCTGTAGCCCTGTGTGGGTGCTCACAGATGTCCCTGCCTGGTTTGTAATTTATGACAGATGTCATGTCGAGAAATGTGCACGAAAAATCGTCAGGACTCAGTGACCATAATGGGCACCTGTGGCCACACAAGGGGAGCAGAGTGCTGGACCCTGACAGGCAGCTTGGAGCTGCGCCTGGGCCCGGGTGGGTCCCAGCTCCAGTGCCTGCTACTACCTTGGTTTCCCAACCCCTGGGGCTCTGTTTCTAGGCTCTGTCAAGCTTGCATGAGCAACAGGAGCCCCTGCCTTGGAGGGTACCCCCACCGTAGCACCCAGAATAGTTCCCAACTCTCCTGAGCTCCTGAGTGGTGCTGGGTCCTTAGGGGCCATGGGCATCCTGGGCGGGTTCTCGGAGCTGTCAGCGTCTGTGGGTCCTGGGCTATGGGGTAGCTGGCTCCTTCCTGTGACCCCCACTGGCCTTTCCTTTGTCCTTGCCCCTTCTCCTTGCCTCTCTGTCCCTCCCCTGTTGGAGGCCCCGAGCCTGATTTGGGGCTCTCTCTCCCCTTCTTTGTCCTCAGGGAGACCCAGGAGCAGCCAGGCCGGGAGCACCTGCACCTCCCAGAGTTCCTTCTTGTTCTGACACAGGGAAGCCCCAGTGCCTACTGTGGCTGTCTTCCCTTTACTGACCTCTTGGCTCCACCCCAGCCCAGGACTCCTGCCTCCCTGGGTGTCCCATATTGATCCTGTATGGACCTGACCACTCCCCCACGCTGGGATATGGTGGTGGTCATCATGCCTCCCAGGGCTGGGGCCAGAGTGAGTGAGGTTATGGCTGCGAAGCTCCCAGCAGTGGACGAGCCCATAGGCGAGTCCTCAGGGCAGACAGAGGCTGTGCTGGGGTTGTTATATCTTAATGTTAGCCGTCGCAAAGCACACCGGACACCGGAGTAAGGGAAAGGGTTTATTGGGAACACCCTACAGACCGGAGTGAAGGGGTGGTGAAGGAAAAAAGAGAGAAAGAGAGTCTAAGAGAGAGAAACAGAGAGGAGGGGAGCTAGCAAAGAGAGAAGATAGAGCAGAGAAGAGGAGAGAGGAGAGCGGAGAGCAGAGTCAAGAGACCAGAGGAGGAGGCTAGAGAGCAACTGAGAGAGAGCAGGAGAGAAGGGGCAAGAGAACACGTGTGCAGGAACAGGCCCTTTTAAAACTTTGCCTGAGGGCGGGCAGAGAAGCAGGAGCAGCCAATCCCATTAGGATGGGGGTGGAGCCTGGCTCAGGTAGCTGGGCCATGTGGCCAACTGGGCCAGTTTCCTAACAGGAGTCTCCCCCTAGATCTGGGACACCAGGTCTTGCAGGAGCCCCCCCCCCCCCCGCATGTTGCAGTGCATTCGTTTCTGGGAGGAGGAGTGTGGTGGGGGCAAGAGGGCGTGGAGTCACCACACAGACCCCGGGAGTCAGGTGAAAGCAGGCCTGAGAGAGGCAGCCTGCAGACTCGTTTATTTCAGTTGCTACAACAGCTTCTATAGCCAAGCCAGCCAATCCGGTCAAGGGGCGGTCTATGCCCTAACCAATCACAGCCTGTGCCAGGCAGTTTCTGAAGCCATCCAATCACAGCCTGTTGCCCGCGGCCATCTTGGCCTGGCCTTCTCAGTCCACCACACCTGCAGGCTCTGTAGGAGAGGTTTCCCCAGCAGGTTGCACACTGTGGCCTGTGGGCTGGGCCAGGTCAGTTCTGTTTGCTGTGGGTTTTGTGTACAGAGTTAGTGGTGCTGACATTTCTGTCTCCTCTGTCTCCCTCTCTGCCCTCTCCATCTATTTGCCTTCGAATAAATATATAAATCCTTTTAAACAAACAGGGAAGTGAGCAGCTGGGACGTGAACAGACACTGGTACGGGACGCAGGCCCCGTGAGCCGTGGCTTTACAGCTCCGTCACAGCACCGCTGACTTGAGTGACAGAACATTTGATGTAGCGTCGCGATGCCAGTGACGCTGCACCATGGTTTGAGAGCGATCATTCAGGGGTTAAAGAGAAAGGAATGGATACATTGAGTCTGCAAAAGGCAAAATTATGAAAGATGTTAAGACTAGAAATGAAAAGGTTTCAAAATATCCTACAGGGTTTAATTTCTCAAAACACTAATATCACTCTCTTCAACCTAAGAAAGAATTGTGCAGTCTTTGTCTCACTCAAGTGGAAAGGTTCCTGTGCAAACCAGCAGAGGGCAGCACCTGCTGTGGTTTCCTGCTCTGACATCAGAAGGCGCCATTGTGACGTCATGCCCGCTGCCAGCACAAAGCCTTGGCTGGGCCTGGGTTCTGTCATTGGCCCAGGAAGTGCTGTCCCGGTGACCTGGGGCTGGGAACAGCTGCCTGTGTTTCCCTTGTTTGGTTTATGTTCCTCCTGCTGCTGTTTTAGTCAAATTTGTTTTTTCTTTTTCCATTTTGATTATTTTGTTTTCTTATTTATTTTGTTTATTTTTTTCCTCCAACATTTATAGTCTCTTGTCGCTTTCTTATAGATTTTCCTAGGATATTTCATTTATTTGGATTTCTTGTCACTTTTTCATTGGCTTTCCTCATGTTGGTGGTTGTTCTTTATATTTTCTCCCATTGTTGGGTTTCTATTTTTTCACAATGTGTTTTTTTTTCTCTTTTTTATTCCTTTTTTTTTAAAATAAGACCGTGAGACCATCTGCATTACTTGTTATATAGTTCAGGTTCTTGGGATTTTTTTCTGTATGCTTTGTTATTCATTCATTTGTGTTTTCTCTTTTAGCTGGTTCCACAGGGTTAGTCTCAGCTGTGAGTCTAGTTGAGTTCATTTAGTTCCTGTTTTCTGTTGGTGATGTGAGCTGACTTTGTCCATTTTGTGTTTTGAGTTCTGTTCCAATGATTTATGTTTGTTTCATGTTCCTTTATTCTCAAGCAGTCAGAGCCGTGAGAGCTGATCTGTGTCAGCTGCTGGCTCGGGGTCTCCCAGACGTCAGCCCTGCTGACCCTTCCTGGGGGAGCCCTGGAGAGGGAGAGGAATCCGGAGGAAGAATCGCATCCTGCGGCTCCTGTTTGGTCAAATTTGTTTTTCTTTTTCCATTTTTGATTGCTTTGTACTTTTTCTATTATATTTTGTTTCCTGCCACCATTCGTATGCATTTTGAGTTTTCTCATTTAACATTTTCATAGAACAGTCTCCGTTGTTGGTGTGGTGTAGTTGATATAGTTCATGGTTTCTGTTGGTGATGGGAGCAGAGTGAGTTTGTTCATTTTTGTGTTTTGATTTCTGTTCATTTGATTTCTGTTGTTGCATTTTCATTTGTGCACCACTCGTCTCCCTTCCTGGGAGCCCCGGGAGAGGGAGAAGAATCCCGAGGCCAGAATCGCATCCTGGATGGGGACTTCCTGGGGCAGGGACTGACTACCGGTCCCCCAAGCCCTCTGTGTCCCCAGTGGCTCCCGCGTCCCTCAGCAGAGCGGGGCAGGAGGTGTCCATGGCGGATCCTGGGACCAAGGTGAGAAGGCTGTCAGGTGGGACAGGTGCTGTCTGCACGGGGGTGGGAGAAAGGGTTGTTACTGCGAGGTTCTGCCTGCGGGGGACTCTCAGTTGGGGGTCTCCCATGTTTGCAGGGGAGGGGTGGTGGCAGTGCGGGCCCCTCTCTCCCCTGCACAGGTAACTACTGCCCAGTCCGGGTGGCTCTACAAGGTTTAGGATCCAAAGAGGCCCCGGAAACCTGATCTGCACCAGCAAGAAGACTTCCTGTTGAAGGACCTCTTGGTGGTAAGGGACTCCCCCACAGCGACAGGAACCAGGGACCAGGTTATGTCATGACAAGGCCACATTACTCGCATGTAAGCTTGTCCCTGGCCAAGCCCTCTGACCTCTCAACTCCAGGAGGGTCCTGGGGCCACCAACGGGTCTACACGGCAGATGCTGCAGCTCAGCTGTGTCTCTGGTGCCCCCAGGTCACCACGATCTTCCACGGGAAGATGGACTCCGAGACGCCCAGCTTCAGAATCCTCGCCCTTCCAGAAGAGGAGTCGAAGGTCCCTCATCCTCGCTGCCCCAAGGACTGGATCCCTTGGCTCCTCTGTCCCCGGGGAGCAGCTGCTGCCTGGGAAGAACTTCGTTGTCTCTGTTGGTGCCCATGGATTGCCCTGCACTACTGCCTCTGTGCCTAGAGTTAACAGATTTATGAGTTAACAGAAACCCATGAGATCAATAAATTGTGAATGGAAAAACATGAAGGACTTAGTGTTGGTTTTGGGCACCTGTGGCCTCACACGGAGATCGGAGCACTGGGAGCCTGGAGGGAGGCAGCTTGGAGCCACACCGAGTCCAGGGCCTGGGCTGTGTCCTGGCTCCACTGCCGGCTGCTGCCCACCTTGGTGTCCCTGCCCCTTGGCCTCTGATTCCATCTCTGTCAAGGGGGTGTGAGCAATAGGAGCCTCTGGTTGCAGTGTGGCTGCCGCGGGAAGCACCCAGAATAGTTCCCACCTCCCTTGGCTGCTGGGTAGTGCTGAGTCCTTAGTTGCCATCACCAGCCTAGGCGAGGTTCTGGAAGCTGTCAGCCGTCTGTGGGTCCAGGGATTTGGGGGAGGTGGCTCCTTCCTGTGCCCCCCAGGCCTTTCCTTTGTCCTTGCCCCTTGTCCTTGCCTCTCTGTCCCTCTCCCTCGGGGAGGCCCTGACCCTGATTTGGGGCTCTCTCTCACCTTCTCTGTCCTCAGGGAGACCCAGGAGCAGCCAGGCCGGGAGCACCTGCACCTCCCAGAGTTCCCTCTTGTTCTCCTGACACAGGAAGCCCCAGTGCCTACTGTGGCCATCTTCCCTTTGCTGACCTCTTGGCTCCACCCCAGGTCAGCAGTCCTGCCTCTCCTGGGTGTCCCACATCCCACACTGACCTTACCCGTGGCCCCCTCCCTGAGATGGTGGTGGTCACCCTGCCGCCCAGGGCTGGGGCCAGAGTGAGTGAGGTTATGGCTGCGAAGCTCCCAGCAGTGGATGAGACATCTGAGGAGTCCTCAGGACAGAGGCCGTGCTGGGATCTCCCCAGACATCCGGGACACCAGGAGCAGGCAGGAGTCCCCCTGCCGTCTTAGGAGAAGTTTGCACACACCAGGTTGCAAACTGCCAGCCCACGGGCCGGACCTGCTCCCTTGAGTTTGCTGTGGTTTGTGCTGTGTGCAAAGTTGTGGTGCTGAGGTTGAGATCTTCAGATACCACAGAGCTGTCGGGGCTTCTCTGGGCACAGGAGAAGTTGTGGCAGCACCAGGCCCCAGGGTCTGTGGCCCCAGTGGCTGCATGTGCTCAGACACGCCCCCGCCCTCTGCAGGTGCCCCCAGAACCCCTGGCTGGGAGAGGCTGGGGTTGGTTGGGCCAAGAACCTTTCCACGTGCAGTGTCTGAGACTCGGCCAGGTGATTCCCACTGACAGAGCCGCGCTGCTGGGGACTCAGAGCCCCAGAGGCCACAGGCGTGAGGGGCACAGGTGAGCCTGGACCTAGGCTGCCTTGGTGCTGGGTGCCTGCCCCTCCCCCACTGGCTCCCTGTGGAGCTGGGTCTCTGCCTCAGGCTCAGCTTGCATTCACAGCCTCAACCCCACCCCTGTAGACCTGGGCTGTGGGCATTGGCCCCTCCTTCACAAACAGGGAAACTGAGGCCGAGATGAAGAGCCAGGCCCCTCCCCAGTGAGCGGTTCCTCCCAGGCCCAGGTGGCTGCTGATTCCTGCCCACCCAGGGAGCAGCTGGGGCAGAGCCGGGGCGTCAGCACCCGGGAGCAGCTGCCAGCCCTGGGCCCAGGGGCTCAGTGTGGAGGAGACAGCTCCACCTGTGACAGAGGAACTTAGTCAAGTAGTTGGAGTGGAGTGTATCTGAGAAGAGCATCGTACAACAACAATGATACCAGAACCAGGCAGCTCTGGGAATGGAGCAGGTTCTGAGGTGGCTCATCCAGGACAGGTGCACAGCACTGCTGGACCACGGGAAGTGGGTGCAGAGATCAGTGCCATGGCTCCAGGTCAGTCCCCAGACCTGCGGGGCGGCCACGGCTGAACTAGTTAATTGCTAATTAGTGAACTAGATACAGGGCCTTGTGCCACAGCCACAGCAGCACAGGGCCTGGATGAAGCTGTCTGAGTTGGGTCTTGGGCCCAGTGCAGGTGCCTGGTCCAAGTCTATGTCTTCCTTGAATTTTATTTAGCACCTGATAAGGCTTTTCCGTGCAGAGGTAGAAAAGAGATATCTAGGTGACGTTTTATTAAATTAAGAACGTCTGAGTGCATAGACGTGTTTAGGATCTCAGTCTGCGACTCCTTGTTGGCCCGGGCCACTGTGCTGGGACGGTTCTTTTGGGTGCCAGCAATGATGATATCTGGGGTGGCAGGGGGAGCCGGGCCCAGCTTGGACCCTCAGAGCCCCTGCAGGTGCTGAGCCCCCCCTCTCCTGCCCCTGCATGGGAAAGACTGAGCACCCGGGGTGTCTGTGAGTTTCTGTAGAGCCCAGATGAGCGCGTCCAGCACCCGAGGGGATCTGCCCTCGCCGTGGGCAGCACCACCCAGCCCACCCAGATCTCGGAGAGAACAGGGCCGCAGGGCAGGGGCAGCTCAGGGCTCTCATGGAGCCTGCGCGTCTCAGTGCTCCCCCTCAGGGCTCAGAGCCCCCGGTGCTGTGGCTTTTCCACTCCGGAACTCACACCCGTGGCCTGGGACTCCCGGCTGCAGCCCGAGACCGAGAAAAACCTGCGGCTCCCGGGTCCTGGTACTGTGTCCTGATGTCTTGGTCTGTGCCTGCTCCCAGCTCTCCTAGTTTCCTATGGGCAGACGGCCGCCCCCGGGACTTGGCCGCCACTGTCACAGGTGAGCCCCTCCCCCTGACAGACCCCTTCCGCTGCACCGCTCTCTTGCGCCATGTGTTTGGCTCCCAGGGAACCGTGGCTGGACCAGATTCTGAATCCTCTGGGGACCTTGCTGGGCACACATGTGCCAGTGAGGCGGGGCTGGGGTTTCTGTTGGTTCTGGAAGCTCCCAGGTGGGTGGGGGACAAGGACCTCAGTCAGGCGTCCTCAGAACCTCTGTGGATCCCTGCTGTGGACCCTGACAACCAAGAGGGCCCACGTGTCTGGGTGGACGGAGACCTGGGAGCTGCCCCTTGCACAGGCGTCCACTGAGCTGCTGCACACTAAGGGGGCGTGGTAGCAAGTGGCTCCTCCCACATTCGCCCCAGGATTAGAACAACCTGCTGGCTGGAAGCCATGGAGTTCTGCGCATTGCCCCAAACAGAAGCAGGGGTGAAATATCAGGCATATTTTATATTGACTCGCCTGGGTCCCAGGAAACGATGAGCTTGGGCCTTGTTTAGTGTGGGGGGTTTCATGGGTGTGAGTTTGGGCACAGCTAGGAGCACGCCTGGGGCTGGTGTCCTCTAGGGGCGGGGATGCAGGACCTCTGATTAGGCCCCCAGGTTGTTTCTGCCTTGACACAGCCCTGTCCACATGGACACCCACATGTGGACTTGGGGAGGTCCAGCAGAACAGGTGCCTGCTGGGTTCAAGTTCCAGGGTCAACCCAAGGGAAGGCCCCAGAATGTGCTCTTGGCAGGGCCGGTGGCCCGGGTGCTTGTGACTCCTCCGCCCAGGGCTGGCAGGAGGGGCCAGGGCCATGGGCAGCAGAGAGAGAGAGGGAGTAGGGGCTTCCTGGGGGCCCTGTGGGCTCTGCTCTGGCTGTGGGAGTGCGGTCTCACCCTAGCAGGCTGCAGCTCACCAGGGTGGGAGCAGACACAGCATCGCCCTGGCTGACTCAAGGACCCCATCCCAGTGGGTCCTCATCTCCAGAAGGGCGGCCTCGGGCTCTGGCAGCACCTGCATGTGTGTGCAGGGAACTGCTCAGAGCAGGGCACACCTGGGTCCGAGGCGTATGTGACCAGGAGGTCGGGGAGCCCAGCATCCTGTGTCGCAGTGCCTCTGAGGACTCTGGGGAATCCAGCAGGGAGCACGGGCCTGTCACTTTCCTGTGGGTTTCTCTGTTTCTTGGATGTGGCGCCCATTTCCCAGAAGGCCCCAGCAGTCGTGTTCACTGCCTTCAGGAAGCGCCGGGACCCCGAGCCGGCCCTGCCAGTGTCGGATCCTGCAGTCTACAGAGATGCCGACTCCTGCAGTGACACGGCCTTGTCCATCAGTGAGGAGGCGCTGGCAGCACCTCCACCGCTCCTGCGGGTTGGGGTTGGCCCACCAGCACTGAGGCAGACCTGTGGCTGTGGCTTGGGGGCATGGCTCAGACCCCCCAGACCCTGGCCCATGAGGAGGACAAGGCAGACAGACCCGGTGCTGCACAGCCTCCAGGAGCAGAGGAGCAGTGGTTGTGGGTGGAGCACCTCCCGCTGCTCACCACGGAGCCCCCAGGGCAGCTCTGTGCACCCCTGTCACTGCTCAAAGCTCACTCCAAAGGCAGAGCTCAGCCCAGGCAGGCAGCAAGGCTGCACGGCCCCCTCCATGGCCCCAGTGTTCTTGAGCCCTCAATAGCCAATGGCCAGTTACAGCTCTGCAGCTGGCAGAACAAGTCTGAGTCAGGGACGGGACCCTCAGCAGGGGCACCTCCAGGGACACCATCACCTGCCATCAGGGTCACCATCCTGTGACAGCCTGCGGGGACAGACGCTCAGCAGCTGACCTACCACAGGGTCACCGCAGAAGCTAGGACTCGCCTGCCCTCGGCAGTGACCTCATCCCAAGAGGCAGAGCCACCTCTGCCCGGCGTGAGCGCCCACCAGGAGGGTGGAGCAGGGGAAGAACAGGGCCAACAGCGGTCACAGCCCTGGGCACTGACCAGGCCACCAGGGAGGGAACTGCTGCCACCTCTGCCCCTGGTCCTTTGCATCCACCGAGTTAGAACTTCAGAGTGGGCGTGTGTAAGGGAGGACACTGCACGGCGTCTGTGGTTGGGAGAGATTGGAGCCCTGGGGCTGTCCCTGTCAGGAGGGTGGCAGACACTCACTGGCCATCAGGGGCAGAGTGGGGCCTTGCAGTGGTAAAGGGACTCGGGTGAGGGACGTGGGGCCCTGGGTCAGGGTTCTGTCCTCACATCTTGCACCAGGTCTCAGGCCATGTCGAGCACTGATGCCAGGCCCAAGGCAGGGGCAGGCTGAATGCAGGGCCCAGGGCTCAGGGAGGCAGGGCACCAGGCCCTGGGTTGCCCTGTGAACTGGCTGCCTGGGGTGAGCGCCCCCTGCTGGGGCCCTGTGGAGGTGCTGTTGGGCAGTGCTGAGTGCAGGCCCAGTAGGGAGCAGGCACTGCTGAGCTGACCTTCTTGGCCCCTGCTCTGTGCCTCTCTGTCCCTCCCCTGGGGGAAACCCAGAGCTGAATTTGGGGCTCCCTCTCCACTTCTTTGTCCTCAGGGGGACCCAGGAGCAGCCAGGCCGGAGGCACCTGACACTCCCTGTGCCCTTCCTGCCCCTCCCACAGGGAACCCCCAGTAGTCGCTCATGCCGTCTTCCCTTTCCTGGCCTATGGGCTCCACCGCAGGCCGGAACTCCTGCCTCCCTGGGTGTCCCATATTGATCTCGTATGGACCTGACCACTCCCCACACTGGGAAATGGTGGTGGTCATCCTGCCTCCCAGGCTGGGGCCAGAGTGAGTGAGGTTATGGCTGCGAAGCTCCCAGCAGTGGACGAGACCATAGGGGAGTCCTCAGGGCAGACAGAGGCTGTGCTGGGGTCTCCCCCGAGATCCGGGACACCAGGACCTGCAGGAGCCCCCCCTGCAGTGTCTGTAGGAAAGGTTTCCCACCAGGTTGCACACTGGTAGCCTGTGGGATGGCCCATGTCAGTCACATTTGCTGTGGCTCCTGCTGTGCACAGTTTGTGGTGCTAACACAGGGACCTTCTCTGTCTCCCTCTCTCTGTCCTTCTCCATCTGCCTTCGAATAAATAAAGAAATCCCTTTAAAACTAAAAGTGGAGCAGCTGGGACATGAGCAGACACTCACATGGGACGCAGGCCCCGTGAGCCATGGCTTTACAGCTCTGTCACAGCACCGCTGACTTGAGTGACAGAACATTTGATGTAGTGTCGCGATGCCAGTGACGCTGCACCATGGTTTGAGGCGATCATTCAGGGGTTGAAGAGAAAGTAGTGGATACATGGAGTCTGCAAAAGGCAAAATTATGAAAGATGCTAATACTAGAAATGAAAAGGTTTCGAAATATCCTACAGGGTTTAATTTTAGAAAGCATAATTGTCGGGCCGCCGCCGTGGTTCACTAGGCTAATCCTCCGCCTATCGGAGCCGGCACACCGGGTTCTAGTCCTGGTTGGGGCGCCGGATTCTGTCCCAGTTGCCCCTCTTCCAGGCCAGCTCTCTGCTGTGGCCCGGGAGTGCAGTGGAGGATGGCCCAGGTGCTTGGGCCCTGCACCCCATGGGAGACCAGGAAAAGCACCTGGCTCCTGGCTCCTGCCATCGGATCAGCGCGGTGCGCTGGCCGCAGCGCGCCGGCCGCGGCGGCCATTGGAGGGTGAACCAACGGCAAAGGAAGACCTTTCTCTCTGTCTCTCTCTCTCACTGTCCACTCTGCCTGTCAAAAAAAAAAAAAAAAAAAAAAAAAAAGAAAGAAAGCAAGCATAATTGTCACTCTCTTCAACCTAAGAAAGGATTTTGCAGTCTTTGTCTTACTCAAGTGGAAAGGTTCCTGTGCAAACCCGCGTGGGGCAGCACCTGCTGTGGTCTCCTGCTCTGACATCAGAAGGCACCATTGTGACCTCATGCCCGCTGCCAGCACAAAGCCTTGGCTGGGCCTGGGTTCTGTCATTTGCCCAGGAAGCGCTGTCCCGGGGACCTGGGGCTGGGAACAGCTGCCTGTTTGTTTTCTTGTTGTGTTTTTGTTCTTCAAGCTGCTGCTGTTTTGGTCCAATTTGTTTTTTCTTTTTCCATTTTGATTATTTTGTTCTTTTTTCTATTTTATTTATTTTGATTTCCTCCAGTATTCATATTCTTTTTTCCCTTCCTTATTGATTTTCCTAGGATATTTCATTTCCATTTGGATTTTTTCTTCACTTTTTTCATTGGCTTTCCTCTTGTTTGTGGTTGTTCTTTATATTTTCATCCCATTATTGGGTTTCCCTTTGTTCACTTTGAGTTTTTTTTTTCTCATTTTTATTCCCTTTTTAAAATAAGACTGTGATTCATCTGCTTGGATTGTTATTACGGTGAAGGTTTATGAATTTTTTCTTCATGCTTTATCCTTTTTTGTGTATTCTCACTTTTAACTGGTTCGATAGGGTTAGTTTCAGTTGTGAGTCTAGTTGAGTTCATTTAGTTCCTGCTTTCTGTTGGTGATGTGAGCTGAGTTCATTTTGTGTTTTGTTTTATGTTCATTTGATTTCTGTTTGTTTCATGTTCGTTTGTGCTCAAGTAGTCTGAGCCGTGAGAGCTGATCTGTGTCAGCTGCTGGCTCGGGGTCTCCCAGACGTCAGCCCTGCTGACCCTTCCTGGGGGAGCCCTGGAGAGGGAGAGGAATCCGGAGGAAGAATCGCATCCTGCTGCTGCTGTTTGGTCAAATTTGTTTTTCTTTTTCCATTTTGATTGCTTTGTACTTTTTGTTTCCTGCCACCATTCGTATGCATTTTGAGTTTTCTCATTTAACATTTTATTCCATAGAACAGTCTCCGTTGTTGGTGTGGTGTAGTGGATACAGTTCATGTTTTCTGTTGGTGATGGGAGCAGAGTGAGTTTGTTCATTTCTGTTTTTTGATTTCTGTTCATTTGATTTCTGCTGTTCCATTTTCATTTGTGCACCACTTGTCTCCCTTCCTGGGAGCCCCAGGAGAGGGAGAAGAATCCCGAGGCCAGGATCGCATCCTGGATGGGGACTTCCAGGGGCGGGACTGACTGCCGGTCCCCCAAGCCCTCTGTGTCCCCAGTGGCTCCTGCAGAGCAGGGCATGAGGTGTCCATGGCGGCTCCTGGCCCGAGCTGAGAAGGCTGTCAGGTGGGACAGGTGCTGTCTGCGCAGGGGCAGGAGAAAGGGTTTTCACTGGGAGATTCAGCCTGCGGGGGACTCAGCTGCAGCGCCTCTGTGTGCAGGGGAGGGGCAGTGGCAGTGCGGGCACCTCTGTCCTGTGCACAGGTGCTCTGCTGCCCTGTTTGCCCTGGCTCGCCAAGGTTTCAAGACAAAAGAAGCCCCAGAAACCTGATCTGCACCAGCAAGAAGACTTCCTGTGGAAGGACCTCTTGAAGGTAAGGGACTCACCCACAGTGGGGTGGGGTCACCCCAGACAGCCAGGGTGTCCATTGGCTTTGCATCTGTGTGCAGGAATGGAGCAGGTGCATAGAGGAGGGGGGAAGGACTCACACTGATGCCCATGGCCCTCCTTGGTCAGGGGAGAGTGCAGAGGGGCTGTGGGCTTCACCCCTGCCGGTTCTGGAGGCTCCAGCAGCATGAGCCATCCCGCGTGGGCTGGCTGTGTGCAGCTCTGTACCAGGGTCTAAGGAGGGGAGAGGCCGCGGCAGCTCCTGACAGGCCCCAGGCTGCAGCAGCCGGGGGTCCCTCTCCTGAGACGTGGAGCCGAGGTCTCGGCACTGCTCATCCTTGCCCTGCTGCCCCAGCCCTGGGCCAGGCAGTGTGGCCGAGCGCCTAGGAGCATCCTCACCGCCATCCCATCCTCAGGACAGACAGCCTGCCCCGGGGTCTCCATGGGAGATGCAGCAGCTCCCACCTGGACAAGGGAGCGCAGACGCTGGGCAGGTAGAGGTGGGGCTGCCAGGTGCAGGGAGACCGTGTCCTGGGCGTTTCTGTCCTTCCTACAGGCCATGGCTCCTGTGCCGTTGGCCCCTGGCCCATTCCCATGGGCGCGGATGGAGGTGAGTGCATCTGCTCCTCTCGGACTCAGACGTGCGGGTCCCGTCCCTCCTGAGAGCCCCTGACCTTCGAGTGGGGCCCTTCAGTCCTTGGAGCCTCAACGTGCCCCCCTGGGAGATGGGTGTCTCTGAGGGCCACAGTGGCCCCATGAGTCTTGCACACCAGGTCCTGCATGGTGCCCGACGGGCGGTTTGCATGTGAGAGAGGGGACCTCTCTGTGGCTGCCAGGCTTGGAGGTCCCTGCCATGAACTGTTGACCAGGCCAGCAGCCGGGGCTGTGCTGGGGCCTGGAAGGGGTGCTGGCATCACTACAGCTCTGTGCTGCCAGCACTGCCTCCCCGTGTCTGTTCTCGCAGGGCTGAGCCCCAGGGTGGTCATCTGCTCTGGCTTGGATGAGGCACCTACCACCTCTCTGCTGGTCTGTGGCCTTGAAACCAGTCAGGGTGCCCTGGGGTCTCAATGGGACAGGAACCAGGGACCAGGCCACGGTGTGACAGGGCCCGTGTTCTCCCCTTGTCAGCTTGTCCCTGCCCAGCTCTCTGACCTCTCTAATCCAAGAGGGCCCTGGGGTCACCAAAGGGTCTACACGGCAGATGCTGCAGCAGAGCTATGTCTCTGGTGACCCAGGTCTCCCCATCTTCCGTGGGAAGACGGACGCCAAGACTTCCAGCTTCAGAATCCTTGCCCCAGTGGTCTCCAGGAGTAGAGTGTCCTTCTTCCTCGGTGCCCCAAGGACTTGAACACAAGCTTCTCTCCCTGCCCACAGGTCACCATGATCGTCCATAGGAAGATGTACTCCAAGACGCCCAGCTCAGAATCCTCGCCCTTCCTGAAGAGGTGTTGAGTGTCCCTTGTCCTCGCTGCCCCCAGGACAGGACCCTGTGGCACCTCTGGCTGCCCCAATGATTGTCCACCGGAAGATGGACTCTGAGATGCCCAGCTTCAGAATCCTCGCCCTTCCTGAACAGGTGTTGAATGTCCTCATCCTCAGTGCCCCAAGGACAGGACCCCGTGGCTTCTCTGGCTGCCCCCATGTTACACAACCGTCCTCTCGAAGATGGACTCCAGGATGCCCAGCTTAGAATCCTCGCCCTTCCAGGAGAGGTGTTGAATGTCCCTCGTCCTCACTACCCCAAGGACAGGACCCCGTGGCTGCTCCATCTCTGGGGAGCAGCTGCTGCCTGGGAAGAACCTCGTTGCCTCTGTTGGTGCCCATGTATTGCCCTGTACTACTGCCTCTGTGCCTGCAATGAACAGATTTATGAGTTAGACAGAAATCAATTACATCAATAAATAAATAATCAATCAATAAATAAATCAATAAATAAACCCCCTGGGGCTCTGTTTCTGGCTCTGTCAAGGGGGTGTGAGTGTCAGGAGCACCTGCCTCCAAGGAAGCCCCCGGAATGGCAGCAGACTCCCCTGGTTGCTGGGTACGGCTCGGTCCTTACAGGCCATTGGCTGCCTGGGCGGGGTTCTGGGAGCTGCCAGCATCTGTGGGTCCTGGGCCATGTGGGAGCTGGCTCCTTCCTGTGACCCCCACTGGCCTTTCCTTTGTCCTTGCCCCTTCTCCTTGCCTCTCTGTCCCTCCACATTGGGAGCCCCCGAGGTCTCTCTATCCCCTTCTTTGTCCTCTGTTCCTATCCAGTCCAGGTGGCCTCTGTTCCTCCCCTGACCTGGGAGCCCTGGGGTCAGAGCCCTGGGTGTCAGCATCCGGGAGCAGATGCCAGGACCTGGCTCAGGGCTCAGGTTCAGAGACAACTCTTTCCCGGGGCTGAAGGAAGCTCCTTAGGCCTTAGGAGTGGAGTCCATGTGAAGACAGCATTATCACAGAGAAATGGTCATGAGTCAGGCAGCTCCCAGAACTGGAGCAGGTGCTGAGGACCCCACTCCATGACAGGTGCTACAGCATTGCTGGACAACAGGAAGTGAGGTGGGGCGATCAGCACCGGGGCTCCAGTTCAGTCCCCACACCTGCCAGTCGAGCACCTCTTACTATTTAATTGCTCACAGCCTAATTAGTGAACTGGATACAGGGCCTGTGCCTCAGCCACAGCACAGTGCCTGGATGAAGCCATCTGAGTTGGGTCTTTGGGCTCAGTGTATGTCCCTTATCCTGTCCGTGGCTTCCCATGAATTTTATTTAACATCTGGTAAGGCTTCCCATGAGGTTGTCTTCTGTCTAGAGGTAGAAAGAGGTGGCTGGGTGACGTTTAATTGAATTCTGAAATCGGAATACAAAGCCTTGTTTTAGAAACTCCGTTCTGTGACTCTGGTTGACCCTGGCTGGTGTACTGGGACGGTTGTTCCGGACAACCAATGACTGGATCTGGGGAGGCAGGGGGAGCCGGAAACAGGGTGGAGCCTCAGAGCACCTGCAGGTGCTGAGCCCCCCCTCTCCTGCCCAGAATGGGAAAGACTGTTCGACCCAGGGTGTCTGTGAATTTCTGTGGAGTCCAGATGAGCGTGTCCAACACCGTGGGGAGCCGCCCTCACCGTGGGCAGCACCACCCAGCTTGCCCAGAACTCGGAGAGAACAGGGCCGCAGGGCAGGGGCGAGCTAGGGGCTCTCATGGAGCCTGCGCGTCTCAGTGCTCCCCCTCAGGGCTCAGAGCCCCTGGCGCTGTGGCTTTTTCACTCCCGAACTCGCACCAGTGACCTGGGACTCCCAGCTGCAGCCTGAGACCTAGAAGAACCCGGCACCTGCTGGGTCCTGGTCCTGGGTCCTGCGGACTCGGTGTACACCTGCTCCCAGCTCTCCTGGTTTCCTACTTGGCAGACGGCTGCCCCTGGGATTTGGCAGCTGCCATCACAGGTGAGCCCCTTCCTCTGACAGACCCCCTCCCCTGCACCCTCCCTTTGGCTCCCGGGAACTGTGGCATGACGATTCTGAATCCTCTGGGGACATTGCTGGATGCAGAGGTGGGGGAGAGGTGGGGTCTGGGATTTCTGGGTTCTGGAGGCTTCCATGTGGGGCAGGGGACAAGGACCACTGTCAGGCGTCCTCAGAGCCTCTGTGGATCCCTGCTGTGGACTGTGAGAACCAAGAGGGCCCGCGTGGCTGGGTGGTGGGGCTCTGGGGGCTGCCCCTGACACAGGCGTGCTCTGACCAGCTGCACACTGAAGGGGCTGTGGCAGCGGGTGGCTCCACCCACACCCCTCCGGGATTAGAACCACCTGCTGGCTGGAAGCCCCAGAGTCCTGGGCATCTCCCCTTGAGGATCCAGGTGTTAAATATCAGGAATGTTTTCTATTGACTCGCAGAGGTCCCAGGAAATGTTGAACCTGGGCCCTGGGTAGTGTGCGGGTTATGTGGGGTGTGGTTTTGGGCACAGGGAAGAGCAGACTGGGGCTGTGGGCGTCCTCTTGGGGCAGGGGCAGCAGGACCCCTGATTAGGCCCCAGTTTTGTTTCTCCTTGGTCAAGCCCAGTCCCCTCTTACACCCACGTGGACTGCGGGGATCTCAGGAGAACGGGTGCTGCCGGGGCCTCGAGGTCCATGCGCAGCCCAAGGGAAGGCCTGAGCTCTGGGCTGCGCTGGTGGCCCGGGTGCTGTGACTCCTTCGCCCAGTTCTGGCAGGAGGGGCCAGGGCCATGGGCAGCAGAGAGGGAGTGAGGTTATGGCTGCGAAGCTCCCAGTAGTGGATGAGCCCATAGGGGAGTACTCAGGGCAGACAGAGGCTGTGCTGGGGTCTCCCCTGAGATCTGGGACACCAGGGCCTGTAGGAGCCCCCCCTGCAGCCTCTTTAGGAAAGGTTTCCCCACCAGGTTGCACACTGGTAGCCTGTGGGGTGGCCCAGGTCAGTCACGTTTGCTGTGGCTCCTGCTGTGCACAGTTTGTGGTGCTAACACGGGGACCTTCTCTGTCTCCCTCTCTGTCCTTCTCCATCTGCCTTCGAATAAATAAAGAAATCCCTTTAAAACTAAAAGTGGAGCAGCTGGGACCTGAACAGACACTCGTTCGGGACGCAGGCCCCGTGAGCCATGGCTTTACAGCTCCGTCACAGCACCGCTGACTTGAGTGACAGAACATTTGATGTAGTGTTGCGATGCCAGTGACGCTGCACCATGGTTTGAGGCGATCATTCAGGGGTTGAAGAGAAAGGAGTGGATACATTGAGTCTGCAAAAGGCAAAATTATGAAAGATGCTAAGACTAGAAATGAAAAGGTTTCGAAATATCCTACAGGGTTTAATTTCTCAAAACACTAATATCTCTCTCTTCAACCTAAGAAAGAATTTCTCTTTTCTTTTTTTTAGTGGAAAAGTTCCTGTGCAAACCAGCGTGGGGCAGCACCTTCTGCGGTTTCCTGCTCTGACATCAGAAGGCGCCATTGTGACGTCATGCCTGCTGCCTGCACAAAGCCTTGGCTGGGCCTGGGTTCTGTCATTTGCCCAGGAAGCGCTGTCCCGGTGACCTGGGGCTGGGAACAGCTGCCTGAGTTTCCCTTGTTTGGTTTTTGTTCTTCAAGCTGCTGTTGTTTTTTTTTGTGTTTTGATTATTTTTTTTTCTATTTTATTTATTTTGATTTCCTCCGTTATTCATATTCTTTTTCCCTTTCTTATTGATTTTCCTAGGATATCTCATTTCTATTTGGATTTTCTCTTCACTTTTTTCATGGGCTTTTCTCTTGTTTGTGGTTGTTCTTTATATTTTCTCCCAGTATTGGGTTTCCCTTTGCTCACTTTGAGTTTTTTTTTTCTCATTTTTAGTCCCTTTTTTAAATAAGACTGTAAGTCGTCTGCTTGCTTGTTACTACAGTTAATTCTTGAGATTTTTTTCTTTATGCTTTATTCCTTTTTTGTGGTTTCTCACTTTTAACTGTTTCGATAGGGTAGTCTAGTTGAGTTCATTTAGTTCATGTTTTCTGTTGGTGATGTGAGCTTTGTCCATTTTGTTTTGTCTTATGTTCATTTGATTTCTGTTTGTTTCATCTTCTTTTGTGCTCAAGTAGTCTGAGCCGTGAGAGCTGATCTGTGTCAGCTGCTGGCTCAGGGTCTCCCAGACGTCAGCCCTGCTGACCGTTCCTGGGAGAACCCTGGTGAGGGAGTGGAATCCGGAGGAAGAATCGGATCCTGCTGCTCCTGTTTGGTCAAATTTGTTTTTTCTTTTTCCATTTTGATGACTTTGTAATTTTTCTATTACTTTTGTTTCCTGCCACCATTCATATTCATTTTGTGTTTTCCATTTTAACATTTTATTCCACTAGAACAGTCTCCGTGGCTGGTATGGTGTAGTATTTACAGTTCATGGTTTCTGTTGGTAACAGGAGCAGAGTGAGTTTGTTCCTTTTTGTTTTTTGATTTCTGTTCATTTGATTTCTGTTGTTCCATTTTCATTTGTGCACCACTCGTCTCCCTTCCTGGGAGCCCCGGGAGAGGGAGAAGAATCCCGAGGCCAGGATCGCATCCTGGATGGGGACGTCCGGGGGCAGGGACTTACTGCGGCCCCCCAAGCCCTCTGTATCCCCAGTGGCTCTTGCGTCCCTCAGCAGAGTGGGGCAGGAGGTGTCCATGGCGGCTCCTGGCCCAAGCTGAGAAGGCTGTCAGGTGGGACAGGTGCTGTCTACACGGGGGCGGGAGAAAGGGTTGTTACTGCGAGATGGAGCCTGGGGGGATTCTCCTTTGTGGTCTCCCATGTTTGCAGGGGAGGGGTGGTGGCAGTGCGTTCTCCTCTCTCCCCTGCACAGGTAACTACTGCCCAGTCCTGGTGGCTCTGCAAGGTTTAGGATCCAAAGAAGCCCCAGAAACCTGATCTGCACCAGCAAGAAGACTGCCTTTGAAGGACCTCTTGATGGTAAGGGACTCACCCATGGGGGATGGGGTCACCCAGACAGCCAGGGTGTCCATTGGCTTTGCATCTGTGTGCAGGAATGGAGCAAGTACATAGGGGCGGGGGCGAGTGGGACTGCCCGGGGTCTCCATGGGAGATGCAGCAGCTCCCACCTGGACAAAGGAGCGCAGACGCTGGGCAGGTGGAGGTGGGGCTGCCAGGTGCAGGGAGACCGTGTCCTGGGCATTTCTGTCCTTCCTGCAGGCCATGGCTCCTGTGCCATAGGCCCCTGGCCCATTCCCCATGGGCGCGGACGGAGGTGAGTGCATCTGCTCCTCTGAGACTCAGACGTCCGGGTCCCATCCCTCCTGAGAGCCCCTGACCTTCGAGTGGGGCCCTTCAGTCCTTGGAGCCTCAACGTGCCCCCCTGGACGATGGGTGTCTGAGGGCCACAGTCTTACACACAAGGTCCTGCACGGTGCCCGACGGGGGGTGAGCACGTGAGAGAGGGGACCCCTCTGTGGCTGCTGGGCTCGGAGGTCCCTGCCGTGAGCTGTAGACCAGGCCAGAAGCTGGGGCTGTGTTGGGGCCTGGCTGGGGCGCTGGCATCACTACAGCTCTGTTCTTCCAGCACTGCCTCCCCGTGTCTATCCTTGGGGACTGATCCCCAGGGTAGGCATCTCCTCTGGCTTGGATGAGGCACCTGCCACCTCCCTGCTGGTCTCTGGCCTTGTCACCAAAGTGCCCTGGGGTCTCAAAGGGACAGGAACCAGTGACCAGGCCATGGCATGACAGGGCCATGTTCTCCCCTGTCAGATTGTCCCTGCCCGAGTCCTCTGACCTCTCAACTGAAAGAGGATCCAGGGGCCACCAAAGGGTCTACACAGCAGATGCTGCAGCAGAGCTGTCTCTGGTGACCCAGGTCACCATGATCTTCCACGGGAAGACGGACTCCAAGATTCCAGCTTCAGAATCCTTGCCTCGGTGAACTCCAAGCGAATAGTTTCCTTCGTCCTTGCTGTCCCAAGGACAGGACCTTGTGGCTTTTCTGGCTGCCCCCACGTCACCACGAGCGTCCACTGGAAGATGGACTCCGAGACACCCAGCTCAGAATCCTCGCCCTTCAGGAACAGGCGTTGAATGTCCCTCATCCTCGCTGCCCCAAGGACAGGACCCCATGGCTGCTCCGTCCCCGGGGAGCAGCTGCTGCCTGGGAAGAACCTCGTTGCCTCTTTTGGTGCCCATGGATTGCCCTGCACTACTGCCTCTGTGCCTGCAAGTTAACTGATTTATGGTTTAAAGAAACCAGTTAGGTCAATAAATAGTGGCTGGAGAAACATGAAGGACTCTGTGGGTTTAGGCACCTGTGCTCACACACGGGGAGCGGGGCGCTGGAAGCCTGGAGAAGGTAGTTTGGAGCCGCGCACAGGGCCTGGGCTGAGTCCCGGCTCCAGTGCCCAAGGCTGCCACTGCCTTGGTTTCCCACCCCCTGGGACTCTGTTTCTGGCTCTGTCAAGTGGGTGTGAGTGACAGGAGAACCTGCCTCCAAGGAAGCCCCCGGAACAGCACCAGACTCCCCTGGCTGCTGGGTAGGGCTGGGTCCTTAGAGGCCTTTGATGTCTGGGCAGGGTTCTGGGAGCTGTCAGTCTCTGTGGGTCCTGGGGCTGTGGGGGAGCTGGCTCCTTCCTGTGACCCCACTGTCCTTCCTTTGTCCTTGCCCCTTCTCCTTGCCTCTCTGTCCCTCCCCTGTTGGAGGCCTCAAGCCTGATTTGGGGCTCTCTCCCCTTCTTTGCCCTCAGGGAGATCCAGGAGCAGCCAGGACGAGGGCACCTGCACCTCCCTGTGCCCCTCCTCCCCCCCCTGCCCACAGGGAACCCCCGGTGCCTGCTCTAAGCCATCTTGCCTTCTCTGACACTTCTCCAGCCCAGTCAGGAGTGCTGCCTCTTCCCTGCTTCCCACATCCTGTATGGACCTGACCTGCAGCCCCCCATACTGGGTAATGGTGGTGGTCATCCTGCCTCCAAGTGCTGGGGCCAGAGTGAGTGAGGTTATGGCTGCGAAGCTCCCAGCCGTGGACCAAGAACATAGAAGAGTTCAGGGAAGTGGCTTTGCTGGGGTCTCCCCAGAGATCCAGGACACCAGGAACAGGCAGGATCCACCCACACACCAGGCTGCAAACTGGCAGCCTGGGGGACTGTCGCAGCTCAGTTAAGTTTGCTGTGGTTTGTGCTGTGTGCAAAGTTGTGGTGCTGATGTTGAGACCTTCAATCACACGGAGCTGTTGGGGCTTCTCTGGGCACAGGGGAAGGTTTGGCAACACCAGGGCCCAGGGTCTGTGGCTCCAGTGGTTACAAGTGCTCAGGAATGCACCCGCCCTTTGCAGGTGCTTGCAGCCTCCCTGGTCGGGCGCAGTTGGAGTTGGAGTTTCAGCCAGGAACCTGTCCACATGCAGTGTCTGATACTGGGCCGAGGGACTCCCAGTGCACAGAGCTGCGCTGCTGGGGAATCAGAGCCCCAGAGACCCCACAGGCCTGGGGGGCACAGGGAATGCCTTGGTGGTGGGTGCCCAAAGTGCACCTCAAGGCAGCACTCGGACAGAAAGGGGTCTTTAGTGTTTGGGAAAGTACAGAAGGCTGCAAGGTGACTGCTTAAGATCCCACCACTGCTGCAGCTCAGGTCACAGCCTCTGTCCCCATCTGGGGACAAACACAAGGCAGAGTGAACCAAGGTCCTGAGGGATGGGACCCAGTGTCCCTGATCTTCAGTGGTTCAGGGCTGTCCCTGGGGACGTCCATCCGCAGGCTCCTCCTCCTGTGTGTGCAGGGAGAGTGAGTTCTGGCATCTGGACGCCCACGTGACAGTCTGCCTGGGTTCCCTTCCCTGACACCAGGGAGGCAGAGCAATTCCCCCCCTTGAGAGGGGGGCTCAGGCTCCAGGTCCAGGGGCTGCCTCCCCTCCCCCACTGGCTCCCTGTGGAGCTGGGCCTCTGCCTCAGGCTCAGCTTGCATTTCACAGCCTCAGCTCCACCCCTGCAGACCTGGGCTGTGGGCACTGGCCCCTCCTTCACAAACAGGGAAACTGAGGCCGAGATGAAGAGCCAGGCCCCTCCCCAGTGAGCGGTTCCTCCCAGGCCCAGGTGGCTGCTGATTCCTGCCCCACACAGGGAGCAGCTGGGGCAGAGCCTGGGCATCAGCACCCGGGAGCAGCTGGCCAGACCTGGGCCCAGGGGCTAAGTGTGGAAGGAGACCTGTGACAAGAACTTCCTTAGGCCAAGTACATGGAGTGGAGTGTATCTGAGAAGAGCATCATACAACAAAAATGATACAAGAACCAGGCAGCTCTGGGAATGGAGCAGGTTCTGAGGTGGCTCATCCAGGACAGGTGCACAGCACTGCTGGACCACGGGAAGTGGGTGCAGAGATCAGCACCATGGTTCCAGTCAGTGCCCACAGCTGCAGGGTGGCCAAGGCTGAACTAGTTAATTGCTCACAGCCTAAGTAGTGACCTGGCTATGGGGCCTTGTGCCACAGCCACAGCGCAGTGCCAGGATGAAGCTGTTTGTGTCTGTGGGCCCAGTGCAGGTGCCTGGCCCTAGTCGTTGGCTTCCCATGAAATTAGCACCTGGTGAGGCTTCCCCAGATGTCATTCTGATGTCTAGAGGGAGAAAGGAGGTGGCTAGGTGATGTTTTAATTGAATTATGCACGTCCAAGAGCAAATTCGTTTTTTAGGATCTCGGTTCTGGGACTCGTTGTTGACCTTGGGCCACTAGTGCTGGGGCGTTGGTCCGGGTGCCACTGTGACTGAATCAGGGGGCCGGGAGTAGGTGCAGGGTGGAGCCACAGGGCGTCTGCGCACACTGGGCCCGCCCCGCTCCTGACTTGGGGACGGGAAAGATTGGGGACCCGGTGTGGGGAGCAACTTGGACTATACTGTTACTGGAATTAAGACTTATTCTATGCATCTGCTCTCCCACAATATGGCGCTGGGAGAGGAAAAACAGCTTCTATGCAGCTGCCTCTTGCCAACTTGAGTGATGACCTCCAGGAGCTGATCCTGCTCCTGATTGGAGGAGAGCAGCGTACTCGGCGTGTGGGCAGCCGAGTTGGGATTGGCGGAAGAGGACTATAAAGGAGGAGAGAGACAACATGCACCAGGAACATCTAAGGGGAACATCTGAGGGAACACCTGTGCAGCCCCCGAGAGAGCCGGCCGGCGGTGTGCCCTCCCCCGCAGAAGTGGGGAATGTGGCAGGGGGAACCGCCCTTCCACGGAGGTGGAAGGGTCGGTAGCCAACCCGGGAAGAACCAGCAGCAAACCCGGGGAGGGCCGAGCAGACTAAAGAACAGCGCAGGGTCCTGTGTCGTTCCTCCACGAAGACCGGGAGCGACAACCCGGGACAGCTGTGAGGGTCTGTGGAGCCCAGATGAGTCTGTGTACGCGTGGGGACCTGCCTCCGAGGGGGCGGCTCCATCCCATCAGGAGGAACCTGGGAGATACAGGGCGGAAGGAGGGAGAGCTCCTGCGCTTCCCGGCATTCGCGG
This sequence comes from Oryctolagus cuniculus, assembly GCF_964237555.1. Classification (NCBI taxonomy): domain Eukaryota; kingdom Metazoa; phylum Chordata; class Mammalia; order Lagomorpha; family Leporidae; genus Oryctolagus; species Oryctolagus cuniculus. Next base: position 103,890,824 of record NC_091441.1, read on the forward strand.
GTCTCGGTGTGCCGGGCCACAAGGCGGAGGATTAGCCTAGTGAGCCAGTGCCGGCCGCTCCACTTCTGATCAGCTCCCTGCTAATAGCCTGGGAAAGCAGCGGCAGATGGCCCAAGTGCTTTGGCCCTTGCTACCCACATGGGAGACCTGGAAGAAGCTCTTAGCTTCAGCCTAGCCCAGCTCTGGCTGTTGAGGCCACGTAGAGAGTGACCAGCAGACGAACGCTCTCTCTGTTCCTCTTTCTCTAACTCTGACTTTCAAACAAACAAATAGATTTTTTAAAGGGGGTGGAGGCAGTGGGAGGAGCAGACCAGGAGCTGAGTTTTGGATATGCTAATGCCAATCAGAGATGCCTGTGGGATCATAGCAGAGATTCTGAGTAGAAAAGTGGCAATGAACTGTGGAGTTAAGGAGAGAAATCTCGCTGGAAAGACGCACTTGCGTCACCAGGAAGTGACAGAAGGGAGAGCCTGCCCCTAACTGTCCTCGCCGCCCTGCTGCAGGCCTGTGCCCTCAGGCTGGTGCACACACAGGCACAGCCCGGCGTTCTGGAGAAAAACCGTTCCCCACGCTCCAGACCCAGCTCCCCACTTCCTCCCGGGACAAAGCCCTCCACGCTGTCTCAGCGTCCGCCATCTGTAATGCCGCTCAAGCGCTCCACCCCAAAGAACACTGTGACGAGAACCTGCGTGTCGGCCACAATGATTCTCTTCTGCGGCTCAGTCCCTTGCAGCTGAGGAATCCCCCCCACCCACCCACCCCCCCGCCCCGCTACATCCGTGGCTTCCCGTATCTCCCTCAACGAATCCACCCAGCAATGTCAAGGCCTCAGCGCCCGGGACTCACGCCCCGGAACGGGGCTCCCTCTCCCCGGCCAGGCACGGACGGGGCTCGGGATCCGCAGTTCCAGGAGGGACCGGTGTCGGGCAGGCCTGCGGACGCTGACAAAGCTCGCCGCCATCCCCTCCCACCACCCCCGCGCCTGACCCCGGCGAGGAGCGGCGGCGGGAGCGCAACGGTCAGCCCCGGCTCACCTCACCTTCTCGATTTTGCCCAGAAAGAGCTTCCGGGCGCAAGCCCCGCTCAAGAGACCTGGGGCACAGCGCGCGCGGGGTCCAGGCGAGGCCACCACAGCCCGACACGGAGCTTAAGAGCCCGCGACAGCTCATTTTTCCCGCTGTGGCTTTGCCGCCTCCGCGACTTCCGGCTCAGCGCCTCAGCGCCGCAGCTGGTCCGCGCGGCCTGATGACGCCACTGGCCTGCGCCGCCGGCTCTGGGCCGGCTTCCGGCTGCTGCTACCCCCACCCTTGGGAGGCAGCGCTGATGGCCCCAGGGCTGGGGTCTGTGCCGCCTACGCGGGAGACCTGGATTGAGCTCAAGGCTGCTGGCTTCGGCCTGGCCCACTCCCGACTGTTGCAGGCATTTTGGCGAGTGAAGCGGTAGAGGGAATGTCTGTCTCCCTCTCCACCTCTTTCCCTGTCTGTGTTTCTATTTAAAGAAAGACACTCAAATGTAATCCAACCAAGCAGTCAGCTAACTGATCTGATAATGTGTCAGATCCTGCTTACAGAGATCTCCCTAATTAAGGAAGTGAGAGCAAGTGGCGCATGTTTTCAAAACACCAAGAAAAGTGTAGAGTCGGGCGCTGTGGGGTGGTAGGTTAAGCCTCTGGGTGCCGGTTCCAATCCTGGCTACTCCACTTCCTCCCCAGCTCCCTACTAATGGTCTGGGAGAGAAGTGAAAGATAATCCAAGTGCTAGGGACCCTGCGCTCAGGTAGGAGACCAGGAAGAAGCTCCTGCCTCCTGTACTGACCCAGCTTCAACCATTTGGGCAGTGACCCAGCAAATCAAAGACCTCTCTCTCTCTCTCTCTCTAATTCTGACTTTCAAATAAATACATCTTAAAAAAAAAAAAAAGATGTTTTCCCTGGAGTGGAGAGGGAGTGAGTGGAGGAAGCCAATCCCAGAGGCCACCCCCAGAGCATAGAATATTCTTGTTCTCACTGGGGAAGAGCAGCATTGTGAGTCTTTCCTTCAGCTCACTTCCCACAAGAACTGCAGTAAAGGGATGAAAACAAAGACCAGTCATTCATCTTGGACAGACAGGAGAGGAGACAATGGGTAAGGGCAACTGGACTGCCCCAGTGTGAACAGTTGACGTGGAGTTGAAGACTGAGACACACACATGCGTGCACTTGTGTTAGGGTCCAAAAAAAGCCCACCGCCCAAGGAACAACTCCAAGAGACTTTTTCTCTCATGCAACCAGCAAAGGGTTAAATTTATTGATCCAACATGTTGGGGCCCTCTGACAAGGACAGAGGAGCAGTGAGGAACTACAGCATAGGGTTTATAAAAGCAAAAACCGCAAAATCGGGAGGAGGGAGAGAATACACGGTTGCTAAGCGGTTGCTAAAATCTTACAATCAGAAATTATGATTTTAAGACATAGACAAATCACATCTTCATTATTAGCCCAGGTAACCCAGGTGCAACCTTTCTACTTTTAAGCTTGAGCAATCATGCTAGGGGGTTTTTGTGCGTTGCCAAGGGTGGTGTAGTGCACTGCTATTGTCCGACTATTTGAGATCATAGTTTCAGACCAGAGTCTCACGGTGGGGGGGTTGCTTTCCCAGAATGCAGTCTCAAGTGCTCCAAAATGGAGTCCCTACTGTCAAGGTGCTACTTTACTCTTATTTTCACAGCTGCACCAGGAAGGTTTTTAAACCTGTAAGCTTAAGCTTAACTCTTGACACCCACACATATACAATTTTAACTCTTCACTTGCACACATACATGCACACATAGTTGACCCTTCCAGCTCTCTCTTCTATTGTGGCTGTGGTCAAGTGGAAATCAGAAATGCAAAACAAGCACTCTGGGCTGCTGCTCCCAAGGTCTCTTGTCCCCATTAGCACGTGGCTGCCCTTGGCTCCAGGCAGCTTAAAAGTGGCTTTGGGAGTCTTCTGCTACCAGTAACTCCTCTGCACCTTGTCCCCTGGGCCCCTGGGGCAAGGAGACACCTCAAGGGGCTGTGGGACCCAGGCTGATGTGCACTGATGCCCACATGGAAGTGCCAGGCAGCGAGCCCAGTGTCCTTCTAGAATAAGGGGCTCACACGCAGGCATCTGGAACACTTGTTGCTGGGGATTACAGTAGCCCTGCCTTATCCTCAGTTTCTTTCTGTGGTTTCAGTTACCTGTGGCCCACTGCAGCCCAAAAACATTACATGGAAAGTTCCAGAAAAGGGCACTTCGTAGCTTTCAACCTATACAGCCTTCTGAGTAGGGTGAGGACATCTCACGCCATCGCACACTGTACCGTCAGGACACAAATCTTCCTTGTCCAGTGTATCCACACTGTATTTACTCACCTGTTAGTCACGTAGTCACGGTCTCAGATCTCAGGTCAGCTGTTGGGATATTGCAGAACGTGTGTCCAAGTAACACTTTTATGTAATAAGGACACAAGGTGCAAGAGAGGTGGAGTCAGCAATTTGCATGGGCCAAAACTAAGCTGCAAAGTGCTTCCTTGGAGTGAAATGGTAAACGTTCTGGACTTCATTAAAAAAGAAAAACCTCCTATCCTGAGGTTGCTGAATCTACCAAAAGAACGAATCTCCTCTTGGTGGTGCTGTGCGGGAGGAAAAGGAAACCTCGGCTGGTTCTGCTGCCGCATCTCCAATCGCAAAGTCCACAGCCACAGCGCATGGCATGGGCTCGGCTAACAGGGAGAGGGCACTCGATTATAAGGGTCCCTCAGTCGGCAGTTTCAGGCATCTGCCGGGGGTCCTGGAACAGGTCCTCTGTGCATGCGGGGGGCTGCCGTACCTGCTTTCCGTTTCTGGCTCTGGTGAGCATGGGGAGGAGCCGGGCAGTCAAGGCTGGTCAGAAGGGCTGGGCGGGTGGCAAAGTTATTCCCAGGGCTTCATGGCTGGACCACACACAGGCACTCTGACCTCTGACCTGTCCCATTACCAGGACGGGAATGGATGGGAAGGAAAGTCATCTGGTTTGGAGGTTAAGTAGGTTTTTACTTCCCTTACTCTCTGGCGATAAAATCCGGTGTGCATTGGATTCCTGAATGTTGGCACACAGCCCTTTGCTTCCTCAGACCTGGGAAGGCCAAGGGGGACTTCAGCCGTCTGCCGTGTGGGGTTTAATCCCAGTGAGCCCTCCCACTGTGGTACAGAGCGCGAAGGCATCGCTGTTTGTGCCGTGTGCATCATGGTCTCTGTGCAAGGTCAAGTGTGCAATGGCTCTAACTGCCCAGTGTCCTTGTATTCAAGTTTGTCTCCCTTGAAAAGTGGTTGCAGTGGACTTGTGGGTACTGGAAAATAGAACTGGGAGTGGGAAATACTCTGGAAATACCACGTGGGGGTGCACTGAGCTCAGCTTCACACATCCACCTCCCATCCATTCATTCATTCATTCATCCGTTGCTTTAGTTGCTGCCTCACAGAGCTCACAGTATGGAGTTCTGAAGCCACAGGCCCCTCTTCCAGGGCTGCCTCCTAACTTGCCCGGTGAGCTCAAATCCTGGGAAAACCATTCCAGGCAAAGTGATGGGCATTGGCAGGGGTTGGGCAAGGAGCCCTAAGGCTGCTGGGAGGAGGCACCTTCCAGGGCAGAGTTCCAGGTCCAAGACTAGCAGTGAGACGCCCTGTGGGTCAGGGCCTGGGGGCAGCCTTCTGAGGCTGAAGAGGGGCTAAGGGGTAGCAGAGCCCTGACAGGCCCTTGCACGTCATGTCCTTCTGCAGGCCTCCCTGGGCAAGGGGTATCAGCAGGAAGTGAGTGTCCTTCTCAGTGCAGGTGTGCAGGAGAAAGCTCACTCACGTGGCATCAGGGTGTGGTTCAGTCCCGCTGTCGCTGTGTCCTGGGAGCCTATGGCCTTTATACAGCTGTGTGCTTTGGTGTCTCCTGGGGCCTCCCAGGCCAGGACCCTGCTTCCTCGGCTGTTCCTTGGGGCCCTCAACTGCCACCCCCAGGGCCTTGGTGAGTTCTCAGGAGCCTCTGTGGACTTGGCGTCCTTGAGCCTGAGCCCTGCCTCACTGTGCAGTCTTTCCTGGGTGCAGGGCGAGCTCCGAGGCAGTCATTCGGTTGCTGGTTGTTCTTCCCTCTTGGGGGCTGGTGGTGGCCTGGTGAGCCTGGGCTCTGGCCAAAGACCAGAAACTTCTATGCTTTTCTTCTCTAGGGCCAGGCTGAGTGGGGGTGCGTGCAAGTCTCTGAGATGGTGGAACCTCTGAGTGTCACCGGTGGGTTTCTGTGTGGCAGGAACCAGAAGGTGAGTCACCCTCACAGTGGTGCAGCCTGGGACCCCTGCCCCTCCCAGCCCACCCATGGAAAAGAAGGTGGTTGAGTAGTGGAGTCTTCACCGGGAACACTGACTGGGCCAAGGGGAGGGGCTTCTCTGAGCCAGAACCCTGGGCCATCAGTGCCTTGGCCTAGGAGGCTGCACCTGGAAGGCCTCAAGGGAGGTACCAGGGGACCAGGAAGGCTGGGGGGATGGGGGATGGGGCAGAGGGGCAGAGGGGCTCCCTGGGACTGCCCTGTGCTAGGAAGCAGCCTGAAGGGGGCACATGCCCTGCAGACTGAAGCTTTGCTGTGGAAGGAAACAGAGGGTGCTCTTGGTGTGCTGGTGTGGAGAAAGTTCCAGAACAAATCATTAGGTGAACGAAGCATGGCACAGAGTCATGCCTAATCTCATCCTACTTTTGGAGTAACAAGCGGCAAGCTGTATATTCCTCTGTATCATTTCTGCATAGAGGAACAAGGGAAGGAGACACCTTGCGCTATTCCAGCGGGCCCTCAGAGGCAGGAGCAAGAGTCCTTCTCAGTCCTGAGCATCTGGACCCTAACCTCCGTCTTACCGGACAAGCAACGAGCAGGGAGGAGCAGTCTGAGGTGACGGGGACTGCCCAGGGGAAGTGCGTGTCCCATCCCTGGGGCTGGGCCCCCATGTGGACTGTGAGGGCTGCCTGCTCAGGGAGGAGTCAGTCCCCTCGGCCCCTGGAGCCCTCCCAGACCTGCTCCCTCCCGGGTCCCACTGGGATCTGAGCCCTGGGCAGTGCTTCTCTGTCTTCCAAGATGGCAGCTGCTCCCCCCCCAACCCTCTATCACACTGGCCCAGCCAGGACAATCTGGTTTCCCCAATCCCCAGAGACCATTTTAACCTCAAGGATTCTAGCTGTTCCAAGAAGGGTGAGGCCTTTTATCCTTTAACCCAATGAGAAGCCGAGTGAGGTAACAGGTCCTGAATCCATCAGTTTATTACAATGATCACTAAAGCAGAATAAGTAAAAACGAGCAAAAAGAACATAGGAAAAGATGGGCAAAACAGATACAAGACAGAAACTCGAGCGCAGAGAGCCAGTAGTGAACCAAACACCAGGCGTCCACGAGGACCTCTTCCAAATGGTCCAGGAAAACACTCCCCTTCAAGGTGCGGCTGGGTGGGTCCGGATGCTGCTGGCTGTCGGCAAGGAAGACAAAGGCCTTGAACTTCAGCAGAGCCTCCAGCGGCGGATGCCTTTTCCGAGGGAATGCTGGGACATCTCAGGAGCCGGACATCTCAGCTTCTAGATGTCAGCCTTGCACGGGAGGCTCAGACCCAAGTTAGCATTTGCGTGTTGTCGCAAGCTGTCAGCGGGCACTCACAGGTCTCCCTGATAGGAGCCAGCAGTTCCCATGTGGCTCTGGGCCCCCCGGGGTGGAGCAGTGGGCCTCCTGGCTCTCAGCCAGCACCAGGCTCAGTCACGGCTTGTGTTGCAAGGAAGAGCTCAGCATGGAGGGAGGCCGTCAGTGCACAGTCGTATCAATCACGATCAGAACCCCAACCCAGGTTCACAGGCTCATAATGCAACAACACACACACCGCTGCGATCTACCCCTTGAACCACAATTTCCAAATCACCCTGCCCTTACTCCTCAACCAAGCTAAAGAACAAACATCAACGGAGTTCACGTTCAAAAGGAAAAGTGGATCCACCCCCGTTGACTGAGGAGGAAGGCTGACATCAGAGCATCCTTAACAGAAAAGTCACAAAAGACCAAACACACAAACCGTTTTTAGTGATAAGGTAGCTTTCCCTAGGTCTTTATGCCATGGTTTGTGGTCACTATCTGGAACAGCTTCGACTGATCTTTAAGCAACCCACTAAGAATTTCAATGACTCCTGGGGCAGCTGGAGTATAAGGTGATATGTGCTGTGATCCGGCCCCTTGTGGGACTTCTTTAACCACAAAGTGTGCGCTCTGATCAGATTCAGCAGGGTAGGGGTGTCAGCAGAAGCCGGGCAGGACTTCACAGAACTGACAGCGTTAGATCCCTAAGCCTGCTTGCTTGGAATTGGGACGCCCAGACCTGAACGGCAGCGGGTACAGAGCAGCAACACTCAGCGTCACTATCACACATGCGAGGGCCTACAGAATCCACCTGGAAGATCCGATTCAGGCCCCGAGAGCCATCTTTCTCGGTTAACTCTTTCTGTTTCTCTGGGAGTTTAACCTTCAGGCAGGTTTCACAAGGACTGTTTGTCCACTTAGTTTCCTGCACAGTGATCGGTCTGTCCCTCTGTAGAAGCCAATCAAACACATGAAGTGTATCCCTGTCCTGAGTAGGTCACAGATAAAAGGTCCCTTCTGAGAGCTACTTACGGAACAGCATTGCTTCTTGTGTCTGTGTCACTGTCCTGTGAAGGGCAGCTGCTGCACCATCAAAAGCGAGCACACCATTATTTCCCTGGTGAGCTGGGACATGGGCAGTGCAAACGCCTCTGTGCGTGGAGGCATCAAACACCATTCCCATAAGCGTCTGAACCCTAACTCCTTTCCATTGATCTTCCAACTATTTTGTGGCCATTTATTGCACGACAAGGCTATGCTGTGGCAAGTGACCAAAGTCAGTAAAAACACGACTTGGATGTTGGCTTTCTTGCAAAGAGCGCCTCACAGCCCACAGAGGAGACTATGAATCGACGAGTTAGGCACTCTGGGACGCGTCTCTTTGCACCAAGGTGCAACTGTTCAGAGCACGCAGAGCAGCTGCTGTCCGAGAGAGAGCAGGCCAGAAGTCACGGGGGCCAATCCGTCTGTAAACCAGGCATGCGTTAGTTCACGTGACCAGGCGGGACCCCATTGGCCAACAGCATGACCACGGATGTGTCCGACCCTCGGAATTTCCGGCAAGCCAACGAGAATTCTCGGGGTACTTCCCCAAGGCCCTTGTCCTGGCTGACCCCTTGCCTCGGTCTCTGCTGAGTCTGCCCTTTCCAGGTGAGATTTCGCTGTGTGGCTTTTGTGCCCTTTTGTTTGTCCAGGGACGGGTTAACCCCTGTGGGGCAGCTGTTCTCGTCCTTAGTGCCATGGGAGAGTTAGACAAATTAGCCAAAGGCTCGGTAGGCATCAAGGCCTGATAAGCAGTTCAATTCAGTTTTCAGCATATTGAGAACATGATGTGAGGAAGGAGAGCTCTTAGTCCAGACGCTCATGGGAATGAATTTAGTGTAAAAGAGTCCTCACCCCCAAAGAGACCACAAGCCATATCCCTGCCCATAAACAACACCCGGTCTAGAGTTCATATCTTCCTTTAAAAATACAACCTCTGGACTGCCAGTATGTTTGCTTTCAAACACTGGGGAGCTGCTGCTGTTCTACCTTCCACTTGAAATCCTGAGACCTTCCTGTCACACAGGGATGGGAGAGTTCTCCCCTAAATGCGGTCTGCGCTGCCCTCCGACCCCAGAGAACGAACACTGTGAGACTTCAGGGCTGGTCGTTAGCACTCAGTGGCTGAGTTCTACATTGTTCTGGAACAGCACCAGGGGTCACTCTCCTTCCACCTGTCCACAGGACTCCTAGAATTTTACCAGGTTAGTGGGACCATGAACCACGCCATCATTTATTGCCCAGCCATATTACCTCAAATATTGATAACATTCCCTCTTTGCCTTGGGTAGGTCATCAGAATTGTTTCCTACGACTACACTATCATCTATATCGGAGTAGATTTTACAATCTGGAGATTTAGGTTCAAATTGTCTAAAACACACAGCTTTTACCACGGACTTAAGATACTTGTCTGGCAACACAGTAAACAGCATGAACCCACCCCCATAAAGCTGTTTTGAAAAATTAATTAATCTAATGGTAAAGAACATGCTTAATGAATTGACAGTGACATACAATACCCCTTTCCCCACAGAGGTTTCAACAGCTGGTAGAGTTCCCTGTACAGCTGTGGAATGTTCCTTTCACAGCCAGTGATCAACAGTGATTCTGTAAGATCCACCTGGTTTCCTAACAGGCCACACTGAACTATCAGATGTGGATGCAGTAGCTTCAATTCTTCCTTCCTATTCTAATCCCTGTGTTGCTTCTGTGACTCCGTTACCTTCTTCCTGTAGTGAGTATTGTGAGATAGAATTTCTGTTCTTAGGTTAAGTGAAGAGGCATTGGGTTTTCACCATGGCCAACGTTACTTAAGGCCCAGCTCCATCTAGTTTTACGGACTTTGAGGCATCTGCATAGGATGTGCTCCTAGGACAGCTCCTCAGTGTCCACGCATTAGTGCTTGTGCAGAGGAGGACAGCCCGTCATTCTGGGCAAACAGAAGCCCAGTCCTGTCCTTCAGTCACTCGGGCTCCTAATCCATCCTGCTCCAGTTTTCCCGGAGCTTTACAAGGCTTCGTTTTCATCACCGTCATTGTGTGTTTCTGCCGTTAATCCTGGGTCAACTACAAACACGCAGGAGGCTGATCTGAGAGGCGTCTCTGCCACTCTGTGCACGCGGGGCCAGGTTCCGGGAGGGCGTCAGCCCCACAAATGCATGGGACAGCCGGTCTCCTCCCGATGTAACTTGCCTAGAGAACCGTCTGTGAGGCCGAGTGGACTCTGGTGTCCTCTGTGGTTATCACCCGAACACCGGGTGGCTGGCCAGAGTGTTTCTGGGGGTTTTCTTCACTCTTTTATTTTTTTTCTTTTCATTATTTGCTTTTTCTCATGTTGTAAAAATATTTATTTGAAAGGCAGAGCAACAGAGACAGTGATGGGAAGGGGAGAGGGGGAGACAGAGAGAGGGAGAGACCCCTTCTATCACTGGGCATTGGTTTGCTCCCCAAATGGCCACAACAGACAGAACTGGGCCAGGCCAAAGCCAGGAACTCCCTCTGGGTCTTCCACATGGGTGGCAGGGGACTAAGCACTTTGGGTCATCACCCACTGCCTTCCCAGGAATATTAGCAGGAAGCTGGAGCAGAAGCCAAGAGTTAGGACTGGGACTGGCATTCTGGTATGTGATGCCAGGGATGAAAGCCCTAGCTCAACCCACCGGGCCACAGTGCTGGCCCCTCCTTTTCTCATTTGAAGTTGACCTTTGACTTTCTCATGTTTGGTTTGATCATTTTTCTTTCTCATCCTTTTTTTTTTTTTTCTCAGTGTCCTTATTATTTGTTTCTCTCATTTTGTCTTTATAGTTTTCCTTTTTCCTCCTTTCCTCACTTTTTCATTTGTTTTTCCTGTCTGACACTTCTTCATTTCTGTTTTTCATTGTTCTTTTCTTTTTTTCTCTCTCTTTTTAAAATAGATTTATTTATTTACTTGAAAGAGTTGGAGAGAGAGGGCGCTTTCATCTTCTGTTTCACTCCCCAAATACTCAAAGCAGCTAGGGCTGCACCAGGAGCCCAGAACTTCAATCAGGATTCCCACATGAGTGACAGGGACCCCGGTACTTGGGCCATCACCTTCTGCCTCCCAGAATGCAGTATCAGGAAGCGGAATCAGAAGCACAGAGTAGTCAGGACTTAAACCAGGCAGGCTATATAAGACACAGCCGTCCCTGGTGGTGGCTCAGCCCACGGTGCCACACGCCTGCCCTGCCTTTTCTCATTTTAAATTTTTTTGTGTTTTTCTCATTTTTTTCCTATTTTTGTTTTTTTTCTCATTTTCTTCTTTCTCCATTTTTTCCTTTGCATTATTTTCTCATTTTTAATTTTTTAAAATTTAGATAGCATCATTAATCTCCTCCATTACTGCTGTGTGTATAGTTCATATGGTATTGAAGTTAGTTATTAGCATTAACTAGCTAATATAGTTGGTGTTTACTTGTCTCACTAGTTAGTATAGTTAGTATAGCTAGCATGCAACTAGTTAGCATTACTAGTTAATATGTGAAGATACGGTAGCGAGGAAGTCACCCAACAGAGGGACCTGTGGTCGTTTACTCCTATGAGGAAGTCCTCGCTGGTCATCCCAGGCTCCCGAGGACCACTGGCCTGGGCAGCTCTGGCCAAGTGAAGCTAGCCTGCCATCTGTTAACCAGGCCTGGGTGGCTGTGAACGTCACCCAGAAACAGGACAGGGACCCTGCAGCCCTCAGCGCTTTCCTGGAAGAGGACTGAGTGCAGTACGTCAATCACCCCGACATGACACGGCTCTCCAAGGCAATCGGGAGGGCGGACAGACTGTGGTCACGGGACTCGGCAGCAGACAGCAGCCAGTCCTCTGGGTGGCCAAGCAAGTGCCTGGCAGCGCAGGCCTCAGTTGGTCCCAGAGGACTGTGCTAGCCACACACTGTTGCTGTGCACAGGGGTAATGCACGCAGGGAACTGAAACTGGGCAGTGTCCTCCTGGATGCCGCCCTCAGTGTTAAACTGACTTCAGCCTGGGATGCAGGGGCTCCGACGGGCAAGATCTCAGCACATCTTGTGGAACTCCCAGTATTGCGCTCCAGAAATGCTCTAGGGCCAACAATACAACCCCTTTAATGCAGACTTGTGGGGTATGGGGATGACTCTGGCTGCCGTGTTTACGGGGATCTTGCCACTTGATGGAGAGGCCCTGTGCAGCAGCTGGAGTGCACACTCACAGGAAAATACCAGCTTCCCTGTGCTGTCAGCCTAGGGCTGGAAAAGCTTTGGAAGACTTTACTGACATTCAACCCCGGAAAGAGGCCTGAACTAGACCGCACTGTGGGCCGCTGATAGCTCAGCGTGGTCCTGGAAGAAACTCCAAGACCCCGTGCTGAGCCGCTGGCTTGTCACCAGGACCCTCAAATCATGCAAGTCCGAATCAGCCTAGGCTATAAGCCCAGAGCAGATACAAGAGTCCTTGTCAGAGCATAAATACGACAGTGCCACGGCCACACACCTTGTGCTGTGTCGCGAGATATCCCGACAGAAGGGCCCCAGCACCAGGGCAAAGCCCAGGCTTCAGGCAAGTCCCATCCCTGGCGGCCCCAAAGCTCCACGGAGCTCCTCCTTGCCCCTGAGTTGCAAAGTGCAAGTGGCGCTACGTCTTCCCACCTGCCCGTTTCCCTCCCAGGCCCTGCTGCCTGGGGAGGAGCAGGAGTCAGGGCAGAGCACAGGCAGAGGTGCCCCGTGCCTGACAGCCACCTGCTCAGCCTGCAGACATGGACCCCTACTCCGCGGTCAGCCCAGCCAGGCCCTGTAGCCGCCCCCTCAGTCCTCCGCACCAGGAGCAGTGCTCACGACACAGAGGAAAGCAAAGGCTCCCGTAGAGCACATGCGCACAATTACACCCAGGCCGGGCAGCCAGATGGCTAGGACTTCGGCCGCTCCTTCTAGCAAGGGCCAGGGCCGACAAGGGGTCTCTAGGATACAGCAAGGGCCGGGGTGGCAGGGGGGGGGTCCCTAATGGGATACAGCAAGAACCATGGCCAGGAAAGGGCCCCTATGGGATACAGAAAAACTATGGCCAGAGGGGGTCCCTATGGGATACAACAAGAACCATGGTCAGAGGGGGTCCCTATGGGATATAGCAAGAACCATGGTCAGAGAGTCAATGTGGAATACAGAAGAACCATGACCAGGAGAGGGCCCCTATGGGATACATAAGAGCCATGGCCCGGGGGGGGGGTCCCTATGGGATACAGAGGAACCATGGCCAGAAGAGGGCCCCTATGGGAAACAGCAAGAACCATGGCTTTTCACATTTGCAAACGCTCTCAAAAACAAAAATCTTAACTGTATACTGCCACCCACCTCGAGCTTATTTTCTTTGCACATTTGCAAATATTCCTCATGAATAAAAATCATAGCTGCGTGCATGTATGGGGTCCAGGGAGATGTCTGGGTACGTGTATGCACTGTGGAATGGGTCGTACATAGGTGCATCCGTCAACACAGAGGGACAAGTGCTCCCTGATCTCATGTCTATGGGGGATCTAACAGCATCGACCTCGTAGAAAAAGAGAAGAAAGGTGGTTCTCAGAGAGAGGGTGGACGAGGGGTGTGTCAAGTCTACGATGTATCCGGTGCTCATCGGGAAGAGGCTCTGAGATCCACCCACCCACCTCACCCCCACCCCCCCGCCCAGGAGGCAGACTCTAGTGTCTAATAAGGCAAAGTTCAAGGCAGCTAAGACAGTCCATACCCACTGCCCCGCACATTCCCAGTGGAGAACAAGAGACCCCGAGTGCCATGGTATGGGGGCTCAGCTGGCTGTGGACACCAACAGCTGCAGGTGGGAGCCAGGTACGAAGTCCACGCGCTGTGTGCCCCAGAAGCCAGAGGCCTTTATGCAGCAGACCACAGAGTGGGTGTAACAGCCGGGTCTCATCTACAAGGCGTTCAGGTGAACAGGCACCAGCTCCACCCTGGCCTTTGAGGGCACTGGGCAAGCTGAGAGGAGGGCAGGGCCTCTCTGCCTCCAGCTGGGGAAGCCGCCAGCAGGGGACAGTGTTTCCTGGGCTGCCCACGCCTCCCCCACTCCTCTCTATCTCCTCTTCTGGGTCTCTGGGGGAGGGGCGATGGCCCTTAGTGAATGGCCCTTTCTTCCGAATCTTACAGTCAAATGGATCCACAAAGATGGATCACGGAGGTTTTTCATCCTCCGGGCAGAGAGCAGGGGCTGTCTCACTCCAGTCTGAGCAGGTCTCAATGAGTACTTGGAATTCATTCAAAAAAATAAATGGAAAAGTGGCTTCAGAGAATTATCACGGGAACCGCCAATAGCAACAGAGGAGTCACAGTGGTCCCCAAGGGATACGGCTCAGAGCCATACGCAGGGCAGAGATGCGGGCTCTGTGTGCCACCTCCCAACACTCTCGTGACCTGGGTACTGTCTTCAGAAGGGCCTGTGGGACATTTGCTCCTGCTAACATGTGCTCATCCTGCCCTGAGGCCCACAGCACGAAGGACAAGGTGGTCCTGTGGACTAGCTCGTGTGTCGGGAGTCTGAGAGGTGGCAAGGCCACGGCCCCTAGGGGGCGCTCGGCTGTGCTGTGCTGCTGAGTTCCCTGGGTGACAGTCAGGGAGGTAACACAGCATAGGGACGAGAATCCACCTTCAGCCAGGGATGGCTGGGAGAGGCCTTAAAGAGATTCGACAGATACACTCACACAGCCCCTAGCACATGTCCTACTGCCTACCTCAGCCAGCCAGGGACATCCGGAGGGAACTCCAGAGATGGGCTGTGGGGTCCCAAATCCCCAGGAACAGCTGCTAGATGCAGCATGCGGGTGACCAGGACTAGAGGCAAAGCTGCAGTGCAGAGGGCTCCAATGTCCATACGGCAGCAGCCACTGGAACCGGGCAGAGAAGCCCAAGGGAGAATGTTCTGGGTGTGGGAGGCCAGGACACTGGTGCAAGGACTGTCCCCACCCGAGAAGCCCACCTGGCCCCTGGCCCCACTGGAAACAAGAGGGCGCTGGAAACCTGCTCACACGCAGTTCCTGGGGGACAGGAGGAGTCCCGGTTGCCTCGTGTCCTAATGCAAGGACTGATGGGGCCTGGGAACTCAGGCAGCTCCCGCAGCCCTCGGGACCACCCCGCTCCCGGAAGTGGCAGGTAAGAAAATCGATTTTCTAATTGACGCGGGTGCCAGTTCCTCTGCTGGGGCCCCTGTCCTCAGAGTCGTGTCATCACGGGGCCTGATGGCAAGCCCCTCTCCCAGCAGGTCACCTGGCCTCTGCCTTGCCAGATGGAAGATGCCGTCGTCTCCCACCAGCCTCTGCGGGTGCTGGCAGGTCTGCGACCCTCTAGGGGCGCTTTCTCAGGGCAGCCATCCTTACACTGAAATCTGTTATTAGCATACTAATGGGTACCGTCACAGCACCCAGCAGGAAGGATTAACAGTAGATAGACATGGCCTCACCTACAGTCACCTCAAGGAGGACTCAGTTGAAAACACCATTCAGATCTTAACGCTTTTAGGGGGATGGCGATATCGTTTCCCCAACCAAAACCGGGATCTCCCCATGGGAAGCCACACCGTGTATTGGGCTACCACCTACAAAGGGACAGCCGAGATTCAGGCTGATAACCAAACCCCTGCGTGAGGTCTTAAAGGCTGCTGAAACTGACCCACTGGAATAGACAGGGAACTAACACGGGGCCTTTCAACAGGCTTAGGGTCAGCTGACAATGGCCCCTGCACTGGGGATGCCTAACTGAGACAAGTCACTCACTGCAGGGGACACCAAGACGGCGACCATTCCGCCCGAGGAGATGGACTGGGAGAGCAGAGGGCTGCGGCTGGGGAGGTTCCGCACGAGTGGCTCCAACACGCCGGCCTCTACAGGGTCGGCAGCACCTGCTACGGAGCCCTCTCCAGCCACGCCCCGCACGCACACCTCCAGAGCAGAGACAGCCCCGCCCCTGCTGCCGCCCGCAGCTCTCTCCTCCGAGCCGGCCGGCGCTGCTCCAACCTGGCGTGTAAACAAATCTCCCTCCTCCGCTGACCTTTACCCGTGACCCATCCCTGTAATCCGTCTTGCATTCGAGACAAGAGCCCGGACCCAAGCACCCCACGATGAAGAGACTGATAGCGAGGACTCCAGGGCCGGGGCGGGGGGCGGGCTGCCCACCTGCTTCGTTGATGCTCCCATCCTGCGCAGCCTGCAGGGCGCGTGCAGGGAGCGGGAGCTCTAGCACGTGTCGTAAACGTTCATCTTGTCGGGGCGCTGGAACACAGGTGCACAGGTCCTCTCCCCCCGCCCCCATCTCTCACCGGTGGGAGCCTCCACACCGCCTTGCCCCTCAGAACCGGTGTCAGGCTTTGTGTCTTCATAGAGAATTCACGGAAGCCAACAGATCAAGAGAAGACTGCTGAGAAAAAAGAGCTGGGGACTCACGGTTCCCGAGAAGAGGGGCCCACACCCCGCGCAGGGCCACTCAGGGCGGGGCGGCGGGCAGAGGGACAGGGGCCTGGGGTCAGGAGCTTCGTGGTGCTTCTCCAGGAAGGACTGGTGAGGTGGAACGAGCAGGCATAGGAGGGGCCGCATCAGATAACGTCAGGGCCCTGGGCAGGGCGCCCCCTGCTGTCCTGTCCTGGCCTGCGGAGATCAGGATTCCCACCCCCCCCCTCCCCCACAGACCCTGATCCAGGAGGGGGTTGGGGCTCTGTAGATTGCATTTGATTCCCCCTGCTGGTGGGGATATGATGGTGACAAGGGAGCAGGAGGCCACAAGGTGGCTCAGACCTGCGGTGGGTCTGTCCGAGACAAGGCGCGCCCTCCATGTGCATGGGGGCAGATGCTAAAGCTTCCTGGGCAGCAGCAAGCCACGTGGCCAAACCAAGGGCTCAGCTCAAATGCCACCTCCTCAGGGACGCCCTCCCTGCCTGTGCCACTACAGGGACAGCTTCCCGCACCCCATCTCTCCCTCCTGCTTACCCACTCCATCCCCTGCCCCTGCCCCTGCTCTGCTCAGTGGCACCTGCCATGGCTCCGACCTCACCCAGAGTAAAAGTCCTCAGGGTGGCCACAGGGCCCGTGTCCTGGTGTGTCTCCGCTCACGGTGGCCACAGGGCCCATGTTTCCTGGCGTGTCTCCTCTCCCACCCTTGCCCCTCTCTGCCCCCAGCATCCCCAGCCCTGCACTCCCGTCCCCTGAGCCCGACTCTGTCTCTGCAGCCCTGAGCTCTTCTGTCGCGCTGTCCCGTCCACTGTGCGTCCCCTGGAGCGTCAGCTCCACAGAACAACAGGGTTGCTCTCCTGGTTCTCAGGCCTCACCCTGCGCTGTGCCGGCAGCCCAGTGCAGGGCGCGGCACACAGCAGGGGCTCTGTCCACAGTGCGTGAACAGCTCTTACCTCCACCCGAGATGTGGTCTTTGTGGTCTGCCGCCCTTGCTCACGGAGGCCCTGCTGCTGCCAACCGGATCCAAACACCAGGGCCCAGCAGCGAGTGGAGCAGGCCTGGGTCTCCATCCTCCTGGGCCCATGGCCTAGTGGGAGAGACAGAGCAAACCTATCAGTGGTGCTGTGGACCATGGAAGGTAAAGTGACAAAGGACCTTCAGACCCGCTGAAGTCACTGGGAGAGCAGCAGTGCCATGGGCAGAGCACTTCAGGCTGGGAAAACAGCAAGTACCAAGGCCCAGAGGCGCAGGTGGGCTGTAGGACGGAGATGCTGAGTTTTTGGTGTGGATTCGTAGGGTTACCTTGGGTGTCTATTTTATTTGTCATCCTTTCCATTTCATCTAACCTAGCTCATTAACCTGAGCCTGGGCTCCCAGCCTTTTGAATTTAGTTAAATCTCTTCCAGTGATTTACAATGGAAGCAGAAGTGCACGGGGGCCAACTTGGCAGGTGTTCACTGAGTGGCCACCCTGGGCCCCGGGCTGTGTCAGGCCTGGCTTTCTCCCTTATTTTATCCTCAGGTTTATCCACTAAAGTGGGGACATGGGACCCTCCGTTAGCCTGGTTAACCCCATTGCACTCATGTGGTCAACACAAGTGGCCCAGCCAATATCAGACCCTCAGCAGATTCTGTCTGAATCTCCTGGGTCTCAGGTTAGTAGCCTGTGGGTATTTGTTTTGGAGTCTTGCTGTGTGATACACATTTGGTCCTGGTAGCTAGGCTAAATCCCTCTCAGTTCCAGGAACCATCATTTGGCCACCTGTTAGGAACACTCAGAACCCTCTGGATGCCCAGTGACAGAAAATCCAATTCAAAGTGAAGAACCAAAGTGACTCCATTTTAAAACAATAAAAAAAGCAGCCTCCGTTTCCCATAGCAGACCCGAGTCCTTGTAAAAGCAGGCATTCAGGCATTCCGGAGATATCAAAGCTTACCAGGGACAGCTAGCTCGGTAGACCAGGGACAGCACAGTAGAGATTGCTAAACAAAGTAACTCCCTGTGCCCACAGCTCCCGCTGTAACTCCCTGTACCCAAAGCTTCCATGCTGTATGTAACTCTTTTTTCCTGCTGATGTAGCCCTTTTTTCCTTTAAAAACTCTCCCAAACAAAGACCAGGGCCTCACTCCTTCCTCCGCTGTGCTGGTTGGTTGGATGGGGTCCCTGTCGCGGCTTGTACTTGTACTCCAGAATAAACCTTGCTTTTGCAGTTTGGTGTGATCGACTCTCTGGGGGTCTCTGCAGGGATCTAACGAGCTGGGCACAACATATTTTTTGGTGCCCAACAGAAGTGACTTCCAGCGCCGGCACTGTGGCGTAGCAAGTATAGCCCACCTGCAATGCCAGCATCCCATAAGGGCACCCGTTCCAGTCCTGGCTGCTCCACTTCTGATCCAGCCCTCTGCTATGGCCTGGGAAAATAGTAGAATATGATCCAAGTACTTGAGCCTCTGAAATTGTGCAGGAGACCCAGAAGAAGCTCCTGGCTCCTGGCTTTAGACTGGCCCAGCTCCAGCTGTTGCAGCCATTTGGGGAGTGAGCCAACAGATGGAAAACCTCTCTCTCTCTCTCTCTCTCTCTCTCTCTCTCTCTCTCTCTCTGCCTCTGTGAAACTCTGCCTTTCAAATAAATAAATCTTTTTTTTTAAAGTGCCTTCTAACATGAACAAAGCATGTTGTAACCAAGAGGTCTAAGGGCAGGTGGCATCAGGCAGGGCAGCACCTGGGTGCTGGATGATGTCCCCAGGAG
The DNA here is from genome assembly GCF_964237555.1 of Oryctolagus cuniculus. NCBI lineage: Eukaryota > Metazoa > Chordata > Mammalia > Lagomorpha > Leporidae > Oryctolagus > Oryctolagus cuniculus. Next base: position 103,909,662 of record NC_091441.1, read on the forward strand.
TTCCCTCCCCTGACCTCCTGGCTGTGCCTACTCCCTCTCAAGTGGGCTTTCCCTTCAAGATGGCGCCGTGGGCACCAACTGTCTCAGCAGCCCAACAGTCACGGAGCTTCTCCTCCCCCAAGGTTCCACCCCTAAGACCAACCCCTGGGACCTGATTGGTCACTTGCTTAGGCCTTAGCCAAATATTGGACCACAGTGATTGGCCAGCTCAAGGTCATGTGACCACTGTCTCCAGGGTAACCTGGGAGCTGCTCACTCTGTTTCTGGGTAGCAGATCTTGTGAGGCTTTAGAGAGCAGGGCTAGGGGTTGAGTCTCTGGTCCTCTAGGCCTCATTTACTAGGAGGTGCCTGCTCACGCCATCCCCACACAGCCTCCTGTCTTCTGTTTATAGAGGAATTCATGGTGGCAACTCTTCCCCTCCCCAACTGTTGGGATTTGGGATTTGCTCCCAGCTCCAAGCCTACTCCTGTGTCCTGCTGTCATCAGTTATCCAGTCCACATTTACTGAGTACCTAGTGTGGGAAAGAGCGTGCCTGAGACCATCTGCTCACCAAAGGCTGGGCTCAGGAACACGAGGGAAGCAGAGGTGAGGTGTTTACTGCTACCCAGTCTTGAGAGCCGTGATGAGGAGGTGGCAGCAGGCGCCACCCTCAGAAATTCAGCTCCTTCTGTCGCTGCCACGCAGAGGTCCCTTCACCCAGTTCCTCACTGGATGAGAAACTTGGGACGTACAATCCCAACCTGACACTGTGCCTAAAGCAGGGTGATGAGTGTTACTGGGCAGATTTAGGACAGGGGAGGTGGGGAGAGAAGTGACACTGTAGTATCAGCAAGGCCAACACAACTCCAGGAACTGGGACATGAGAGCACTTTGTAATGAGCATCCAGTGGTTACAGAACTGCTGAATGTTACAAAGATTACAAGCAGTGCACAGTTCGCAGAGCAAACTCAGCAGCTGGCCTACTTTGTTTTGGCGTCTCTATCCTACATGTTACTGAGGCCTATCATGGCTACACTAAGGCTAAGCTAAGTCTTTTATGAAAATACCCATGTTGGGGCTGGTGCTCTGGTGCAGTGGGTAAAACCACTCCTGGAGTGCCAGCATCCCATATAGACGCTGGTTCAAATCCTGGCTGCCTCACTTCTGATCCAGCTCTCTGCTATGGCCTGGGAAAAATGTAGATGGCACAAGTTCTTAGGCCCTGCACCCACGTGGGAGACCTGGAATAAGCTACTGGCTCCTGGCTTCAGATGAGCACAGCTTCAGCTGTTGCAGCCGATTGGGGAGTGAACCAGTGGATGGAAGACCTCTCTCTCTCTCTCCTCTGTGAAATTCTTTCAAATAAATAAATAAATCTTAAAAAAGAAATGTTATTTGCTGCAGGAATATTAAAAAAAAGAAAATACCCATGACATTTCTCACACCTACTATGTGCCAGGCCCTCACTAGATGATGGATGCAGAGGTGGACAGGATCGATGGCATTGCTGTTCTCAAGCACTAAACACTAAGGTGGGAGAGGCCAGGAAAATCAGGGAGATACATGCAGATCAAGTAAGCCTGGATGAAGAAAGGAAAACTACAAGATGAGACTGACCACGTCTCTGGAGACTTGTAGGTTTGTGGGAAGAGACGGCCCATGGTAGGAAGTGATAGTGGGCAGAAGCATGGAAGAAGCTGGGGACAGGCCGTGTGCTGGTCAGGGGGACACTGTTCCAGGCAGACAACAGCCTGTGCAAAGTTCCAGAAGTCAGAGCAAGCATGAAGGCCTCAGATAAGGGACAAGCAAACTTTCTGGAAGGAGCCCGAAGGTTAATCTTTTGGGTGTTTCGGACCTCGTGGTCTTTGTCACAACTGCTCAGCTCTGATATTCTCATTGAGAAATGGCTGTCAACAATTAAATGGATAGGCTTCAGTACAGTTCCAATCAAATTTAATTCATGGACACTAGACCTGAGTTTCAGGTGATGCTCCCACATGATGCAATCTTTTTTATTTGTTTATTTTTTGACAGGCAGAGTGGACAGTGGGAGAGAGAGACAGAGAGAAAGGTCTTCCTTTACCATTAGCTCACCCTCCAATGGCCGTCGCAGCTGGTGCACCGCGCTGATCCGAAACCAGGAGCCAGGTGCCTCTCCTGGTCTCCCATGCGGGTGCAGGGCCCAAGGACTTGGGCCATCCTCCACTGCACTCCCGGGCCATAGCAGAGAGCTGGCCTGGAAGAGGGGCAAATGGGACAGAATCCAGCACCCCAAGCGGGACTAGAATATGGTGTGCCGGTGCTGCAGGCAGAAGATTAGCCTACTGAGCCGTGGCACAGGCCATGATGCAATCTTACATGTCCTAGATTTTTTCCCCTTCCATTTAAGGGGTTAAAATTCCTCTTCACTTGCCACCTCTGCAAAAACACAGGGCGGGCCCACGCTGGTCACCAGTTGTAGCTTGTTGAGCCCTATTCTTGGAGGATTGGGGAAGAGACTGGTTGAGGAGCAGGACAGTGGGGAGGAAACAGATGAAGTCATATTTAGAAACAGAGGCATGCCCACCCGGCCTTGGAGCCACGCTTCAGCTGTGTGGGTCCTGGCATCTCTGGGTAAATGCCTGTCTGGATTGCCAGAGCTGACGGTTCTTCTGGGTGGTGGGCACCCAGGGAGCGTTCCAGAGGCAGCAAGCTGTGCGTGAGCAAGCACCTGGAAGCTGCTGGGCTGCTCCTCTGGCACATCCTGCGCAGCCTGGCTTGAATCCCGACCCTCCTCAGGCCTTCTGCTTTCTCATTAGCAAAGGCAAGCTGGGGGCATGAGCTCCTGGAACCGTCTCAGCTCTGATGCACAGTGGTTCTCTTTGAACGTCTCCCTCCAATGGCAAGTCAGCCCTCCAGCACCATGGACAGCAACCACAACGCTCCTACTTTGGGGCTGATCTGCACTGAGTCCATGTGTAGACAATTGTGGGTAGAATCCTTCTCCCCATGATGGTTGCTACGGGATGCCCAGGCTGGAGAAGGTTCTGGGCTCTCTGTGTCTGTGAGGACCCCAGGCTCTGAGTTCCCATGGGGTTTCTGAATCCTGCTGCCACTGCTGCGGCTACAGAAGCTCCCTGTCTTTAGGGGCTTGTGAATCCCAGGCATCTCACTGCAGACTGCCAGGTTCGGGCCTCTGAAAGGGAAGTAGAGGGAGGCCATGGGGTTGGGGGAGGAGAGGGTGATGCGAGGGGGCCGTGGAGCCCATCCTTTATCCACCTTCCTCTCCTTGCCCTCCTCCTCTTCCTCTCGGCCCACCCCGTTTTCTCTCTCACAACTGAGATTGGCGGTGGCTCCAGGGAAGAACCGAGCCCCTTGACACGCTGGAGAGGGAAGCAGGGATCAGTCTCGGGCATGTCCAGGGGATGCCTCTCTTACTTCTGAGTGAGCCAGCTTCTCTTCAGTCTCTGATGATGCGGGGACACGATCAAGCCCTCAGGCTCCCGTCACTCACTGTCCAGGTCACTCAGCTGCTGGTTACCACATTAGGCCGTGCGTTCCCTCCTTTGGAGTGTGCCTGCCCTTCTTGGTTTCCTTCCTTCGTTTCAGAGGAAGCAGGATCTGTTAGAACACAGGGAACCCAGGAACACAAAAGGAAGAGAGCAGATGGGCATCGTGGGAACTAGGCCTGGCAACAGCCACACAGCAGGAACCAGGACTGCTCTGTTTCTCTTGCCATCCCAGGACCTCCTCGGCAGCCCTTTGTCAGCTTCCACTGCCCATCACTGCATCCTCCCAGCCACCTGTCTCCCTGGCCACTCCCTGGCCCTAAAGTGGTGAGCTTTGTTACCTGGGCAACTGGAATGGCCTCCAAATTGTCCTCTCCAAATCCTCTCCTGTCCGTTTCTAATCTACCTTCCCCCTCACTGCAACCTGAGCAATCTGCAAAAGCTGGCGAGTGTATTCAGTGGTTTTCCAGTGCTCCCTGGAGACAGACGCGCACATGGTGAGCGGCATGAAGCTGGGCTGCCGCTCACCAAGCAGCGTCCGTGGTCACGGTGCCCTCCCGGCCAGGGGCTCACGCAGTCCTGCTCACTGGTGCTCCTGGGCACTGACCAGTGAGACAAACGTGCACACACAGAGTAAGAACCAGGGCCCACTAGCTTGCTTTTCTTTCCCTTCTGCTGTGAGGAAGGCCATGGTCCAGATAGAGGCTAGCTGGTCAGCCTGAGTCTGAAGTGTAGATACATGGAGCAGAGTCTTGGTGGCTCCTAGAACAAGGCAAAATCCAATGGGGGCTTCTTTGTTGTTCAGGCCTCCCGACCTGTGCTAACCAAGTCACGTGGTGTCTGAGATCTCAGGGGGATGGGGCGGGGCAGGGAGCTGTAGAGCAGGGCGTCTGGGTGCACAAGGTCTCCACTGCCTGAAAGAGTTCAGCACAGAGCAGCCACAGGGAGAGGTGAGGAGCTGCAGTATTGATTTGGGAGCCTGAGCCCTCTCGCTCCAGCACAGTGCCTTTGCAAGGACAAGTGCGGAGCGGTGCTTGCCTCTGGAGTTGGGACAGTAAGGGCAACCGCTAGGCTCTCCATGCCTCCCCCTCAGGAGGTGTCCCCGGCAGAGTCTGGTCTGGCACCTGGGTTACAGGGTCCAGGTCCATGGTGGGCACTGTGGTGGGGCTTTGCTTCCAGGAGGAAGCAGCAGGAGACACCTCATGTCCACTCTGCCCATGCAAGTTGTCTAAAGCTCTGAGGTCCTTAAAGCTCATGGATGACTTAATGCCTTGCTCCTGGGAACCCACCACGGCTAGCACAGAGCCTCCCACCCCCACCCCACTCCCAGAATCGGCAAACTCTTGGCATAAACGAGCAAAACGGCAGACAGGGGAGTCAGCACAGGCACCAGTTCCCTGGATCTTCTCACGAGGTCTCCCACTGGCAGCGGAAGGCGGCCTGCAGCTTGCACTGTTCAACAGGCAGACCCCACGGCCCAGCAGCCTCCGGCTTTGGAGAGGGAGGGGCGTCTCACACAAGCCCAACCCTCCCAGCCCTCAGCATCACCTGTGTGCATCCCCAGCCCGCCTTTTTCTGTCTCTTTCAGAGACCCGAAGGGGAACTTCATGACCCAAAACAATTTAACCACAGACGTCCTTTAAACAACAGCTGAGCCCAGAGAGGCAGGCCCAGCGCAGCTCTGCTGTGGGATACTGATGGTGATGCTGGAGCCATGCAGCCCACGTGGCCCCTGCAGTTCTTGCCGTTAGACCAGAGAGAGAAGTGCTGCCCCCATCTCCCGTGACTTTGCTGGCAGGGGGCAGATGGGATGAGTTGAGCACCAGGGAAAGTCCATTTATTCCATGCGATTTGTCCTGCTGCTGCTAAGGCTAGCCTTAGCTTCATGCCAGTTGTGACCTGACCCTGAGGGGCTCCAGGACTGTGGGGCAGAGACTCACTGAGTTTTGGACCCAACCTTGCACCTGAGGTTTCCACTAGGAAACTGAGCTCTGTGTCATGGGCATCCAGAGGAGTGGTGAAGACTTCCCAGGCAGCTGGGAAGCCAGGCAGCTGGGACAAGTGCATGCAGGAGCCTTCCGAGTGGGGCCAGAAGTGGACATGCCAGGCAGGGGATACGGCAGCAAAGGCGGGAGGCCCGACTCCACACAGCTAGGCACAGGGACATCAGAGAAATGAGGCCATCCTGGGCGTGGGACGGGTGCAGATCCAATTGCGCCCAGGGGGCCAACTCCAGGGGTGTCTTGCGGATGGCAGTTTCCATTGCCAGTGGCCATCTTGGCGTGGCCTTCTCATTCCATCCGGGAGAGGCAGAGCCCCTGCCTGGACTCTGTGCTCCTGAACTGTTTTCAGTGCAGTGAACTCACCAGTAGAGGGCAGTCAGGAGCCCACACACCTGACACCTGTGTGGCCACAGGGAGCTGGATGCACAGTGGGTGGCAGTAAGGGGCCCTACTGGGGCAAGGAGACTACAGGCTGCAAGGTGAGCGCTTTATAAACTGAAACTCTACGTTCTCAGGATCAGGGTCTCTGGCCAGATCCCAGGCCAGTAGGCCTCTCCTTGGGGGATGCAGCTTTTCGAGTGGCTAGTGCCTGCTGGCTGGCCCTCCACACTTCCAGGCTGGGGGGCTGCATGGCTTCTCTGGATCAAGGTCTTGGTCTATTATTTTGCTGCTGCAACAGAGGGCCTGATGCTGGATAAAGATAAAGAACTGGAGTCTGCTTGGCTCGCGGTCCTGGAGGCTGGGAAGGTCAGTAACACATACTGGCTTCAGACAAGGGTGCTGTGAGGTGTCACCCCATGGCGGAAGGCCAAGAGCAGGTGTGTGAGATGGAGGCGGCAGGAGGGGCCGAACTCGCTGGCTGTGTATCCTGATCCACGCCCTGGGGGCTGTGCATGCTCCATGTCTTCTTGCCACTGGGGTTTGCCTTTCCACTTTCCTTATGATGGTCTGGGAAATTGAAATCTCCAGGCTGAATGAAGTCAGATCTCTCGCATTTTTAACGCTTGGGAAACTTTCTGCTTCATGTCTAAGAAGTCATCCCCAAGTCCCAGTTTGGAAAGATGGTCTTCCTTATTTTTTTCTAAAGGTTCTACAATTTTGCCTTCTGACCTCAGGGCCTTCGTGTTTCTAGAATTGGGTGTGCTGTGAGTCAAGATCTGATCATTTTCCGTGTGGGGACCCCATTGTCCCAGCATCATTTACAGAATGGACCTTGTTCCTTCAATCACACAAAGAAGTCTCCTTAAAAGTCCTAACCATGAAGCTTTGGGGATGTGTAAGGCATCTTTCAGCCAGCCTTCTGAAGAGCCAAAGTGACTGAACAGTCAAAGTGACTCTATTTTGAAACAATAAAAAGCAGCCTCCATTTCCCATAGCAGACCCGAGTCCTTGTAAAAGCAGGCATTCAGGCATTCCGGAGATATCAAAGCTTACCAGGGACAGCTAGCTCAGCAGACCAAGGGCAGCTCAGTAGAGATTACCAAATGAGGTAACTCCCTGCACCCAAGCCAAATGGAGACCACCCCCCTCCCCGCCCTGCCCAATCACAAAAGGCCTCGCACCCTAAGCCCTTGCTGCCCGAATAAAGACCTGGGCCTTTCCCCCTTCCTCTGCTGCGCCGGCTGGTTGATGAGATCCCTGTCGTGGCTTGTATCTTTTTGTTGTTGTTGTTGTTACAGGCAGAGTGGACAGTGAGAGAGAGAGAGAGACAGAGAGAAAGGTCTTCATCAGCCGTTGGTTCACCTTCCAATGGCCGACGCAGCCGGCGCACTGCACTGATCCGAAGCCAGGAGCCAGGAGCATCTCCTGGTCTCCCATGGGGTGCAGGGCCCAAGTACTTGGGCCATCCTCCACTGCCCTCCCGGGCCAAAGCAGAGAGCTGGCCTGGAAGAGGGGCAACCTGGACAGAATCCGGCACCCCAACTGGGACTAGAACCTGGTGTGCCGGCGCCGCAAGGCGGAGGATTAGCCTATTGAGCCGCAGCACCGGCTGCGGCTTGTACTTTTTTAATAAAAACCTTGCTTTTGCATTTCGGTGTGATCGGGTCACTGACAGCTTCTTGGGGATCTACTTATCTGGGCATAACACCTTCCTTCCTGTGCCATTAACTGGGGACCCAAATCATACCCAAACCTCAGCAACAGCCATAGACTAAAACAATAAACCTCAACCTACAATTCCTTATAAAACATTTCACTCAGAAGGGATCAGAGATTTAAAAATAGAACTCGGAAGGTTATAGAAAAATAAAACAGAAGAAATCCATGAGAACCTAGTGCTCTGCAAAGGGTGCTTAAACTTAACACCAAGAGCATGATCTGGGTGATGATTTGGTGCTGCCCGTTAAGCCACTACTTGCAAGGCTGGCAGCCTCTATCGAAGTACCGGTTTGAGTCCTGTTGCTGTGCTTGAGATCTAGCTCCCTGCTGATACACCTGGGAGAGCAGAAGACGGCCCAAGCGGTTGGGGCCCCACCCTCACAGGGGAGGCCCAGATGGAATTCCTGGCTCCTGGTGTCAGCCTGGCCTAGCCCCAACTGTTGCAGCCATTTGAAGAGTGAACCAGCAGATGGAAGATCTCTCTCTCTCCTGTCTGCATTTAAACTTATAAAAGAATTATTTTGAAAAAGAGGAACATCTATATATTAGGGAAAATGACTTAATGAAAATGGAAAACTTCTACTCTGCAAATACTGTGGGAAGGGGTGAGACTCAGCCTCGTGCCATATCAGAGAAATGCAAGTGAAAACCAAGATGGCACAGCATTTAGGATGGGTAAGGGTGAAATGATGGGCCACGCGAAGCTCTGGCAAGCATGTGGAGAGACGGAAGCCGTCAGAATCTGCTGGTGGCAGTGTGGAACGGTGAACAGTTGGAACACAGCTGGGCAGTTTCTGCCGAGGTTGAACACACACCTATCAAAGGATCTAGACTTCCCACTCCTAGGTATTGACCTGTGTGAGATGAGAACCCACACTTTCACACAAACTGGGACACAGATGTCCCTCTCAGGATTCAGGGCAGCCAGCAAGAGGAAATGACCAAATTCCCATCAACTGAGGAGCATCCGGATAGACCAATGGCAGCAAATCCGCATGCTGGGAAACCCACTGGCAATAAGAAGTGACGTTGATACCAGCAACCACATGGAGGGACCTCAAACAGTCACACTGCGGGAAAAAAGACAACCTAAAGATGTATGATCCCCCTTGCACATGACTCTAGAAAGGGCAAAGTGGTCTCTGCGGATCCACGATTTCCCGCGGGATTACAGTGAGACACGAGGAAGGTTCTGGGGGAGGTGGGCGTGTTCACTGCTTCCATTCTGAGCAGTTTCCCAGATGCACACATGTGTTACTTACCAAACCGTGCATCTAACACATGACTGGCTTGATGTGTATCTATTTTATCATTTAAAATGTTTACTTATTTACTTCCATTTTAATTTAAAGGGAGAGAGAGAAATTAATTAATTAATTACCGGTTCACCCCCAAAAGCCTACAATAGCTAAGCAAAGCCAGGAGCTCAGATCTCAATTTGGGTCTCTCACGAGGGTGACAGGGACCCAAGTATTTGCACTGCCACCTGCTGCCTACGGGGGTGTCCAGGACTGGAAGCAGCCAGTTCCACGTGGGATGTGGGTATCCAAAGTGGCTTTTTAACGGCTGAGCCAAACACCCAGTTTCAATTTTAGATTGATAAAGCTATTCAGCAACAGTGGAGCAAGCATCAGAAGTCTCATGATCTCCTGAGGACCTCAGTTACAGAGGCAGAGGGTGCAATGAGAGAGGCTGTGGGGGCCTGAGTTTGCCGGGCCCAGCGCCTCCTCCACTTTATTCAAGGAGGGGAGGTGGGGCTGACGACAGTTCTAGAGAGGGGCTGGGAAGCTCCCTCCTGCGTACCATACGTAAGCGTCAGGAGCGTCATAGCTGCGTTAATTTCGGAGTAGGAAATCCTCAAGCATAGAGATGGCAGAACCCCCGCCCCCAGAGCGGTCCCGCCCTGCGGCCCCAGCCCCGCCCCCCGCCCCACCGCCGCAGCCCCGCCCATCCCAGTAACTGTTGAATGGCTGCCACGTGGGCAGGGCACCGTGGGCCTCCCCAGGTCAGTGTCAACTGATAGAGGAGCTCATGGAGGTGGCCGCGGAGCGGGTGTGGGAGCACGCCTCGTGGTCCGAGTATCGCTACCAGCAACCGCGGCCGCTTTCAGGTATCCCACGCGCGTGGGGCACCTGGTCGCAGCCCAGGCTCCCAAGCCCTGCGTCCTTTCCAGCCTCCCAGGGCCTCTGACTTGGGTCTCCCTCCTCAGTCCTAGCTGGTTCCACCTCTGTCACCCAAATGTCCAGCCCTGAGCCCAGCATCCGATGCCCATTCCTGCTTTTTCTGGGATCTCACTTGCTTTGCCTCCGCCAGGCCAGGCTTTTGCAGGTGCTGGGCCCTGGCCTGCTTTGCCTTTTCCCAAATGACAACCACCCATGGTGGCCGCACTGGCACAGCTCTCTGCTCTTCCTGAGCGGAGGCACAGGGCATCGTCCCACCCCGCCCCCTCCCGTGCTTCCCGGGACCAGCGCCCACCTGGGCAGGTGTCATGGGCACGCAGACACGGACTCCGGGTTGCGGGAGAAGCAGCAGCTGGGCCTGGGCTGGAGGAGCTGGCGGCTCCTTCTCCCGACACTGCCAGCCCTGCTCTCGCGGCCCCTGCATCCCGGGGTTCCCTAAATCCACGGCAACCCCTCCATGTGCCAGGCAGAGCAGTGGCCCGGGCCAGGGAAGGGGCAGGAGGAGGGGAGGCGGGGAGGCGAAGGGTGGGCATCCCTTGGAGAGAGGGGCCTACCTCGTGGGAGCAGGGCTGGTGACGGCCGTCATTGTCTCCCAGCCAGGAGGACCAGCAGGTTGGCCGCTCTGCAGCAGGTCCCTGTGCACCTGAGACAGCGAGGACCAGGAAGCGGCAAGCACAGAGCCCTTGTCCTCCATGGCCAGCGTCCGCCGGTGTGACCTGGAGGAGGACCGAAGGCCCCGGCTGGGACCCAGGAGTCAGACTCCACGCACCTGGGCAGCAGCGAGTCCCCAGGGGAGCCTGCCCACGCCTGCAGCTCCGGCTTGCCTGTCTCCTCTAAACACACTGCCTCACTGGCCTTGCACAGGAATCTGGGTAGGTGCTAGGCCCTTCTGCAAAATGGGCGTGCACTCACGGCGTCCCAGCAGTTCAGGGCACATAGGTCTGGTGTGTGCTGCCCCCCGTGGGGTGCTCACTGCCAGCTGGGAGCTGAGGGCAGAAAAGGAACAGCTGTTTTGCAGTTCCCGTGGGTCAGTCTGTCCCATAGGCACTCTTCAAGGCTCCTTACTTGCTAGCCCTGTTTTGGTCTAAAGCCAGTCACATGGTTTAGCTTCAACATGAGGGATGGAGAAAAGTGCTCCACCTCTCGATGGATCTTGATTTTATTTATTTATTTATTTTGTCTTCTTGAAGGACACCACTAGGATGAATGATTGCAGTTTTTCCGGTAGTTCTGTTGTCTTCTTGGGTACTTTGCAGGGCACTGCCTAGATCTATACCGTGCTGCCTTTAGACTTCCTCCATCTTCATAGTGACGTGACCTTGTCATTGTGTGGTGACTTCCTCCATCCATCACTGTGCTACTTACCTTGGGCCTCTTGATGCTGAGCAGAAGAGCCTGGGAAAAGACTGGTGGCACACACCCTCCATGGAACAGGGTGCTCACTTGACCTCCTTTTGCCCTGAGCTCTTGCAGCTTCTTGTAGGCTTGCTTTCCCTATTTGTGTGCGTCCTCCAAAGGCAAAGGCATTTGCATCCAAACTCCAGATCTTTGAGTGACATCCCTTTGGCTGGCTCTGAAGTTCAAGGTTCATTGTTTAGCCTCCAATTCCTGAGTGTTTGTGGATAAGCATGTACTAGTAAATGCTTATTGTTCAATGTGTAGGAGGCCATGGAGTGGGACTGGGCACCTGCATTGGGCTCCACAGACCAAACCCATCCAAGAGTCCTTTCCTGGCCCTGAGCTTTGGCTGGCTGCAGAAGGCCCCGTGGCAGGTGAACGGGTGAAGCTGTGAACATGAGCCTGCTAGGGGAGAGCACGGGACCCGGTTCCACATGCCCAGGACATCCGCCCTCCCACAGGCCTACAGCCCAGCTCCACCTCTGCTTCACTAACTGGTGGGGGCATTGGTGGACTATGGGGGTGTCCTCTGCTGTTTCCCCCGCCTCAGCTCTCGGCCACTTGCAGCCCTATAAGGAAGGAAGTGGAACATGAGAGGCACTGAGAATAGTGCTAGGAAGTCCCGCCCTGTTCTTCTCTACATCCTCCCGTCCCTGCCACACACTGCCCTGAGCAGGAGGGCGGCACCATGACAGGTCTCATGCTCACCCAGGGGCTGTCTTTCTCGGGCCTCATTTCAGCCTCTGCCTGTGACAGGGGGTGTGGTATCATGAACCCTGTGCACACAGGAAGAAGCCACTCAACAGCTTACACAGTTGGACTGCAGTCAGGCCAGGCTTTCTTGCTTTTTCTCTTTTCCTTTTTTAAAAAAAATCATTTGTTTATTTATTTTCATTTTATTTGAGAGTATATGGAGATCTTCCATCCATGGTTTACTTTTCAAATGCCTGCAACAGCTAGGAGTGGGCCAGGACTCAAACTGAGCCCGCTCTGAGGACGGCACAGATCTAAGTACTTGAGCTTTTGCCCGCTGCCTTCCAGATGTGCATTACCAGGAAGCTGGGACCAAAAGTGGAGCTGGAACTTGAACCAGGACTCCAACATGCGATGCGCAGAACCGCTCACCACTAAAGACAGAAGGGAGTGCATAGTCAGGGCCCACCCCCTGCCCTCTGCCAATGTCCCTAAATCCTGCAGGCAGCAGCTCAGGCTCAGGGTGTAGAGGGCAGCTTGCCTTCCTACACAGGAGCCCTACCCTTGTCCCCTCCCTGTGGCCCCAGCCAGCAGTACTGCATTTGCAACCACAGGGGCAATGTGGCAGTCCTAGAATCCATACACTGTTTTCATCCTGGCCTTGGCCACCATCCTGCTCAATACAGACAGGTGCAGCTCCCCACAATCAAGCAGGGGCAGGAGGTGCAGCTGGAGGACTTTGTCAAGCACCTCCAAGGTGCACGGTCCCCAAGGCCCCTTGGCTCAGAGGCGCAGCCATGCGCACACCCACTCTAGCCCCACCCCATCCAGCATTCCCCGTGGCGTAGGGGGCCAAGAGGTCCATGGGGTGGCCAGAGTGTGTCTGGCCCTTCAGGGAGCATGGCCCAGATGCCAGGAAGAGCACTGAGTGCCAGCTGAGAGGTGCACACGGAGGGGCACAACCGGAGTGCTGGGAAACCTGGCTCTGGGGGAGCGGATGCTTCACTGTTCTTGAAGGATGAACCTCGCATCCCTTTAGGTTCATTTTTTTTAAACGACTTATTTATCTGAAAGTTAAGGGAAAAGAGGGAGGGGAGGGGAGAGAAAAAGATGAACAGATTGATCTTTCATCTGCTGGTTCACTCCCCAGATGGCCATAACTGCAGGGACTGGGCCAGGCTGAAGCCAAGAGCCAGGAGCTTCATCTGGCTCTTCCACATGGGTGCAGGGGCCCAAGCACCTGGGCCACGTCCATTGCTTTTCCCAGGCCATTAGCAGAGAGCTGGATCAGAAGTAGAACAGCCAGGACTTGAACCAGTGCCCAAAGGGGACGCTAGCATTCCAGGAAGTGGCTCTACCCGCTATGCCACAATGTCAGCTGCTTTATGTTGGTTTTTTTTAAACCTAAATGTGTGTATTTAAAAGGGAACTTGGTATTTTCACTGTAAATGGAAACCTGGTAGCACCTGCCACGTGTAGGATATAATAATAGCAGAAGGAAGCGGTGCCTTGTGCTGTACTGGGGCGGCCTCGGCTTGCAGGCACTGTCTGGGTGTCCCCTGCTGTTGGGTTCATGCTTGTCACAGAGGGGTCAAAGATGTTCTGGACGCTTCCTCCTGGTACACTCTGGAGGCAGGAAAGGGTCTAAGGGGCAGCTCTATGTCAGCCAGAGCTGCCCTTCACATGCCCAGAGTCCCTGGAAGGATGAAGAGGGGGGATCATGTCCCTCCTGAGAGACAGAGAGAGAGAGAGAGAGAGAGGGAGAGAGAGGAAGAGAGAGAGAGAGAAAGAGAGAGAGAGAGAACAGAGAGGAGAGAGAGGGGAGAGAGCAGAGAGAGAGAGAGAGAGGAGAGAGGGGAGGGGGAGAATGAGGGGAAAGAGAAAGAGAGAAAGAGAGAAAGAGAGAAAGAGAGAAGAGAGAGAGAGAGAGAGAGAGAGAGAGAGAGAGAGATCTTCCATTTGCTGGTTCACTCTTCAAATGCCTGCAGCAGCCGGGGCTGAGGTAGGCTGAAGTCAGGAGTCAGAAACTCAATCCAGGTCTCCTGGGGTGGCAAGGACCCAACTACTTGAGCCTCCCCCGCTACCTGGCAGGATCTGCTTTAGCAGGAAGCTGGAATGAGGAGCTGGAGCTGGGTATTGAACTCAAGTGCTCCCATGTGTTCCTGGAGAGTCTGTGTGTAGGCACAGTCTCTTAGGCAGGCACAGAGGAACGGAATTCCTGGGTCATTGGTTGTTTGATGAGACCTTTTTGAAAAATGTGAACTGCTTTTCAAAGCTGCCACACCACTTTATGCTTGGCAGCCACGTGTGAGGCTCCCAGCTTTTCTGCATCCTTGACAAGGTTTACGGCCTTCCTAAAGTTTATCTGGTGCCGGCGCTGTGGCACAGCGGGTTAATGCCCTGGCTTGAAGCGCTGGCATCCCATATGGGCACCAGTTCGAGACCTGGCTGCTCCACTTCTAATCTAGCTCTCTGTGATGGCCTGGGAAAGCAGTAGAAGATAGCCCAAGTCTTTGGGCCCCTGCACCCGCATGGGAGACCTGGAAAAAGCTCCTGGTTCCTGGCTTCGGATCGGCATAGCTCCGGTCATTGCGGCCAATTGGGGAGTGAACCATCAGATGGAAGACCTCTTTCTCTCTCTCCCTTTCCTCTCTCTGTGTAACTCCAATTTTCAAATATATAAAAATAAACGAATCTTAAAAAAAAAAGTTTATCTGTGAGGCAGAGCCAAGTGAGAGCAGCCTGCCGCCAGAGGTGGGGGAGGACAGACTGGAGTTTGGGGTATTGGGCTACCCTGGTGAGAAGCTGGAACTGAAGTCAGAGCTGACATCAATCCCAGGCACTGAAGTGGAACACAGGCGCCCCATCTAAGTAATTTCTGTGCTATGACTTCTCCTTTGAACGAGTGGTTCTCTGAGAGTACACTGTGTGTAAGAGTATATTCCACTAGCGTGTGAATTTTCCACTTTTCCTTCTGTGACGGATTTCCCACTTCTTCACATTGTGGTCACTGAAGATACCTTCTATGATGTCCACTTCTATTGAGACTGGAATTGGGGCCTAAGGTGGGGTCCATCCTGGAGAGCCTCAGGCGCGCATCAGAGGATCTGCGTCCTGTGGCTGGGTACGCAGTCCTGCCCGTGTGTGTCAGACGAAGCTGGTGTCTCATGTGTAGTGCTCCATTCCACCTCCTTCTCTGGTGCTTCTGTCGACTCCGGAAAGTGCGGGTATGGGAGTCTCCAACTACCAGTTTGGAGCGGTCTCATTCTCCTGTCAGTCGCGTGATTGCTTCTCAGATCTGGACGGTGTGAATTAGGTAAATATTTAGAAATGGTCGAACTTCTTGCTGTACAAAATTTTGTGACTAATAATGTCCTTCTTTGTATGTCAGAAACTGTTTCTGCCATTAGCATAGCCACTCATGTTTTGTTTGGTTTGCTGTCTGTGTGGACTATCTTTTTACCATCGTTCCCATTTGCCTTTTTTGTCTTTGATCTGAAGTGAGTCTCTGTGAATTGCAAGTAGATTCACGTGTTTCAACTCCTAGCTTTGGTTTACCTGGGGCTGTGGCTTGAAGGTCCAAGGCCCTCCATGGTTCCTGCTGAAACTTGAACTTCATTGCAGCAGTACTGAGAGGTGGGGCATTGAGGAGGCAGTGAGGCCAAGAGGCTACAGCCTCATGGGCAGGATGAGAGACTTCCTGAAAGGGTGTGAAGGGCCTAACACACTTCTTCCACCAAGCAAGCATGCCACAGGAAGGCACCATTTTTTAAATTAACTTTTAGATTTTGGATTAGGATATAATACTTGTGCATTTTTTAAAAAAAAAATTATTTATTTATTTGAAAGGCAGCATTACAGAGAGGCAGAGGCGGAGAGAGGTCTTTCATCCATTGGTTCACTCCTCAAATGGCTGCAATGGCCAGAGCTGGGCTGATCCAAAGCCAGGAGCTTCCTCCAGGTCTCCCACATGGGTACAGAAGCCCAAGCACTTGGGCCATCTTCTACTGCTTTCCCAGGCTGTAGCAGAGAGCTGCATCAGAAGTGGAGCAGCTGGGACTTGAACTGGTGTCCAAATGGGATGTCGGCACTGCAGGCAGCAGCTTTACCTGGTACGCCACAGTGCTGGCCCCTAGTTGTACATTTTTTTTCCTAAAGATTTATTTATTTATTTGAAAGTTAGAGTTACAGAGAGGAGAGGCAGAGAGAAAGAAAGGTCCTCCATTTGGTGGTTCACTCCCCAACTGGCCGCAACAGCCAGAGTTGTGCTGATCTGAAGCCAGGAGCCAGGAGCTTCTTCTGGGTCTCCCACGTGGGTGCAGGGGTCCAAGGACTTGGGCCATCTTCTACTGCTAGCCCAGGCCATAGCAGAGAGCTGGATCTGAAGTGGAACAGTCAGGTGTCAAACTGGCACCCATATGGGATGCTGGCACTTCAGGCCAGGGCGTTAACCCACTATTTGTGGGTTTATTATTAACCTCTATTAGTGCATTTTTAAGGGGTATAATGCAACTTTTCAACACTGATCATACCAGGCCACCACCCTTCACATTTCTTTATCATTTTTTGCAAGAAGACAACATCTTAGAAGCAGAGAGTGAGCCCTTTCCTGATAGAGAACCTGCTGGTGCCTAGATCTTACACTTCCCACCCTCCAGAACAGTGAGAAAGGAATGTCTGGGCTTTATTGTTAGCAGGCCAAGATCTTTCGAAACGTAGCACGAAAGGACTGAAATGTCTGGCAGTGTCTCACTTCTCTCCTACTATTTGAAACACAGCTCTTGGGGCTTCCCAGTTTGCACTTATTTAGCCTCATCCATGGGACTGTATCTACCCCCTGCCCTCTTGTCCTCCAGGGTTTCTGATGAGCAAACTGATGATGAACTTAGGGGAAAATGGCAAAAGATACCTTCTCAGCTCCACGGACGTAAACAACGTACCTGATGGTGTCTTGGGTGACAGAACATTCTGTGGTAGCGTCACGATGCCAATGGAGTTGTGCCATCACTTTGAGACCTGTCATTCAGATATTAAAAAAAGAGTGGATATGTTGAGTGTTGACATTAGCAGGTCTTCAAAAGCCATGTTACTAAAGATTTGAAAATTAGAAGTGGCCATTGACACCTCCTACAGGTTTTAATTTCTAAAAAATAAATATCAATCTCTATCATGAACCTAAGGAAAAAAAGATGTGGGGTCCCTTTTTTTTTTTTTCAAGTAGAAAGGATCTTGAGAAAAGCACGATGGAGCATAAGCAGGTGTGCCTGGTGCAGTGCTTGCTCTGACATTGTGATGTCACTCCCACCGCCTGTACGAGTGCCCGGCTCAGCGGAGCTTCTTGTCCGTGTTGCCCAGGAAGCTCCTTGGTGCTGACTTGTAGGACTCGGACCAAGCCAGCTGTTTTCCCTTTTGTTTTCTTGATGTTTGGTTTACTTGTACTTTTTCCTATTTTTTTTTATTTTGCCTTTTTCTATTTTATTTTGTTCTTTTTTCTATTTTGTTAATTTTATTCTCTCCCTCTCTTTTTACTTTTTACCCTTGTGTGCTTCATTTTACTCAATGGTTTCTTTTTTGACTTTATTTTCCTTGTCACTTCTTAATATTTACTGTTGTTTTCATTTTCTAATTCTTATTCTATTTCCGTTTTCTGTTTCCTTCCCCCTTTTTATTCTATTTATTTAGATAGGACAATTAGACTTACTGATTAGGTTTATTAGTATAGTTAATGTAGCTGGTGGTTTTTTATTTTTAAACAGATTTCCTCATTTTTTGTGCTCTCTCATTTTTAATGTTTTATTCCTATGGAATTAGCCTGAGGGTTTTTTTTTTTTTTTTTTTGACAGGCAGAGTGGACAGTGAGAGAGAGAGAGACAGAGAGAAAGGTCTTCCTTTGCCATTGGTTCACCCTCCAATGGCCACCTCTGCCAGCGCGCTGCGGCTGGCACACCGCGCTGATCCAAAGGCAGGAGCCAGGTACTTATCCTGGTCTCCCATGGGGTGCAGGGCCCAAGTACTTGGGCCATCCTCCACTGCACTCCCTGGCCACAGTAGAGAGCTGGCCTGGAAGAGGGGCAACCGGGACAGAATCCAGTGCCCTGACCGGGACTAGAACTCGGTGTGCCAGTGCCGCAAGGCGGAGGATTGGCCTATTAGCCATGGCACGGGCCTAGCCTGAGTTTTTACATATAGTTAGTGTTATCTGTTGGTAACATTAGCACAGCGAGTGTTCATTTTCGTTTGTTTCATAGGTGACTAGCTAATGTTACTAGTGTCAGAGAGAGTAGAGAGGCGGGCACCCCCACAATGGAAGGCCACGCAGCCTTCCCCAGTGAGGAAGAGGTCCTCGATGGATACCAAGTCCTCAGGACCATCGGCCAGGGCAGCTTCGGGCGGGTGAAGCTGGCCCACCACCTGGAAAGCGGCACCCTGGTGGCCGTGAAAATCATCGCCAGAGAGGACCAGGACTCCTCCAGCTTCCGGCAAGTGCGGGTGGAAGCGGATATCATGAGGGGCATGCGTCACCCGAACATCATCAGGCTGCTGCAGGTACAGCACACAGCAGAGCGCGCGTACATCTTCATGGACTATGCGAGCGGAGGGGACCTCGAGCAGTACGTGGCAGAGCGTGGCCGCCTGCGGGAGGCAGAGGCGCGTCTGATGTTTAACCAGGCGTTATCCGCGGTGCACTACTGCCACAGCAAGCGTGTTGTGCACAGAGACTTAAAATTGGAAAATTTCCTTTTGGATGCTGGGCTAAATATTAAACTGACTGACTTTGGCCTGAGCTGCAGACTGACTGAGGGGCAGCACTTAGAGTCATTTTGTGGGACCCCACAGTATTGTGCCCCGGAAGAGTTCCTAGACGAAGAATTCAATGGCTATAAGGCAGATGTGTGGAGCCTGGGCGTGGTCCTATATACCATGACAACAGGGTCCCTCCCCTTTGTTGGCAAGAACTGGGTGCAGCTCGAGGACAACATCTTGTCTGGGTATTACCAGGTTCCACTGTATATGAGCCTGGAGCTCGAGCACCTGTTAGGGAGGTTACTGACCTATGACCCTGGGGAGCGACCCACAGTGGCAGACACTATGGGCCACCAGTGGCTCAGCATGGGACAGGAAGAACCTAGAACAAGTGGGATAATGCGTGAGGAGCGTCTGGGTTCTCCCCAGGAAAAGGAAATCCGTGAATGCCTGTTGGGCCTGGGTTTTCAGCTGGGCCGGAAGGAACAGGACAGCCACTTGACCCCCATACTGTGCTGGGAGATATCCCAGCAGGGGGACTTCAGTGGACCAGAAAAAATGGAAGTAACGGATGTGGAGCCTCTGGGTTCTACCCAGGATCCTGAGGTCCGACAATACCTGGCAGGCCTGGGCTTTGAGCTAGGCCACAAGGAAGAGTCCCTGACACACAGCCATCGAGCTGTCACCTGGTCTCCAGTGCTGCAGAAGGGCCATGCTGGGGGGAAGTGCCCGCCGCAGGCTGCTCCCTCCCCTCACAGCCATCATGTTGCCCAGCGCCTCCCTGATCGCTGGGACCGCAGGGGCAGTGCCCGTGAGTGTGCCCTTCCCATCTCCCCACTGCTGCAGCCCGAGAAGGACCCGGCGTCAGAGCCAAGTGCCTGCCAGGAAAGGACCCCCAGGATGGCCAATCCCCGGCCTGGCATGATGCGGAGGTGCCCCACTCCCAGGCCAGCCCCCAGACAGGGCTCTGTGGCCTCCCTCTCCACCCTCAGCCCCCAGAGCAGTGAGGACCATGTAGAAGACAGGAGCTGCTTCCAGGGAGCGGCAGAGAAGGCAAGCATCCCAGGGAGGCAACTGGAGGGGGAGGCGGGGACGTCAGCCACTCTCGCGGACACGAGCCAGGGCCGCCAGGGGCTCTGCCGGAGGCTGGTGAACTTCCTCCTGCGGGTGTGCGGCGTCCTGTCGGCCCCAGAGGCAGGCCCTGGTGTCCAGAGGAGAAAGGTGACCCCTGCGTAGCCTCATTCAGGGGAAACGCCCAACAGGAGGGGCCCTGACACTGACTGCCTGAATTGTAGTGCACGGTTTTTAGCCTTTTGTTCATGATTCTCATGAATAAAAATCATAATGGCATGCACAAATGGGGTCCAGCGGGATGCCGGGGTCTGTCTGTGCACTGCGGAACAGTTTGATCCAGTTGACTGCACACGGATCACTACGGAAAAGACCGGGGCTGCCTGACGTCACATCTGAGGATTCCAAAAAGGCTCACTTCATAGAGACCGAATGATGGCTCCCAGAGGCAGGGGCTGGGGGAGGGACAGGCCCGCAGCCTGTGAGGTTGCAGATGCACAGGACGAGGTGGGTGCTGAGCTCCGGGCACCTGGGAGCTCCTAGTGCAGAGTGATGTCTGAGAAGAGCTGCGGAGCCCCTGCCCCTGCCCCCCTGCATTGTCACTGGGGAACACGAGGACACCAGGGCCTCGAGCCAGACGTCCTGGTGTGTGGGGTCAGCCAGGTGTGGAGCTGCATGGCTGCAGCCTGGGGGGCGGGGGCAGGGAGCACTTGGAGTGCGTCAGAAAGGTTCCATGGAAAAGTGATGTCAGAGAATTGTCACAGTCACCCCAGCAGAGATGATCCACAGTGGTCCTGAGGGACAAGGCCCCGAGCCACATGCAGGGCAGAAGTGCAGACTGCGTGGGACCTGACACGCACGTCCCCTGGGTGCCTTTCTCAGAGGGCCCCATGGGTGGGTTCATGCTGCCTGACGTCCTCCACATGAGGACCAAGTCCTGGGAGTCACAGAGGCGGCCTGGGCACGGCCCCCAGGGGGCTCAGGGGTCGCCCGTCTGCTGCTGTGTTTCCTGACTCTACTACGCAAGTCCTGGGCCTTTGCACACTGGCGTTTGCTCCTTTTGGGAGCTGTGGCACAGTGCAGTCCCTCTGCAAGGCCCTTGGGCCCCAGTCTGGGGCCTGCAGTCGATTTGAGTGTTCAAGGGGTGCCCGGCAGTGGGCCAAGAAGACTGATGGCAAAGACAACAGCCCAGAGAGCCAGAGGGCTGGCAGGAAGGGGGCCTTGGCTAAGGCAGGTTCCGGGGTCCCAGTTACTGAGATTTCCAAGTGAATAGCCAATGCGTGGATGGGAGGCCCATCAGGCCTTCCTCGGGCATCCTAGGAAACTGAGCACCCAGGAAGGGCTCTAGCCCCTCGTGCATTGGCTGGCCCTGCTGTGTGCATGGCCTTCAATGTCCTATGACGGCCAGCGGTCATGGTCAGGGATGGCCCTGGGGCCTCCCTGTCAGGTAAGACTGACCTTCACCCTGAGAGCAGGGCTGGGGGGAGCAGGCTTGTTGCATCCCTTCTGCCCCCAGGGTGGGTTTTCTTCATGCCCAGCCACCCGTGGCCCCCCAGTGTCCCTGTATTTCCAATTCATGCCTGACTCCATCACCGTGTGGACAGGACTCCAACTTTTGGGACCTCCCTCAGCATCCCCTGCAGACCTTTGCAACCTCCACTTGCCCCTCTCTCTACATACACTGAGCCATCCTGTTTTCCACAGCTACTGGGCCACCCCTGGGCCTTTGTACGTGCTGTTTCCTCTCTAGGAAGCCCTCAGGTCAGGCACATGGTGAGATGCCCTGGGTTCCCTGAGAGCTGTCAGACATGAATTCCACACAGAAGCCCCCACATCCAGCTGGAGGAGGGGGCCCTCAGTGAGTAGAGTCCCCTGGGTACAAAGGAAGGATGGGCACGGCACTGCCCATCCTGGGGGCAGCTTGTGAAGTAGGGGTAGCAGACTCCTACAGGAGCAGCCCTGGGCACTACAGCGGAGGTCTCCAGGCAGTTGGAAACCTGTGCTAGGAGGCCACAATCAGTGGTGGAGGCCCAGTACTCTGGTTTCCAGAACAACCCCCCATTGCTGCCTGACTCTGGGTCTCACCTGCATTGTCCCCCAGTGCAGGTGGGCAGAACCAGTTCAAGAGCATCCTCCAGCCTCTTCCATCCCACCTCCCCCACCTCCCCCATCTCCCCTATGTCACTAGCTCCCTTCATGACCCCCACCCCTTTCATCTCCTATTGCGTGCCTCTCACAGCTGTTTCTGTCTGGGTGCCCTGAGCTTGGCAAGATCAGCAAATCCCATGCTGAGCAGGGCCCTTGCCTTGTGACTGACAGCTCCCCGAGTCTTCCATGATGAGCCAAGGGACTGCTGGGCAGACTGTGGCTCCCCAGACACAGCCTACCTCTGATGAAAGGGCCGCCTTCCTCTCCATCCCCCATTCAGCCTTTGGCTGCACACTCACCTCCTCCTCCTGCCCCCAAACCACACCTCCAATGGGCAGGTGCAACAGCACATGGGACCCCAGGGCCACACAATGTCTCATGAGGACCAACAGCAGCGACCCAGAGCAGAGGGCAGACAAGAGCCCACTGAGCAGCCAGGACACTGCATGTGGCGGTGGCGGTGGGCCACAAAGAGGGTGAGGCGGGCCTGGGGCTGTCCCGCCTGTCAGCCCAGCTGCTCTGCTCTCAACACATACCAGGTGCTGAGATGCACTCTGAATAAGGGGCTGCCGAGACCACTGTGATTATGCCTTCCAAGACTTTGCAGAGAATGCATGGGCAGGGAAGAGCTGGGGTGGATGAGCCCAGGGACCCAGAGGCTGGGAAGACTTAGAAACACAGTTGGGCAGTATCCCCAAGGCACAGGGAGTCCCCACGTGTCCTCCAGAAACTGTTGCCCATGGCCCAGCCACACTGGGGGCAGCATTCCAAGTCCATAGGGACAGCTGCAGCATCTCACAGCAACTGAGGGCCAGCACCTGCCAATGTCCATTTCGAGTGTCGGCTCACGCAGCCACGTAGCTGTGAAGTGGCCGCCATTACGCCATTTCCAGGGGGAAACCAAGGCTCTGATGGGGTGAAGGACTTGCCCAAAGTCACCCAGAGGCTTTGGGCTGCTGGCCTCCTGAAATTGTCCCTGAAGTGCACGACTGTCTGGGGCATTCCTATCTGCTGAGAGCAGTCCAGAGCAGATTGAGGAGTCTGGGTAGCAGTTGCACAGTAGACAGGCAGGGCCAGGAAAAACTCCCCAGATGAGCAGAGTCCGGGCAGGGCAGGAGTGGGATGGGATGTGGGCACTGCCAGTTGACAAGGAGAGAAGGTGTTCTCAGTGTTGGACCCCTGTGCAAAGGCCCACAGTATGATGCAGCCTGGCCCAGGTGGCTCCACATGGAGCAAAGAGGCGAAGACGTCACTGAGGTGAGAGGGAAAGC
Source organism: Oryctolagus cuniculus (assembly GCF_964237555.1). Lineage (NCBI taxonomy): Eukaryota > Metazoa > Chordata > Mammalia > Lagomorpha > Leporidae > Oryctolagus > Oryctolagus cuniculus. The sequence continues at coordinate 103,932,740 of NC_091441.1, forward strand.
TCCAGCCTCCACCTCCTCCTGCCCACCTCCTGCCGGGCAGCTTGACCTCCCTTTGTCTCTGCCATAGGCCCAGCCACAGAGCTGTCTCCTCCCATCCCAGGCTTCTGTGTTGCTCTGTCCCTGCTCAGACACCATGGGTGGACCCCACCCTGGAAGTGGTCACCACTGAGGGGCAGTCCTCGCACCCCTGCAGTGTTTATGCAGAAACCCAATGCCCAGCCAAGTCACCACGCTTTCATGGCATTCACGGCAAAGGGGATCCAAGACGCTCTGGTCTTGGGAAGGAACCCAGGGTGCCTGCACCAGGCAACAGCGAGGGAGGGATCTTACTTGGGTGAACTTGACCCCATTTCATGATTTGCTTAGCCATCTTTCTGCTTTCTGAGCTTGGCCCAGCGTATTCACACCACTCAACTCACAGGCTGTGGCCCAAGTGTGCTTCCAGTACTTCGGAGGTTCCCAAAGCCACAGAGGGCCAAAGGGTGCTAACAGGGGCCTGGGTATCCAGAAGGGCTTCATGGAGGAGGTGACCTCTAGCTGGGTCTCCCAAGGGTGAACCATTACTGAGCCAGGACCTGGCACCCAGCAGGAGCCAAGCATGTGAGTGAGTGAACAAGTGAATGGGAATCATGAACTGTCAGTGGGGAGCGGAGGCTTGGAGACACAGGGTGCAGGGGGGCATGGTGGGGAGGGGCTGCAGCTCTTGCCAGCTTCCCTGGTCCTGTGTCCCGGTTGCTCAGGGAGCCCATGTCTGTCCTTGGCCCTGGAATTCTGCTTGTCATGCTCCAGAGCCCCAACTGTGTGTACCTGGTGTAATCAAGTGTAACTACCATGCCACAGGGGCTGTGGGAAGAGGGGAGATAGGCCCAGTCCCTGCCTCCCAGCACTGAAGTCATGTGGGAGGGCGCACAGGAAGGGTAAGGTGGGGACAGGCCACACATCAGGGCTCCAACACCCAGCTGCCAATGGCCCCACGGGGTCTTCAAGAAGAGGAGCCAGTCATGGGGTGAGGGACAGACTCAGCTTTGGATGTGTCAACTTTGAGAGCCTGCATGGGCACTCACTGAGACCAGGTCTACCTGGGCTCCAGGTTTGTCCAGTCTCAGCCCAAGTGAACCACGCTGCTGGACACTGTGAAGGTCACGGCCTCCTTGGCAGACAGGCAGCCACTGCATAAGGAGCACCTGCCCTGGGGCCGGCAGTCTCTGGAATGATGCCCTACATCGCACTGGTCTTTGTTCCTCTCTTGTTTGCTCTGGCCTTTGGCTGAGGGGTCACTGGGGACCCTCTACAGGTGCAAGGCTCCTGGCAGCTTCTTTGGAAGCCCCAGTCTGCATGAATTTCTTTGGAAGTGTCTGGCTGTGGGCTGTCAAGTGGATGGGAGACACCTCAAGCTTGATCTCTTGCCCCTGGGTATGTGTATGATTGGTGGCCACGCTGTAGGGGTCACAGTGGAATGTACAGAGAGAGAGGGAGGGAGGGAGGGAGAAAGATTGATTCCACTTACTGATTCACTCCTCAAAATCACAACAGCTGAGGGTGAGGTCAAAGCCAGGAGTCAGAGACTTCTCCATGTCTCCCACATAGGTGGCAGGAATCCAAGACTTGAGCCATCATTTGCTACCTCCCCAGGCACACATCAATAGGAAGGTGCATCAAAAGTGGAGATGGGAGGGAGAGACCAAGATGGCAGTGTAGTAACAGGATGTTCCCAGTTGAGCAGGGCAAAATAGATAGTTAACAAGGAGAGGAGATACAAACAAGTGACAGAGTGGTGAGAAATTCGAGCAGAGAAGCCCAGGAGTACAACAGACTGGTCAGGTCCACGCTGAGGGAGCAAAAAAGAAAGAGAAGCGGTGGAGGCACAGAGGCAAATGAGGAGATTGAAGCCCCCCTCTCTCCCTTCTCATCTCCTCATCCAGCGAACCAGGTGAGAAATCAAGAGTCCACAGAGCTGCAGATAGTGGTGGGCAGGGGAGCCTGGCGCACTGCACTTGAAGCTCCAAGCGGGAAGGAAGAGAAAGTATAGGGGAACAAACAGAGAGGACGGGCACATCCCTGTCCATCTATGTCTCCTCCCTTCCCCACAACCCGACACGGAGCTGGCAGGGAGAAGTCATATTGATTGTTTACAATTTCGAATGTAAGCAGGGGGCTGCCACATTTGGCTCCTGTGCACATGCCCATCAATTGCGGGGCCACCTCACAACAACCCCAACCCGGGAACAAGGATCACAACATTTCAGAGTAATTTCCTCCCCACCATGCAAGCTGTACAACAAAGAGAAATCTTGAATGTTGAAATCTCAAGCTAGTTTCACCCACCAGTGAGAAGCCAGCCCAGCTCCCAGTAGGCGGGGCTTGGTGCACCAGAGCTCTCGTGCCCGCCCCCATCACCATTGAGAAGTAAACAGGACACCTGGAGGCAGGGCTGCGGGCTTCCACCTGCAAAGCACAGACACACAGCAGCTCACAGAAGAGGAAAATCTCACCACAAGCACCAAGAAAAGAGAAAAGCAACCAGAAATGCCGAAAAAAAAAAAAACAAAAACCAAAAACAAAGGAAAAACCCTGAATAAGAATAAGGAAGACACTATGAGCCCCCTAAAGGAACACTTCAGCTCTTCAATAATAGAAGAAACTGAAGAAGAAGAAATCAAGGATATGCCAGAAAAGGAATTCAGAAAATTAATCGTCAGATTACTTAGAAGCAATCAGAAACAAATTTATGATCTAAATGAAAAGTGCTCCCAAGAAACTGACATATTAAAGAGAAGTCAGAATGAAATATTAGAAATGAAGAATTCAATAGATCAATGCAGTGGAAAGCCTTAACAACAGAATAGGTGAGATGAAAGAGTGTCAGAACTAAAAGACAAATTTCTAGAAATAATACAGTCAGACCAAATACAAGAGGAAGAAATTAGAAAATTAAAAATTACAGTTGGAAATTTACAAGAGTCTATGAAATGACTCAACTTATGGATTCTAGGAATTCTGAAAGGCATGGAAAGAGAGAAATGATTAGAAGTCCTTCTTAATGAAATAATAACAGAGAACTTCACCAATATGGAGAAAGTACAGAAGTACACAGAACTCCCAACAGACACGACCAGAAAAAAACTTCACCATGACACACTGTAGCAAAACTCTCCTCAGTGAAACATAAAGAACAGACCTTAAAATGTGCACCAGAATCAACAAGTCAGATTCAGAAGAGACCCAATTAGACTCACTCTGGACTTCTCATTGAAAACCATATAGGCAAGAAGACAATGGCAAGACATATTCCAAGTTCTAAGAGAAAAAAACTTCCAACCCAGAATATTATACCCTCCAAAACTCTCATTTATGAATGAAGGAGAATAAGGATCTCCCACAAAAAAAAAAAAAAAAAAACACAGAAATTTAAAGAATTTGTGACTAATCACCCAGCCCTACAAAAGATGCTCAAGGATGTGCTATACACAGAAACAGAGAAATAGGAATACTAGTACAAAAGAACATGAACGCAGAAAATGACCTAGCAAAAGTGCAAATGAAATCCAAAATACATAAACAGGATTATTTACGGAAACATGGCAGGGCAAAGTTGGTACTTAACAATAGTCACACTGAATGTAAATGGTCTCAACTCCTCAGTTAAGAGGCACAAACTGGCTGAATGGATTAAAAAACGAAACTCATCTATTTGTTGCCTACAAGAAACACATCTTACCAACGAGGACGCTCACAGAATGAAAGTGAAAGGATGGAAAAAGTTAATCCACGGTAACAGAAACCAAAAAAGAGCTGATGCAGCCATTCTAATGTCAGACAAGATAGACTCTAACACAAAAACTTTAAAAGAGACAAAGAAGGACACTATACAATGATTAAGGGATCAATTCAACAGGAAGGTGTGATTATTATAAATCTATATGCAGCTAATTACAGGGCACCTAGCTATTTAAAAGAAATATTAAGGGACTTAAATGGAGATATAGACTCAAATACCATAGTAACGGGGGACTTCAATACTCCACTTTTAGCAATGAACAGATCAACCAGACAGAAAACCAACAAGGAAACAACACCATAGATCAAATAAACTAAGCAGATATCTACAGAGCCTTCTACCCAAGAGCCACAGAGTACACATTTTTCTCTCCAGGGCATGGAACTTTCTCTAGGATTGATCACATGCTAGGCTGTAAAGCAAATCTCAGCAAATTCAAAAAAATCAAAATCATACCATGCATCTTCTTGGACCACAATGCAATGAAGCTGGAAACCAACAATTCAAGAATCTGTACATCATATGCGAACACATGGAGACTGAACAACATGTTTTTTAATGAACAGTGGGTCATGGAAGAAATCAAAATGCTTGTGGAGACAAATGAAGATGACAGTATAAAATATCAAAATTTGTGGGATACAGCAAAAGCAGTATTAGGAGGGAAGTTTATAGCAATTGGTGCCTACATCAAGAAACTAGTAAGGCACCTAATAAGAACTATCTATGCACTCCATGGATCTAGAAAAACAACAGCAAACCAAACCCAAAACTAGTAGAAGAGAAGAGATAATTAAAAATAGAGAAGAAATCAACAAAATTGAAAGCCAAAAAAAAATACAAAAGAGCAGCAAAACAAAGTGCTAGTTTTGTGAAAAAATAAATAGAATTGACAACTATTGGCCAACTAATCAATAAAGGAAGGAGAAGACCCCAATCAATAAAATTAGAGATGAAAAAGGAAATGTAACAACAGACACCACAGAAATAAAAAGAATCATCAGAAATTACTACAAAGAGCTGTATGCCAACAAATGGGGAAACCTAGAAGAAATGGATAGATTCTTGGACACATACAACCTACCTAAATTGAACCATGAATACATAGAAAACCTAAACAGACCCATAACCCAGACAGAAACTGATTCGGTAATAAAGATCCTCCCTATGAAGAAAAGCCCAGGACCGGATGGCTTAACTACTGAATTCTACCAGACATTTAAAGAAGAACTAATTTCAAATTCTCAAGATATTCAAAACAATTCAAAGGGAAGGAATCTTCCCAAATTCTTTCTACAAAGCCAGCATCACCTCAATTCCTAAACCTGAAAAAGATACAACAAAGAGAACAACAAATTTCCCTGATGAACACAGACACAAATATCCTCAAAAAATACTAGCCAGTCAAATCCAACAACACATCATAAAGACCAGCCACCTGGATAAGTTATCTTAATAGATGTAGAGAAAGCATTTGACAAAATACAACACTCTCTCATGATGAAAACTCTAAACAAACTGGGTTTAGAGGAACATTCTTCAACACAATCAAGGCAATCCACGACAAACTAACAGCCAGCATCCTATTGAATGGGAAAATGTTGGAAGCATTCCTTTTTTTTTTTTTTTTTGGACAGGCAGAGTGGACAGTGGGAGAGAGAGACAGAGAGAAAGGTCTTCCTTTGCCGTTGCTTCACCCTCCAATGGCCGCCGTGGCTGGCGCACCGTGCTGATCCAATGGCAGGAGCCGGGTACTTATCCTGGTCTCCCATGGGGTGCAGGGCCCAAGCACTTGGGCCATCCTCCACTGCACTCCCTGGCCACAGCAGAGGGCTGGCCTGGAAGAGGGGTGACCGGGACAGAATCCAGTACCCCAACCAGGACTAGAAACCGATGTGCCGGCACCGCAAGGTGGAGGATTAGCCTAGTGAGCCGCGGCGCCGGCCTGGAAGCATTCCTAATGAGATCTGGAACCAGACAAGGATGCCCACTCTCACCACTGCTATTCAATATAGTCCTGGAGGTTCTGGCTAGAGCCATTAGGAAAGAAGGGGAAATCAAAGGGATACAAATTGGGAAGGAAGAAGTCAAACTATCCCTATTTGCAGTCAACATGACTCATTATGTAGGGGATCCAAAGACTCCACTAAGAGACTATTGGAACTCATAGAAGAGTTTGGTAAAGTAGCAGGATATAAAAACAATACACAGAGGCTGGCACCATGGTGCACTTGGTTAATCCTCCACCTGGGGTGCTGGCATCCCATATGGGTGCTGGTTCTAGTCCCGACTGCTCCTCTTCCAATCTAGCTCTCTACTGGGCCCTGGGAAAGCAGTAGAGGATGGACCAAGTGCTTGGGCCCCTGCACCCACATGGGAGACCAGGAAGAAGCTCCTGGCTCCTGGCTTCGGATCAGCACAGCTCCGGCTGTTGCGGCCATTTGGGGGAGTAAACCAACGGACGGAAGACCTTTCTCTCTGTCTCTCTCTCTCACTGTCTGTAACTCTACCTGTCAAATAAATAAACAAAATCTTTAAAAAATGAAGTCAGTCCTGAGCTGAGACCTCTCTTTAAAAATAAATAAAATAAAATAAAATCAATACACAAAAATAAACAGCCTTTGTATACACAGAAAATACCACAGCTGAGAAAGAACTTCTAAAATCAATTCCATTCACAATAGCTCCAAAAAACCAAATACCTTGGAATAAATTTAACCAAGGATGTCAAAGATCTCTACAATGAGAATTACAAAGCATTAAAGAAAAAAATAGAAGACACAAAAAATGGAAAAAGCTTCCATGTTCATGGATGGAAGAATCAGTATCATCAAAATGCCCATTTTTCCAAAAGTAATTTATAGATTACATGCAATACCAATCAAAATACCAAGGATATTCTTCTTAGATCTACAAAAAATGATATTGAAATCCATTTGGAAACACAGGAGGCCCCGAATAGCTGAAACAGTCTTATATAACAAAAATAAAGCCGGAGGCATCACAATACCAGATTTCAAGATATACTACAGGGTAGTTATAATCAAAACAGCCTGGAACTCTTACAAAAACATATGGATAGGCCAGTGGAACAGAATAGACATGCCAGAAATCAATCCAAGCATCTACAACCAACTTATATTTGACCAAGGAGCTAAAACTATTCCCTGGAGCAAGGACAGTCTCTTCAACAAATGGTGCTGGGAAAACTGAATCTCCACATGCAGAAATATGAAGCAGGACCCCCACCTTACACCTTACACAAAAATACGTTCAAAATGGATTAAAGACCTAAATCTACAACCTGATATCATCAAATTACTAGAGAGCATTGGGGGAAACCCTGCAAGACATTGCACAGGCAAAGAGTTCCTAGCAAAGACTACAGAGGCACAGGTAGTCAAAGCCAAAGTTAACAAATGGGATTACATCGAATTGAGAAGCTTCTGTACTGCAAAAGAAACACTCAGGAAAGTGAAGAGGCAACCAACAAATTGGGAGAAATTATTTGCAAACCAGGCAATTGATAAATGATTAATAACCACAATATATAAAGTGATCAAAAACTCAACAACAACAAAACAAACAACACAGTTAAGAAATGGACAAAGGACTTAAACAGACGTTTCTCAAAAGAGGAAATCCAAATGGCCTACTGACACATGAAAAAACGCTCAGGATCACTAGCTGTCAGGGAAATGCAAATCAAAACCACAATAAGATTTCACTTCACCCCAGTTGGAATGGCTCTCATACAGAAATCAACAAACAACAAATGCTGGCGAGGATGTGGGCAAAAAGGTATCCTAATCCACTGTTGGTGGGAATGCAAACTGGTAAAGCCACCATGGAAGACAATTTGGAGATATCTCAGAAATCTGAATACAGTCCTACCATATGACCCAGCCATCCCACTCCTCGGAATTTACCCAAGGGAAATGAAATCAGCATATGAAAGAGCTATTTGCACTCCCATGCTTATTGCAGCTCAATTCACAATAGTTAAGGCATGGACTCAACCTAAATGCCTGTCAGTGGAAGACTGGATAAAGAAATTATGGGATATGTATTCTATGGAATACTACACAGCACTAAAAGAAATGAAATCCAGTCATTCACAATATAATGGATGAAACTAGAAAACATCATACTGAGTGAAATAAGCCAGTCCCAAAGGAACAAATACCATATGTTTTCCCTTCTCTGTGACAACTAACAGAGCACTTAAAAAGGAAACCTGCAGAAGTGAAACTGACACTATGAGAAACACTATGAACAGCCTTTGTCTTGACTGTCGAGCAGTTTATTATTTTATTCTTTTATTTTTTCTACTTAATACCATTGGTTGAACTCTTTACTTAACATAGAATTAATCATAGGTGTATAAAGTCAATTGAAAATAGATCCCAGTAGGAGTGGGAATAAGAGAGGGAGGAGCTGCAGAGTTCAACACACATTCCCATGGACTTACCCCTAAGGGTAAAGCTAAAAACTTGCCATGGGACTCCAAATCCCATTAAGCTGGGTGGTACTAATACCATCTTACGTTTTAAAGTGATCATTTTAAAAGTGTAATTGATCATTGTTAGGATTAAGTGTCAAAGGGAACACATAAGTAAGGCCAGTGTCTGGTAATAGCAATAGATAGAATTAAAAAGAAGAGAATGATCCAACATGGGAAGCAGGCCACACAGCAGACTCATAGAATGACAAATGCCCTAAACAGCACTCTGGCCTCAGAATCAGCTCTTAAGGCATTCGGATCTGGCTGAAATGCCCAGGAGAGCACTACAGGCATGGGAGAGCCAAGATACTGTGGCAAAAAATGTCCTACATGAAGAATCTCCGTGAGTGAGACCCCAGTGGAAAGGGGCCATCAAAGAAGTATTTATTTTTCTCTGAAGAGAGGCGAGAACTTACACTTTGCTTATGCCCTGTTTAAATAGTGACGGAGTTAATGGTCTCAAAAGGCTTCCATAGCCTTGGCAGCTCATGAGTAGAGCCCCAGGAGACCACTGACGTCATAAATAAGAGGGTCAATTGTTAAGTCAACAACAGGAGTCACTGTGCACTTACTCCCCATGTAGGACCTCTGTCCTTAATGACGTGTACTATGAGAGTTAACTGGGGCCAGTGCCATGGCTCACTAGGCTAATCTTCCACCTTGCGGCGCTGGCACACCGGGTTCTAGTCCTGGTCAGGGCTCCGGATTCTGTTCCGGTTGCCCCTCTTCCAGGCCAGCTCTCTGCTGTGGCCCAGGTGTGCAATGGAGGATGGCCCAAGTGCTTGGGCCCTGCACCCCATGGGAGACCAGGAGAAGCACCTGGCTCCTGCCAGTCGCAGCGGCCATTGGAAGGTGAACCAACGGCAAAAAAAGGAAGACCTTTTTTTCTCTCTCTCTCACTGTCCACTCTGCCTGTCAAAAAAATAAAAAAAAAATTAACTGGAAAACTTGTTCTCAAACAGTACTTTACACGTTGTGTGTGTGTGTGAAATCCTAGTATAGAGTTGGTCTTCTGTATATAATTAAAAACCAATGTTAATGAAGAATGGGATGGGAAAGGGAGGAGGAGGTGGCAGGAGTGGGGGTGGGAGGGCAGGTAGAACCACTATATTCCTAAAGTTGTACCTATGAAATTTGCATTCATTAAATAAAAGCTTTTTTAAAAATAGTGGAGATGGGACTTGTGGAGGGGTGGACATTGTGGTGCAGCATGTTAAACTGCCACTCAGAATGCCTGTACCCCAATCAAAGTGCCTGTCATCTGGGAGGGTATCTGTCAGGTGGGCTGGGCAGGGTGGGGAGGCAATGTGCAGATGCTTAAGGAAGAGGCACAGTTCACTCTTCGCGGGGCCTTCCGGTAGAGGAAGCAGGAGAATCAGCAGGGATTTAAGGATACGGGAGCCCTGTGCACCCCGGAGTCTGTGTGCTGCCCTGCTCCCCCCCAGCCCTCGGGACCCTGGCCAGCTCCTGCCCACGGTCACACAGCAGTCTCGGTGAGCAGTATGGGCCTAAGGGAGGGTTTCACAGAGGAGCCAGGCAGCATCATTCACCCCGAAGCAATCTCTTCCCCAGACGGTTCCCCAGGTGTCCTGGCCCTGGGCTGGCCCCTCTGAGCTCGTCACCAGCACAGCTCCCAGGGCTGCCCACTCCTGAGGTTGGAATTCCATCTCTGCTGTTTTGAGACGCCTTCCGGCCGGTGCCACAGCTCACTAGGCTAATCCTCCACCTTGCGGCGCCGGCACACCAGGTTCTAGTCCCGGTCGGGGCGCCGGATTCTGTCCCGGTTGCCCCTCTTCCAGGCCAGCTCTCTGCCATGGCCTGGGAGTGCAGTGGAGGATGGCCCAGGTGCTTGGGCCCTGCACCCCATGGGAGACCAGGAGAAGCACCTGGCTCCTGCCTTCGGATCAGCACGGTGCGCCGGCCGCAGCGGCCATTGGAGGGTGAAGCAACGGCAAAGGAAGACCTTTCTCTCTGTCTCTCTCTCTCACTGTCCACTCTGCCTGTCAAAAAATTAAAAAAAAAATTGAGAGACGCCTTCCCCCTGTGCTCTCCTGCCCTCCTGCACCCCCCCAGTGAACAAGACTGAAGACGGGGTCTGCTGGAGTCAAGCGACAGAAGGAGCAGGGCCGGGGAGCTCAAGTGCAGAGGTGCAGGGGCGGGGTGCTTGACTATGGGGCAGAGGGAGGTGGGCGTGGCAGCCTCAGGACAGGCTGGGTGCCAGGCGCTCCCAGGTGGAGGGGCTCCGGCCAGCCTCACTGCCAGTCCCAGCAAGGCCCCGGGAGTGCAGCCTGGTGTCGCAGCGGGGCCGGGGGCTGGGAGTGGCCGCAGGCCTGTGTGGACCCCGGGAGGCTGGGGGCAGGGCCCGGACACGGGAAAGTGGGGAGGCCGGTGGGCTTCCAGGCGCTGCACACGCTCAGAGCCAGGCCTCGGCCCCGGCCCGGTCGTGGTCAGTCCTGTGTTGCTATGGCCGAGTCCCCGAGGGGGGAGCAGCTTAGGAGGCAGAGGACTGTGTAGCCCGTCATCCTGGAATTCCCAGAAGCCACAGGTGCCATGGGGGATGGCAAGGACGCGCGGAAGGGGGACAGAGACGGGAAGGATACCATTCTTTTCCAAATCACCGCAAACTGACAGAATCAGGCAGCTGGATGAGTTGAGGCGAGTGGGGATTCTTGCAACCCTGCAATGTAGCCTTACGTCGGCACACCCACCTTCTCGGGATGCACCGCTGTCGCATCCGGGACCAGGACGCACGCCAAGACCCCACCGGCTTATTTATCCAATTAAGGCAACGCCCCGGATTCCTAAACGCTAGTAACAAGGGAGCGGTCTCTTGGCCATGCACCACGTTTGGAGCTACCGCTCGTGCTCTCCTTCACGGGCAACCCTCCGGCCACTCGGCCCGTGCCCACGCCTGCATGTAACCGCTTTCCCCATGAGTGAGCTTTGGCCATCGGGCACCGCTTCTTATTCGAAAAGTGACTTATTGGAACAAAGTCGATGCCAGGCTGCTCTCATCGAGACTGTGGCTGTCTTCAGCGCTTTCAGAAACGGGGGACCCACAACGGAGGGCTGGGGCAGGCAGCTCTTCCCCGCTCTTTAGTTGAACACTATAATTTAGGGTGGGGATCAAAACAACAGAAGCAGGGAAGTCCATCAGATCAGTGGACGTGAACTCGGGAGGGAGGACGCTCCCGCTCGCGCTCCCGCAGACAGGCCACCAGCGCGCCGCGCTCGCCCAGCCGGGACCCGGACGCCTCAGCGGGCCACGCACGCCTCGCCGGCGGTTGAGCCCGCGCAGGGGCCGCAGCCGCGCGCTCATTGGCCGAGTCGCGCCCGTTCTCTGCCCAGGGCGCCTGCGCGCGGCTCCCACGGCCCGCCGGGGCGCCCACAGGCTGGGGGCGTCAGCCCGCGCCTCGCCCCTCCGCCCTCTTACCGGCTGTGCAGAGGCGCTCCGCGGAGGCTTGGGCGAAGGAGCCGTGGGCGGGACGCGGGACGAGGCTGGAAAACGACTGGCCGTCAGTTGGCGGCGCCTGGCCCGAGGGCGCGGGGAGGGCTGGTCTGGCGCGCGCGCATGCGCCGGGTGAGCCTAACCGTCCCCGACCGTGTGCCCTGGAGCTGACACCTTAGGACCGGCGCGGCTCTCAACCCTGGGGTCCTCCTTGCCGTCCCACCCCCTTTTCATGAATCCCCCTTTCGCGCCGGCGTCTTCTCGGCTCTGCCGCCTCCCAGCCCGTCAGGCCCCCAGGCCCCGGGCCTCGCTCGCGAAGCGGGACGCAGCGGTCCTCGTCTGAGGAGACTTTGGGTTTGGCCCCATGAGGTGCTCTTAATAAAGTCTGGAGTCCTCCTCAAATTTACTGATTGCTTATTACCCACACTTTTTCCCCTAAGTGATCTTAGATTCTGGTTTAAGTATCAAATGAAGGGTGAGAATTGCTACCTTGGAGAACGCGCTGCAGATCCGCCAAGGACTTTAGTTTCCTGGAGTGCTTGCAGGGACCAACCCTTGTTTTCATGAACATATATATAAGTTCTGGTGTACTTAACAGTGTAACAATTACAAATTTCCAAAAATCATATGAAGGAAGACTGCACAGGAAGCAATTTAAAATATTTAATATACTTAAAATACTTTGGCACAACGCAGAAGATACTGTAGAATTTTAGTGTTTGCGTCTTTACGCAATGCCATCTTGCCATTCTTGATCTTGGACGTGCGATGGCTGCGAAGACGGGGGAGACTGGACCAAATGCACAGGTTAACGTGCCGCTGGAGCTGTCCTAAAACCAGTTCCCTGTCTGCACAGTGCCCCTCTCAGTAAATGCTTCACAGTATTCACGTTGTGATTTTCATAGTTTGCATTTCAGGATATTTACCAGATGTAGATTCCCTCAATTTTTAAAAAGCTAACATTTCAGCGGGGATACAACCATTACAGATTACACATGGCCGCAACTTTCAGTGTCTGAAAAGAATTTATTGTATGTGAATACAGGGCAAATGCTGAATAGTGAGAACTGTATCTTTATTGCCTTTTATTTTCAACAATGATTACTTGAACTTAAAAAAAAAATAAAAGCCTAATGGTTACTGAACAGCCAGACTTTTCCAGCCCACTTCATATTCTCTTTCAGCCATTTGAGGGCGGAGCAGTGTTCCAGGCTGTAGACTTGCTCCTTGTTCACGTTGACGGTCATGTGCTTCACGAAAAGCTTAGGGTCCGAGATGCGAGCGGCCATAATTAACCTTTCCACCGCGGCCTGGTAATCGTCCTTGCCCCGGGGTTTGCTTTCTTCACACCTGCGAAGTAAACACCTCACAGAGTCAGAAATGTTAGAAGCTGCGTGGTTCCTTCAAAGGCAGAAACTCTGACCAGTCCTTTCACAGCATTATTGTAACTGGAGCTCAAACCCTCTGGACCTAAACTCACCAAAAGAAAGGCATCTTCTAGCTACCACCCAGATGAACCTTCCTGCCTAAAATGACTCTTACCCTGATGTACATGCTAGCGTCTCTCATTTAATCATGCTGGTTTCACCCTAAATTGATTTATTTCATCACCTAAATGAGCAGTAACAGTTCAAAAAACAATGATCTAAAACACAGCTAATTACCTGTGTCTTTGTATTTTCCAGATAACACATTGTGTTATCTTTATTTCATATTCTTGCTTTTCCAGTGAGACCCACCACATTCAGGCCCCATATTCTTTTCCTGTGTCTATAGAGTGGTGGAAGCTATTCTGATAAAAGCTTCTCCTGGACAGTCAACAGCATCCCGATTCACTACCCAACTTGGAATCAGTAGTTCTGAGGGATGTTTCCCAAACCACCAGGCTGAATTCAAGGTCATTCTCTTTGGCAGGTGACAGCCAAACAGAAAACAGAAAGACATGTCCCCCACTCCGGGGCTCCTTTTTTCAAATCATGTAGCATGGAGCTCTGGTGGTGATTGATGGTTTTTTACAAAAGAATATTAAATGCAATCTGGCTCAGGATCTACTGTGACATGTTAGTTTTACCTGGATATCGACTATTTTTAGTTATAACCAGACAGTATGTAGTTAACAATAATAGAGATTGTGTTGCTCTATGCCTTATTAAACTTCCAGTCTTTAGTTCTGAACAAAGTGCTGAACTTACCTTTTTAATAACTTTCCTAGCAACTCTATCTGCCATGAATTCTATTTACTTGGGTAAAATTCGTATCTTAGGTGTGGGCATTTAGCTTGTGGTTAATATGCCCACATCTCAGACTGGAGTCCCTGGGTTTGATTCCCGGCTCTGGCTCCTGACGCCAGCATTCTGCCAATGCGCACCCCAGGAGGAGGGGGCAGGTTTCAAATAATTGGGTTCCTGCTACCCACAAGGGAGATCTGAACTGTGTTCCTGGTTCCAGGCTTCAGCCCTGGCCCAGTGCCAGCGGTTAGGGACATGTGAGGAATGAAGCAGCAAATGGGCATGTGCTAACAGAAAATAGAAAATTCATACTTTATAGCACTTTTTCCTCTGGGTAGGGAGGGGAAGAATTTAAACTTGGCATTAAATTAGGCATCACTTTTCCATGTATTCACTGCTTTTTGTTCTTAGTACTGATAAGGTCCAGCAGTACATTCTTAATAAGAGCCTACATGTTAAAACACTACAGTGTTGCCCACTTCATGAAATGAAGACTTGCTCTTGAAATAGGAACCAGTGGTCACAGAGCAAAGAGTTTCCAGGTACTTCCTAGTACGTTCTAGCTTAGAAAGACATGCCCTGGAATCTGGCAGATTGGGCAAATGCCAGCCATGTGCAGTTTTTGAAAGTCAAAAGATGAATAAAATTCCCACGTGGTTTACTGTAACAAGCAGGGCTCAGCCCGAGAGCGAGCACACTTGCTTAGACTAAAGCAGAGATCTAGGTGGGTCTCCAGTTAGGCGTGAGGGTCACAGATGTCCCTCAGTTCAATCATGACTGAAGAGACTGCAGATGCATGGGGGAGAGCTAACGGAAACCCAGGTCCTCAGTTGGATAACAGGGAGCCCAGATGCCCTGAGCCACCACAGTGCCCAGTGATGCATGAGGAAGCCCGTAGGAACAAGGCTGCCCTAAGAAAAAAGGCTAAAGTGAGTGGGTTTTTAAAAAGGGATTTCCCAATTGCTTCCCTTATGTGTAGCCTGGCCTAAATGACTCATCTATAACAACAGAAGAGAGAAGCAATAGTGCACAACTTGGGTTACTAGGTTGTTGAATGACAGTTCTCCATGGGTCTCTGATATTTGGGAGTCTTGAGAGAAAATGCCTTTTGCTCAATGATGTTCACATGGCGAATAACCTTGAAAGACAAAGGTTTTCCTTCTGAAGTCAAGGGCAGGCTTGCTTCCAGCCCTAGCACATGGAGACGGTACGCTTCTGTAAGTCACGGAGCATGCATTATTACCCACTGTAAAAGTCGTGGGTTCCGTAAGCTTGGGGCTCCTCTCCTATGACCCACTGCATGTCTGAGTACCCATGTGGCCCTGCTGTGGGACTTAGGGGCAAAAATGAAGGGTGCAAATAGGTAGACAATCAGGCTGTTTGTTGTACCACAGTAAAGACATACTCAGTCTCCACCACAGAAGTCTTGGACCTTATGCAAGCGCCCATGAACCTGCGGCAGGCCAACACGCAGACTGCAAAGGAGGGTAAAGCCTCCCAGTTCTTGATGTAGGCCCTGTGGCTTCCTCCTTGCCTGCCCTCTGTGGGAACACTCACGTGAGAGAAGTCCACTGTCATGCTGTGAAACACTCTCGTGACCCTTGGAGAACCGTGTGCTGAACCGAGGCTTCCTGCCAACAGCCACCGCAGCGAGCCACCCATGGAGGGGTCGCACAGCCGCGGGAAGCTATCCCATGGGTGACGGCAGCTCCTACACCCAGGCTCCAACCGTGTCAAAGACTCGGGGAGGACCCTGAGCTAGAACCATCCAGCTAAACTGCTCTGAGCTGCCTGACCCAAGTAACAGATAACCAATTTAACATTCAATCTGAGGATCTGGTTTGTAACACCACAAGCTGAAGTAAAATTCTTGTGAAGAAGCTCTCAAACAGGGGGCCCACGAAATCCTTATATTGCAAGTTTCCTGGACACAGCTAATAACAAACTGGAGTGGTAGAAGTCTCAATCTGGGACTCTTTCATGCATTTATAACAACATTTAAAAATACAGAAACTAGGCCTATGATTTTATTTTCAACAATATTCTCGACTGATCCTAATAAACCATCACATATTTCCCTTGTAGACCTGGCCCTTATCTTCTGGACTGACAAAAAAAGATAAAGATCTTTGAGGTGTGGATCTCTAAATACAGGAAAATACTTCTCTGAATTAAGGGTATCTTTGAAGTCACTGAAATGTTTATTTAATGATACTAAATTGTTTCATTTTAAGCCTCCAACAGGTGTAATTCTTAATTTAAATGTTAGCAAAGTTTGCAACACACATAAATATAAGAATTAAAAAAAAATCTATAAGTATACAAATACATACATCCTAGGGGGGCAGGATCGGCATTCAGAATGCAGTTAAAGTTCTAGCAACAAACCTTTTCAAAACTATCTGCAGCATCTGTGTGGAGGTCCCCGGACTCTGAATACTACTAGCGTTAGAAACCAGGAAGATTTCAATAGCTAAAAGCATTTCAATCTCAGATAAATAAGAAGGAATCAGAAGAAGTTTTCGGTATAAATTTCCCTCCAAAGGTGGGTAGCAACCCAATGAAAGAGCACCTGAAATCAAATAACAGGTCAAACTTTACTAAGATCCCAACAGGTAAAAACCCAGACTTCAATACCTCTAGACAATAAACACTTGTGTTTACATTAAAAAATAACGCTTGACATAAGAAGCCAATTCATTACACAGATTAAATGGCAATGAGCTTATCCTGCATATTTGACATTGCTCTTTGTAAAATGCTTCTGAAACATTAAATATGAAATGAGAAATATAGAAAGCACTCTGAAACATGACTTTTGAGCCTTATCATGACCAATACCCATTGATTTCAAGTCATAATGAATACAACAAAATTTCAGAGTAATCAGAAAACCAGAATAGCTACTTAGGCTTTGTTTTAATGGGCCTCATGACAAATATCTATGTTTATTATTATTCCCCATCTTGAATCATGAAACCAAAATGCAGAAATAAAACCAATGACCACGTGAAGCTCCTCCTTCCACCTGGGAGAGGCCACAGTGTTTCCGAGTGCATTGCTTGCCAGCACCACTCCCTCTTGTGTGCTGCTCGCTGTTCAGACAGTAAGGTGGCACGCTGCCAGTCAGCACTGACCAGGAAAGCATCCTGCACCCTGCCGGTGCTGGGCATGCTACAGCTCTGCCTATCGGTGCGTGCTCTACAAACGCCGCTTTTCCAGAGCAGAGACTGAACTTTTAACCTATATTTAGGTGCTAATTGGAAGCAGTAATAGGGAAATCCCCTTTAAAACTCCTAGGACACCCAAATTGTATACAGGCAGCATTATACTGTACTATTTTATCAAAAACCAATGTAAAACTTATCTAAAATGTCTTAGGACAACTTTCAAGTGTGGATGATGATTGCTAAAGCCTTGAGGACCTTTTGCATGCCAGGCAACTGTGCTATACACATACAAGTTTTGTTTCATTTTAACCTTTTATTACCTTTGAAATGAAGTCCAGTTACTCCCACACTACAGATGAGGGGACAAGCACTCAGCCCCCCTAAGCCAACCTGGGACACAGCCTTTCTGGCTCCAGATTTTGAATTCCTAAGTGCTAGGTATTCTCACCTCCCTAGGTCACTGCCAAGAGCAACAAACCGTTAACTCATTCACTTTGCTAGCTATTGGTAGGTATAACTTACAGGCATTTCTGTTTCACTTTCCTGACAAGAAAAAAATAAACTTTAAGTAGAAACTGCTAACATCATTTCCCTTGAAAATGAAAACATAAAAAAAGAAGCGTTCTCAGTTGACAGTGGCGAGGGGAGGAAAGAGAATAAAGAAAACGCAATGACAACATCTCCTCATCGCAGACGATTCAGCTCTGAGAGAGAAGCCGGCCTTTTAGGACCGGGAGAACAAGTCAGAGCGGCAGCAAAGTGGCGTTGCCGTCCCTGGGCATCTTCCTTCTGATCAGAAGGGAACAGAGGGGAACAAAGGCATCTAGAAAATGAAAGACAACTCCAGAGTGGACAGAATGTCAGAAACTCACAGGTCCCCCTGACAAGGGACCTGTATCCGGTGTGCATCTCTACGTGTGTGTCTCTGTGTGTCTACAGATTCTTACAACAGCACTGAAACAAAACAAAATGAAAACCAATTAAAAAAGGGGAAAGAAAAAGTGGGCAGAGGATTTAACAGATATTTCTCCAGAGCAGATTTGCAAGTGGCCAAACATGCACATAAGGTGCTGAGCATGACAGGTCATTAGGAGTAGGCAAATGGAAACCACAGTGAGGTGTCACCCAATCCACCAGGAAGGCTGAAATCAAGACACAGGGACAGGTGCTGATGAAGATGTAAATAGAAAACCCCATACATAAATATACGGCTGGTGGGAATATGAATATACAATGGTGCTGACTCCTTTGGGAAACTCGTTGTTCCCCCGAAGGCTAATATACATTTATCGCCAGCAGTTCTCCCAAGAGCAGGGAAAGCTTATATGCACACAAAAGCTTGTATGTGAATCTTCAAAGCAGCAATGCGTAAACAGCCAAAAAGGAGAAATAACTCTAATGTTCATCAGTTGGTGAGACATGGCAACCTGGTACAGACTGACATTTATTGCCTTTGCTCGCCCTCTAGTGGATACACTAATGCACAAGGAAATCAAAACAACAGTAAGTAGAAACAGGAAATAAAAGGTTTCAAAGAACACAGGTCAGCTCAGACCACTACCTTTGAATATGTAGCAACTGCTCTTCGGACCTATGTTCTTAAATGACTAGTCTTAAGTAATACAACTACATCCTGGGTTAGAAACATAAAATTCAAAACCAATACATCAAATTAACAAATTCTAAACGTAACTTACTTTTGTAGTGGGCTCTGGCTTTGAGCCATAAACAACTCCTTCCTAAAGAAGTAATTAATCTTCTAAGAAAGGAAAAATTGATAGGGATGTTCTTGGAAATCATGAATTCCGCTACAGAGGACGACATGCCAAGACTACTGCTTTCTATACAGGCATCTAGGAGTTTATTATAAAGAAGGCTATACTGCGAGACTTCCACAGTTTCTGCAATGAAAAAAGGTTGACACAATTACATTGATCCATCTTAGCCTCTCAAACTTTCTTTTTCCCTAGGCTCTCCTTGGCCCTTTCTTACCTTATAGAGGCCACAGTCACTAAATGCAGTCATCTTACATATTCTCTGAGTAACACACACAAAAAAGCACTTATCGGAAGCCAAATTGTTCAGTTTCCTTGTAGTGGAGAATATGAAAAGAAGCTTGACAAAAAATTCAGAGGTTGCATGAACACTATTGTATCAATAATCCCATATGTGACTGTGGGTCTGCCATGTAGTAAATGACTTCCTGATTCTGTCCCCATTAACTACACACAGCTAAGACCTCATCTTTGTATTTCCCATAACTAAAAATAAATAATCTCCCGAGAGGGGCACTGTGTCACAGTGGGTAAAGCTGCCAACTGCAGCACTGGCATCCCATATGGGCACCAGTTTGAGATCTGGCTGCTCCACTTCCAGTCCAGCTCCCTGCTAGTGGCCCCGGGAAGGCAGTGGAGGATGGTCCAAGTGCTTGGGCCCTGCACCCGCATGGGAGACCTGGAAGAAGCTCCTGGTTCCTGGCTCCTGGCTTTGACCTGGCTGCTGCAGCCATTTGGGGAATGAACCAGCAGATGGAAGACCTCTCTCTCTCTCTCTCCTCCTCTCTGTAACTTTGACTTTCAAATAAATAAATAAATCTTAAAAATAAATAATCTCCTAATAAATGTTCACTCTGAAATTTTCAAGCGTTCTTTAACGTGCATGTCTCTCTATCTTTGGTCGGTCTTAGAAGAGTCATCCTTAGGACTTCCAACTTTTTATCCCCTGTACTCAGGCAGTTGGGTCTATGACTTTGGAGTCCAGGTCTTCACCACTTTAGGGCCTTTTGGTGGTCCAGCTCTTCAAAAGGTTTATTTTTTTACCTTTAGTTTCTGAACATTCCCAGAGGAACTTCCCTAGAACACAAACTTCATTATATCACACCCTAGCCCCAAAACTTTCCTGACCCCTCACTCACACAGAGGGGAGAAACTTTCATTACACTGTCATTTAAAGTCCTGGTTGTATATTAAAGGCCTGCTCGACAGCAGCCATTGTGCTAGAGATATCAAGATAAAGAAAATACCACTTTAGGAGCTTCATCATCTAGAAGAAGAAACAGATAAGGATACTAATTCCAACACAGGATTTCTGTGGGATAAATAAAAAAAAAAACAACAGAGATTTATATTGCAAATGGTGGAAGCACTGAGGAGGGGCCCCTCAAATGAATGCTTTCTTCATCTTTGGAACCCAGCACATTCTGGATGCAAAGGTTTTGCTCACAAATTCCCTCTTCCTATCCATCTATGACCTGAGCCTTGACATTCAAGAGTGCTAACTACCGGTGCCTGTGTTGGTATTCTTTATTTGAACTTGTCATCTGCTTCATTTCTTCTTATTCCAAGTTTACCTGTATTCCAAAGTAATGTAAACTAAAATTTTGTATTTACTAAGTGACAAGAGAAAAAGCACCGTTCATTATTGCTACACAATGAGGCTTATGCATGTACTTAAACACACTGCCTGCTGATACTTGATGGAGACAGGGAAAGGGGAACTGATGAAAATGCTTGTGTTACGAACTGTTGGCAAACAACCCAAAGACCTTTGATTTTGAGAAACAATAGTATATTCCCTTTGCAGAGAACACAGTTTACAGAAAACCATTTAATTCCAAAAAATGTTATAATATACAAACAGAGAATTGATTCTTATTAAGAGTTAAATATTAGATGGGAAAAAGATGATCAAGTTAGACTTTAAAAAAAACATACCTTGAGAATTCTGGAAACCTGGTAGATTCTGCAAAATTTCAAATGTCTGTCTGTAAAGGCTCTTGGCTAAGAGTTCATGTGCAATTGTGCAGAGCAAATTATGTCTATTAAGCACATCCAGTCTATCACAAGGCCATGGTGGTGTATTGATTATCCATTCTGATTCTTCCAGAAAGAAAAAAGAAAACAGATACTTTATACCATGAAAACTACACTTAACAGTATAATCACAACTAATGTTTCAAAGTGTCTTTTGGAGAAAGTGGCAAAACTTAAATATCTGAGCTCAGAAACAATAACCACAGCTCAAATTCACTAGAAATAAATTAATGGTAATTATCCTAAGAAGACAGAAACTGGCAGCTGATGGCTGCTTTACACTTGCTTTTCATTAATTCTTCATCTAAGTGTACCAGTCCCTCATTGATTCTAAAGTTAATGTTTACTTTTATGACAAAAAATGTTCAGATTATAATGACAATTTGCCTTAATTAAAAATGTTATTTGTGGATACATTCAACAAATTTATAAAGATACATAATAATTATTTTTGGTACTGATTTTGGTCAAACCATCCCTATTTGCAGATGACATGAGTAACACCTTTTCTCCCCAATTTCTATTTTTAGAATAATTTCTACTATTAATATGATACACAGAAAAATATCTAACACACATGCAATAAAATAAAAAATGAACTATATCTACCTATCATGCATCATTTTAAAAACAGAATATGAATAGTAACACTGATGTTCCTTAATTTCTGCCCTGATTTTCACATTGAAAAACCCAAGGGAGGCTGTAGTATAGAACATCAGGTGCTAAAATGTTAATATTACATCATTGACCCAATCTACATAGTCACACAGAAAATGAGATACACAATGAAACACTGGCATAGGACACCAAAATCACATTTTAGTATTTTTTTTCAATTGGATTAAGTGCAGAAATCAAGTAATTCTTTTTTTTTTTTTTTATGACCATCCTGGCAAGGTGATTATAAAAGGTATTGAAGAAAGATTTCACGATTCAGGTATATAATGCCAAAAGGTATAGAATACCAAAAGGTATATAATGCCAAAAGTTCTAAGCATCTGGTGTAAAGCTTTTTTTTTATTTTTTATTTTTTGACAGGCAGAGTGGACAGTGAGAGAGAGAGACAGAGAGAAAGGTCTTCCTTTGCCATTGGCTCACCCCTCCAATGGCCGCCATGGCCGGCGGCGCGCTGCGGCCAGTGCACTGCGCTGATCCAATGGCAGGAGCCAGGCACTCATCCTGGTCTCCCATGGGGTGCAGGGCCTAAGTACTTGCGCCATCCTCCACTGCACTCTCTGGCCACAGCAGAGAGCTGGCCTGGAAGAGGGGCAACCGGGACAGAATCCAACGCCCCGACCGGGACTAGAACCTGGTGTGCCGGTGCCACAAGGCGGAGGATTAGCCTAGTGAGCTGTGGCACCGGCCTGGTATAAAGCTTTAAAAGAGGAGTTTATTTGTAAATTAGTAGATTCTGCAGACTGATTTAACAGAATATTTTTCCTTATTTCTCCAAATTGTTCTTACTTTTTATATATTTTATTTATTCTTTTTTTTTAATTTGGAAGTTAGAAAGAGAGAGGGGAGAGGGAAAGGAGGAGGGGGAGAGGGAGGGAGGGAAGAAGGGAGGGGGAGGGAGAGGGAGGGGGAGGGGGAGGGGGAGGGGGAGGGGGAGAGGGAGAGGGAGAGGGAGAGGGAGAGGGAGAGGGAGAGGGAGAGGGAGAGGGAGGGAGAGCTCTCCCACCCACTGGTTCATTGCTTGCTGCCTTCCAGGATATGCTTTATCAAGAAGTTGGAATTGAGTGCAGAATTGACCCCAGGTACTCCAAAATGGAATGCAGGCATTCCAAGCAGTGTCTTAACTCACATTACGTTCCAGCCACAGTTCTGAGCACTGTGTGAATCTTGACTCGTCTAGATAGATACTTCGATTTACTCCTAAATTTGTTGAAATTTCAATATACAAATTTAAATAAGCAATATAAGGAAATACTGCATATGCCATCTGTTAAACATAATTTCCATTAAAACAGTTAAATCATTCTTTTTAATAAGAATTTTATGACTTTTAAAAAAATGATTTTATTTGACAGGCAGAGAGAGAGAGAGAGAAAGGGAGATAAAGATAGAGAGATCTCCTGTCCCCAAATGGCTGCAACAGCTAGTGCTGGGCCAGGCCAAAGCCAGGAGCCAGGAGCTTCCTCTGAGCCTCCTGCGTGGGTGCAGAGACTCAAGCACTTGGGATATCCTCTGCTGCTTTCCCAGGTGCATTATCAGATAACTGGGTCAGAAGTGGAGCAGGCAGGACATGAACCAGCACCCATAAGGGATGCCAGTGTTGCAGGCAGCTGCTTGATCCATTATGCTAGAACACCGGCCTAAGTGCATTTTATTTTGAAGAAGTTCAATTAATTTTTGCCAGTCATATATCTGGTATACATGAAGGGGCTTCAAGAAGTTTGTGGGAAAACGCAATTAAAGGAATGTGAGTGGCAGGTGAGAAATCTACCACTGAACCACTCGAATCATTCACCCAGACCAAGCAGGATTGATCCCTGGTATATGGGGATGGTTCAACATTTGCAAATCAATAAATGCGCTACATCATATTAACAAACCAAAGAATAGAAACCATATGATTATTTTAATAGATGCAGAGAAGGCATTTGATAAAACACAACATCCTTTCATGATGAAAACTTTAAGCAAATTGGGTATAGAAGGAACATTCCTCAACACAATCAACGTAATTTATGACAAACCCAAAACCAGCATCTTACTTCAAGAGGAAATGCTGGAAGCATTCTCACTAAGATCTGGAACCAGACTAGGATGCCCACTCTCATTCTCAGTACAGTCCGGGAAGTTTTACCCAGAGCCATTAGTCAAGAAAAAGAAATCAAAGGGCTACAAATTGGAAAGGAGGAAGTCAA
This sequence comes from Oryctolagus cuniculus, assembly GCF_964237555.1. Taxonomy (NCBI): domain Eukaryota; kingdom Metazoa; phylum Chordata; class Mammalia; order Lagomorpha; family Leporidae; genus Oryctolagus; species Oryctolagus cuniculus. The sequence goes on from NC_091441.1 coordinate 103,956,553, forward strand.
GCTATCCGTATTTGCAGATGACATGATTCTACATAGAAGCGAACCAAAATACTCTACTCAGAGACTATTGGCACTCATAAAAGAATTTGGTAAAATAGCAGGATATAAAGTTAACACACAAAATTAATAGACTTTGTATACATAGACAACGTCATGGCTGAGAAAGAACTTTTAAGATCAATACCATTCACAATAGCTACAAAAAATTAAATAGCTTGGAATAATTTTCACTAAGGAGGTCAAAGATCTTAATGATTAAAATTACAAAACATTAAAGAAAGAAATAGAAGAAGACACAAAACAATGGAAAAATCTTCCATATTTGTGCATTGGAAGAATTAGTATCACCAAAATGTCCATATTACTGAAAGCAATTTACAGTGCAATATGATCCCAATCAAAATACCAACATATTCTTCTCAGATCTAGAAAAAACAATGCTAAAATTCATATGGAAACACAAGAGACCCTGAATAGTTAAAGCAATCTTATACAACAAAAACAAAGCCAGAGGGGCCGGTGCTCTGGTGTAGTGGGTAAAGTTGTTGCCTTTAGTGTTGAGATCCCTAATAGCTAATAGTTTCAGTCCTGGCTGCTCCATTTCCAATATAGCTCTCTGCTATGGCCTGGGAAAGCAGTAGAAGATGGCCCAAGTCCTTGGGCCTCTGCACTCTTATGGGAGACCCAGAAGAAGCTCCTGGCTCCTGGCTTTGGATCAGCCCAGCTCCTGTCACTGCAGTCATCTGGGGAGTGAACCAGCAGATGGAAGACCTCTCTCTGCCTCTGCCTCTCTGTAACTCTTTCAAATAAATAAAAAATTAATTAATTAAAAAAAACAAAGCCGGATGCATCACAATACCAGATTTCAAGACATATTACAGGGCAGTTATAATCAAAACAGCCTGGTATTGGCATAAAAATAGATATGTAGATTGATTGAACAGAACATAAGCTCCAGAAATCAATAAATGCATCTACAAACAACTTATCTTTGACAAAGGAGCTAAAATTTTAGAGCAAGGGCAGGCTCTTCAACAAATGGTGCTGGGAAAATTGGATCTCCATGTGCAGAAGTATGAACAAGATTCTTACCTTAAGTTCTACACAAAAATCCACTCAAAATGGATCAAGGACCTAAACGTATGAACTGATACCATCAAATTACTAGAGGACATTGGGAAAACTCTGCAAGACATTGTCAAAGGCAAAGAGTTCTTGGGAAAGACTCCAGAAGCACAGGCAATCAAATCCAAAATTGACAAATGGGATTACATCAAATTGAGAAGCTTCTGCACTGCAAAAGAAACACTCAGCAAAGTGAGGAGACAACCAACAGAATGGGAGAAAATATTTGCAAACTATGCAACTGATAAAGGGTTAATATCCAGACTCTATAGAGAGCGTAAGAAACTCAACAACAAAACAAACAATCCTGAACCAACGGCCAAGGAAGACCTTTCTCTCTGTCTCTCTCTCTCACTGTCCACTCTGCCTGTCCAAAAAAAAAAAAAGGGCAAAGGACTTAAACAGGCATTTTTCAAAAGAAGAAATTCAAATGGCAAATAGACACACAAAAAACGCACAGTATCACTAGCCATCAAGGAAATACAAATCAAAACCACAATAACGTTTCACCTCACCCCAGTTAGAATGGCTCTTAATCAGCAAACAATAAATGCTGGTGAGGATATGGGGAAGAAAGTAACCTAATCCACTGTTGGCGGGAATGTAAACTGGTGCAGCAATGTGGAAGACAGTATGGGGATACCTCAGAAATCTGAATAGAGACCTACCATATGACCCAGCCATCCCATTCCTGGGAATTTACTCAAAGAAAATGAAATCAGTATATGAAAGAGTGATCTGAACCCTCATGTTTATTGAAACTTGATACACAATAGCTAAGATATGGAATCAACTCAGACACCCATCAACTGATGACTGGATAAAGAATTTATGGTATATATACACTACGGAATACTACTCAGCAATAAAAAAGAAATCCTTTTGCAACAAAATGGATGCAACTGGAAACCATTCTACTTAGTGAAGTGAGCCAGTTCCAAAAAGACAGATATCATGTTTTCCCGATTTGTGGTAACTAATAGAATACCTAAAATATAATATACTAGAGTGAAATTGGTTATTTTGAGATTCGATGATTGTTTACAGCCCTTGTCCCTACCACTGAGGAACGGTGTTTTTTTTTTTTTTCATACTATTTGTTGAACTCTTTATTTAGTGTAGGATTAATGTTACTAGTAAAGTAAATTGAAAAAAAAGATCTTTGTAAAAATTAGGAGTGGCAACAGGAGAGGGAGGAGTTGATTAAATAAAATAACACAAGTAATACACTTAGCACAATGCCTAGTTTAGAATGAAAACATTATTAAATCACAAACAGAGATAAATACTAAAATCAGAAAATAGACCAAGAACACAAACAGGCAACTGACAAAATAATTACTTATGGGGGCAGGAGTAGCAGAAGAATAGATTTCTCTAATAAACAATTTTTAAATGTAAAGTAAAGCTGTGAATATCACCATTACCTTTTCAAACCAGCCAAGAAATTAGAAATACAGCTAACACCCAAGGTTGGCAAGGGTGCTTCTTCATTGACACCTTCACACACAGCTAGGAAGCCCACTGCTACTACGGGCTTCCAAAGGGTGGGGGACTTTTTAAATCCTACTCACAGAGCTAAGATCCAGAAAGGAATGTACCACAGCCAGATTAGGGTTTGCATAACCTGGAACACCCCAGAAGTTTCCTGTTCCAAGGTGATCAAGTCCACTTTTACAAATGATTTCACTCAATTTTTGCCACAATCTCTTCTTTAGCACAGAGCTCTGAGCACTGGATTTTATTTCTGTAATTTCTCTTCTTGTAGTTTGGTTACCCTTCCCACTTTGCAAACCATGCTGGCTGTTTGTTAACTTGAAGAAAACATGTTCCAACAAGGTTTTGATCATGTGGTCTACTCACAATCTATATTCTGCAAGGCTTTATCACTGAACAAATACAAGGAATTATTTATATAGAGACATACTCATACAGCTGAATAGGGTTGAGTAGTCATATATGTGTAGGATACTAGTACATAAAGTTAGCTATTTGTTTCACTTATAAATATCCCACCTTCCCACCTAAACTCTGAGAACCTTTAGGCGTCTTCATTGCTGTCTTGCTTTGTCAAGTAAAATCTGCCTGAGCGTCCAAGTGGACAGAGCTGTCACAGCAACAGCGCTGACACACTACTGCACTCTACATTCTACTCTATCTCACATCACACTAACTGTAGTTGCTTCTGCTGGCTTGGTTTTACTGTAATTTCTCCTGAACGGATTCTTACACTCATCTTGGTTTGGAGTCCTCCTTTTCCTGCATATGTGAAAGACAGAGTTTATGCAGGTTGCAATCACAATTTCCCTGTTTCACACAGCAGTGGAAGCTTGGGCCGTACAGCTAGACTGTCTGGGTTTAAATCTGGCCTTCTCTCTTTACTTGTTATGTCATTCTGGGCAAGCTGCTTACTATCTCTGACAACCTCTTCTGAAGTATAAAATGGGAACTGCAAGAGCCAGAGACATGGTACAGTGGGCAAACTGCCGCCTGCCACATTGGCATCCCATATTGGCACTGGTTTGCATCCCGGATGCTCCACTTCTGATCTAGCTCCCTGTACTTGGGCCCCTGCCACCCACCAGTTAAAACTCCTGGCTCCTGGTTTTGGCCTGGCTTAGCTCTGGACATCGCAGCCATTTGGGGAATAAACCAGCAGATAGAAGATCTCTCTTTCTCTGTCTTTCCTTCTCTCTGACTTCCTAATAAATAAATAAATCAAAAAAGCAGGGAGGGGGAAAATTCTGACAGTTCTGAATTCAGGATTTCTATGAAGATTAATCAGGACAACCCAGATGATGGTTTTGATATCATAGGCCATAGCAAGAACTAATTTATTTTTTTATTTTTTTTATTTTTTGACAGGCAGAGTGGACAGTGAGAGAGAGAGATAGAGAGAAAGGTCTTCCTTTTGCCGTTGGTTCACCCTCCAATGGCCGCCGCGGCCGGCGCACTGCGCTGATCCGATGGCAGGAGCCAGGATCCAGGTGCTTTTCCTGGTCTCCCATGGGGTGCAGGGCCCAAGCACCTGGGCCATCCTCCACTGCACTCTCTGGCCACAGCAGAGGGCTGGCCTGGAAGAGGGGCAACCGGGACAGAATCCGGCGCCCCAACTGGGACTAGAACCTGGTGTGCCGGCGCCGCTAGGTGGAGGATTAGCCTAGTGAGCCGCGGCGCTGGCTGCAAGAACTAATTTTTATCAGTAAAGACCCACAAAATTTCCTCTTCAAAGCTAAGTTAACTTTCCTCTTTCAGTTTGCACAGTAACCTTTCCTATCCACATGTATTTAGACTAATCTATCACCCACAGTTCAATATCAACTTATGGTAATTTCACAGAAGATAATTTATAAGCAGTTTAACAAAATTATTTTATGCTTGCATGTAAGAGAACTTACCCCTCAATATCCAAATGGCACCATCTAGGCTTCCACTTTTTAGAAAAATTTCTGCTGCAATATTCACAATTTGACATTTTGGTGCTAACTTCTCAGGGCCTGTAAGTCCTTTTAAACTCGTAAAACGTATTTTCAGTTCATATAGTTTATCTAAGACCTTCCTTCCCTACAATAAAAATAAAGAGCATGAGTTGAACATGAAGTCTTTACATTTCACACAAAGTCACTGATAAACATGCAGAAGGTAATTAATTTGATTCATCATCCTAGAGCGACGGCTGCCAACAAGCTCCTTGATTCTTCCCGCCCCTCCTTTCCTGCTCAGCTGGAAAGATGGAAGTGGAATGGGAACATTGACCACCCCTCCCACCACCGCCACTGCTCCCCTTTCTCAGCACATCTGTTTTCATCGGCTTTATATACACTGCTTCCACTAAGATCTCATTTTGAGATCTTATACAGCTGAACAGGTTATATGTTTTTACTCCCTTGCTGTTGAGATCCAGGAGCAAAGAGACAGTACACATGAAGAAAACTTATCACATTTAGATAAAGACAGTAGGGGAACAAGGTTAAAGCTGGATGAGCACATCTTTTCCGGCTCAACAGACTAGTAATTTAACATATTCTACATGAACACGGTGGCCAGTGTTCAGCTACAATGTGAGAGCAGGGTCAAGGTACATCTTTTTTTGTTTGTTTGTTTGTTTTTGTTTTTTAACAGGCAGAGTGGACAGTGAGAGAGAGAGAGAGAGAAAGGTCTTCCTTTTTGCCGTTGGTTCACCCTCCAATGGCCGCCGCGGCCGGCGCACTGCGCTGATCCCATGGCAGGAGCCAGGTGCTTCTCCTGGTCTCCCATGGGGTGCAGGACCCAGGCACTTGGGCCATCCTCCACTGCACTCCTGGGCCACAGCAGAGAGCTGGCCTGGAAGAGGGGCAACTGGAACAGAATCCGGCACCCCGACCAGGACTAGAACCCGGTGTGCTGGCGCCACCAGGCGGAGGATTAGCCTGTTGAGCCGCAGCGCCGGCCCAGTACATCTTGATCATCCCAGGCCTGCCACACAGAAAGTGCTAAACTTTCTAGAGGCCCTGCAACTTAGCTTCCACACAACCATTCTACGATAAATATTTTTTCTTAACTCATTGATTTTTTTATGTGTACAAGTATCCATACTTCAGCAGAAATGTTATTGAACACATTTAATTAGGAAAAAGCCTCTAACAAGTAACTGTAATTTAATAGTGACTACTCTCAACTACTCCACTCTCTATATAACACCATCCTCAGCACTTTCTCCCCTTTTTGAATTGTTCTGCCCTGTACCTAAACCTTTTTGAGCCTTTTTTTTTTTTTTAAGATTTCATTTATTTATTTGACAGGTAGAATTACAGACAATGAGAAAGGTCTTCCTTCCACTGGTTCACTCCCTAAATGGCCACAACAGCCGGAGCTACGCCGATCCGAAGCCAGGAGCCAAGTGCTTCCTCCTGGTCTCCCATGCAGGAACATAGGCCCAATTACTTGGGCCATTATCCACTGCCTTCCCGGGCCACAGCAGAGAGCTGGATGGGAAGAGGAGCAGCCGGGACAACAACCGGTGCCCATATGGGATGCCAGTGCCACAGGCGGAGGATTAACCAAGTGAGCCATGGTGCCGGCCTCCCTTTTTGAGCTTTTAACTCCACTTGTCACTTCAGAGTAATCTAAAGAACGATAATAACAACGTGGTTCTGAGTCACCACACCATTTCCATGGTGAATTCAGTCTCAAAAAGTCAGACATCAGGATGGATGGTGTCTGGTGTCCCAGAGCATTCTAAGGGGTGGTTGTTCAGCAGTTTTCTTAATTGTGAGTATCCCGAGTTCATCTCAAGAAAGATGTCTTGACGCTTACTAAGCATCGAAGAGATTTCACAAATAAGACCAGTGTCTGCAAATAATGAAGGATAGAATTAAAAGGGAGAGAATGATCCTGTGGGGGAAGTGGGACACAGAGCAGACTCATAGAATGGCAAATGCCTAAACAGCACTCTGGCCTCAGAATTAACCCTTGGGGCATTCAGATCTGGCTAAAAGGCCCATGAGAGTCTCACAGGCATGGAGAGCCAAGACACTGTGGTAAAACAACCTAAATGAAAGATCTTGGTGAACAAGACCTCATTGGAAAGAATGGGCCATCAAGGAGGGAGGCACCTTTCTCAGAAGGGAGGAAGGAACCTCCACTGTGATATGGCCTTGACTAAACAAGTTCAGAGTTGGTGAACTCAAGGGGCCTCCACAGCCTCGACAGCTCATGGCAAGAGCCTCAGGTGATTACTGATGTCATAAATAAGAGTGTCAATTGTTAAACCAACAACAGGAGTCACTGTGCAAATGCTCCCCACGTAGGATCTCTGTCCTTAATGTGTTTTACTATCAGAGTTAACGATAACACTACTAGTAGAACAGTACTCTATATCTTGTGTGGTTGTGTGGGTGCAGTCTGTTGAAACCTTTGCTTAGTATATACTAAGTTGATCTTCTGTATATAAAGATAATTGAAAATGAAACTTGATGATGAGTGGGATGGGAGAGGGAGTGGGAGATGGGAGGGCTGCGGGAGGGAGGGAGGTTGGGGGGGAAGCCACAACAATGCAAAAGTTGTACTTTGTAAATTCACATTTATTAAATAAAAAAAGAAAGATGTCTTGAATGGTTCCAAAATTACAATGCTACTGATACTCAGAAGTTGCCTAAACAGACTGTGAATTGAAACGATTCAAATAAATATGAAATGTAGCGTAGCTTTCCATACTGAGATTCTAAAAAGTAGCCAGACCCATGCTGCCTCCTTTCCACACTTGCTGAACACACCACCTAACAATTTACTTACTAGGCTGGGTCCCATTTTGTCACCTGTAACAATTATTAGGAAATAACTAATTTGTGGTGTTATCCTATATTTTGTCCATAATTTTAAGACTAACACTTTTTATTCCAAGCCAAAACAAAAACTTAATGAAGTACCTTGGACCACTGCAACACCCTGTGATAGAAGTACATAGCACTGATTCCGATTCTTCCCAGCAAAGTTTTATCTACTTCACTATTTTGTGGATCTTTGCTAACTGAAATACAAAGAGGCACATGGAAGAAAATGAAATAATCACTTACACACATGGGGAAGGATTAATGTGGAACTACTACAACAAAGAGCAGGTACTGAATCTAACCCACCAGCCAAATCTAAACATGATCTGTTTTCATGTAGCCTGTGACTTAATGATGGTTTTTCTATTTTTAAAGAAAAGAAAACAATGAGATACAAAGCGTATGTGGTGTGTACAAAACCAGAAATATTTACTACTTGGCCCTTTACAGAAAAAGTTTGCCAACTCTTGATCAAGAATATAGTACTAAAGAACTCATATTAAAAAAAAAATCTCAAAACTATATGCTCTGTATACTTGTATTAGCAAAGTTAGTACTAACTTTGATGATAAAAAAAATTCAGTTCCTCCAGTATAATTTGCCAGCAGTTTTTATCAATCTAAGTAAAAACAGAAATAAGAATCTGAGACATTTAATTTTAAAACATCAGTTCCTGGCTCCATATCATAATCTAACTTAATAATAAATATATGGAATAATTCATTAAGAATACAAAATAGTTGATAATAACATCAGCTCTTGATGTTGTATCATAATTTAACTTAACAAGAAATGCATGGAAGAACTCCATGAGAAGGAGTACCTGAAATCTGCAACATTAGCTCATCACCAACATGGAAAACAGTAAGAGCTTCATATTCCGGTTAACACTGCACTGCCCTACCACACAGTAACTCAGACCAAAATAGTGACAGTTTACCTGTTTCAGCAAATTCACAAAAAGGAACACTTGGTTTTTCTTCTTTATAGTCTTTAGTTAGTGCTTCAGCAACGCAAGTACAAAACATCTGGAAATCTTCAAATTTTTCACAGCCCAGTTTTACACTAATGTATAAATTTCCCAATTTGGTCCAGTCACCTTTCTCTTTACAATACTATCAAAATTATTGAAAGCAGAAAGTAAAAAAAAATGAAAAGTATGTCATTTACACAAACACATACCATGGGTCAGGTACATAGAGGCATTAGATACACAGACACTAGTAACACATAATCTCTTCAAATTTTCTGAACTTACTGACAAGCGTCACATCAATAACATACTATTTTAACTTTACTTTGCTGAGTGTAGCAAACCACTAACAAATTCCAGATACAGATGAATTTGTTTTAATGATCTAATTCATGAAGTTGTTGATGACATCAACCTCAAACCCGAACTTCACAGTGCAGTTGGATTTTTATGAAAAACAGATGATGAGCAGCACAGTTTGAGCTGTTCACACAATGTAATACATCGCGGTATTATTATTTGACCATTCATGGTTTGGGGCCTGAACATCATTTTGGGCATCAAATTTATACAAAAAGGACTTTAAAACAAATTTCAGTAAACATCCTATCTTCCTACTATTTCCTATTATACAGAAACAATTTTCCACCCAAGCAAATGAAATGTTTCAAGGATAAAAAGATATTAATTAAAGATTGGACCAACCATTAATAGGCAGGTACTTCAAAAAGTTCATGGAAAATGGAAATATTTTTGATGCAAAACATTTTGTAATTCATGCAGTTTTTCTATAATATGCATTTCCCATGGATTTCTGGAGACCCCGATATGCATGGATTTCAAAACTTTTCCATATCAAAATAATCTTTTAATTCCACTTTTAAGAACTTTCTGAAATACCCTTGGAGATGAATACAAAAACAATATTCAATTCAAAAGTAAAATCTCCTGAGAAGTCCTCTATTTTTTATATTCTAAATGTACGGACTATAACGTGGTACAATCCTGGCTTTGTGCCATCATTTTACATTCTGCAGCTGACCACAACACTGGGTCAGTTTCCCAGTGAAATTAATGACTAAGCTTTGGATTATTATCATCACATCATAAATTAAGAATAAAACTGAATAAATATTTTTAGGATTATCTTTTAAACAGTCCTTTAGAAATCAAATGTTTGCATTTCAAAATATTTACTGGTAAAAACAAAAATCAAACTTCTTTTTCTTGAACATTTTCTCTAATTCCCACATTTCTAAAATTTTTTCTGAAGTTGTTATTATTAGTCATATTTTTGTATTGATCTGCAGAGATCCCAGCAACTCAAAAAAAAAAAAAAACTTACCTCTATCTCATTCAAAGCTGAATCTAAATCACAGTTCCATTTCTTTTTAAATGGCCTCATTTGTAACCTTTAACAACAAAAATGGGTTACTTATATTTACATTCAGTGCTCAAAAGTCATTACTGTTTCTGATTATTTGGTAGTTTAAGACATTTGAGAAAAATGAATGCATATAATACACTACATAAATTCTTTTTTTTTTTTTTTGACAGGCAGAGTTAGTGAGGGAGAGAGACAAAGGTCTTCCTTCCGTTGGTTCACCCCCCAAATGGTTGCTACAGCCGGTGCGCTGCACCGATCTGAAGCCAGGAGCCAGGTGCTTCCTCCTGGTCTCCCATGCGGGTACAGGGCCCAAGCACTTGGGCCATCCTCCACTGCCTTCCCGGGCCACAGCAGAGAGCTGGACTGGAAGAGGAGCAACTGGGACAGAAGCGGCACCCCAACCAGGACTAGAACCCGGTGTGCCGGCGCTGCAGGCGGAGGATTAGCCAAGTGAGCTGCGGCGACGGCCATAAATTCTTAAAAGCTGAAGAAAATAGCAACTCTACAAATACATTCCACTTTAAATTAGTTCCTCTTCAAACCATAGGCAACATTAAGAAGGAATAAGCAAATTCCTCATGAAACCATACCTTTAGCCTGACTAGAAGACAGAGAACACTAACATTTATTGAAAAGAGAAAGAAAAAACTAAATCGCAGCACTTGACTCCAACTGCGCCTAGCTTACGCTCACTGCCTCCCAAGTGTTTGTGGCAAGCAAAGACAGATGGAAACAAACACTGAGCAAGCAAACACAACCTGTGCAGGAGAATGAATGAGGGAAACTGCCAGGAGGATCTAATATTAATTTTAAAATATCATTACAAAAGCTACGTTCAACACTAAGTTTGAAAATACTAAAAAAAAAAAAAAAAAAAAAAAGCATCTGAATGGTTCCAAAGGCCATCTTTGAAATGCACAGCTTTGGGGAAAGAAAGGAGACAAACATGAGAAACACCCTTTGGGAAGTGAAAAGAGAAAAAGAAGAAAAACGAGAAAGGAGAGGGTGCCATCAGTCAAGGGGTATTGTGTATACCTCACAATGCATCCATTTTGGCAATTAGTTCCAATGCTTCACAAATTATCCAAGAGAAGTAAGAAGCATTAAGAGGAGAAAGAAAATGAAAAAAAGTTCTTCATGAATAGTGATGGGGGAAAAGGAAATAAAAGACTAATGAATAGAATCCAAGACCATATTAAGAAAATAATACACCATGATTAGGAAGTATTTATTTTAGGAATGTAAACTAAGTTCAATATCAGAAAATCTATCAGCATCATATACTATATTAATAGATTTAAGGCAAAAAATCTCCATAGGCATTTAAAAAGCCTTTGATAAAGCCTAAAAACTGATAATTAAAAGCATATGATTCAAGGGACATGTTCTTAAATATGTATACCTCAGTCCTAAGTCCAGTATCATATTTAGTGGGAAAATTCTAGAGCCATTTCTATTAAGAACAGGAACAATTTAATGATGCCCATTATATCCACTATTATACAACAATGCACTACAGGGAGGACACAATGCAATCAAACCAGATAAATCAATGGCACAAAGGTAAAGAAGACATAAAATCATTTGTTTTTGCAAGTGATAAAACTGTATATCTGGAAAACCACAAATTCCAGAATGAAATTTACTCAAGGAACAGACTTCAGAGTGGATTATAAAATTTACAAAACAAAAATCAGCTGAGTACATCTGGTACAGAAAACCTCATTCGCAATAATCCCCTAATATTAAATACTTATATGAAGAAAATTATAAAATGTTGAGAGACACAAATGGTAAACTTGGACGGACATAAAAACATTTCCTATTCTTGAACAGAATGACCCAACATAATAAAAGTCTGATAAAAGCAAACTGGAAAAGCCAATTAAATACATATCTAAAAATATACATAAACTCCGATTAGATGGGAACTCTAACTGTAAAAATGAAGTCATACAAGTAGTAGAAAACGTTAAGTATGTTCCTATAAAATGTTGGAGTATGGAAATTATAATCCAGAGGCAATAAAAAATAAACATGATTCAAAACTCAGGCAATAAAAATTGATACACTATACTGCATAAAAATAAAAGTTTTTGTGTGGCAAAAAAAAACCCAGAAACTCAAAAGATAACAAAAAAATTGCAATATATACTACCACAGCTGTCTAATACTTTTATTAAGAACTCTAAGAGCTGAAAAAACAAAGAACCAAAACCCAAAGGAAGAGCTGGCATTGTGCTGCACTGGGTTAAACAGCTACCTGGGATGCCAGCATCTCAAGGCAAGAGTGCTGATTTCAGTCCTGGTTACTCCACTTCTAATCCGGCTTCCTGTTAACGCACCTGAGAAGGCAGTGGAAGAAGGTCCATGTACCTGGGCTCCTGTCACCCATGTGGGAGACCAGGATGGACTTTCTGCCTTCTAATTTCAGCCTGGCCCAGCACTAGCCATTGAGGCCTTTTAGGAAGTGGACCTGCAGATGGAAGATACTTCTTTCTCTCTCACTCACTCACTCACTCTCACTCTGCCTTTAAAATAAATCCTAAATGTAAAAGTTAAATTAAAAAATGCCTAATAAAAAAAGGGGGAAATGACAAGAGCAGACAATTAAAACAAATGGCCCTTACATATTTATTTATTTATTTTTAAAGATTTACTTGAAAGGCTGAGTTACTGAGAAGCAGAGGTAAAGGTAGAGGCGTAGAGGCAGAGAGGCAGAGAGGCAGAGAGGGAGGGAGGGAGGGAGGGAGGGAGAGAGAGAGAGAGAGAGAGAAAGTTCTTCCATCCGTTGGTTCTTTCCCCAAATGGTCACAAAGGCTGGAGCTGGGCCATTCTGAAGCCAGGAGCCTGGAGCTTCTTCTGAGTCTCCAGCATGGGTGCAGGGGCCTTCCTCCACTGCCTTCCCAGGCAGAGAGCTGGATCGGAAGTGGAGCTGCTGGGATTCAAACCAGCACATATGCTGGCACTGCAGGTGGCAGCCTTACCCACTATGCCACAGCACCAACCCCCATGCTAACCTTTTACACCCATCCTAAACTCCCTGTGCTTGGCTCCAGCAACCATCAATAAGTTTTCTATACTCCCTGTCCTTGTCTCCAACAACCATCAGTTCTCCATGTCTTAGTTTTGAGATTTTTAAAATTCAGCATCATTTCCCAAAATCAATCCAAGTTGTCGTTCCATGTTTCAACAGTCTCTCCTTCTCTCCTTTTTTTGGGCTAAGCAGCATTCCATGGTATGGATGCACCAGTTTAAGCCATCATTGTTGAAGGGTATCTGGAGTTTTATCCGGCTTTTGTTTACTGCAGTTAAGGCTTCTATAAACACTGTTGTGTAAGTTCTTATATTACAGTTTTAATTTCTCTAGAACAAATGCCCAGGAGTTCAACAGCTCTATTTTTTAAGTTTTTTTTTTTTTTTTTTTTTAATACTCGAAAGTTAGAACTACAGCAGACAGAGACAGAGATCGCCCATCTGTTGGTTCACTCCCTAAATGGCCACAATGGCTGGGACTGGGTCAGGCCAAAGCCAGGAGCTTCTTCTGGGTCTCCCACGTGGGTGCAGGACCCAAGCACTTGGGGCACCTTTCACTGTTTCCCAGGTGCATTAGCCAGGAGCTGGATGGAAGGGGAGCAACCAGGACACAGATCAGTGCCCTATGGGATGCCAGCACTGTAGGCAGTGGCTTAACCCACTGCGCTACAACACCGGCCCCTCTATTTGGTATTTGCATGTTTACTTTTTTATAAGAAACTATGAAACTGCTTTCCAGAGTGGCTGTACCATTTTACATTCTCATCAACATAGGATACAACTCACCACATCCTCTTCAGCATTTGGTGTTGACATCAATTTTTATTTCAGCCATTCTGATACACGTGCAGTGAAATCCCAGTACGGTTTTAATGTGCATTTCTCTTATGCTAATTATGGTGAACATCTTTTCATGTGCTTACATGCCATCTACACATCCTATTTGGTGAAATGTGTTCATGTCTTTTCACCTTTTTCTAGTAGAACTGTTAATGTTTTGAGAGTTTTTACATGCTCTAAATATAAGAAATTTGGGGGTTATGTAGCTTAAAACTATGAGAGGATTTCAAAAATTTCATGGAGGGACCTGCACTGTGGCACAGCGTGTAAAGCTGCTGCCTGCAGTGCTGCATCCTATACGGGCACCGCTTTGAGTCCCCACTGCTCCAATTCCAATCTGGTGCTCTGTTATGGCCTGGGAAAGCAGTCGAACATGGTCCAAAAGTCCTTGGGCACCAGCACCCACGTGAAAGACCTGGACGAAGTTCCTGGCTTCAGAAGTTCCTGGCTCCTGGCTTCAGATCAGCCCAGCTCTGCCCGTTGCAACCATTCAGGGAGTGAACCAGCAGATGGAAGATCTCTCTCTCTCTCTCTGCCTGTCTCTCTGTAAGTCTGCCTTTCAAATAAATGTATCTTTGTAAAAAAAATTCATGTAAAAATGAAATTAAAATAAACATAAATTTTATTTTTCAATATATGCTTTATCATATTCAAGATGTTTTGTAAATGATGACTCCAGACATTTAAGTCCATTGCTAAAGAACTGACAGCCCTAGAACTTTAATCATGTAAACACAGCCTTTTAAAAGTCGTAACTGAAGAAACCTGCACCCTTTAAAGATTTTTTTAAGATTAGGAAACAAAAATCAGCAAGCAGCAGCCACAGCAGGACTGTAAGGCGAACACTCACAAAGTTGCCTTCATTGGGTGAGAGGAATGAACAAGAGCATTACTGTGATGGAGAGAGACTCTGGGGAAGATTTCCTGGTGTTTTTCTGCTAAAGCTTTGGCTAACTTTTTGAAAATATTCTCTTAAGAACATATTATTGTTCTTTTGTCTTCTAGAACATCAACAAGTAAAATGTCTTGAGCATCCCCCAAAAAATGTTCACCATGACCTTTGCTTTTGGTGAGTCTGCCTTTGCTTTGACTGGACCACTTTTACCTCTTGGCAGACAATGCTTTGTACTTGGTCTTTAGCCTCATACTGATAAAGTCATGTTTCATCTCCTGTTATAAAATTCTTGGAAGACATGCTTCAGGATCTTGATCCCACCAAGAACCATTAGCCACCTATTAGCCATTCAAAGCTCTCTTCTTGTCTGCGTTGGTTTGGGAACAATTTTGGCATCCACAAAGCAGAAAGCTCACTCCACTTTAATTTCTCAGAGTTATATACACTGAATTAGTAGAGATGTCAATGGTGTTGGATAATCAAAGTCTCTGCTGTTAACCATTGATACCAAAAAGATTAATTTTTCCCTTGCAAATTGATGTAAATGGCCTCCCATTGTAGGTTTCACTTCCGATGTTCCCTTGTCCTTAAATTGAATTATCCATGTGTAAACTGATGTGTTTGGGGCCATGATCCTTGTTAAGAATCAATGATTTCCCTATTCTACCACAAAAGCCTCATGTTTGGTTTTGCTTCAATTTTAGCAGAATTCATGTTGTTCTGATAGGGGCTCTTTTCCAACAGATGTCTTGTCTTGGATGTTCAGATAGATCCCCTTCAGTCATGTTGTAACAAATCAGTAGGAGTTCATTTTAGCACAAACAGAAAAACTTGAAGTCTATACACAATTTTTTCATCATATGAGTTTTTCAGGAACTTTCTGGAAGATCACTTTTATTTTTGCATAGTTTGTGAATTGTCTTTTTTTTCCTCTAAAAGGGTCTTTCATATAACAGAAGTTTTAAATTGTGATGAAGTCAAATTTATTACACTTTTTATGTGTCACTTCTTTGCCAAACGATAGGTCCCTCAAGATCTCCCTTGTAAAAAACTTTATAGTTTCAGGCTTAAATTCACAACTGTAAGGAAACAGGGACAGAATACAGGGGAGACAGGGTATGAACTAACAGCCAAAACGAATTTACTCAAGGAAGAATAAATTCACAGGGGTAGCAGACAGTTCGAGACCAGACATGTGGCAAGAGGCAAGAATTTAGTTGTGGGCTGGGTTTATGTAGCATAAGCCAGGGAAGGGCCATGAGAGTGGGTGGAGCTAAGCTAACTTCTCACAGGCTTTTCAAACTTGGTGGGCCTTCCTCTCTGCAGGCCCTTGGTAGGGAAAGAATGCAGAGGGTGGTCAGAGAGGAATACAGGGTGTGGGGCCAAGACTGCCTAAGAATGCAGGGGCTATGTCCTATCCCCTCAATCCTGACTCTGAGTGTAGATAGGGAGATGGGGCACCAGTTCGTTTCTGGTGACTTCCTGTGCATACAGAGCACTGGTGTGGGGTGGGGTATCCATATTCTGAATCAGATTGACTGAAAAGGAGCAGTCTTGTGATGTTTCCGTGTGTGATGGCTTGGGATCCAGCGACCACTCCTTCCTTCAAGAGCTTTTGAAATATGCTAATTATACATGGAAGGAGTAGAAGCACTGCAATCACGAGGATGAAAGAAACGAATAGTGACATCGCCCGTGGTGGAAAAGGTGGCCAAGATGAGGATGACAAAGGGGGAAACAGGAAGGTGCAATCATGAGTCCCTGTCCAGTCTGGATAAGATAGGTGTATGTCTGGTGGCCAGAGGAAGAGTGCTCCTGTCTTCTTTAGCATGTATGTGCTGGGAAGGAGCTGTGGGATGGGGTTAGCCTGGCCTGCTTCTAGTCCTGGGCTGCCTCATTCCCTCCCTTTGCTTAAGGAGATCCTGGCTGCTATCAGAGGTTAGGCCGATGACTGCTCTGGCTTCTTCAAGATGAGAAGGGGCAAAGTAGGGACCCATGATCAAGACCAGGTTCCAGCAGAAGGTGGTCTCTCGGGGGGGCCGCAGTGGCAGCTCAAACAAATTCTTTCCATTCAAGGTTTCATGTGCACAGCCATCTAGACTCTCACTGCATCAAGTCTGGAGGAAATAGATCTAACAGATTAAGCAATTTTTAATCAAGTGATTTTTCCTAAACAAAGGACAGTTCCTTATTAGAGGACCTAGGAAAGGCACGATCCAAACCATGAGGAACTTTCCCCACTGAGAGGCAAACAGAAACTGACAGGGGGAGCAGATGGGCCTTAAGGTCTAGGCAGGCATATTTGAGGCCCAGAGCAATCTGTCTCCTCACATGGGGACTGGAGGAGACATCATAAGGGAGGTGTGAACCTCCTTAGGGAAGACAACCTGTTGACTCCCGTTACCTTCCTTCGCTGGCCTGGGAGGAGAGTTGATGTGAATAGGAGGTTAGTACAGAATAGATGGCATCTCTAAGAGGAAATTTACAGCCCTGCCTGCAGTGTTACTGACCCTAGGTCGTCCCATCAATAGCAGTGGTTACTTTGAAAGTTGGGCAGAGTGAAGGCTTTTTTAGCTTAGGGAGGGCCAACAGGGTCTGCAGCTCTGACCTGGGAGTTCTTCGATGCTTGGGGCAGTTCCATTTCCCGTTGCCCATCTCTTGGCAGAGCTGATAGGTCTCTTTAGAGGCTGGCTTCAGTCACGACTGCTGTCTGTCCAGAGCCCTGACTTTCCACATTGAAATTCAGGGCCATATGGGGGTGAATTGGATTTGCTGGGTCACCTGGATGGCAGATTACTGTGTAGAGCTGTATTTTATTTGGCCTGCCACCTAATCTTACATTCTTGGCCCCATGCCCTGTATTCCTCTCTGACCACCCTCTGCATTCTTTCCCTACCAAGGGCCTGCAGAGAGGAAGGCCCACCAAGTTTGAAAAGCCCGTGAAGGCCGGCGCCGCGGCTCACTAGGCTAATCCTCCACCTAGCGGCGCCGGCACACCGGGTTCTAGTCCCGGTCGGGGCGCCGGATTCTGTCCCGGTTGCCCCTCTTCCAGGCCAGCCCTCTGCTGTGGCCAGGGAGTGCAGTGGAGGATGGCCCAGGTGCTTGGGCCCTGCACCCCATGGGAGACCAGGATAAGCACCTGGCTCCTGGCTCCTGCCATCGGATCAGCGCGGTGCGCCGGCCGCAGCGCGCCGGCCGCAGCGCGCCGGCCGCGGCGGCCATTGGAGGGTGAACCAACGGCAAAGGAAGACCTTTCTCTCTGTCTCTCTCTCTCACTGTCCACTCTGCCTGTCAAAAAAAAAAAAAAAAAAAAAAAAAGAAGAAAAGCCCGTGAAAGCTAGCTCAGCTCCACCCATTCTCATGGCCCTTCCCTGGCTTATGCTACATAAACCCAGCCCACAACTAAATTCTTGCCTCTTGCCACATGTCTGGTCTCGAACTGTATGCATTCCAGCAGTCAACCATCTCTGTGAATTTATTCTTCCTTGAGTAAATTCGTTTTGGCTGTTAGTTCATACCTTGTCTCTTCTCTGTTCTGTCCCATTCCACTTTTAATTTTGTGTAATGCTTCAGTTTGGATCAAAAATATTTTCATTATAGATGTCCAGTTGCTCCAGCATTACCTGTTAGAAATGCTAGCTTTCCTCCTGTGAATTGGGTTTGTACCACATAAAATCAGTTGGGCATACTTGTGTTGGTTTATTCTGGCTTCCCTCCTCTATTTGCCCTCCACCCAATACCACACTCTCTTGATTCCTTCTCAATCTGTATACCTTTATCTTCATTTCATTCCTTATGCTGGCTTGGACTTGCAGTACTCTGTTAAATAACAGCAGTATCAGCATAAATTCTTGATTTATTCCCCTCATAAAAAGAAAACATACATGTATCTATGTGTGATATGTGCTAGAGATTTCTTGCAGATACTCTTAATCATGTGAAAGACTTTTTTATTACTAATTTTATGAGCTTTATTTTCATGAACGAATGTTAATTTTTGTCAATTTTTATCTACTAATTCATGTCATGACTTTTTCTTTTTATTGCTGGTATGACAGATTATACTGATTTTCCAATATTGAGCCATCTTTGCATGCTTGGAATAAATCTCTCTTGGTAATAGTATACAATATTTCTTTGAAATGTTGCTGGACTCAATATGCTAGTACTTATTGAGGGTTTTTGCTTCTAAGCTCATGAGAGACGTCAGTCTACAGTTCTGTGTTTCTTTCTTTCTTTTTCTTTTTTTTTTTTTTTTTTTTTTTTTTTGGTGTTCACTTTTCCTGGTTTTGGTGTCTTGGTTAATATCAGCCCTCAAAAATAGTCTGGTAATTATCTCCTTGTTTTCTACTTTTTGGAAAAGACTATAAATCTGATTCTTTTGTAAAAAAACTGGTAGAATGCTCCAATAAGACTATAAGACCCTTTAGATGTCTTTTTTTTCCCTTAAAGATTTATTTATTTACTTACTTGAAAGGCAGAGTTACAGAGACAGAGGGGGAGATAGAGATCTCCCATCTGCTGGTTTCAAATGGCCAACAATGGCCAGCATTGGGCCAGGCCAAAGCCATGAACCAAGAGCTTCTTCTTGGTCTCCCATGTGGATGCCAGGGCCCAAGCACTCAGGCCATCCTCTATGGCTTTCCCAGAAGCATTAGCAGGGAGCTGAATGGGAAGAAGAGCAGCTGGGACTCTGGTGCTGCAGACAGCAGCTTAACTTGCTACACCACAATGCTGGCCTGGGATGTCTTCTTTTTTAAGATTTAAAATTACTGGGGCCAGTGTTATGGCACCACATTGGAGTGGAGTTTGAGTCCCAGCTGCTCTGTTTCCAATCCAGCTCCCTGCTAGTACACCTGGAAAGGCAGTGCAGCGGATGGCACAAGTGCTTGGGCCCCTGCTACCCATGTGAGCCAGGATGGAATTCCTGGATCCTAAGTTCTACCTGTCCCATCCCTGGCTCTGGTGGCCATTTGGGGAAATAACCAGTGAAACAAAGATCCCTGTTTCTCCCTCTCTCTGAAGCTCTGCCTTTCAAATACATATCACTTTAAAGTTATGGATTAAATTTCTTCCTAGTTCCAAGTAATTAAGATGATCTAGCTCATGTTGGGTATATTTTGGTATCTTGTTGTTTTCAAGGAATTGTCTCATTTCAGCTACGTTATTGACTGCACCTATTTTGAGTTTCTCAAAGCAACCCCTTATGACCCACATTCAGTGGCTGCAAGATCTGTACTGATAACCCTTTCTCATTTCTGATACTAGTAACTTGTTTCTACTTCTTAAAATCTTGGCCTTGCAAGTTTATCCACTTCATTGATCTTTCCAAAGATTTTGTTTCATTTATTCTTTTTTGTTTCTAGCTTCAGTGATTCTTGCGATTGTCTATATTACTTCCTTTCTTATGCTTGCTTTGTGTTTATTTTGCTATTAATTCTCTTGTGTCTAGAGGTGGAAGGTTGGAATTTTTAGTGCTGTGGATTAGCACTGTTTTACTTATATTCTCAGAATTATGACATACTTTCATTTTCATTCACTTCTCAGAGTTCACTGAGCTTTCTTTTGAAACTTCCTTTTCATTTATGGATTATATAGAAATGTGGTGCTTAATTTCCAAATGTTTGTGGGATTTTTCCTGATGATTTTTCCATGTTTGAATCCATTCTGATCAGAGAATGTAGAAATGTACTCTGTATAATTTCAAAACTTTTAATTTTTTTGAAGTTTACATGATCTACTTGGTATGAAGTTTCTTGGGTGCTTGTAAAGAATTCTGTTACTTTGGGGTAAAGTGTTCTTTTAGTAACTGTTAGACCCTAATATTTGATGGTGGTTTTTAGTTCTGTTTCCTTCCTGGTTTCCTGTTATTTCTATCAACTGCTAAGAGAGAAATGTTGAAATTTTCAAACAAAACTGTAGATTTGTTTATCCTTTCTGTTCTATCACTTTTCTTCATGTATTTCTGAAGCTTTGTGTGTGGTGCACATTCAGGACTGCTATGTCTTCTTGCTGCTTTGGCTATTTGATCATTATGTCCTACTCCTGTCTGTCTCAGGTAATTTTCTTTGCTCTGAAGTCTACTTCACTTGATACTGAAATGAGCCACTCTGCTCTTCATGGGATGCTGTCTTCTCCTTGTCTTTCAATCTACCTGTATCTTTACACTGCACACAGTGTCTTAGAGAGAGCATGCAGTCAGGCTTTTACACACACCCTGCCATTTGCTGCCCTGTAACTCTGTATCTAGCAAATGCATAGTTTACCCTGGTATCACTCTTAATCAATTCATAGACAACTCCCTCACTTTTTTTTTTAAAACAGCTATAAGTACTCTACTCTATGGATATATCATACACAACTAATAAATGGACATCTGGATTGTCCCGAATATTCTGCCATGAATGATTGTGTGCAGATGTATTTTTTTACGGATTGAGGTATATTTTTTCAGGGTACATTTCTGGACTGGAAATCCTCCATCAAAGGTAACTGCACTAGATCAACTGTGAAAAGCTTTACAAATGGGAATACTCTAAAACAATAGACAATCAAAGTGGAATTCTAAATATTCAAGTGATCCCCACAGAAAGAAAACAGGAAACAATAAAATGGCAAACTTACACCCTAACAATACTGACATTAATCACTGAATTTATGTTAACATACACTTACATTTCCACTAATATCCTGAATGCAAACTTTAAAATTCTTTATAGCAGCTTTTTCTGCTGTGAAAGCATTTCAAATGAACTGTATACTTGCTAATTAAACACAATCAAAACTGAAGTATGAATTTCTATTTAAAATCATTTTCCTAGTTCAGAAAAGGTTAATTATTTCAAATAGTGTTAGAAAAATTCAAATATGGGGGCCGGCACACTGTCACAGTGGGTTAAAACCCCGGCCTGCAGCATTAGCACTCCATATGGGTGCCAGTTCAAGTCCTGTCTGCTCCATTTCCAATCTAGCTCCCTGCTGATGTACCTGGGAAAGCAGTAGAAGATAGCCCAAGTCCTTGGGCCCCTGAACCCAAATGGGAGACCCAGAAGAAGCACTGACTCCTGCCTTCCGATCAGCTCAGCTCTGGCCATTGGAGAGTGAATCAGCAGATCGAAGACCTGTCTCTCTCTCTCTCTCTCTAACTCTACCTTTCAAAAAAATAAATGAATAAAATAAATCTTTATTTTAAAAAAGGAAAATTCAAATATAAAATAATAATTATTTTTCCTTTTGCCTAGGGTTGGGTTTATATGCCCAACTACGACCCACACACCTTCACTAGTCAGTTTTTTTTCTAGTCTCGCAGAATTCTCTCATCAGATAAATCACCAAGGTCAATAGCTCTTAAAGAATATAATTATTCTGAGGTGAGGCAAAGCAGAAGAGTATAAAGACCATTTTCAAAATTGGGGGACAAAAAATAAACTGTAAGACTACTTATATGATTGTGTCATTTTGAAAACTATGGTTGGTTTTTTCTGGTCTCTTCTTGTATCACCAGATCCAGTTCCCAAACCACTGTCCTGGGCACAAAGACAGTGCTGCTGTTTTGAATCTTCATTCACACACTTTCCCTGTGCCACCTGTTACTGACTCTGGCAGGAGATTAGGCTAGTCACTTGAGCTCTCCGCCTTTGTTGCCACTGTCCAAAGTGGGAACACTTCTACCATGCGACTCAAGGGAAGGATGAACTTAATGTTTGGAAGAAAATATCATGTACCCTACTTGTAAACAGACTGCATTCCAGAACTGTGTTAGGTGAATTGTACTTCTCATAAAAATTTATTTGCTAGGCAGCTCCAAAAATCTGTTTAACCCAGTGCTACCAGGAGAATTAGAATTCCTACCCAAAATACAATTATTGTTAACAATGATTAGTGCTTGTTAACAATGATCAGTGTTGGTGCTTGAAGGGAAGCAGTATTTCTTAGATGTGTACTTCACTAACTACACCAAGGCATCCTGGGTACTACGGCAAATTCACAGGGGGGGGTCACAGGTTACTTTAAATTTTCAGGTAACATCTGTTAGACCCTGCAACAAAATACTACTATTCTTCATACCAAAACATTTAACAAATAGGACTGGCAAAATAGTTCTTTTGGCTTACAGGCTCTCAACCAAGAGTCTGGAAGCTCTGCATTACACGTCATTAGAAATAATACAAAAAAATCCCTGAAGATCCCTGTTGAAGATTTCTGAGAATTCTGAAGGACTTCGGTGGTTGATAGCATTTGTTCTTTACCAAATCTGATTTCCCTAAAAAGTTGTTTTTCATTTAAATACATATAATTTGTATTTTTTTCTGTGTATGTTATACTTAAAAAAGTGTTTTTAAAGTCATGGCTTTCCTTTTTTCAAAACAGGTATATGTATGGCAATTATCAGGGATTTTTATAAAATTACCTTTTGAGGCCCATATGCTGAACAGATAACTTTGAAGGAAGGAGAGCCACTAAAGAATATTTCAAACTAACATATAAAGAATCAAGGTTATGTGCATATACCTAAAAAAGTGCATTATGTAGAATTCAGTGGTAAAATGGAGGAGGCTCCTTTTATAATTAATGTGCCAGATACTGAGATGAAATTAGGTACTGAAAACAAGCTGACCATATGCATCCCAAGGAAGAGGGGTTTAAGAGGAGCAACTATCAAGCTGTCTGGGCACAGGAACAGGTATAAATGCTTTGCCCTCACCCTTCTAAGTCCCCACCAAAATACATACACTTTGTGTCATGTATGTATTTTAGGCATATATTTGATATATTTACAATGATTTTTCTCACCTGGATTTCATTTCCAGAACTGTAGTTATTTCTTGTTTGGAAGGCTGTAACTGGTATAAGAGCTTAACAATATAGTTAAAGTGTTCTGGGTCAAGCATCATCCCAGCTTCAACAAGCTAAAGTAGAGAAAAACTAGTCACTCTTAAGAAAAATGTGAAAGACTTGCGAATCCAATGTTGTGTGAAACAACCAACAGACTACTGGGGAAAAGCGAAACATGGAGGCATGTACAACTAAAACTTGCTCTAAATCTTTTTTTAAATTTGAAACTTATTTTCTTCAAATGTTTGCAAACCACAAAAAGTCACCTGGCTTTAAGAATCTGAAGCTAAAATGGGGTAGGTACTGTGGGGCAGTAAGTTAAGCTACCATTCAGGATACCCACATCCTGCAATGGAGAGCCAGGGATTAAGTCCTGCCTCTTCTTCTGATCTAGCTTCTTGCTCAGATGGCTGGGAGGTTAACAGATGATGGCTCAAGTACTTGAATAAATACCTGCCACCCATGTGAGAGACCTGGATGGAGTTCCAGGCTCGTGGCTTTGGCCTGGCCCAGTACCAGCTGTTGCACAAATCTGGGGTCTGAACCAGCAGATGGAAGATCATGCTTTCTCTCTGTCACTCTTTCAAATTAAAAAAGTATTCTTAAGACTTTTTTTATTTGAAGCATATTTTCTTCAAATACTTGAGAATCACACAGACACCCCTGCTTTAAGAACTCAAAATAAAAATAATTTTCAATTCAAACACTGTTTTTGCTATCACTGGTTATTAAGTTATCTGTAGCTGCCTCAGCTCAGAGGCTCTTGCTAACCTCTGCCTGAAGGTCACTAGATCCTCTGTAGCACTCCAAAGGACCACTGCTGATCTATATGCAGTCACAGGCCATGCAGAGACTTGACTAAATGGACAAGGCCTATCACAGACGAATGTGCAAAAGAACCTATTAGTTGTTTAGTTACAGACACAAAAATAGCTACTCTTCAACCCTGCTCAAAAACCAGGGTAAATATAAATTGTTTTTTGAAAAGCTAGGCAACAACCCAAAGCAATTTAAAGTTAAAAAAAGATCAATTAGCAGTTTATTTTATTTTATTTATTTATTTATTTTGTTTTTTGCCAGGCAGAGTTAGACAGTGAGAGAGAGAGAGTTATAGACAGAGAGACAGGGAGAGAAAGGTCTTCCTTTCCATTGGTTCACTCTCCTAATGGCCACTATGGCTGGCACTGCGCCGATCCGAAGCCAGGAGCCGGTACTTCCTCCTGGTCTCCCATGTGGTGCAGGGACCCAAGCACTTGGGCCATCCTCCGCTGCCCTCCCGGGCCACAGTAGAGAGCTGGACTGGAAGAGGAGCAATTGGGACTAGTACCTGGCACCCCAACCAGGACCAGAACTCGGGGTGCCAGCGCCGCAGGTGGAGGATTAGCCAAGTGAGCCACGGCGCCGGCACGCCGGCCCACTAACTGATCTTTTCCAAATGACACTTATGCTAATTATAAGGGCGAATGGTATACTGTTAAGAGTACAGAGGAGGATGAGAACCTCTTCCATGAAGAAAATACAGTTTTATCATCATTGAAGCCCAAAATAGTCTCAATAGGGAAATTATATTAGTATTATATAACTTTTAGGGCTTACATCTACATATTAATCATGCAAAAATAAAAATCATAAATTTGATCAATATTCTCCACTAAGGGTAATTTTATTTGGACAGTAACCAGGATACATTTTGCAGAAATCTGAGTTACTCAGTACCAGAAAATTTATGGGAGCCTTACTTAGGTTTTCTACAACTATTGCTGCTGAAAAGTAGCTTTTGATTTAAAAAAAATTTCCAGGAAAGTAATTCTGTCTAGTTTTATAAGAAGGAACTAGAGATACAAGTCTGTTCATCTGCTAGAGTGGTTCTAGTGTAGCTAGACAAAGAAAATTTGGAGCTTTCCTACCACTAGAACTATTCAGGACTAGATGGCTGAGTACAATCAAATACCAGCAAGTATTCAACAAAGCCAAAATTTAAAAATGTTTTATGGGGCCAGCGCTGTGGCATAGCAGGTAAAGCCACCGCCCGCACTGCCAGCATCCCATATGGGCACCGGTTTGAATACTGGCTGCTCACTTCCAATCCAGCTCTCTGCTATGGCCTGGGAAAGCATAGGAAGATGGCCCAAGCGCTCGTGTCCCTGTACCCGCGTGGGAGACCTTGAAGAAACTGCTGGCTCCTGGCTTCAGATCAGCTCAGCTCCAGCTGTTGCAGCCAACTGGGGAGTGAACCAGCAGATGGACCTCTCTTCCATTCTGCCTCTCCTCTCTGTAACTCTGCCTTTCAAATAAATAAATAAATATTTAAAAAATTTTTATGACAGCCATAAAAATTCTTATTTCTCATTTGTTAGTGCCAAATTTAAAACTAATTCCTATGATCACAATTTTCAATGTATACATTGATTTAATTATTTGTATTGTAAATCATCTCGAATCTTCTGGAGAA
Source organism: Oryctolagus cuniculus (assembly GCF_964237555.1). Lineage (NCBI taxonomy): Eukaryota > Metazoa > Chordata > Mammalia > Lagomorpha > Leporidae > Oryctolagus > Oryctolagus cuniculus. The sequence continues at coordinate 103,982,407 of NC_091441.1, forward strand.
AGAATCTCCTTTAATTATACCTAAGGACTACAGATGAAGACAGCTAATGAATCAGAAGGCAGCCTCTTGGAATGCTTGTGAGAGCCAGGCTTATCAGCTACTGGGGTCTGTTTACCAACTTTATTTCAGGGAAAAAAAGAGAATTTCAGAAAATATACTTTTTTGGCTAACAGGCTATGAATGACAGTTTCAGAGTGTAACAGTTACCTTCCTGGTTATTCAGCATCAGAGAGTGAAAGAGAATAAACAAAATCATACCTTGCAAAAGGTATCAATTAAAGCAGGTACCACATTCCTTAATTTCATAGTTGCCACATGCTCAAATATCTTTAGCAGTATTTTCAGAGAAGGCTGTATAAAACAAAAAAATCACATTAATTTCAGTTCTTCTTTCTATATATCTTAAGTTTTCAAATTTGTTTATGCTGAAAAAACATAAGCATTCTCTAGGAAGCATTCAGCAAATACAGAGATTTAACTGCTAAGATCAAACAAACAGAAGAGAGAAACACCTGAAATAATGAAAAAAAATTTTTCAGGTTACTTACCAACATTTTAACCATTATGCTGAGGTTCACCACCTGAAATACTTCTTTCAATAAATAATGCTTGAGTAAAGAAATTAAAAAGTCATTTAACACTTGTAAATCAAAGTGGATACCCGGAGGAAATTTTCTGTAATATTCCATAAATATATTTACTGTAATTGAAAAAAAATATTAAAGTCATTTGTTGATTTTAAGATATCCATTTTTATTTAATTAGAACATCTCTAAATTCAAAGATGAAGTAATATGAGTTCATTTTCTTGAAAGATATAGTCCTAGTATCAGAAATGTTTGATGAAAATTAAAGCAAAAGTCAGTAACATTTGAATTCAATCACACATGCTTTGTATTAGAGTGGGAACTAAACTGATGTGCTGTCCCCCAACATGCTAGTACCTCATGGTCTCACTCATGATTAATTTCCTTTGAAAAAGTAGTTTATATCAACTTTCTCAAAATACTTCTGTACAATCTTAAACATTGCCAATTTCCCCCTATTAATTTTACTAAAATCACTTGGTACCCCTTAATTAGTCATTCCTCCCTCCCATTCCAGGTCATAATACCTATCCTTAGCTGAAATCCTTAGAAAAATTACTTTGCGTTCTAGTTTTGGTGTTCAGTATTTCTATCAGCAACACTTCTTACTAGCTGGATTACTTGGAATTGCTTGGGAGTCAGTAGCTAATAAGTTTGTTTGAAACACTGGAATGTTAATGTTAAAGTTACAGTGAGTTTCATATTATATTGTAAAAATATTCAATTTGCTGTGAGGCTTCTTTCTAGACTGCATTTGTCTTTCCTGGGCATATGCAGATGAATTCTTGCTGCCACTCCTTCTGCACTGTCTACACAGTTACCGATACACAAGTGGATCAAACGGTCACCTGGACAGATCAGTGTCTTCTATTATAGTTTATTACAACTAAAACTGTAGCTGCTTAAAAAGTGTTTAATGCTGAGAGTAAGCATTAGTGTGCAAACAGGCCGTAAGCTGACATGCAACCCTCCGTTCTGTTTTTCATTTTTAAGATTTTAATACAATTTCCCCCTTTAAAAATGACCCTCTCTGGTTAAATGGTTGGGTGCAAAAGGTGTGAACACTTAAACAGCTTTGGACATGAATGCTACACTGCTCTGTAAGGTCCCGTTGGTTTGTGACGCCACTGCACCAGTCAGCCACCAGAATCTGGCCCTTCTGACCTTTGACTAGGAACTCACAATTCCAGGGAACCAGTAACCACCAGCTGTTGCTTTCCTCATCTGCTTCCAAATCTTACCGGAGGAAATAACGTTCACGTCTTTGTAAACAGCTGACTGGTTGTTTTAAAAACTGGAATACTTTTGGATATTACCAATGTTAAATCTGAAATAATTTGAAGCAAGCAGCTTTCCTCAGTTGAAATTTGTATAATGAAGTTTCCATCTTTTGTACTTTGATTACTTTAAACTACAGAAATTATCAACTTTGCAAAAAGCTGACTAAAAAAACATTTTGTTTTCTATTGAATTGCTCATTTATCAATTCATTTTGGTCTACACTAATTAAACAGTAGTTTTTCTAATGATTTAGCCATAAAACTTCTGGAAACAGAACTTCATATGAAAATTCAGATATAAGACAGATAAAGGGGATCGTTCTACTAGGAGGTATATACTACAAACAACAAAAAGCAGGAACTCAAACAGGTGTCCTATACCAAGAGTCATTGTAACATTATTCACAAAAGCCCAAAGTCGGAAACAAGTGTTCATCTATAAATGAATGGATAAACAAAATGTGGCATATGCATGTAATGGTCTATTATTCAACCTTAAAAATAAGAATGTTCTGAGATGTGCTACCTCACAGATGAACCTTAAAGATATTATGCTAAGTGAAATAAGCCAATTACAAAAAGATCATTATTGCCTACCTGAATTTATATGAAATACCTAAAATAGGCAAATTCAGAGATAGAAAATAGGTAAGAGGTTATCAGAGGTTGGGAGATGGGAGTAACAGGAAGTTACTATTTAATGGGTACAGGGTTTTGTTTGGGGTGATGAAAAATCCTGGAAATGAATAGTGCTGATGGTTACACCATGCTGTGAATTCACTACTGCTGCCAGTGAAGTGCATACTCCAAAATGCTTCGCATGATATATTTCACGTCGTGGATATTTTAAACGCACACACAAAGTCAAAAAAAGGCTGAAGAAATGTTCCGGACTGAAGGAAGCTAGAGAGACATGACAACTAAACAAACACTTAATCCCAGACTGAATCCTAGACTGCAGGGGAAATGCTATAAAGTACATACTAAATCAAGTAACAAACTTGGAAGACAAACCGGTCGCACACAAAACTGTTTTAGTACCTATGTCAAACTGACATGGATAAGTTTATCATGGTTATATAAAGATAGCTCACTTTCAGGAACTTAGTGTGGAAATATTTATGGGTAGAGGGTCATGACATGCAGCTTATCCTCAAATGGCCCAGGGAAGCAAGTGTAAGCGTGACTGTGTGTGCACAGTACACATATGACTCATAAACAGGGTGGCGGCAGACAGAGAAGGGCAAATGACAATATGTATGACTATTCTTTGTATTACTTTTATTTCTGCAACATTTTGTGAATTTGAAATTTTTCTAAATAAAAAGTTAAATTTCAGGAAAAAGAATTGTGTGTGGAACTACAAATAAAAAACAAACAAATGGAGATCTATTCCTAAAAAGGGAGTGGGAAGTTCCATCTACCTAGCCATCTCATCTTGCGCTCCACCGTGGTCCTTGAGGCCTCTCTGTAGTACCCGAGCAGTTAGATTCAGACCTTACACTGGTGCGATTCAGTTTCTCTTCCAAAGTGGTTATCCATTCCTCTAAATAGTCCTTGTTAAATGATTCCCCTTTTCTCAAGTCCTATAGTGTTTCTAAATACTATGTCTCCTTGTACCTACTATCTGAGCTATTTATTCTGTTGCACTCATCTAATTTCTATTACACTAAACAATTTCCACAAGTTCCTGACAATTTCCTACATTCATTTTTTTATAAGCCCTTACTTTGGTTTTCTGTATTCACTGTTTAGAAACTAAATTTTGCTACATTTCTCCTGCAGCCAAACTGGACCTACACATGTGGAATTGTCCCTGTCAGGATTCAGCACCTTTTCGGCACTGTCCCCTTTTCTTCCACATCTCACGTTACGGAAGTATTTCTGGAGTGTAAAAGTTCACCCACTTCCAATCATATGTAGCGTCTCTTCCTTGGCTATCACAGTCTCTTGGTTCACAAGTGCTTTTCCATGTAGGCTCCAATTACTTCTACCTTAACTACTTTGTCCTTGTTAAATACAGATTATCCAAACTAGCTGTTCCCTAAGATGCTTCTTCTAATCCTTGGGGAGAGGAGACCACCAGCAAAACAAAATTCTAAACTTGACAAGGATTTGGTTTTGCTGAATAGGATTTCAGGTTGGTGAATACGAAGGTAAAGAGCTGTGTTACCACTGTGGTAGGCAGCTGTGTCCCTCTTCTGGTACTCACGACATAGAAGGTGGAGATGCTGCAGAAGGCTGGGAGAAGGCTGCGGGTTCAGATAATGGTCTAACTGAGCAAACAATCCTGCTTCCTAGGACGAAGTCTTGTAACCTAAGTAGGTTTTGTCATGGGAACGGGGAAGCAAGAAGAGAGGACTCTGGGCAGGGCAAGCCGGGGCAGCATCAGCCTGGTAACAGAGCTGGCACATTCAGGCAGTGCCACAGAACTCACTGAGGACCATGATCAGCGGCAAAGGGAAGGAGGAAGCATCAGGGAAGACCCAGGCTTGGAAAGATCACTTTAGAGAGAATTAAAGGCTAATTAGAAATACCCTTTTTGCTACCTTACACCTAAAAACTAAATCAAAATATTAGTACAAAAGGGAATTCTAGCACTAGGTGAATCACAAATTTTTTTTATTAACAGAAACATTTATTTTTAGTCCTTTTTAAGGCCAAAAAAGTCACTTCCAAGTAAGGCATTCATGTTTACCATCTAGAAAGCACTGAATTTACTTTCAAACTGTAAGACACAACAGACAGCACATTGTCTACAACATCGGTACTCATAAACATATTTGCCTCATACCTGCACGATGCAGCAAACACAGTTCACTGGCAGCTATATATTTCTTAAGCACATCCATGCATACCTGAAAACATCATGAAAAATGTAAAATTACCTTTATATATTTCATAAAAACTACACATTTCAATCTTTTTCTGTTTATTTCAAATTTTTTTTAAAATGAGCTTAAAGTACTGAAGTAAAGAAGCTGATGCTTGGTTAACTCACAGGTTTGAAACACACCCTGAATTCATCACAAAAACCTTTTTAGGCAATTTTAAAAGTGACTAATCACTGGTGCAAGAATAAACACACTGGCCACTGTATCAGACAGGCCATAAAAGGACCCCCACGGCCAGTCAGGTGACTTGTGAAAGATGGATTTCGACCCTCTTCTCACATCATAAACAAAAATCAATTCTAGCCAAATTAGGATCTAAATGCAAAAGGCAAAACAGTAAACTTTGAAAGGAAAAACACAGGATAACATCTTAGCAAACATAGCTTCAAGAAGATGCAAAAAGTTACCATTAAAAAAAAAAAAGAAAGAAAGAAAATGATTCAGGGCTGTGGCATGGCGGACTGGGCCGCCATCTGCAGTGCCTTCATCCCATGTGGGTACCAGTTCGAGTCCTAGTTGCTCCACTTCCAGTCCAGCTCTCTGCTAATGTTCCTGAGAAGACAGCAGAGGATGGCCCAAGTGCTTGGGCCCCTGTACACATGCAGGAGGTGCAGATGAAGCTCCTGGCTCCTGGCTCCTGCCTAGCCCAGCCCTGGTCATTGTGGCCATTTGGGGAGTGTACCAGCGAATGGAATATCTCTCACCCCTCTCCCTCTCTTTCTCTCTCCCCCTCCCTCTCCCTCTCTTTCTCTGTAACTCTTTCAAAAAAAAAAATCTTAGAAAAAAAGTTTCCAGGTATACAATGTCTTCATATATTACTTCTACCCTACTACCCATGTATAGTAACTTAAATGATAGTAGCTGTCAACATTCTTTGCTAAAGTAAGATTTAAAAAAAAATGACTCAGGACCAGCACTGTGGTGCAGCGGGTTAAGCCACAGCCTGCAGCACCGACATTCCATGTGGGTGCCATTTCCTGTCTCTGCTCCTCCACTTCCTATCCAGCTCCCTCCTGGGAGGGCAGCAGAGGATGGCCAAGCAAAGCTTCAGGGGTAGCTCCTGGCTCTGGCCTGGCCAGACCTGGTTGTTGTGGTTATCTGGGGAGTAAACCAGTGGATGGAAGACCTCTCTCTGCCTGTCTCTCCTTCTCTAACTCTGCTCTCAAATTAGAAAAAAAAATACTCACAAATTGAACTACATACAAAAACTAAACTCTGGGGCTGGTGCTGTGTTGTTGCAGGTTAAGCCACCACTGCAGATGCAGGTTTCCCAAATGAGCACCGGCTGGAGCCTCAGCTGCTCCACTTCTGATTCAGCTTCCTGCTAATGCACCTGGGAAGGCAGCAGAAGATGGCCCAAGTATGTGGACACCTGCCATCCATGGTGGGATTCTGGCTTTGACCTGGCCCAGCCCTGGCTATTGCAGCCATCTGGGCAGTAAACCAAGGAATGGAAGATCTCTGTGTCTCTCCTTTTCTTTGTATAACTCTGCCTTTCAAATAAATAAATAAAGTTTTAAGAATTAAGAAACTCCACTTCTCAAAATATACCTTTAAGAGGATGAAAAGGCAGGGCCAGCGCTGTGGCATACAAGGCTAAGCCTCTGTCTGCAGCACCGGCATCCCATATGGGTGCCAGTTCGAGGCCTGGCTGCTCCACTTCCAACTCAGCTCCCTGCTAATGACTTGGGAAAACAGTGGTGGATGGCCCAAGTCCTTGGGTGCCTGCATCTATGTGGTAGACCTGGAGGAAGCTCCTGGCTCCTGGCTTCAGATCAGCCCAACTCCGGCAGCTGCAACCATTTGGGAAGTGAACCAGTGGATGGAGGACCTCTCTATCTCTCCCTCTCTGTCTATATCTCAGCCTCTCAAATAGATAAATAATTCTTTAAAAAAAAGAGGATGAAAAGGCAATTTATAAAGTAGTAAAAAGTAAATGCAATAAATATATCCAACAGAGAACTTATATCCAGATTATATAATGAATTCTTACAGACAGACAGAAAAAGAAATCCCATAGTATGTAGGCAAAATATTTGGATATATCTAAAAGGAGCGAATCCAAATATTCAGTGAATATACTGAAAGATATTCAACTTCATTACTCTTCAGTGACATTATCACCACCCATCCACCACAATGGCCAAAATCGAAAGGCTGATGAATATCAAGAGTTGGAAAGGATGCACAGCAAATCAGGCATTCCCGCTGAGAGTCATTTGGTATCACCATTTTGGAAACCTGTCTGGCAGAATCTACAAAGGCTGAACATATGCAGACCCTGTAACCCGGAACTTTCAGTTTTAAATAAACCCTATCAGAATGTATACATATGTTCACCTAAAAACATGCCCAGGAGCACTGCTGACATCGCAACTGCCGTATCCAACTCAAAAGACCACCCAAATACCCACCAACAGCAATACTTAGCCACAAAATTAATTCAGACATAGTCACACAATGAAATATTACCTACTATAAGCAATGAGAAAGAGACATCTACAATAAAATAAAACAAATAAACAGATCTCAAAAATGTTGGGAAGCAGCCAGACTCAAAGTCTACATATTTATGATTTCATTTATATGAAGCACAAAAATCGGCAGAAGTTCATTTAGGCTATGACAGCAACGAAAATCTAAATTAAAGTGAATGAATGAAATAGTAAAACAGTCTCTACTTCAAGGACTTCGGATGTTTTACCTTTTCATCCCCTTGCTCAGGTACATGAGCAAACTTGCATTGCGTCCGTTCACAGCCACGTAATGTATTAAAATGAAATTTACAGTATCCATGGGGTAGCATCACTCTGAGGGGCTTCTGGAACACCTGGGAAATTAGGAAAATTCCCTTTATTAACTGTAAAATGCTTAGTGTAACCACATGAGAAAACATTTGATACAACAGGGATACTATATACTTCAAACTTACTAATCTGACAAAAAAATAAAATGCCAATTTATATTTTTAAAAACAATATAAAATTCAATTTACACTAGCATATCTCTGAATTTGCTGTTTGTTTTATTGTAAATTGTTCCATCAAGACTATCACTTATTGCTTCACATTCTTTTTTCAGCCTTACTGTTCTTTTACAGTAGTTTTAGTCCACAGCACAACTCAGAGGAAGGTACAGAGATCTTCCATGGACTCCCTGCCCTTCACACTTCCCATGTTTTCAGAAGCTTATACATTCCCTTCTCCCGTTCATGCGGCTGCCTCTACTTTTACAAAGAGTCTATTAGTATATGTGTTCTATTTCAGACATATTTGTTAGAGCCAAAATTCCTTTGGGGCTGGAGTTGTAGAGTAATGGGTAAAGCCACCACCATTCCATACGGGAACTGGGTTGAGGCCTGGCTGCTCTACTTCTGATCCAGTTCCCTGCTAATGGCCTGGGAAAAGCAGTGGAGGATGGCCCAAGAATTTGGGGCCCTGTACCCTACTTGGGAGACCCAGATGAAGCTCTTGGCTCCTAGCTTTGGCCTGGCCCAGTGCTGGCTATAGAGGCCATCAGGGGAATGGACCAGCAGATGAAAGATCTGTGTCTTTCTCTATAACTTTTTCAAAATAAATAAATAAATCTTTTTTAAAAAATTCTCCTTAGCTTTTATTGATTAATAGAAAAAAGCAAGTGACAGAGTTAAAACTTTATACAACAAACTTTTCCCATAAACTGCTTTGTGTTTGCAGCTTTGTTTTTCATCACTGGCTACCACTCTCTGTTTTACATTTCCCTCTTAGACTTTCAACTTTGTATCTTCTTTGTGAATATTCTCGAAGCCACTACTTATTTTCTGCCTCTTACTACCAACTCCCATTAGAAATCCATAACATGCTTGTCATGGCTTAAAAAATGATAATAAAGAAAAAAGAGCTGAAGTATATGTTTTATTTGTTTTTCCAAAAGTGAGGGACTTACCCCTATATTTTTTTCCCTCTTAAATATTTCACAAGTTTCCAGATTCTGCAACTTTAGGATAGGATAGCTTCCTGGAAATCTGGAATCTAGAAATGATGTAGAATGGCATTACATTCTAGTATGTTATAATGTATTCCCTTCATAAAAATGAAACAGATGATCACCACTATCTGCCTTCCAGTTTCAGGGTGAAATATTCATGTTCAGTGTACAGACTGTGCTGCCATGTGTGTTACTGTGAAACACAGAATGATTTACATCTTAGGTCTCCTTAAGTAGTTCTACAGTTGAATCTAAAATTTTAACCTCAACAGGCCTCATGCAATTTTCTTTAAAAGCCTTACCTAGTGGCATTGAGCACTGCATTCAAATGATATGTCCCCAAGTTAAACTGGCAAACACTGCACAAAATAAATGTATGGTAAGACAATTACTGACAAATCTCACTGCTGTGGAATGAACTGGGTACTCCTCACTTCAGTAACACACAATGTGACCATTCTGTGGATACAGCTTTTACAGAAGTAACAGATTAAGTGAGGGCATAAGGGCGGGGCCCTGATTCAACAGGATTAGTTGCCTTATAATAGTAGACACTGAAGACTTCATACTCTCTTCTCATACAGTATCGAGAACCACGAGTTCTTAGCAAAAAGGTGGCAAGCTATAAGACAGAAACAGAGCCCTCACCCGAAAATGAACCTGTCCAGACCTCATTGTTAAACTTTTAAGCCTTTAGAACTGTAAGAAATATATTTCTGTGGTTTTAGCCACTCGGTTTTTTTCATTGTGACAGCCTGAGCTAACATACCAGACATGAGATCCCTTAGGATGGCCTTTTAAAATCAGAAGGAGGGTATCTACAAACATTCTTTTCTAAGGAGAAAATAATAAAAAATAAAAGTATTTAAGTTAAGCATTTCTTTTTCACACTGTGGCAGCATTCAGATATAATCTGGAACAAGCTGTAGCTTTATAGCAATTTGCATTCTGAAAGCTGTAGGTTTTTTAAGATACAACACCAGACAGCAGGAAGCCAGTAAAGAGTAAGTGTGTACTACACAAAGTGCTTTCATTATTCTAAATTCATTCTTCAACACAACTTACTTCATTCAAAGCATTATGGATGATCAAACAACTGACACAAATTCTAAAGTATCTGTACAAAGACACACAATTAAAACACGAATATTTTAGGCATAAACTATAATTAAATGGCACTAATCCATCTCATAAAAACAGGTATTTTAGAAATTGTCCCATCAAGAGTCTTAAGCAAAGGTATACAAACCTCACTTTCACATAGTCTACACTTGTTTAAATTCTATTTTTTTACCTTGTCTGCTTTTGATGGAAAACCTGCTATACAGTTTGTATATTACCAAAAGGCAACAGGATTTCATAAGAAAAACACACAGTACCATTCATCCAGGGCTTCAGCATTTTGTCTTCTTGATGACCACTTAGAACTGGAGGAGGCCCTAGTAAGCACAGAGGTTTGGGGCCCAGGGCTGCTATCTGACACTCACCAGATGCAAGCTCTTCATTTCTAGAGTCTTTGCTGAGTGAGCAAAAATATAAAAATAAAAGTTATTTTTAAAACATGAAAGTAATGAGAATCAAGTATGCAGCAACACAACCTAATGCTATGTATGTATAAGCTACATACCACAGTCTATGTTTCTTCATTATAGTTAATAAGTTGTTCTTTTATTAACTAGAAAATTGAAACTAATTACATAGCTGGGGGAGAGGTAGGAATGGGGTGGTGTAACGGTTACCTGGAACAAAACACTTTTTTTCTCAAAACTTTTGAGAGATAGAGAAAGAGAAAGAAAGGAGAGAGAGAGATGGGGCTAGCATTTTGGCACACAAGCCTCTGCCTGTGATGCCAGCATCACCTATGAATGTGGGGAATTCTATTCCTGGCTGCACCACTTTTGATGCAGCTCCCTGTGAAATGTGCCTGGAAAAGTGGCTAAAGGTGGCTCAAAAGCTCAGGTCCCTATCACTCCACCTTGGGATGCCCAGATGGGAGTTCCAGGCTCCTGGCTTTAGTCTGGCCCAGCCCTGACTGTTGTGGCTATTTGCAGGGTGAACCAGTGGGTCTAAGATTTCTCAGTCTCGCTCTCTCTCTTCCTCTCTTTCTTTAACTCTATATTTCAAATAAACAAACAAATAAATCTTTAAAAAAGACACAAACAGAGGGAGCTCCCATTTACTGGTTCACTCTCCAAATGCCCACCATGGCCACCACCTAAGGCAGAAGCCAGAAATTCAATCCAGGTCTCCTATGTGGGCAGCACGGACCCAATTTTTAAGCCATCTCTGCTGCCTTCAAGTCTGCATTAGCAGGAATCTGGAGTGAGGACCTAGAACTTGGTATAGTACGTAGGTACTCTGATATGGGATGCAGGTATTTTCACTGCCAAGCTATTTGCACTCCCCTGAGTAAAATATTTTTAATTAAGCCAAAGCTGTGAGGAGGAACCAGACTAGTGTTCTAATAAAGACAAAGTCATCCAACCAGTGGTTATGCTTTCACTGCTTTCAGTTAACCATGGTTTATCACGTCAGAAAATATTACAAGGACAACTCCAGAAGGAAACACTTCACAAGTGTGAAACTGTACACTGTCCTGAGAAACATGATGGCATTTCATGCTGTCCTGCTCCATCCTACCTGGGAGGTCAATGACCCCTCTGTCTGATGTGCCCACGCTGGGTATGCTCCCCGCCCGTCACCCAGTGAATAGTGGTCTGGGGGTCAGTGCATGTGCTCAAGTGACCCTTACATGGTAACTATGTCCTTCATCTTTCATTTCTTGAGGCTGGCACTGTACCATTTCGTATCAACATATGATGTGTGAGTACAATAAGATAACTGTGAGGGAAACCATGTTTATCTTTGACAGTAATTCTTCTGTTCTTAGTGTTGTTAATCTCTTTCTGAGCCTAATTTATAAATAAAGATACGTACTACAGGAAAAACCATACACACAGGGTTCAGTATTGTGTGCAATTTCAGGCATCCACTGGTGGTGGTGGTGGTGGTGTCTTGGAACCTATTCCCAAGGAAAAGGGAGAACCCCTGTATAAACTATTCTTCAGGACAAGTTTACCTAAAAAACCTACCCCTGTCTTTTGAGAGCTTTCTCAGAGCAGGAGGCATTAAAAACGTTTACTGTTTCAGGGTTGTTGATTTAAATAGCTTTAACTGACATCCTATATAATGCATTTTATAGAATTTTAAAATTGAGATTACTTATTTAGAAAAATAAATGAAGCAAGAAGGAAAGTACTTCATAGCTGAGTAGTAGATGCAAAAAAATTACTTTTTAAGAAATATTCATCGCAACATTCAGATACTGTAATCTTTTACCTAAAAAAATCTCTAATAAGGCTTTTATGGATGGTGTTTCCTGGGCCAGGGTAGTAAACACAGTTAGAAGAGGGTCCCTTAACAGCTGAAACTGAGTAGTATTCATAGGCAAAACCTTCACACAAAATAATCACTGCTCTCTCCAACTTGAAACATCACTGATGTATCAATATCACCCCTCTCTCAATAAAAGAACAGTAACAAAAAGATAAATTATGGAGTTTTATAGATGGAAAAGAAAATCCAGAGAGTTCTTCATTTTGATTGGATTAAAGCCCAGGGTGATTCGGTGTCCTGCCCAATCCCATGCTGTTGGTCACCATGGCGCAGCCAAGTGGAGTCCAAATCTCTGCAGGCTACAGTGACGTTATTATAGTTTCTAAGCAAAACGATTTCAGAATAAAAAAGTCACCTTTGTCATTTACCTTTTCTTTAAGATCTCCAAATGGTTATGAATTATACTGGACTTCCTTGTAGATCTAATTTTCACTTCATCTCTTTAGCACAGGGGTTTTCAAATGTGATCAAGCGTCAGGATCAGCTAGTGCCTTGTGGAGAGCGCAGGTTGATGGGCTCCATCCCTCAGATATATGGTTGAGAAGGTCAAGGATGGGGCCCAGGAACTGCACTGCACACAAGTGCCCACGCAGCACTGCTGCTCCAAGGATCAGACTTTGACAGCCACTGCCTGAACATCGAAGGACTGGAACACATTCACGGCCTGCCCTGGGAGAAGTGAGGGTGAAGGAGGGATCTGATATTCTCTGAGGGACCTCGAGCTGAAATGTCGCAGTCCTGTGTGTTCTACGGAGTGGACAGTAACTCCCAGTGCCAACCACTGCATCCACGTAGGGCATCTCCAACATTCACTGCATTTCAGCCACCCTCACCTTCATCATGTCTCATCTCACTACTTATCTTCCCACAAAAAGAATCTCAATGGCTCAAAAACACTTAGTGACAGCTTTAAAGTAACTTATAATATTCTTCATATGTGACACATTAGTTAAACTAAGTTCACACTGGACTTCGGGCATAGCAGCCCAGATATATATAACAGAGGGTGAAAAATATTCAAAAAATAAATGAGTGATTATTTTAAAGTTATGTAATTAAAAACATTACAGACCTTTTGCAAACTTCATCAATATTTTCTTTTTCTTCTTTAACAGTTGCCTTGTCTGATACTGTACACTGTAAAGAGATAATGGTTAAATAAGTACAAGTACACATTAAACTATGAGGCTTATTATATTTATTATGTTATATCAGATGTTAAACAACTAGATTATAGATAACCCTGAAGACAATTCTATACTACATAATTTGGAATGCTAATTATTAAAAGTTTCCACTGCTGCTTAGGAGAAAAATATAAATTGATATATTTTCCAATTTTTGCTTCACATCATTACACAAGCCACTATTTCCAATCATCACAGACTATTAGTGTTGAGTTTCTTTGTATTCAGGGAAAAATGCATTACTTTGTTTTTAGGTGATCTTTATGAACATAAATGAAACCGTTTTCATTAGTTAAGTGTATTTTAAACACAACTATATCTAAAACATTTCACAGGTATTTTTTTGAGAGAGAGCTGGATGGGAAAAGGAGCAGCCAGGACTAGAACCAGTGACCATATGGGATGCCAGCGCTTCAGGCCAGGGCTTTATCCCGCTGCACCACAGCGCCGGCTCCCAAACATTTTCATTATTTTATATAGTAAGGAAATACAACACACACAAAAGGCATCTGCTGAAATCAAGAAAATTGTTACATTTTTCTACTTTCTCTCAAGATAAACTTTAGTTTGATTCAAAAAAAATTTAATCATAGTAACCCAAAAAACACTAGAAGAAAATATGGGAGAAAAGTTTTAAACTGGAAATGGCAAATAATTCCTTAATATGACTCATTATCATATTGGGAAACTTATATTTGATTAAAAAAAATTTAAAGCTTCTGCAAGGTGAAAAAGTTCCTGAAACATGTCAAAACAAATGAAAAGCAGGGAAAGTATGGCACCATATGACGAAGAGCAAATGTCTAGTATATGCAAAGTTCCTACAAATAATAGATTAAAATCCCAGAAGAAAAATGGGCCAAAGATTTCAACAGGAGGTTCTTGGGAAAAAATGTAAATAGCTTTTAAACATGCAAAACGATGTTTAGCTAGACTCATAAAAGAAATGCAAATTAAAACTAAAGGTCATTTCTAAAAATAAGCAGATGGACAAACATTTAAAAAATGTAGTAATGAGTCGATAAATGTAGGGGAGAAAATGGCACTCCCACCAATGCTGTTGAAAGTATAAACAAAGCACTTGCTATGCAGGGAAATTTGACAATTACACTTTTAGGAATTAATCCAAAAGTGCTTGCACATATGCAAAATGCCTTATGCTCAAGAATGCACAATGCAGCAATATTTAAATAGCAAAAAGAAAAATGGAATCAAACCAAGTGATCAATAGCAAGACTTCTTAGATAGGGTAAATCCACACAGAGGTAATTATACAACTATAAAGCCAAGAGATTATTATATACACTGGAAATAAAAAAAATCTTCCATATATATATATATATATATTTTTTTTTTTTTTTTTTAAAGCAAGGGGTAAGGCAGTTGGTTTAGTGGTTAAGACATCATCTTGTCAGAGTGCCTGGGTTCAACTGCTAGCTCTATCCCAGGTCCAGCTTCTGCTAATAAACACCTTGATAGGAAACCCAGGACTGAGTTCCCGGCTCCTGGCTTCAGCCTGGCCCAGCCCCAGCTCTGACAGGCATTTGAGCAGTAAAACAGCAGTGGCTGGGAGATTACTCTCCATTTTTGTCTTCTGTGTCTCTGTCTAAATGAATGAAATATTTCTAAAAAACAAAAGATAAATATTGGTATGCTACCATTTGCATAAAGTTCAAAGAAAACAAAATAGGTGTATTTTGAGAATTGGCATGGTATCCCCTACTGGGCTAATCTTTCTACATATAACGATGTATCTTGGATAAAATAGTTCAAACTTCTACCTGAAAACCCCGAAGAGGTACGAAAAGTAAGAAGAACCTGGAGAGAAGTCTACACTTAGAAAGAAGGAATGACCCTGGGATACTACCTGCATTTCAGGATTTATTTTCAAAGGCAGGCCCTAGTTGAAACCACTTTGGGAGGCCAAAAATTTGTCCTGATATGAAAAATTGGAAATCAGAGTTTAGGGCAAAGTCAAACACTGGCAAGTAAGGTTGGGAATCCTGGAAAGGAGAAAGGCTGAGGGACAAAGTCTAGAGGTTGAGTTTAAGGGAAAGACTAAAGTGTAAGATATTCTCTAGAGAGTCAATTATGAGAAATGGTTCAGACACATATTGTCTCTCAAAAATTAGTAAATGTCCATCCCAAAACCTTCCCCATACCATACAGCAGCATTGTGTTCCAGCATCAAGTTAGGTTTAGGTCCAGTCCTATGCCTTCTACTTCCGTGGCTGATTAACTGATGCTTACATTCAAGGCCCGCTGGTACAGGGATATTCAAAAATTTCAATGAAGATCAAACGATATTTGGTAGTTTTTGTTACATGAGGCAGAAAAATCTGCACCATTTTATATTGAAAGACATATTATTCATAGGTCTGCAGTGAACTTCAAGATATTAAACAGCAAAGCATGTATTTAAACAATACATCCTGTTTTCTCAGGCAAAGAATACATCCAATGGCCAGAGAGATCTGACTTGATAATTCTATTAAAAAAAGGATTGCACTGGTCCTGACAGCACCACTAATATGGATTTAGGCATTAACAATTTTAAAGACCAAAAAATATAAGCAAATACAAAAGATTCCCCAGTACCTTTTCCTCCAAGTCTGAACTTTTTATTTGTTCATTGAAGTCTTGCAGGTTTTCATTTTCAGAGGTCTCACTGTCTCCTAAGGAAATGTTTGCATCTTTGGAATCATGTTTTATCTCATTTGCTGCAAAGAAAATATTCAATTATGGAAACTGAATAACAACCAGGTCATTCAATAACTGTTTGAAAAAGTGACTTAGAATTCAGAGGGTTGGGGACGGCACTGTGGCACAGTGGGTAAAGCTGCTGCCTGCAGTACCAGCATCCCATTTGAGTGCCAGTTTGAGTTCCAGCTGCTCCACTTTGGATCCAACTCCTGCTAATGTGCCTGGGAAAGTAGTGGAAGATGGCCCAAGTTCCTGGGCTCTAGCACCCACGTGACAGACCTGGATGAAGCTCCTGGCTCCTGGCTTCAGCCTGTCCATTGCAGCCATTTGGGGAGTGAACCAGTGGATAGAAGACCTCTTCCTCTCTCTCCATCTTGCCCTTCCCTCTCTCTAACTCTTTCAAATCAAATTTTAAAATATTTTAAAAAATATTTAGAACTTCAAAGTAAAAATAACTTTACTTTGTTATAATTCTGTGATAATAAACATATATAAAATTCTGTGATTCAAATATTTAAATTTAAGATCAGCTGACAATTAAAATTTTAATGGCTCAGACTGAAAATGATAAAGCAAAAACATGCTTAAATTTCAAAGACTACAAAAATTGACAAAGTCAACTATTTATGTTTTATAGACAGAGCACAATAAAGTTATTTATTCAATAATCAAATGGAAAATGTCTCAAAATGTGATCTGCTGGTCAATTAAAACTGAGAACAAAAATCTACGGATAACAGATTCTACAATGAAAAGCTCTTTATTGTAATGAATTCATTCTGACTAGGCCTCAGTGGAGATATAAAAACAGACGTCAGTAATGCATATTCTAGAAGTGTCAGATTTTACCTGCTGACAAGGAAGCACAAGTCTCTGACTTCATCAATCCAGGGTCCAGTACAGAAAGTTCTCTATTATAAAGTAAACAGAACTTTAACATTTTCACAGATTCGAAGCAAAACTATCTTGTTTCTCTAAATATCATCTTACATTATCTTTAGCAAGTGATGAGTACCACATATGCATCCATGTTAGGGAGTGCTGCCACTCTAACTCTTACTCAGAAAATCTGACAAGATGCCTTACACATTTTTTTTTTTTAATGAAGGCATTTTTTAAAAGAAGATAGTGTTTAGCTTCTATTTTCAAGCATAAATGTATATTTAGTTTCCAATATATAAAAAAAAGACAACTAAAGAATAGTTTGAGATTTTTTTTAGCTACTTAAGACCATTTAGAATCTAAAGATTAAAGCTATGGAGATGAGAGTTATACTAAGCTGGATTCAAATACTGTTCTGTTGCTTACTTTGAACTATGGCAAAACTATTTAAATTCCTGAATTTAACCACAACTGTAAAATGAGAATAATACCTACCCAAAGGTTATTGTGAGGATTAAATGACATACGTTTTTATGAAGCCAACAGCAGAGGTTCACCGAGTAAGTATATACACAAATACAAGGGCCACTCAAATACAAGTGATTTAACACTATCACATTTCTAAAAAATTAAACAAACATTCAAATATGTAAAAGTACATCAAATAAAATATAGCAGACATCCATAATCTCACACTGATCCATTTAATAAACAGATTTTATTCAGCAAATCCTATGGCTCTACAACTGCTTAGTGGTTCAGGATTCCTTCTTAGGCAAGAACACTGTACGTACCATTCTATGATGTTTTAGAAAAACATGAAGCATTTTCCCCAACATAAACCCTAGAATCAGAAGTATATAGTTTAAAAGACAGGAAAATAATACAAACTGAAAATACTCATATGGAAATCTCCCTAACACAGACTGCTACAGACTCATACCTAGCTGTCAATTAGAAGTGTACTTCCAATTCAGTATTTGAAAAGCCTCTTAAACTCAAAATGTCAAAATCTGACCTCCTCAATCCTACCTATTTGCATTAGAGATTTATGGTAATACCCTTGTCTGAAATAAAAGAGGAACCAGATATTACCCCATCATCGTTAACTCACACCCATCTGATTAATCAACTGACACTTATAAACTTCTCTTAAATCTACACCCAATTCTGTCTTAAGTTACCATATCCTTTGTTCTAATTAACACAATAGCTCCCTGCCAATTTATTCTCTATACTACAGCTATAATGATTTTAAAAGCATAAATCTGATCAAATTCTCTCTTTCAAGTCCTTCAGTGAATTCCTAAGTGCTGAGGATAAAATCCAAACTCACCATAAATTCTAGTTCGCTGAAGACAGTCTGTTTATACCTGTTGTCCCAGCCTAGTGATTAATGATACTTCTCCATCCCTTTCTCAAAAGCTTGGCAGTTCAAAAGCTTTGTTCTAGGGCCATCTTACTTTTAAATTCCTTCCTCAATGAGCTTCTGCGTATCCTGGAGCTCGATTTCTTACCATCTGAACACGAAGCCACGGGGCGTTTCAGTTTCTCAATTTTTATCACCTAGTGATTCCTAATCACTAATTCCTACTCATCCCTTAAAGTTTCACTTTCATTAGGAAGCTTTTAACACCTTGCACTTTTTTAAAAAAGATTTTATTTATTTATTTGAGAGGTAGAGTTACAGACAGTGAGAGGAAGAGTCAGAGAGAAAGGTTTTCCTTCTGTTGGATCATTCCCCAGATGGTCTCAACGGCCGGAGCTGCGCCAATCCGAAGCCAGGAGCCAGGTGCCTCCTCCCAGTCTCCTATGCGGGTGCAGGGGCCCAAGGACTTGGGCCATCTTCTACTGCTCTCCCAGGCCACAGAAAAGAGCTGGATTGGGAGAGGGGCAGCCGGGACTTGAACCGGCACCCACATGGGATGCTGGCACTGCAGGTGGATTAACCTACTGTGCCATGGTGCCAGCCCCCACCTTGCACTTCTGTAATATTTTATTCCACTTGCTTAATTATTTGCCTCCCTTGGGATACTAAAAGTACGGTGAGGACAAGACCTATCTGTGTTGTTGCTCTTCATACATTTACCACCTAACAAGTCACAGGGGAGACCCAAATGAAAACATCTCTCTCCTTTCTAGGAATTTCCAATACATGATGAAGCTCACACACAATGCGACAAAATATACTGAGAATGTGCCAACGGAACTATTGCACCAAAGCCCTGGGCTAGCACATCAGACGTGATTTGACCGAAAACTGAATGAGGCCGGCGCCGAGGCTCACTAGGCTAATCCTCCGCCTGCAGCGCCGGCACCCCAGGTTCTAGTCCCGGTCAGGGCACCAGATTCTGTCCCGGTTGCTCCTCTTCCAGTCCAGCTCTCTGCTGTGGCCCGGCAGTGCAGTGGAGGATGGCCCAAGTCCTTGGGCCCTGCACCCTCATAGGAGACCAGGAGAAGCACCTGCCTCCAGGCTTCGGATCAGCGAGGTGCGCCAGCCGCAGCGGCCACTGTGGGGTGAACCAATGCAAAAGGAAGACCTTTCTCTCTGTCTGTCTCTCTCACTGTCCACTCTGCCTGTCCAAAAAAAAAAACAAAACAAACAAACAAACAAAAAAAACAAACAAAAAACTGAATGAAACGAAAGAGACTTTTAGATCAACATATCAACATATGCAAAAAGATCACAGTACACAGCACATAATGGAAACAGCAAGTTGCACGCTTCATCTTTCACTAGCCTCTCACTGCACTTTCTTTCCTTCAATGCCATAGTTTTCAGAGACGGAAGGGAACGAAGATCCAATGCAGAGCCTTAGAGAGCCAGGCCAAGCAATTCTAAAGGCGACTAGGACCTGGTGAGGCAGTCTCAATAGTCACTGGCAGAAGAATTTCTACTTCAGAATGTCACATGGTAAAGGAGATATTAAGGGAGTTCAGGAAGATCAACCAAGAGGCGTTTATAATAATCTGCTAGAAAGTTAACAGAGTAGCAGCATGAACTGAGAAGAAGGAACAGTCATGAGGTAGATTGAGGTAACAGCATGAACAGGATTAAGTAACTCCATAGAGAAGAACAGGAGGAGACTTCTGTGGCCTCTAATTATCCTGAAAGTTGCATTCATAAATAGGTATACCAAGTAGATAGATTTAATTTCAAAGCACTAATGTAGTTTTTATAATACTACTGGTATCATTAATACAGATGTAAGAAACTTGTTACCAGGAATAGCTCATTTACAAGGAAGATCAAATTACATGTGGTCCTCTTGTAATCAGTAGTCTAGGTTTTGAACTTGAGATACTCAAGGAAATCCACCCAATTTAGAAAAGAAAAAAAAACTGAGCAAAAGTGCAGTCTACAGAAACATGTTATAGTTTTGCATTGGTGGAATGGAAAGTTAGCGTGGGAAAGGAAAAAATGAAAGGTAGAAAGAGTAAAGGAGAGAAAACAGACTTGGATGTAGCTATAGAAATACCGAGAAGCAAGAGAGATCTGAGGCCGGCGCCGCGGCTCAATAGGCTAATCCTCCGCCTTGCGGCGCCAGCACACCGGGTTCTAGTCCCAGTCGGGGCACCGGATTCTGTCCCAGTTGCCCCTCTTCCAGGCCAGCTCTCTGCTATGGCCCGGGAGTGCAGTGGAGGATGGCCCCAAGTCCTTGGGCCCTGCACCCCACGGGAGACCAGGAGAAGCACCTGGCTCCTGGCTTCGGATCAGCGTGGTGCGCAGGCCGCAGCGGCCACTGGAGGGTGAACCAACGGCAAAGGAAGACCTTTCTCTCTCTCTCTCACTGGCCACTCTGCCTATTAAAAAAAAAAAGAGAAAGAGAGAGATCTGAGCCAAAAATGGGGCTGTAGCTGTTAAGAGAGGCTGAAATCTCTCTGAAGACCTATACAGATTATATAAAGCCAGGCCTGTCTCAGAGCTTTTTTCAAGTGAGTGATGAAATTAATTGTGTCCCAATCAGGAAGCTTTTAAACACTGAAATAGATGAGACCATATCACTTATAATAAGGAAAATATTGTTTTTGTAAACCTACTGTGTCAGGTTATTTTTATGTGTACACTGTACAGTAATGAAAAACATTATCTTTCTTGTGGGTAACTGAAAAACGTCAGAAGATGACTGCTTTAGACTAATTACTAAAATTAATAGTGTGAAAAGTACTGCCCAAGAGAGGAATTCAGAATGCTATTGTCTCCTCCTGAGAAGCTAACAACCAGCGGAGTACAGTCAATGTTCGCTATTTACTCAGTCACATACAGTTTGTGAATAGGACAGGACTGCCACCTATTTACTAGGGCAATTATACTGCAGTCAGCACAGCCATAACAACAGAAATGTTACTGTGCCAATTCACTGGGTCAGAGCTTCCCTAGCATGATGCCATGCTGGGAGGTGCTTAGGTCTCCTGATATTACAGTTGTTCAACCAAGCACAATATTCTTTATTCCCACAAGAAACAATGTTTTCTGTAGTCCCAAAGAGAAAAACACCAGAATGAAGATTCTCCATATTACCCCACTAGGGAGAGAAAGTGATCAAAAGTGATAGTTTATAGAGAAATTGAATAATTGAATTAAAGCCAAAGAAATAAACAAAACACCACTTTTCTAACAGACAGTTGTGGAGAGAGGGAAGAGACTTTGAGCAGGCTCTTTGTAGTTCCAGAGAGCTATGATACTTACACGCCATATATCCTTGGGCAAGTCAATCACTTTGATTCAATTATAAAGAGAGGACAAGTTTTGGCATCAGAATTATTGCATTAAATGAAATAATTTATCTAGCACAGAACAGACACTAAATCAGTTATTAGGATTAATAAATGCAGTACAAAAACTTACACTATAGGATCTAACCAGCTATACAATACAAAGGGCCAGCACAGAAAAGTAAGCTTCTTGAAAACCATGCAGGGAGTCACAATAAAGAAAACACCCTTTCTTTTGGTGGAAACCTGTTTTTGGTTTTGATTTTTTAATTTTTTTGAATTTATTTGACAGAAAGAGTTAGACAGTGAGAGAGAAAGAGACAGAGAGAAAGGTCTTCCTTCTGTTGGTTCACCCCCCCAAATGGCCACTATGGCAGGAGCTGCACTGATCTGAAGCCAGGAGCCAGGTGTTCTTCCTGGTCTCCCATGCAGGTGCAGGGCCCAAGCACCTGGGCCATCCTCCACTGCTATCCCAGGCCACAGGAGAGAGCTGGACTGGAAGAAGAGCAACCGGGACTAGAGTCCGGTGCCCATCTGAGATGCCAGTGCTGCAGGCGGAGGATTAATCAAGTGAGCTATGGCGCTGGCCCTATGTTTTGATTTTCTTAAATCATTTGATTTGGTAAAATTGGTGGTAAGAATATTCTATTCTAGAAGACCAACCCTTCTGAGGGAATCAACTGGGATCAAGTCAGATTCTGAGAAAGTACTGCAGTTGGTTATTTAGAGCCCAGATATAATTTGTTCACAACAGATACATGCTAGGCATGGGTCTAAATGGGACTCAAACCCCTGGCCAAAAGTACTAGACTTCTCTTTTCTGTGCATTGGTATGATCCATTCTGGCCCCCACCCCTCCACTGAAGTCTGTAATTTTTCAGTTCTGGGATGGACAATGGCCTAACGGATATATGTCCAGTTGCAATGGTGAGTATAACCAATAACCCCTGACCATCATCATTGATTCTGTGCTCATATGAAAGTTTCAAACTCAATTTGTCAACTTCCCTGATCTGGCATCACCTTACTTATCAAACCTTCTTTCACACCAATCTTCCATATTTACTTCCTTTTGAAAGGCTCCACTGTCTTCATTTACATTCAGATTCCAATCTAGGCACTTGTGAAACAGTCTGCAGTTTTTTTTATTTTATTTTTTTATTTTTATTTTTGACAGGCAGAGTGGACAGTGAGAAGAGAGAGACAGAGAGAAAGGTCTTCCTTTTTTCCATTGGTTCACCCTCCAATGGCCGCCGCGGCCGGCACGCTGTAGCCAGCGCATCGCGCTGATCCAAAGCCAGGAGCCAGGTGCTTTTCCCGGTCTCCCATGGGGTGCAGGGCCCAAGCACCCGGGCCATCCTCCACTGCACTCCTTGGCCACAGCAGAGAGCTGGCCTGGAAGAGGGGCAACCGGGACAGAATTCGGTGCCCCAACCGGGACTGGAACCCGGTGTGCCGGCGCCGCAAGGCAGAGGATTAGCCTATTGAGCCACGGCGCCAACCCTGCAATATTCTTAAATAGGCATTGAAACCTAGTTCTCTCCTCTCCCTCAATGTATGAGGGACTGGACTGCGAAGTTAAGTAAGACAAGGACATGTCCTACTCTCAAGCCCAAGTTTAGCAAGTAGGGGACATGCATATCCTGCTGTAATGAAACCAGCGCATCAATGAGGTAGCAGAGGGTGTTATGGGAATGTAAGGCTCCTGCCTCTGCCTGAAGGAGTCACAAAAGCCTTCCCCATATACATCACATTCACGTCTACCTCTACGTTTCCCTCTGCATATTCCACTTCACTACTTTACCTCTCAAATTTTTCCCCATTCCTCTTTGTTAATCTAAATCAATCCAAACTCCAAAGATCCAAGGCCTTTTTTTTTTTTTTTTTTTTTTTTTTTGGACAGGCAGAGTTAGACAGTGAGAAACAGACAGAGAGAAAGGTCTTCCTTCCGTTGGTTCACCCCCTCAAATGGCTGCTATGGCCAGCATACTGCACCGATCCAAAGCCAGGAGCCAGGTGCTTCCTCCTGGTCTCCCATGCGGATGCAGGGCCCAAGCACTTGGGCCATCTTCCACCGCTATCCCAGGTTACAGTAGAGAGCTGGACTGGAAGAAGAGCAACCAGGACAGAACCGGCGTCCCAACCGGGACTAGAAACCAGGGTGCAGGTGCCGCAGGTGGAGGATTAGCCTAGTGAGCCGTGGCGCTGGCCCCAAGTGCCTTTTAATTTCTCTTTTATAAATTCCTACTATTCTTATACTTAAATTTCTATATTTTTGTTTCAAACACATTAGTTTCTTTCCCTACCTACATATTAATTTCCATCAATTTCTGGCAGATTCTTAAAAATCTCAATAATCCATGCTGTAGTGTAATTCAACTGGTAGTTTAGCAGATAATAATAATCCTATAATCTACTACAGATTAACTATCCTGCACTATTATTGGAAATCTCAGGTAATTTCTAATGATGCAGGAAATTACAAAGTTTGGCCAATTTCAGCCATTACAAATTTCTGAATTCACCAATTCAAATTTTAGTAGATAAGTTCTAATACTTTTTTAATGCTTTGTATTTTAATATACACTTTCCCACTGTTGAGCCTGACAGTGAATAAGTCTTCTACCACCATTTAAAAACATTACAAATTGTCCCTAATCAGGTCTGACACTATTTCTCCGACAATTTAATCAGTTCAGGTTCATCTGCTGGCTTTACCACTAATAGGCAGCCCAGAGCTTCTGACAATATCTGGGCCTAGTCTTTCTATCTTTCACTTTTATATTGTAAAATTAAAAACTCATTCTAGTAGGTTTCAACCTCTCAGCATCTTAGAGGATAGAACAGAAGCATATGAACTGAGCAAGTGGTAAAATGGACAGAACTGACATTAGAAATGGCTGCGACGGCCACTGGAGGGTGAACCAACGGCAAAGGAAGACCTTTCTCTCTCTCTCTCTCTCTCTCTCTCTCTCTCACTGTCCACTCTGCCTGTCCAAAAAAAATATATATATATATATATATAAAGAAAAGAAATTATATTTCAAGCTTTATTTAGTTCTGGAGCCATTAACAACTTTATATGTGACTCCTGACATTTCATATGTGATTACAAATCCTCTAGTTTTCCCCATTAAGGTTTATCCTAACATTGTAAATGACTGTGAAACTGGGATTTTCAGTGCAGAACAAAAATTAAAATATGAAAACAAGGCTCATTTAAAAATTTCAGAATCAGATATGCAAGGCAAAAAAAGAGCCAAGAAAAGTTTAACTGGTGCTTCTGAAATGAAGGGAAATGAAGTTTAGAGACAACAGAAAAATTATTTGAAGTAAAAACTTGACACTGCAAACCAAAATAGCTCACCATAGTTTCAGGAAAAATTGATACATAATTACCAATTATAAAACAGAAATGTTAGTTTATTCATGGTTTTCTAGTACAACAATAGAATCCAGAAAGCACAGGAGCAATGTCTACACAGTTGTGAAAAAGAAAACTGTATACTGATAATTTTAAACCAAATTATGTCAATCTTATGAACCCAAGACCTTAGAAAACATGGTAATGATGAACACTTCTCCAGTTTTGTTCCGAAATCTAGCTAACTCAAGATATGAATCAAAATAGTAAGATTAGTGGACAGTATAAAGTATTCATGATAAACACAGAATCATTTTAAACAAACAACCAAAAAGAACTGTTTTAAATTCAGACTACTAGAATTAGATTAAGATATTCGAATAGAGAAGGAGCTTACTGCTCTAGTTTAGGAGAAGATAGTTTTAAAGAAGTGGAGAGTACAGTCTCAGGGAAGAGTTAGAGGGAAAACAGCAGAGGAAACTCCACACAGAGGGACACGGTGGACCTATGTGGAGGGTGTGGATGTGCACAACTCGATCCAAGCAGCTGAGGACCTCAGCACCAGCCCTGGAATGAGGCGAGACCACTCTGCAGCAGCCCAAGTCACTGGCAATAAAGCTGCAGGAAGAGCCTGGAGGGAATCCAGCTTACAGCCCTGTCAGGGGTAGTATATCTGCCAAACTAGAGGAGAAGAAAAAGCGGGGGGGGGGGGGGGGGGGCATGTTTCTCTCTCCCCAACACCCTGCAACAGTGCCCTCTAACAAGCCGATAGAGGGCAGGCACCATTTTTTACCTACCTAATAGCTTTACTAGCTTGTGTCTGCAAACCAAGCAACAGCTGAGTGGTCAGGCGGAAAGAACTGACGAGGGGGGTGGGTGGTTGGGCATCGTGACTGTGAGAGGTTTGTGTGCCATGACTGTGAAACACTAAGACTGCATGGGAGGGCTAGAGTGTGGCTGCGACTTTGGGCAGACACTGTGGGAGGCTCCACTTGATCCAGGCTCCCTGATTCTCTGGTGGTGGTCATTGCTGTGGAATTTGTGCTTACACCGAGGACTATACAGATCCTTTGTGTCGTTCTTGTGGCAGCATGGATGAATATTATATCCACTGGGGTTAGCACCAGGCACTAGTGGTGAGCTGAGACTATGCCAACAGAGCAGAACAAATCTCCCCTCTGATTAAAAAAAAAATGATAAAAAAGAGATTTACTATGCCCAACCTGATGTCACCTTGGATACTCCCATCAGCCTGGAGCACTGAACAGGGCTCCCTGGCCATACCCACCACATGCCACACTCCACTAATCCACAGAGGCATAGTCCAAAGATAAAAGCTGCCACAGGGAAAAAACAAAGAAGAAACCAATCAACAAGTATCTCCAGAAATGACAAATAATAAATGCAGCAATTCAAGTAAGAATAAGGAAGACAACATGACACACCAAAAAGAACATAATACTTCAAAACTAGAATATGAAGATGAAGATACTGTGGAAATGCAAGAATGGAATTGGAAAAATTGATTGTAGGGTTAATTAGAAGTAATCAGAAACAAACACATGAACTAATGGAATCCATACATGACATTGAGATATTGAAGAGATATCAAAATACTGGAAATGAAGAATTCAATAAAACAAATGAAAGTGTGGTGAAAAGTCTTGAAAACAGAATTGGTGAAGTAGAAGAAAGAATATCTGACTTATGAGACAAATTACAGGAAATTATACAGTCAGACCAAAAACAAGTAGAAATTAGGAAACTAAAAAAAAACACTGTTGGGACTCTACAGGATACTATCAAATGACCCAACATGTGGGTCCTAGGAGTTACTGAAAGCATGGAAAGAAAGAAAGAATTAGAATGCCTTTTTAGTAAAATAGTAACAAAAATCTTCACTAATTTGGAGAAAGAAAGGGACATACAAATACAGGAAGCACACAGAACTCCTAAGACATAACCAGAAAAGATCTGGTCTACAGAAAAAGATCTGACTACAGCACATTGTAGTCAAACTTTCCACAGTAAAACATAAAGAAAAGATTCTAAAATGTGCATGAGATAAACACCAGAATACTTTCAGAGGATCTCCAATTAGACTCACAGCAGACTCTCATCAGAAACCCTACAGGCTAGGATAGAATGGTGAGAAAAAGTCCAAGTCAACCCAGAATACTGTACCCTGCAAAGCTCTTATTTATGAATGAAGGCAATATAAATACCTTCCATAACAAACAGAAACTGAAAGAATTTGTCACCACCTTTCCAGCCTTGCAAAACATGCTTAAAGATGTGCTGTACACAGAAACACAAAAATATGGTCATCATGATGAAAGACGGTGAAGGCAGGAAATCTCCTAGTAAAAGTACAAAGGAAAGCCAAAGTGCAAAACAGGAACCCTTAAGGAAAAATGGCAGGGCAAAGTCCTTACTTATCACTAGTCACCTTGAATGTAAATGGTCTCAACTCCAGTTTAAAAGAAACAGACTGGTTGAATGGATTAAAAAACAAAACCTATGTATTTTCTGCCTACAAGAAACACATCTCACCAACAAAGATGCATGCAGAGTGAAAGTCAAAGAATGGAAAAATATACTCCATGCTAACAGAAACTAAAAAAGAGCTGGTATAGTCATTCTAATATCAGACAAAATAGGCTTTTACACAAAATTGTTAAAAGAGACAAAGAAGGGCACAATATAATGACTAACGGGCCAATTCAACAGGAAGATGTAACTATTATAAACACAGATGCACATAATTACAGGACACCTGGCTATTTAAAAGAAATGTTAATGGATCTATAGGGAGACACAGACTTCCATGCAATAGTAATGGGGGACTTCAATTTCCCACTTTTAGCAATGGACAGATCAACCAGACAGAAAATCAGCAAGGAAACAACAGTTAATGGACACAACAGACCAAATGGACCTAACAAATAACTACAGAATTTTCCATGCTATGGCTGAATACACTTTCTTCTAACCAGTGCATGGAACTTTACCTAGGATTGACCACATGCTAGGCCATAAAGCAAGTCTCAGCAAATTCAAAAAACTGGAAATCATACCATGCAACTTCTCATATCACAATGGAATGAAGCTGGAAATCAGCACTCCAGAATCTCTAGAACATATGCAAACACATGGAAACTCAAGAACATGCTCCTGAATGAACAGTAGAACACTGAAGAAATCAAAAGAGAACTCAAAAAATTTCTAGAGACAAATGAAGATGACAATACAACATATCAAAACTTATGGGATATAGCAAAAGCAATGTTAAGACAAAAGTTTATAGCAACTGATGCCTACATGAATAAACTGGAAAGGCACCGAATAAATGAGCCATCAATGCATCTCAAGGACCTAGAAAAACAACAACAAACCAAACCCAAAACTAGTAGGAGAAAAGAAATAATTAAAATTAGAGAAGAAATTAACAAAACTGAAACAAAAAATACAAAAGATGAGCAAAAGAAAGAGCCGGATTTTTATAAAAAGTAAATGTAATTGACACACCATTGGCCCAACTAACAAAAAAAAGGAGGGAGAAGACCCAAATCAATAAAATTAGACATGAAAAAAGGAAACATACCAACAGACAGGACAGAAGTAAAAGGAATGATAATGAAATTACTACAAAGAGCTGTATGCCAACAAACTAGAAAACGTGGAAGAAATAGATAGATTCCTGGACACATAAAACCTACCTCAATTGAGTCAAGAAGACACAGAAAACATAAACAGACCCATAAGCAAGACAGAAATTCAATCAGTAATAAAGGCTCTTCCAAAAAGAAAAGCCCAGGAATGGATGGGTTCACTGCTGAATTTTACCAGACATTTAAAGAACTAACTCCAATTCTTCTCAAGCTATTCAAAACAACTGAAAGGGAAGGAATCCTCCCAAATTCTTTCTTTGAAGCCAGCAATCACCTTAATCCCTAAACCTGAAAAAGATACAACAGAGAAAGACAACTAGAGACCAATTTCCTTGATGAACATAGACTCAAAAATTCTCAGCAAAATTCTAGCAATCAAATCCAAAAACAAATCAGAACTATCAGCCAGACCAACTGGGATTCATCCTGGTATGCAGGGATGGTTCAACATTTGCAAATCTATCAATGTGATTTATCACATTAACAAACTGCTAAACAAAACCCACATGATTATCTCAATAGATGCAGAGAAAGCATTTGATAAAATACAACACCCTTTCATGATGAAAACTCTAAGCAAACAGGGTATAGAAGGAACATTCCTCAACACATTCAAGGTGATATATGACAAACTCACAGCCAGCATTCTACTGAAAGGGGAAAAGTTGGAAGCATTCCCACTGAGATCCAGAACCAGACAAGGATGCCCATTCTCACCACTGCTATCAATGCAGAACTGGAAGTTTTAACTAGAGTCATTAGGCAAGAAAAAGAAATCAAAAGGATACAAATTAGAAGGAGGAAATCACACTATCCCTATTTTCAGATGACAAGATTCTACATATAGGGGAACCAAAAGACTCCACTAAGAGACTATCAGAACTCAACAAAGAGTTTGGTAAAGTAGCAGAATATAAAATTAACACACAAAAATCAACAGCCTTCATATACACAGACAACGCCACAGCTGAGAAAGAACTTCTAAGATCAATCAAATTCACAATAGCTACAAAAATAAAATACCTTGAAATAAATTTAACCAAGGATGTCAAATATCTCTACAATAATTACAAAACATTAAAACAGAAATAGAAGAAGACACAAAAAAATGGAAAAATCTCCCATGTTTATGGGTTGGAAGAATCAATGTCATCAAAATCTCTGTGCTTACAAAAGCAATTTACAGATTCATTGCAATACCAATCAAAATATCAACAACATTCTTCTCAGACTAGAAAAAATGATGCTGAAATTCATATGGAAACACAGGAGATCCTGAATAGCTAAAGTAATCTTATACAACAAAACAAGGCTAGAGGCATCACAATGCCAGATTTCAAAACATACTACAGGGCAGTTAAAATCAAAACAGCCTGGCGCCTTTCTCTGAAGGGAGGAAGGAACCTCCACTGTGATACGGCCTTGACTAAACAAGTTCAGAGTCGGTGAACTCAAGGGGCTTCCATAGCCTAGACAGCTCATAGCAAGAGCCTCGGGTGACTGCTGACGTCATCAATAAGAGTGCCAATTGTTAAATCAACAACTAGAGTCACTGGGTACATGCTCCCCACGTAGGATCTCTGTCCTTAATGTGTTCTACTATGAAACTTAAAAACAACACTACTAGTCGAACAATACCCTATACCTTGTGCGGTTGTGTGAGTGCAGCCTGTTGAAATCCTTGCTTAGTATATACTAAGTTGATCTTCAGTATATGAAGGTAATTGAAAATGAAACTAGATGAAGGGCAGGATGGGAGAGGGAGTGGGAGAGGGGAGGGCCATGGGAGGGAGGGAGGTTGGGGGGGAAGCCACAACAATACAAAAGTTGCACGTTGTAAATTCACATTTATTAAATAAAAAAAACTATATAACAAACAAAAAAAGAAAAAAAAAGAACTTAATACTTTACCCTTTTAGTATTTTTTATGTTCTACTTAAAACTATTGGTTGAACTCTGTAATTAATACACAATTACTCTTAGGTGTTTAATTAATGCTGTAACTAGTACTCAAATAGTATTTTACACTTTGTGTTTCTGTGTGGCTGCAAACTGTTGAAATCTTTACTTAATATATGCTAAATTGATCTTCTGTATATAGAGATAATTGAAAATTAATCTTGATGTGAATGGAAGGGGAAAGGGAGTGGGAGAGGGGAGTGTTGTGGGTGGAAGGGAAGTTATGGGGGGCGGGGAAGCTATTGTAACCCATAAGCTGTACTTTGGAAATTTATGTTCATTAAATAAAATAAAATATATATTAAAAAATAAAATTAAAAAAAAACAGCCTGGAACTGGTACAAAAACATGTGGATAGACGAATGGAACAAAATAGAAATGTCAGAAATCACTCCAAGCATCTACAACCAAGTTATATTGACCAAGGAGCTAAAACCAATCCCTGGAGCAAAGACAGTCTCTT
This sequence comes from Oryctolagus cuniculus, assembly GCF_964237555.1. Lineage (NCBI taxonomy): Eukaryota > Metazoa > Chordata > Mammalia > Lagomorpha > Leporidae > Oryctolagus > Oryctolagus cuniculus. The sequence goes on from NC_091441.1 coordinate 104,013,475, forward strand.
TAACAAATGGTGCTGGGAAAACTGGATTTCCACATGCAGAAGTATGAAGTAAGACCGCTACCTTACACCTTACACAAAAATCCACTCAAAATGGATTAAAGACCTAAATTTGCAACCCATTACAATCAAATTATGAGAGAACCTTGGGGAAACTGCAAGACATTGGCACAGGCAAAGCGTTCTTGGAAAAGACCCCAGAGGCACAGGCAATCAGAACAAAAATTGACAAATGGCATCACATAACATTAAGAAGCTTCTGTATTCCAAAAAAGCACTCAGGAAAGTGAAGAGCCAACCGACAGATAGGAAGAAATTATTTGCAAACCATACAACTGACAAAGGATTAATAACAAGAATACATAAAGAGATCAAGAAAAATCCACAACAAAACAACACAGTGAAGACCTGGGCAAAGGACTTATACAGATATTTTTTAAATTTTTTTTTTATTTTTTTGACAGGCAGAGTGGATAGTGAGTGAGAGAGTGAGAGAGTGAGAGAGTGAGAGAGAGAGAGAGAAAGGTCTTCCTTTTGCCGTTGGTTCACCCCCCAACGGCCACCGCGGCTGGCACGCTGCGGCCGGCGCACCGCGCTGATCCGATGGCAGGAGCCAGGTACTTATCCTGGTCTCCCATGGGGTGCAGGGCCCAAGTACTTGGGCCATCCTCCACTGCACTCCAAGGCCACAGCAGAGAGCTGGCCTGGAAGAGGGGCAACCGGGACAGAACCCAGCACCCCAACCGGGGCTAGAACCCGGTGTGCCGGCGCTGCAAGGCGGAGGATTAGCCTAGTGAGCCGCGGCGCCAGCCCAGACATTTTTCAAAAGAGGAAATCCAAATGGCCAATAGACACATAAAAAACTGTTCAGGATCACCAGCCATCAGGGAAATGCAAAGTAAAACCACAATGAGGTTTCACCTCACCCTGGTTAGAATGGCTTACATACAGAAATAAACTAACAACAGATGCTGGTAGGGATGTGGGGAAAAGGGCACACTAATCCACTGTTGGTGGGAATGCAAACTGGTAAAGCCACTATGGAAGACAGTTTGGAGATTTCTCATAAACCTGCATATAGCCCTACCATATGACCCAGCCATCCCACTCCTGGGAATTTACCCATAGGCAATGAAATCAATCTATGAAAGAGTTATCTGTACTCTCATGCTTACTGCAGCTCAATTCACAATAGCTAAGACATAGAATCAACCCAAATGACTGTCTACTGAAAAGTAGATAAAGAAATTATGGGATATGTACACAATGGAATACTACACAGGGGCAAAAAAAAATGAAATCCAGTCATTTGCAACAAAATGGATGAATCTGGAAAACATTATACTTAGTTAAATAAGCCAGTCCCAAAGGGACAAATACCACATGATCTCCCTGATCTGTGAAAACTAACAGACCACATAAAAGGCAATCTGTAGAAGTGAAATTGACACTATGAGAACAATGACTTTGAATGGCCCTTGTCTTGACTGTTGAGGAGTGTTTTTTTTCCCCATACTATTTTCTGAACTCTTTACTTAACAGTTAATTATATGTGTATGAAGTTAACTGTAGATAGATCTTGGTAAAAATAACACTGGTAATATGAGAGGGAGGAGGAAGATGTGTGGGAGTGTAGATGGGAAGAATCGCCATGCTCCTAAAGTTATAATTATAAACAATATGAAGTTTGTAACTATAAAGCTGTATAGTTCTGTATACATTCCTATGGACTTACTTCTAAGGGTACAGTTTAAACCTTGCCATGGCACCCTAAATCCCCTTAAGCTGGGTGGTAAAAATAGCATTTTAAGTGTTAAAGTGATCATATGGAAGGTTTAAGCATTAAAGTGATCATATAGATAGGATTAAGTGTTAAAGTGATCATATAAATAGGATTATGTGTCTGGTAATAATAATAATAGAATTAAAAAGGAGTGATGCTCCAACATGGGAAGCAGTCCATATAACAGACTTACAGAATGAAAAATGCCCTAAAAGCACTCTGACCTCAGAATCAGCCCTTAAGGCATTCTAATCTGGCTGAAAAGCCCATGAGAGCACTTCAATCATGGAAAGCCAAGACACTGTGGCAAAAAATAAGGAGGATTAATCAGAATTTAAGTTCTGTTACCTCTACCTTTTTGTAAAAGATTTATTTAATTGAAAGGCAGATCTGGAGAAAGGGAGAGAGGGAGAGAGGCAGAGACAGCTCTTCCATCTGCTGGTTTACTCCCCAAAGGGCCACAGTGGCCAGAGCTGAGCCAATCTGAAGCCAGGAGCCAGGGACCTCCTCAGGGCCTTCTCTGTGAATGCCAGGGCCCAAGTACCTAAACTATTCTCTGCTGCTTTCCCAGGTGCATTAGCGGGGGGCTGAATTGCAAGTGAAGCAGCTAGGACTGGAACCAGTTCCCACACAGGATGCTGGCACTTCATGAAGGCGCTGGCTCTACCTGGTATGCCACAGCAATGGCGCCTGTTATCTGTCTTTTTTAATGTGTGTTCCAACTTTAAACAGTGTTTGCTTTTCTTTTTTTTTTTTTTTTCTTTTTTCTTTTTCTTTTTTTTTTTTTTTTGACAGGCAGAGTGGACAGTGAGAGAGAGAGACAGAGAGAAAGGTCTTCCTTTGCCGTTGGTTCACCCTCCAATGGCCGCCGCGCTGCGGCCGGCGCACCGCACCGATCCGATGGCAGGAGCCAGGAGCCAGGTGCTTCTCCTGGTCTCCCATGGGGTGCAGGGCCCAAGCACCTGGGCCATCCTCCACTGCACTCCCGGGCCACAGCAGAGGGCTGGCCTGGAAGAGGGGCAACCGGGACAGAATCCGGCGCCCCGACCGGGACTAGAACCTGGTGTGCCGGCGCCGCTAGGCGGAGGATTAGCCTAGTGAGCCGCGGCGCCGGCCAGTGTTTGCTTTTCTAATATGAAAAACGAACAAAGCTGTACATAGTCATTTTGTCACCAATCTTGCCCTTAACATTTTTGTTAAAATTTTCTATTTCTATTTAAAATTTATGCCATTTACATTTTCTTTAGTCATCTGAATTTTTTCCCAAAGAAACCTTTTGTTTAAGGAATACAAACTTCATGCATTTCACAAGTACAACTTTAGGAATATAGTGATTCTTCCCATCAAACTTGCCTTCCCATCCACACTCTCACCCTTCCTCCTCCTCCTCCCATTCCCAGTCCCATTCTCCACTAAGATCCATTTTCAATTAACTTTATACACTGAAGATCAACTCTATATTAAGTGAAGAGTTCAACAATTTGATAATTTTATTACTATTTTGTGGCAAAGAAGTACACTGATTCTGCCATGCCTTTGGTTTCTTTTCAGTTTCTTGCCCTTTCTACTTAAATGTAAATTATCTTCAATATTTCCACTGAAAATTGGCATATTCAATTCCTCTAATATTATGTCATGTTGATGCATACAGGTATCTGGAATGATACATACAAAGAGTAATTAATTTGTTTAGTGGTGGGATTTAATCCCCTTTTATAGACTAGCATGATGAATATGTAGTATCATTTTTACAAAATCAGCCACTATTCTCTTAAAAAATAATAAAGAACTTTCTATAATTTAATTCATCTTTCTTTCTTTCTACTTTTGGCTGTAGCTTATTGTCAGTATCCTGTCAAAAGAGAAGCCTGCTCCTGAATCTAAGATTTGTTCTATTTTTTTCTTTTTATTTCTCAAAGGAAGCATGCTATAACTTTTTTGAAACTTTAACAAATACTTCCTGAGCCCTTATGACTCATCCAACACCATGCTAAATCTTCTCCATCCATCCTTTGATTTAATCCTCACAACCCTGAGGGAAGGACTTTCCCATTTTACAGGTAATATGAAATGACTTGCTTAAAGAGGTCATGTAGTTATTTCCTAACAATGAGAAGACTCAAAAGCCTAGTTCATACTACAAAGTTCAAGCTCTCAGCCAATAAACTACGACAGGACCAAGTTCAAGTCCATATTCTATTATTAACAGAATAATACTGGGAAGTGACAAATTGTCATCTTCAGTTTTTTCACCTTCAAAATAGGAGGGTTATTATCCTATCTCATTACATCATTAGAAATGATAAATAAAGCTCTTGTCCTCCAGTTGGCACATAGAAAGCATTCTAACTGGTGATAAGTTACAAGCTCTTGCACTGTAAGAACATCAAGAAGAGTTAAGATATCCCAAAAGTAACTAAAAATGTATAAATAACAGAAAATTCAAGTCATGTATCACTAAATCTTACTGGAAAGTGTTTTTATGTCTCCTTGAGTCTGTTCACAAGTCATTCCAATATTCAAGTATTATAACATACAAATATAAGGGCTTGAAAAATTCTAAAAGTTTAGTAAAATATGATACAATGTTAAATAAACTTGGGGCCAACCAGAATAGACTAAGTTTCTAAGCATAAAGGATACTTGTTAGCTCCATTAAACTTAAAGAAGTAGCCCCTTTTTTTGGAGGAGAAAAATCACCATTTAAAAACATCATCTTTAAAGTACTTCCATCCAAAATTTCTACATTGTTTTCCTCTGGAAATTAGTTTAACTGCTGACTCTACTTCCAAGCCCTTAATTTCTTCAAACAAAGATGTCCAAGGCTTCTCTATTCTCCAAAATGTTTTATCTCACAAGGTGCCCCTGAAAATGGGTTACACTGTATAGCACTGACCTAAGTAAGTTATGTGGGTAATTAAGTTTACCTATTTATAGTTGAATAATTTACTGAAATAAATCTGATGTTTGAAATCAGCAATCTTGGTAATTTAAAAAGCCATTTTATAAACCATCATTTTGAATTCTGAATAGCTAATCTGCTCCATTATAGCATTCAAGATTTATATAATTCTTTATTTCAACTCTAAATTTTAGCATAATGACATTTATGAGTATCGGCAGTAATATGCTAAATTATACTGGATATGCTATATTGCATTAACAGATTTTAAAATGGAGCTTCAATGATCACCAAATACATTAGTAACATCTAAGAACAAAGGGTGCCCTTGAAATCTCTAACAAGAATCTGCACCAAAAGGCACACTTGCACATGCATACCTCAAGTCATTGCTTGCTTCACTTTCTTCTGGAAGTTCCATAGGCTGGCAGTCTGCTGACTGCCATTCTTCAGCAACACTGGGCTCCTGGCTTATCTTGGGGACCTCTGAAGTAAATGAGAAATCTCCTTCACTGGAGACTCCAAAGAGGTCTGGGTCATCTTGAATTACATCAATCAAGAGGACATCATCTTCATAAGCTTTAAGAATATCTGGAAACCCGACTTTAATTTCTGAAAATCTCTTAGTCATTTTTCTACCACTAGCTTCAGAAGACATTGGTTCAAATACTTCTTGTTCATTACAGCAGAAGGAAGGACTTTCCTCTAAACACTTAGGATTGCAAGAAAAAGTATTTTCAATTGCAAAAGAAACAACTTTTTTCTTAGCAACAATATTGACTGGTTCAGAGATTTGATGAGATGGCTTATCACTGCCTTGCTTTGTAAAGCTTGGAGAAATACCACAGCACTTCCTGCTGTAGAGTGAGTCAGAGCTAGCTAGCACTGGAGTTATATTACTTGGTAGACTCAAAGATGAAGGTACTGAAGTTGCTGTGGAGACATTTTCTTTACTCCTATTCTGTCTTCCCTCTGCTCCAGATACACTGTCAAGAAGTTCTAAGGGACTGTATGTTTCTCTCTCTGATGACTTGGCATTTACTTCTCTTTTTTTTTCTGTCTTATTCTTAAGCAAAGGAATTTTAAAATTCGTTAGCCGTCCTGTGTTCAATATTTTAACCAAGTCTGGAACCATAAGTGCTTGCTTTGCAATGCAGGCTTTTCGAGGAATAGTTTTGCCTATAAAGTTATTTGCTTCCTGGCCATCCTGGGAAGCTGCTATCAAATTAGGTTTCATTAAATTCCCTCTGTCTTTTTTTTTACTTCCTGTTGAGCTTTGAGTCACAGTTAATGGAGTATCTTCAGTGATATTAGTAACTACCTCTGAAATTTTGCTGTGGTCCTCTGACTTTGTCTTTTTAACATCACTGACCATAGATTCTTCTATAGCCAAAGTAGGTCCTACCATAGAAACTGAAGACAAGCCATTTAAATTAGAATCCAGTTTTTCTTTACTTGAGGAGTCAATGCTTTTTTCTGTTAAGGAACTCTGTAACAACAATTTGGAGTCAGCCAAGTGAGTTTGGTTTGTTTGGTCACTAAGCAAATCATCCTGACTAAAACTTTCCTGAGACCCAGGATGAGAGCAATCTGACTGTGGCGAGGAAGTCTTTTTCCAACATCTGGCAGATATTCTAGCACATGAATAGTAAGGCCAAATTCTTTTGCCAGTCATTGGTATTGTTCTGTGACAACTGAACTTTGATTCTTCAGCTTCATTTCTCAAGTCTTCTCGCGCAGATTTCTTTTCAGAACGATGACAATCACTAGGTGATTTCACTATAGAGTTTGTCAATGATTGTTTGTCATTCAAACTCTCTTCTTGCTCAATTTTACATCCTATGGACTCTAAAGCGTTCTTTGTTTCTTCTTTCAAAAGAGGCTCAAGGGTTTTCTGAAACACAGCATTTACATGATGTCTAGGACTTTTTATTTCTACTGTTTCTGGGAGACTTAATAAATGATCCACTGGACAGAGTGTTTTGTGGTTTACTTTTCTTAATTCAATTTTAGGACTTCTTGAATCTTCTAGGTTCTCTGCTTCTCTACCCTTGGCACCCACTTGGTTTTCTTGCAACACCAACTCAGAGCTTTTAGACACATCAGAGAAATTCATCTCAAGAACCTTTTCTTCTTTTTCAGACAATTTCATCTTTTTCCTGGTTTTTCTCCCAACATTACTCTCTTCTAATGAATATTTATTTTTTTCACTTTGGAGGTAGGAAAGTAAGCCATTATTTTTACTTTGGTATAAATCACTCCTTTCAAGCCATAATTTATTTACTCCCATTAAATTTTCTTCAGTTTGTAAGAGCTCAGGAATACTATTTGTGTCACTCTTCTCTGCAAGACTTCTAAGGTTTTCTTTCTTTAATTTTGTGGAATTTTCTGCGACATGCACACATCCATCATCAAGTTTACATGCAAAGTTGTTTTCATCATTACAACCCTTGGGATGGAGGAAACAATTGGAATCATGTAATTTTAAAGTGGCATTCTTTTCTACTCCAGGTGATAAGCAATTACAATATTTTGGTGTATTCTTGTACAGTTCATCTTGAAATGCAACCTTAATATTTTGTATAACTTTATTTTCAGTTATTTGGAGAGGCTAAGTTTGTAACCTTTTAAACTTTATTTGTATTCTTCTTTTAATACTTTCTACCAAATCTTCCTTACCCAAAGATTGCAAGAAAGCCCTATTTTGAAATTCACTGCACTCCACTATTTAGAAAGATGATGAACTGGTTAATGATTCCTTTCTTACCAGGTCAATCCCTGGCTGTAGATCATCATTTGAGGCTTCAGTAACTTTTCTTTTTTCCTTGGCTGATCAAAACAACAAAACATATCAGAAAACATTATACACTAATGGAAAAAAGCAGTATTATTATTATTATTATTATTATTATTTTTAATCGTGAAGCCATCCATTTCCATTCCCCCTGACAGCTGTATGGAAATACACATTCAAAAAAAAAAAAAAAGAAAAGAAAAGAAAATACCTACTTTCTGTTGTGGAGCTACATATAAAGCGGAATAAATTCTAAGGCAGCCGAAGAACCCTTAGCATCATCATTCTATGGCAGCAAATATGGACCATACTAGTGGGAATTCCTCCTACAGAAATCCCGATCAAGGGTTCCCATGAGAACGAACACCTAAGAAAACCCTGGTCATCCAGGTGCATCATTTAAGACCACACGGATCCAAGTTACAGACCGGTGGTACAGCACAGACGGCACAGTCTGGGGTGCAAAAGCTTGATGAGCGCAACCGCTCAAGGCTTCCTTACTCTTTCTTCCCCCAGGGCAAGGCGAGCGCCGCCTCCTTCGCTGCAGCTCTGTCTGTCCGGGCCCAGGGGTCTGCAGGGCCCACCTGGTCCCCCGACCCTCCACTCGCCGCCTCGCGGCTGGCCCAGCCAGGGGCACCTCACCCGACTTGTCACTTTCTACTTCTCTCCCAGACACCCGGGCCACCATCCTCCTCTTCGGCCTGTTCTCCTCGCGCCTCCGGGCCTCGGGCTCGCCGCCGCCCGCCTCCTGGGGCCCTGCTGCCTGCCGCCGGCTTCGCTTCCTCAGGCCTCGCCCGTCGTCGCCTTCCCGCCCAGGGGCCGTGGCGGGGCCCGGGGACGTCGGCCACCGCATCCGCCCTGGGCCTCCGCTCGCAGCCGCTCCCAAGCCCGGAGAAGCCCGCTCCCGCCGCCGTCGGACGCCCACCGCCCCGGCCCGCAGCCCGCTCCTGCGCCGTCCACCACTCGGCGCCGCCGGAAGCGGAAGTGGGGCGCCCGCGCGCGGCCGGCCGGGAGGGCGCGGCGAGGCCCAACGGGCGTGAGGGCCGCGAGTCCCGCGGGCCCTCGTGGCTCCCGAAGGCGTTTCGTCGGCGTGGGGCTGCAGTGAGGCTGTGCACGCGCCTCGGCTTGGACCTTCTGAGTCGCAGCCGCCCCCAGACACCCGTGTCCGCCCACGGCTTCCGTCCTGACGTCTTGTGGTGCGCTCAGCCAGATACCGCAGCATGGCGGACTGGGAGGCGCAGACATTAGCTGGTTACTCCTCGCGAGCTTGTACCGCCACCATGCAGGCGGTTCTTTGAGCCTGAAACCTAGAGGCCATCGGACAGTCTTCTCCCGGCCTCAGTTCTCATCCACGGCCATTAGGTCTGCCCGCTCCTGCTTTTCCTGTTGCTTGGCCCCTCTTGGCCATGACTCCAGCCCTGGCCCTCATGTGTCCATGACTGACCCAGCCCAAATGTTCTCCGTGCCGCCGTCTTTGAGCGGTTTCAGTCAAGCTGCCACCTGCTGCCAGGTCATGCCCCTCACGTGGCAAAGGCTTCTTGGCATTCCCCAGCTTGCCCCTTGGCGAATCTCCTGTGCTCCAAGGCTGCAACTCACAGAGAGACGCCCAAACCCCAAGTGGGGTATGATGTGAACCTTGAATATTTAGGAGTTTTGTCTTAACTGTCCCTGTAGGGAACGATTTGTGCTTCAGTGGAAAGCTATGGATACAAGTCATCCTTCCAAAGATCTCTCTGGTTCTTGTGGAAACTGTTTCACAATTCTATAGATTGCAGATTCCTGACAGTCATTAAAAACAATGGTCTAGGGGCTGGCGCTGTGGTGCTGTGGGTTAAAACCCTGGCCTGAAGCGCCGGCATCCCTTATGGGTGCTGGTTCTAGTCCCAGCTGCTCCACTTCCCATCCAGCTCTCTGCTATGGCCTGGGAAAGCAGTAGAAGATGGTTCAAGTCCTTGGGCCCTTGCACCCACGTGGGAGACCTGGGAGAAGCTCCTGGCTTCAGGCTTCCGATCCATGCAGCTCCGGCCGTTGCAGCCATCTGGGGAGTGAACCAGCAGATGGAAGACCTCTCTCTGTGTCTCTACCTCACTCTGTAACTCTGTCTTTCAAATAAATAAAATAAATCTTTTAAAACAATGGTCTATAGATGTGAAAATTCTGTCCAGTAGAAATGTAATTGACTTCCCACCCCCACTGCTGAAGAAGCCAGTTTTGCCTCCATTTCTACATGCATTCAATATTCCTGATGTAAAAATGTGCTCCCTGCAATTGTTCTTTGAAACGTTGATTATAAAATTTGCCTAATCAGAGAAATAAAACCTTTCACTTTTACTCCTGTGAGAGCCATAAAATCATCATTTTTGAAAACTTGAAAAATGTTAACTGACAAAAAAATTACCCATATTTATTGGCACCATGTGATATTTTGATACATGTATGAAGTGTATAATGTTCAAGTCAGGGTGAACTAGTACATCTCATTCATCTTTATGATTTAAAAAACCTTCAAATCCTAGCTTTTTTCTTTTTAGAAAATATTTATAGAACATTATCATTATCTATAATCACCCTACTGTGCAATGGACCACCATAAGTTCTTATTTTTATCAAGCTAGCTATTCCTGTCTAAATAATCAACCTTTCCCCAACCTCTCTCCCTCCTTTTCTTTTCAGCAATTTGGTGATCACAGTAATGCTCTTGACTTTTATGAGATCAGCCTTTTTAATTACACATATAAGTGAGATCAAATGACTTGTATGTTGAGATACATTCTTCATATGCCAACTTTTTCCATTTAATCATTAAAGAATATTGAATGTTATTGTATGCTCTTTTCTGCTTCTTTTAGATGGTCATTTTTTCCTTCATTTTCGTTATGTGGAAGATCATATTTATTGATTTGTGTATGCTGAACCATCCTTGCTCCCTTGTTGACTGTAGAGGTAGGAAAAGAAACAAAAGAGATAAAAATACTAACAAAAACTATACTTACATTCCATTTCTCCCCACATTTTGAAATTTTCAAAACATTTTAGGGGTGAGTATCATGGCTCAGTAAGTTAAGTCACGGCTTGGGACACGCACATCCCATATTGGGAATATCTGGTTCAGATCCTGGCTACTCCCATGCTTCCTATCCAGTTTCTTGCCAATGTCCCTCAGAGGTAGCAGAGGATGGCCCTAATGCTTGGGTTTGTATAGCCCATCTAGAAGAGGTGGATGGAGTAGTTCCTGGCTCTTTCTTCAGCCTGGCCTAGTGCTGGCTGTTGGGGCCATTGTGGGGGGGGGGGGGGAGCGGGGGGGGGGAGATGGTTAAGCAGCAGATGGATGATAGCCCTTTCATTTCTCTCTTTCTTTCATTCCACACTTCGAATAAATCTTTGAAGTTTTAAAAAGTTTAGAGAGAGAATGAATACTCTTGCCAGGTCCCTCCTCAGATGTTCACAATGGCCGGAGGGCTGAAGCTGGGAGCTCAATCCAGGTCTCCATGGGTGGCAGGACTCCAACTACTTGAGTCATCACTGTTTTTTCTTTTCTTATTTTTTTTGTCTTGCATATCTGTTTAATCCTCTAGGGAAAAGGAATATTTGAACAAGAAACTATGCAAAATATATAATATCACAATACTACTAGTAGTTTTTCAAGATAATCCATAACAGAATATAAATACAGAATCTTAGAATTCAACCAACAGAAATTTTTAGTGTCTTCAAAATTATTCTCATATAATGACTCATTTAATTTACTTCACTTCAATTCAATCCATCCATTATTTTAAGCTGAAGATTATAGTTTTCATTTTGTTTTGTTTTTTAACTTTTATTTAATGAATATAAATTTCCAAAGTACAGCTTATGGATTACAATAGCTTCCCCCCCATAACTTCCCTCCCACCCGCAACCCTCCCTTCCCCCCCATAACTTCCCTCCCACCCGCAACCCTCCCCTCTCCCACTCCCTCTCCCCTTCCACTCACATCAAGATTCCTTTTCAATTCTCTTTATATACAGAAGATCAATTTAATATATATTAAGTAAAGATTTCAACAGTTTGCACCCACACAGAAACACAAAGTGAAAAATACTGTTTGACTACTAGTTATAGCATTAAATCACAATGTACAGCACATTAAGGACAGAGATCCTACATGAGGAGTAAGTGCACAGTGACTCCTGTTGTTGAGTTAACAAACTGACACTCTTGTTTATGGCGTCAGTAATCACTCTAGGCTTTTGTCATGAGTTGCCAAGGCTATGGAAGCCTTTTGAGTTGGCTGACTCTGATCATATTTAGACAAGGTCATAGTCAAAGTGGAAGTTCTCTCCTCCCTTCAGAGAAAGGTACCTCCTTCTTTGATGACCTGTTCTTTCCACTGGGATCTCACTCGCAGAGATCTTTCATTTAGGTCATTTTTTTTTTTTTTTTTTTTGGCCAGAGTGTCTTGGCTTTCCATGCCTGAAAAGTATTTCATGGGCTTTTCAACTGGATCTTAATGCCTTAAGGGCTGATTCTGAGGCCAGAGTGCTGTTTAGGACATCACCATCCTATGAGTCTGCTGGAATCATCACTGTTTTTTAAAGTCAGGGTCCACATTAGGAGGAAGATGAAGTCAGGAATCAGAGCTGAGTACTGAACCTAGGTACTTTGCTGTGGTACACAGCCATCCTAACCAGAGTCTTAACCACTCAGCCAAATGCCTATCCCATGTACTTTGAATTTTCGATGTTCCATTTTATAATTTTCAGTATTACCTCTTAATGTATTAAAGTAATTAATCTTATTTTTAATTGTTAGTGTGCATACTAAAGATATGAATGATTTATGTGCCATGTTTACAGTGTCAGAGCATTCTGAATTTGTGTAGTTATTCTTACCAGTTAGTTTTCTACCTTTTGGTGTTTTACTTCTAAACAATGTGATTCTTTCATTTTGAACAACTACCTTTAGCATTTCTTGTAGGGCATGTCTAGTGGTGATAAATTCTCTCAGCTTTTCCTTGGTGATGTCTTTATCTTAAAGATAGATTTGCTTTGTAAGTGTTCTTGGTTGGCAGTTTTCTTCAGTCAGTGCTGTGAAAGTCTCATTATACTTCCCCCTGGCCTGTAAAGTTTCTGATGAAAAGTATTTTTTTTTGGATATGCAGAATGGACAGTGAGAGAGAGAGAGAGAGAGAAAGGTCTTCCCATTCCGTTGGTTCACCCCCCAATGACCGCTGTAGCCAGCACGCTGTGGCCGGCACACCATGCTGATCTGAAGCCAGGAGCCAGGTGCTTCTCCTGGTCTCCCATGCGGCTGCAGGGCCCAAGGAGTTGGGCCATCCTCCACTGCACTCCCGGGCCACAGCACAGAGCTGGACTGGGAGAGGAGCAACCGGGACAGGATCTGGCACCCCGACTGGGACTAGAACCCAGGGTGCCGGTGCTGCAGGCAGAGGATTAGCCTATTGAGCAGCGGCACTGGCCAATGATGATGAAAAGTCTTACATAAAGTGAATGGGGATACCCCTATGTGTTATCTACTTCTTTTCTGTTGCAGCTTTGAGAATCTTTTTTTAAAGATTTATTCATTTGACAGGCTGAATGGGAGTGGCAGAGGGAGGGGGAGATTGAGAGAGACTGATCTTTGGTCCACTGATTGATTCTCCAAATGGCCATGACAGTCTGAGCTGGCCAGGCCAAAGCCAGGAACCAGGAACTTGATCTAGGTCTCCCATACACGTCGCAGGAGCCCAAGCACTTGAGCCATCTTCTACTGCTTTTCCTGGGCACATTAGCAGGAAATTGGATCAGAAGCAAAGCAGCCAGGACTTGAATTGATGCTCATGTGGGGTGTTGGTATGATAGGTGGCAGCTTAATCAAATGCACCACAACACCAGCTCCAAGAATCCTCCCTATCTCTTTTTTGTTTAAAGATTATTTATTTTAGGCCAGCGCTGTGGCTCAAAAGGCTAATCCTCCACCTAGCGGCGCTGGCACACTGGGTTCTAGTCCTGGTTGGGGAGCCGGATTCTGTCCCGGTTGCCCCTCTTCCAGGCCAGCTCTCTGCTGTGGCCAGGGAATGCAGTGGAGGATGGCCCAAGTGCTAGGGCCCTGCACTCCATGGGAGACCAGAAGAAGCACCTGGCTCCTGCCATCGGATCAGCGCGGTGCGCCAGCCGCAGCGCACCAGTCGTGGCGGCCATTGGAGGGTGAACCAACGGCAAAGGAAGACCTTTCTCTCTGTCTCTCTCTCACTATCCACTCTGCCTGTCAAAATAAATAAATAAATAAATAAAAATAAATAAATAAAGATTATTTATTTTATTTATTTATTTGAGTGTAGAGTTACAGACAAAAAGAAAGGTCTTCCATTCGCTGATTCGCTGCTCAAAAGCCGCAACAGCTGGAGCTAAGCTGATCTGAAGCCAGGAGCCAGGAGCTTCTTCCAGGTCTCCTGTATGAGTACAGTGGTCCGAACACTTGGGCCATCTGCTGCTGCTTTCCCAGGCCATAAGCAAAGAGCTGGATCAGAAGAGGAGTGGCTGGGACATGAGCTGGTGCCTATATGGGATGTTGACGCCGCAAGTGGAGACTTAGCCTGCTACACCACAGCCCAGGCCCCCTCTCTATCTTTAGATTAGAAGCTTTGATTATAATTATTTTGGGGTAGACTTGGTTGAGTGGAATCTGTTGACATCTGCCTATTCTGTGCCTTTATAATTGCACCCTTCTCTAGATTGAGGAAGTTTTCTGTCATTATCAATGTGAATATGCAATCTGCCCTTTGGATTTCTCAAATCCTTCTTGAACCCCAACAACTCAGGTACTTGCTTTTAAATGCTGTCCCAAATTTCCCATAAGCTATCTTCATTCCTCTTGGCCTTTTCATTTTTCTCCTTCTATTACTTGTTTTCGTATCTTATATCTTTATCATGGTCACAAATTCTTCTGTTGGATCTGTTCTAGTTATGCCTTCTACTATGTTTTAAATTTTGCTTCAGCTCTAGGATTTCTATTTGATTTTTAAAAAAATACTTCTGTCTGTTAATTCTCTCTGTTAGAATATTGAATTGGGGGGCCGAAGCCATGGTTCACTAGGTTAATCCTCTGCCTGCGGCGCCAGTATCCCATATGGGTGCCGGTTCTAGTCCCGGTTGCTCCTCTTCCAGTCCAACTCTCTGCTGTGGCCTGGGAGGGCAGTGGAGGATGGCCCAGGTGCTTGTGCTCCTGCACCCATGTGGAAGACCTGGAAGAAGCACCTGGCTCCTGGCTTTGGATCAGCGCAGCTCCAGCCATTGCGGCCATTTGGGGAATGAACCAACAGAAGGAAGACCTTTCTCTCTGTCTCTCTCTCTCTCACTGTCTATAACTCTACCTGTCAAATAAATGAATAAAAAGAATATTGAATTGTTTGTATTTGTTTTCTTGAAGTTTCTAGTTTCCTTAAAGCAGCTATTTTGCATTCTTCATCCGTGAATGGATAGATGTCATTTGTTGTCTGGTTGGTATCTAGCCCCTTTTGTTTGTTAGGTAAGATCATGGTTCCTTGAAATTTTTTGATGCTTTCCAGTCTTTATAATCTAGTTCTGTTTGTGGCTATCCTTTCAGAAATGCTTTTTTTTTTAAATCTTTATTTATTTGAAAGTCAGAGTTACACAGAGAGAGGAGAGGCAGAGAGAGAGAGGTCTTCCATCCACCGGCTCACTCCCCAGCTGGCTGCAATAGCCAGAGCTGTGCCGATCTGAAGCCAGGAGCCAGGAGCTTCCTCAGGATCTCCCATGCGGGTGCAGGGACCTAAGGACTTGGGCCATCTTCTACCGCTTTCCCAGGCCATAGCAGAGAGCTGGATTGGAAGGGGAGCAGCTGAGTCTCCAACTGGCACCCATATGGGATGCTGGCACCACAGGCCACGGCTTTACCCACTACGCCACAGCGGCAGCCCCTCCTTTCAGAAATTCTAAGCAATGTGTTTATTTCCTCTGAGCCAGTGGACACTTCTATATTTCAGCACCAGATGGTGCTCTAAGTCCAGGTTTACCACAAGTCTTCTGTTGGTATGTGGTCATTGTGTAAGTACTAGAGGGTGCCCAAGCCCAGGCTTGCCCCAGATCTGAAGCTGGTATGTTATTCAGAATGAACTAGGAATGTGTCAAAATAGGGGTAGTTTATCTCTGTAAGCCTCTTCCTACTGCTGGGGTAGTCCCAAATGCATCATCCATCGTCACTCGCCTGGCTAGGTGCCATGGGATTCTGCCTGGCTCTGGGCCTCATCGTGGAGGGACCAGCCCCATGTTTCTGTACAATGTCAGGGGACCCACCACCTTTGTCTTCCCACAAGAGAACAATTACGCTCTTTTTGTGGTGCTGTCTAGGGTTGGGGACAGAATGGGATGAGTAGTCCATGGCCACTAATGCCACAATGCTGAATCACACACGGAACCCACAGCCTACTGATAACAATGCAGAATGAGGCTAATGCCAGGGTTCACACTGCTATGGGCTGGCTGCTGCTGATGTAGATTACAGACTAAGGCTGCTGCAACTAGTCGCATGTGATGGTAACTGGCATAAAGGTCTAATAGATTTCCATGGTCTCCACTTGGTACCAGCATGCTCCATCATGCCTGTGTCTGCCTAATGCTAGCTTCCTTTCCTTGTCTACTTGGTAAACTACATATTCCTGTCTCCAAGATTCAGTGCATGGATGACCACTCAAGGAAGCTTCCCTGCTACCCTTCTCTTTATACTTGGAGGCATCAGGGTCCCCTCCTGCCTCTTAAAACCACTGTTTTCGGTGTGCTTCCCTTAGGAAAGATGGCAGTCTTTGCTTTCTCTGGGTTGAAAGAGTGACCTGGTGCATTTGACTATGATGTGTCTTAATCATTAGGGAGTGGGAGATCTGCATCAAGAATGAGTACTGTGGCCATTCGGAGGAGCAGCTCAGGTGGTTTGGTTAGGTACTTCAATAAAGTGGAACTTATGTCAAACAAGTATAAAATATCCAGAAACGTGTATTTCTTTCTTTCTTCTTTTAAATACCCCTCATACAAGGGAAACCAATTTGAGTATAGCAAAATTTATAAAAAGTATCTTTGGCTTTTCAGGCTATATACTCATGCCAACTTCTCTTTGTGTATACACACACACACACAGATATGTTCTATACCATGTACACATTTGCCAATATATACATATCACTGTATTATACACCATTACATGGGTGAGAAAACTGTTTGACCTAAGTTCCACTTTATTGAAGTGTATATGTATATATACACACACACACACACACACACACATACCGGTATGGTTTTTATATATATATATATATGTATATATATGTATGTATATACATATATACATACCAGTATGTTGCATGCCAGTATATATTGGTCTACAACATATTGGGAGGTGTGTGTGTATATGAGATATATATGTAACATTGGTACACCTATATTGGTAATTGCTATGGTTTGGATGTTATTTGAGTGTTCCCCCAAGGTTTATTTGTTGAAGTTTAATCCCCATCATGGGGACGCCGGATTCTGTCCCGGTTGCCCCTCTTCCAGACCAGCTCTCTGCTGTGACCAGGGAGTGCAGTGGAGAATGGCCCAAGTCCTTGGGCCCTGCACCCCATGGGAGACCAGGATGAGTGCCTGGCTCCTGCCATCGGATCAGTGCGGTGGGCTGGCTGCAGCGCACCGGCCGCAGCGGCCATTGGAGGGTGAACCAACGGCAAAAAGGAAGACCTTTCTCTCTGTCTCTCTCTCTCACTGTCCACTCTGCCTGTTAAAAAAAAAAATCCCCATCCTGAGACACTAGGAGGGTGGAAGCTTAATCTGACTGTGGTGTTTCACGATGTGGTTGGGCTCAGGTAAGGTCATGGGTGGAGGCCTCATAATAAAATCCTGGTGGTTTATGAGCGGAGGGAAACTAGAAGATACCCATGAACACTCGTGCTCCACGGCTCTCACCTTGTGGTGCCCTGCACAGCCTCAGGACTCCACGAGTAAGGAGGTCATCACAGGTGCAGTCCGACTGAAGGTCCTTGCACCTCCAGGACCATGAGCCCACATCTCTTTCCTTTAAAACTTGCCCAGTCTGCGTGATTAACAACAGCAAGTGGACTCTAGTACAGCAGGGTAACACACTACGTGTTATAGAAGCAGCATGCCATTTTTACCTCTAGAGAAAAATGAAAGCTTTCAAAGCCTGCCACTTGTCCCAAATATTTTACTTCAGATAGTCGAGCCCAGACTTGAGAGTCTCAATTCACTCTCCAGCCAATAAGGGCCACCACTCTTCCCTCGGGCCCCAGAAACTCCGGCTTTTCCATCTGAAGAGCCTCTTCTCATTCTGTCATTGAGTCAAAAGAGCTCTCTGACTCAATGTGATCCGTCCAGAACGGCACAAAATAGGAAGCTGTGCGCAGAACAGGACCGTGGAAACAGTCTCGTCTGACCTCTTTGTTTACTACTGAGAAGCAAACGAAACCTAGTAATTTCAAGTACTATGAATCAGTAATTTCCTAAGTGTTCTCTCTTGGCCGATGCTTAGCTGCCTGGGCTTCCAAGGGACCGTTCTCCAGGCGACGTGGCCCTCTGAGCTACAGAAGAGATGGAAGCAAGTGCAGGACTGAGTCCCTTGTCTCTGCCCTCTGCACTGGCCACACACCTGACTTAGGGGGCCAAAGCTGGGTGTGCCCACACTCTGGCATCGCTGGAAGAGAGAGCTTACATTTCTCCCTCGGAAGTGTTCAGGTTGGATTCGGACCATCACTTCAGTCTCTTTTTGTAGATTTTTTTTTTTTTTTTTTTTTTTTGTGGAGGAGAGAATCACCATTTTCACCATCCGTTATGATAACCTCAGGGCCAAGGGCAAAGGTGTCTGTGTCAGGTTGCTAGCGAGCCTTGAGAAGCCCCCTAAGAGCGGGGCGGGGGGGGCGCTGTTGGTGGAAAGACACTCCTGCCTCCTGCCCCACAGACAATCCTGCAGGCACTTCGCACATTTTCTCAGGGGTCTCCAAACAGTTGAGCCCTCGTTGCCCACGGCTGCCACCTTGATAACACACTTGGATTACTTTTTGCTCCTTTCTCACAGTTTTAGTTTAGCTCCAGTTTTAGTTTATGATTGTCTAAAAAACCTCCCTCTCTGGGCATACTGAAGTTGCTTGACCCAGTGAGGATGGCATCAGAGGATTATTTTCACTTCCAAGTGGTTACAGAAAACAGAACTGTTTCTGCAGGGGCATGTATGAAGACATTCCTCCAGACTGCCTGGGTCATGGGATGGTATCATGCCAGCATGTGTGTGTGGAGGGGCTGACTCACAGGGCCCCCAAGAGCCGATTGTTAAATAAGTTTTATAAGCAAATTGCTAATATACATGCTATTAAAAATTAAATTTTAAAAACTTACAGATAAATTATATTAAAACTAAAGGTGCCACATGCTGAGGATTATTTTATGGCATTTAATATCTATACTCTTGAGGTTACTTCTGCCAGTTACACCTGTGTGGCACAAATACTGTGTACTGGTATGCTACTGTGCATCTTAACTCCACAGTCAGGGAGGCCATCGTGGAACTAGTTATCCCCTGGAAATAAGCCAACACTGTTTCACGGTTTGCTCTCCAGGGAGCTGGTTGTTAACCATTTAGCAGCCCAGCACTGGATATTTGTCTTTGAATATATCAGATGATTTCAAATAGTTTTTCCCCAAATAGTCGAACCAATTTACATTCCAACAAGCAGTTTCAGAGTTCCTGGAGATTCTTGCCAATATTTACATTTCATTCTGTGGGCCAGGTAGGAGTCTGTAGCTGTGGTTTTAATTCGCATTGCCCTTCAGCACTTGTCTTATTTATTGACTATTTGGATTTCTCCTTTCTGAAGTGCTTCTTCAACTCCTCTGCTCCCTTTCCTGACTGTCTTGGTAAGATACCTTTTGAAAAATAAGTATCTTTGAGGTGTTTTAATCTACACGTTTCTCTACCTCTTTTTTTGTGACTTGAAGAAATCAACTCATTTGTTCTGTGAAGTTTCCCAATGGCTGGATTTTGGTGACTGAACCCTTCTGATGTAATTTCGCGTTTTCTTCTGTCCTCTGAAATTCTAGAGGCTCTAGCCTACGGAAGCTCAGTTGGTTTTTCAAGATGATTTCATAGGCAGAAATGTGTTTGTGCATTGGAAGGCGAATAAAAATCAAACTCACACTGCCCAAAGAGACTTGTAGAGTTGGAATTCCATATCCTTACCATAACTTTCACGGTTCTCAAAGTCACTTCAGATAAAGGGAAGAAAAAAATAGTTATACTTAGAATCATTAAAACACAACTTAGATGTTTGGATCAATATAGTATTACATTCCATAAGTTGAAGCTGTCAGGATATAACTGGTGTGTTGTAAGCAGGACAACGTAGTCATCAAATGCTAACCCTACCTGTAGGAATGCAAAACCGCAATTCCTTCACCACAATATACTCACATACAGGTGTTAGTGAAAGAAAACAGGTAAACAGAGTGAGGCAATCAGATCAGTTAATTATGTACCAATGCTTTATTTTTCTCAGATGTTTTCAGCTATGTCACGCCGACATGGTACTTATATCAAATCATTAACACACCAATCAGACAAAATATCGGCTCAGTGGTTCTTGTTTTTAAAAACTTGCTACATGGGGGCCGGCGCCATGGCTAACTTGGTTAATCCTCTGCCTGCAGCACTGGCATCCCATATGGGCGCCGGGTTCTAGTCCCAGTTGCTCTTCTTCCAGTTCAGCTCTCTGTTGTGGCCCAAGAAAGCACTGGAGGATGGCCCAAGTGCTTGGGACCCTGTACCCACATAGGAGACCAGTAGGAAGCACCTGGCTCCTGGCTTCGGATCGGCACAGCTCCGGCTGTAGTGGCCATTTGAGGAGTGAAGCAGCAGATGGAAGACCTCCCTCTCTGTCTCTACCTCTCACTATCTGTAACTCTACCTCTCAAATAAATAAATAAAATCTTAAAAAAAAAAAAAAAACTTGCTATAGTATCCTAGGTAGCTGTTCTGATTTTCCCAATCAAGGCCAGCAAGTCCAGTTAGAGATTAATTTAAAAAAAAACTTTTGACTTCAGGTAGATATGACAACAATTCTCACTTGGTTTGTTTACAATGATGTTACAATGATAGTTTGCCTGAGAACCAGGTCTTTGTTACACCTGGTGTTGTCTGCCTATTGCGAAATCAGTCGATTCAAGCACTGCAGGGTCTCCGAAGGCACTAAAAATCGGTAGGAAACCTCTCTTTCGTTGCAGCCCTTCTTAAGTCATTGCTTAAACTACCACTCTTTCCTATACACCGGAGTTCTGCCAGGAAGAAACATCTAGAAATGTCCCTGACCAACATCAGCCTCACACAGAGAACTTTCTGGAAATGCAGGATTTCAGGCCCCATCCCAGACATCCAAAATCAGAAATTGGTGTGAGGCCCCGTAATCTGGTGATAAAGAAGCGATTTAGGAGATTCTGAGACAACCTTTAGCTTGAGAATCAGAGTCTGAGAGAATCTGAGTCAAAAAAAAAAAAAAAGAATCACTTCCTGTCAGTCTTGGGAGATTAAATAAACTAAGATTCTTTGTGATGCATGGCATAAAGTATGTCCCATAACTATTTGTTCATTTCTCTGAGCAGAATCCAGAAAGAGATTTTTAAATACTACATTTGGAAAAGATACATGATTCACACGTTGCAGGTGTGTGCTTCTGTCCTTGCGACTGGCTTGGGAGCCACTGCCCACCACCTACCCTCTATGATTCACCTTGAAGTCTGTTGTAGCCTCCAGAATTGGAAAACATAAGTGAACCCTAAATCATCTGGTGGCTGCTTCTCTTTTTGTAGCTCACTTTTCCAGGTAGACGACCCTTGCTAAGCTGTGCAACCGAGTTTCCCCCACAGCCATGGCAACCAATCTTCTAGTAATGAGACACAGAGCTCTTTGTTGAAGAGTCTAATTAACGGGAAACCCCACAGGGATGGCCGGTGTTAATGCTCCTCCACTCCTGTTCCTGAGCTAAATTGATGTTGTCCCAGGGCCCACAGCTGTGCCACCTTCCGCACCAGTTTGGTTTCTGTGCTCCTGCAAGTGGGAAGCAGATCCAGCAGGCAAACAACCACAAGGTCCTCTGAAAAGGTTCACTATTCTTCTTGCTTGTAACTCCCAAGTGGTAACCATAAAGGGTAACCAAGCAGTTACCTGTATTGCCCCCTGTGTCTTGCCAGCAAGAGAATGATTAAAATTAGGTGGGGGCAGTGAGGCACACGCAACTGGGAAGTTTGATGCCAGGAACCCTTCAAATTTAAGCTCGTGTTTCTTTAAGTACCCATTAGCTTCTCCAGCCCCGCTGTCCAGCCTGCACCTGTTCTGTCCTTTTCCCAGTCCTCATCTCTCTCTTCATTGGCATCTCCAAAACAATGAAGAGCGGGGGTTCAATAGGAATCACTTTGGGACGCTCACTGACTGACATTTCTCTTCCTTCATCATCTTAGAAAGTCTGGGACTGGTCTTTTTTTTTTTTTTTTTAAATTTTGTCCCTTGGACATCTGATCTAGACTAGGGTTCATTAGAGGAACAGCTAGCTTCTTAAAGGAGCATGAGAGTTACTCTATCGACTGCCTCCACCTGTCTTTCTGCCTCACCTCCATCACAGCTGGGTCAAAGGGCTGATGTATCTTTTTTTTTTTTTTAACAGACAGAGTTAGTGAGAAAGAGAGAGACGGAGAGAAAGGTCTTCCTTCCATTGGTTCACCCCCCAAATGGATGGCCGCCACGGCTGGCGCACTGCGCCGATCTGAAGCCAGGAGCCAGGTGCTTCCTCCTGGTCTCCCGTGTGGGTGCAGGCGCCCAAGCACTTAGGCCATCCTCCACTGCCTTCCTGGGCCACAGCAGAGAGCTGGACTGGAAGAGGAGCAACCAGGACAGAACTGGAGCCCCAACCAGGACTAGAACCCAGGGTGCCAGCGCCGCAGGCAGAGGATTAGCCTAGTGAGCCGCGGTGATGGCTAGGGCTGATGTATCTTTTAGATTATTAGATAAAGCATGACTTTCGCTGTTTTGAATACAACTCTGTTGCCTCTTCCCCACAGGTCTTGAACTACTAGATTTCTAAATTAACCTCTGCTTCGGCATGGCTCAGGAAGTTGGACATTCTTACATCCCATTGGTTCTTCTTCTTTTTTTTTTTTTAAAGTTTATTTATTTTATTTGAAAGTCAGAGTTACACAGAGAGAGGAGAGGCAGAGAGAGAGAGGTCTTCCATCTGATGGTTCACTCCCCAGATGGCCTCAACAGCTGGAGCTGCACCAATCCAAAGCCAGGAGCTAGGAGCTTCTTCCAGGTCTTGCATGTGGGTGCAGGGTCCCAAGGACTTGGGCCATCTTCTACTGCTTTACCAGGCCATAGCAGAGAGCTGAATCAGAAGAGAAGCAGCCGGGACTAGAACCGGCGCCCATATGGGATGCCAGTGCTTCAGACCAGGGCGTTAACCCGAAGTGCCACAGCACCCACCCCCATCCCCACCATTGGTTCTTTCTCCATGGAAATCCTTAAGTCAAGACAGACATTTCCTTAAGAATCACTTTTTCCCTCTTCCCGGGAAGAAGTGGGAGTTTTGGCTTGTGGACGTTTGGATGCTATGATTTTTATAAACTTGGAAATCAAATAAGGCTGTACAATCTCGTAAGTTTCTCCCAATGCATTCAGACCCCTCCCATTTATTGAGGTGAGAATATCAGAGGAAAGCAGTAAGCATAGCAGGGTTAAAGGTGGAAACTTACCTATACCCATTACCATCTAGGGACCCTTCTGAGAAAAACTGGAGATCCTTAAGGGGAGAGAGGAATCAGCACGCTAAGAGCAAGAACACACCAAGGGTGGTAGGAGATTAGGGCAGAAGACAGACTTGCCCTTAGCGCCTACAGCACTAGATATATCTGTAAGGCAAATTCTCACCCCAGCGTTAGTTCTACTTTCAAGGAAGCTCAGCACGGAGACAAGCAAAGTAAGCATGATGGATTGCCAACACGCAGATCAAGATCAGATCCACTCACTAACTGGTCTTTGATCACAAACTTCTAGGCTTTTCCATAGACAGCCACTTTGGTCACTGTAGAGGCAGAGAGATCTTCCACCTGCTGGTTCATTCCCCAAACAGCCACAACAGCCAGAGCTGGGCCAATCCAAAGCCAGGAGCCAGAAGCTTCCTCCAGGTCTCCCACGCAAGTGCAGGGGCTCAAGCACTTGGGCCATCTTCCACTGCTTTTCCAGGCCATAGCATAGAACTGGATCGGAAGTGGAGCAGCCTGGTCTTGCATAGCCACCCAAAGGGGATGCCAACACTGCAGGCTGCGGCTTTACCTACTATTTCACAGGGCCAGCCCCCTTTATGGTCTTACGTCTTAGTGATGGTTATCTTAACCACAGTGCCAGCAGGTTTTTGGAAAGCACTAAGGAAAAAAGCAATAGTCACTGAGCTGTTCTAAAACTGTGGTTATTTTTCGTTCACTATAGTCCTCCCTGCACATTGGTAACAAACTTATTCTCATACTGTGGAGGGCACAAGCTGTGTTCTTGTCCTTTGAGTACATGGTTAGTTTATGTGTTCCTGAAATCTAATTTTGCATGGAGAGATGACCACCTTGAATAGTTCTGTTAGTTGTTTTCCTTTGTGCTTAACTTACTGGAATAGTTAACCAGATGTAAATACTTTGAACTCAGGATGGATACCCTTTTTTCCAGTAGTGAGGATATCTTAGGGTATCCATGCACATACAACATGTGCTTTTTCTTGGTTTAGCATATATTTTCTACTTTTTTTCACTTAGCATTTTTTAAAGAGTTCTTTAAAATCTTTTTCAAATTTATTTTCATTTTTTATTTGAAAAGCAGGAGAACAGAGACAGAGACTTTTCATCTGCTGGTTCACTCCTCAAATGCTCACAACAACCAGGGTTGGGCCAGATTGAAGCCAGCAGCCAGGAACTCCATCTGGGTATCCCATATGGGTGGCAGGGACCCAAGCCCTTTGGATTTCATCTTCTGCCTTCCAGGGTGCTCCTTAGCAAGAAGCTGGATTGGAAGTGGAGGAGCTGGGATTCCCAGGCATTCCAGGATATAGACATGCCAATTAGAGATTAACTACTGTGCTAATGGCCACCACCTTAAGCATGTTTAAAAATATGTATGTGTGTGTGTGTTGCTCTTATTTTTTGAAAACGAAATTTTTATTTTCATTTTTTTAAAGGTGGAAAAACATAGCGAGAGAGAAAGACGGACACAGAGACATCATCCATACACTTGTTCACTCTCCAGATGTCCACGTCAATTGGGGCTAGGCTGAAGCCAGGAGCCCCAAACTTAATCCAGGTCTTTCACTTGGGTGGCAGGATCCTCAGTATTTGAGGCAACACCTGATGTGCCCCCCAGGGTACACATTAGCAGGAAGCTGGAATGGGGAGTGAAGCCTAGACTTGAAGAGCCCAAGCACTATGATATGGGAAGTGGGCATCCTAGGTGGTGCCTTACCTGCTGCGCCCAATGCCTTCCCACTCGGGAAGTCGATCCATTTTGTAGTGTGTATTAGTACCTCGTTTCTTTCTGCTGCGAACAGCAGCCCATTGCGTGGTATACCACTTTGGGTTTATTCATCGGTGGATGGACATTTGGATTGTGTCCATTGTATAGTTATTATAAAGCTGCTCTGAACATTTATGTAGCCATTTTGATATAGAGGTATGTTCACTTGGGAGTGGGACTGATAGGTCATACGGTGACTACGCTATATTTAATTTCTTGAAGAACTGCTAGACAATTTTATAAGCAGCTCCACTGTTTCACAGTACCACTAGCACTGTGCGACAACTCTGATTTTTTCAAATCCTCACCAACACCTGTCTTTTTGATTCCGGCTGTGTTAATGGAAGTGAGTGGTATCTGTAGTTTAGATTTCATTTCAATTGTGACTAATCATGTTGAACATATTTTTCACGTCTGTATTGACCATAGCACATCTTCCTAGGAGAAATGCTTGTTCACTGAGCTCATTTTAAAAAGTTGGGTTGTGGGCCGGTGCCGCGGCTCAATAGGTTAATCCTCTGCCTGAAGCGCCGGCACACCAGGTTCTAGTCCTGGTTGGGGTGCCAGATTCTGTCCCGGTTGCTCCTCTTCCAGTCCAGCTCTCCACTGGACTGGGAGTGCAGTGGAGGATGGCCCAAGTCCTTGGGCCCTGCACTCGCATGGGAGACCAGGAGGAAGCACCTGGCTCCTGCCTTCGGATCAGTGCGGTGCGCCGGCCGCAGTGGCCATTGTGGGGTGAACCAATGGAAAAAGAAAGACCTTTCTCTCTGTCTCTTTCTCTCACTGTCCACTCTGCCTGTCAAAAAGAAAAAAAAAAGTTGGGTTGTCTTTTTACTATCGAGTTCTAGAAATTCTTTATATAATCGAGATGCAAGTCTCTTGTCATATAGGATTTGCACAAGTTATCGTCCGTTCTGTGGGTTCTCATTCACTTTTTCTGTTTGAGAAAAAGCCCATCTCTGTTGCTTTTGGTGGGTGAGGAGGCGCAGGAGGCCTTGGCCAGGGCAGCCATGCGCAGAGCTGCGCGTATCCTTGTGGACGCTGCTGAGGGTGGCGGCCGCCTTCCTGTAGGTGGCGGTGTGCACCTAAATCTCAGCTTCAGGACCACCAGGACAGCTTTATCCACAAGCCGCAGGCGCCACGCCCACGGTCTCGCCGGGAAGCCTCTCCTTGAAGCTGCGAGCCTTCAGGGTATTGAGTTCTGTGCTGTACGGCTGCGGAGTCCGCCCGTTGGAGACGCTGGAGCAGTAGTACATGGCCATCCGCGGCAGATGCCCGCATATGTCGGCTTGGAAGCAGATTTAGAAATTTTGAATAAGTCCCATTTTTTTTCTATGTTTTCTTTTGTTTCTTGTCCTGTTGGCATAGCTAAGAAATCCTTATTTAATCCTAAATCAGGAAGATTGCTACCAGCTTTCTTCGAAGCATTCTACAGTTTTAGCGGCTACAGGTTCAGGTCTTTGATGGCTGTCATGTAACTGACCGCCTCTTTGGTGTCTTACCTCTTTGCAGTGCACAGCCTGGCCAACTCTGTATGACAGCTTTGACTTGGGAGAGCCTAGGATCTAGTGAGATCTCTGTCTATGGGTGTTAGGGTGTCATTTAAGAGATAGGCAGTTACAATGGTTAACTTAAATAACTGAGCACCGACTGTGTGGAGTTCTCTGCCGAAGGCAGTACAATCAACAACACAGTCCCTTGTCTTCAATGAGCTTAGAATCCAGGGGGCCA
The DNA here is from genome assembly GCF_964237555.1 of Oryctolagus cuniculus. Taxonomy (NCBI): domain Eukaryota; kingdom Metazoa; phylum Chordata; class Mammalia; order Lagomorpha; family Leporidae; genus Oryctolagus; species Oryctolagus cuniculus. The sequence goes on from NC_091441.1 coordinate 104,040,274, forward strand.
GATGGACACAGTGATACTTACAACTAGTGCAGAATTCCGCCATCTTTGTGAATCACTTCCATTTCAGTGATGAAGTCCTTTGCCCGACAGGCAGCATCACTCTGTTCCCCAGCTCCCCCACATAAGCACACCATCTGAAGTCCAAGCACTGTGTCCTAGTTCTTGCTTGCAGCACCCCTGTTTGTCCCTTGCCCTCTGGAGAGGCTCTGGAGCCACTGCTGTTTGCAGCAAGTTACAGCAGGAAGTTGGAGTGTGCATGGCCTTCCAGGTGTTTGGAGTTGTGGGAAACACTCGAGATATCATGTTCAGCTGGGCTGCATCCACAGGCCCTTGGACTGTAACTGAGGGTTGTTTTACATCATCTCCCTCCAGGATGTGGCTCATGGAACACTCATGCAGATATAGATTCACAGACCACTGACTCAGACTCTCAGAGAGTCAGGTCTGGGAACTTGTACCTTAATAAGCTTCCAGGCAGCGAGGTGTGAGAACCATCTTCTGGACCTAGGCTTCAAAATGCTGTTTGGACAGTTGCTTCTCCCAGGCAGGCTCTGGGAAATGATCTTGTACTTCCTGAAAAATAGAGCCACCTGCATTTTCTGAAGAATGCACCCACCGTGTTCCTGTGGCCATCCAGAAAGTGTCGATGGCGATGGCTGGTTAGAAAATAGGGCACTGGTGCTCACAGGCAGCCTCTCTTGTGCAAGGCAGGTGAATGGAATTACAGGTTTCACCTGCACAGGCTTTGCAGCCAGAGGCTATTAAATTTCTAGGCCAAGAGCCACAACGCTCCAGACAGCGGGAGAAGTTGGCCGGTGCCTGCAGTCCTTTCTAAAGCTTGCTGCTTGGGAGTGTGACAAGAGCTTACTGGCCTCTAGAAGTTGCGTCCATGGTGACTGAATGGGCTTGTGGGAAAAGTCCAGCTTGCAAGAGTCAAGGTCCGCTTTGTTAATGGAGATGAAGTTCTCTCGTGTGTTCAGTCTGCTCTCGGTAGAGACCTCCAAGCTACTGCCCCCTCTACCAACCTCCACTCTGAAGAACCGTGGCTTTCTAAGGAGTCAGAAGGGGAAACACAAGACCGTAAGTCAACTGTTGTTGGTTTTGTGTGGTGTCTGGGGGCACCTTAAGGGCTGGCCATTCTGAGTTGTCTCAGGAGAGGGACATGTGGCTTCAAGCTAATCTTTTCTGGTTACGTTTTTTGACTTTGCTAAAATTACTGTTAAATTGACCTTTAGGTTTGCTTTTTGATTTCTAAGGAGAGGGAAAATCCTGTAACCTTAGGGCCATCCCTAGAGAGGTGTAGGACTTGGGGCAGTTTAATTTATACAGTCCACCCATAAGTGTGGCAATTGAAAGAAGGCTGTTTTGTTGGCGTAGTTCATGGATTCTGAGACTCTGGGTTAGATACAGAAGTTTGAAATTAAACTGTAATGACCGGGGGAAAAATAATATGCAGCCCCATGTGGGGCTGAAGGGGTATTGCTTGCTGCCCTCTTCAAAGGGTGGGCCACTCTTTAATGATAATTTAATCACCAAGGCAACACTCATTTAAGTTTTGGCTATAGCCTAATAAGAGGCCAGATGGTTGCTATCTTAGTTGATAAACGCTTGAGTTCAACTCAGTCCAGGTGTTGGGTCTTGAGCCTGTATTGTAGCTATAATTTACCTGAAAACAAGCCAGGGTTGAATTCTATCAAACACAACTGTTACTGAACAAGAAGTAATATTTGGTACTTGATCTAGTTTGTTAGCCCTTCATTTTCAGGTATTTCTTATTGGTCTGGACTACACCTCTCCTGGGTACCGTGCCTATGTCACTCATGCAGTCTGCCAAAGCACCAAACCCAAAGTGGCAGTATTTCTAGTTACGTCTGTCTATATGTCAAGACCTCTCTGGTGGTTTCTCATTCCCTTCCATGGGAGGCCATTGCTGCCACACATAAAATGTTCCCTGAGAAAACTTCACTGACTGAACTGGAAATGTCATTGTGTTTCCTTTCCAGTACTGGGTTGACTTACAATGCTCCACCCAACCTGGGGAAGGGTGGGTGAAAATGAAGAATCCTGGCCTATAGATCAAAGATCTTTGATGCTGAGCTTGAGTTTTGATAAATGTTTTTTAACTAGTTGTTGAACTACAGTTAATTCTATCACTACATGTCTTTAACTTCAGATGGCCAAACACTGATGACAAGGAACAGGTCTTGTGTTCCCATATCTCACTGAGTTTAACAGTTTGTAGTGTAGAGTAGGCACTTGAAAAGTGTTAGTCAGAATTAAGATTGAGGTTTTGTGGCATTTGGAAATTGTCAGAAAATTTCAGATATGCTTATGTGAGGACCCTAATGTCTGTCGAACACTACCGCAATCATGTAGACAATACATCATCCTAATGGAAAGGAAAGGAAAACATGCTTAAGAGTCCTTTGTTGGTGAAAAGTACTTCCAATTTGGGTTGAGCACCAGCTAGGTGTTAGAGATGCTAGAGAAATTGAACTGGAAGGGGCTTAGTGAGAATGCAGTCTACACTGCGGCTTCTTTGTTTCACAAAATGGTTAAGAGTAACTTTGCTACACGTTGGACAACTGAACCCCAGAGTTTTACATCACTAGTTAGTGGTGGGATGGCATTGAGGGACTGGGCTGATGGTCATGTCATTGGCCATACCATCTTAGCACCTTTCCTATAACAAAGACAGCTGTGATGAATTCAAGGAATTATTGGCCAGTCTACTTCATATCTTCCTCCAGGAGTTTGCTGGGCTGGATTGTGGGGACAGAGATTGTCCTCTGTGGATTTTTATTTCAACTCTTAGTGTAGGTGCTTTTATATTATTTAACAATCATGTGCTTCCTATACTATAGCTGGTAGGGACCCAAATGGCCAGTTAATTTTTCCACACAGACTCTCCTCTGTCAGCTGTGGTCATCTCTTATTGGCCTCTCTTCAGCTGTGGCTCTGTCTCTGTCTCTTGTCTCCACCCGGCACAGGTTCATCAAACCCTAAACGACTCCTTAGTTAGCCTAAGACTATTGGTGGAAGAGTCAGCTTGGTCTGCCTTGCCATGTTGATTAAATTTTGATTTTGGCATATAGAATTCGCCCCTGTTCATGGCATTGGTTCCCAGGAGCCAGTTAACACATTTATAGCTACAGTTTTGAGTGGCATCTTTATGGGGAACATTAGTCTATCTCTATCTCCTTTAATTATAACTTTATGAATTATGCATTCATGAAGAAGTCAAATCGCTATGAGATGTATGCTTTTTACCATGTCATTTTCTGCGGTATGTAACTACGGGTTTCCCTTGTTCCCTTTACTATTGGTTGACTTCTTGGTATTTTTCTAGATGGCTGAAGGCTATTCTGAGTAGCTGGAGTAAGATCTTCTGAGGCAGGTTGGGGAAGGTAATTCTTTGCTTTTCACTCATTCTACATTAACTCTGCTAGACACTTTTTAAAAAAAAGGTCTGTACCATCATGTCTGAACTGTTGTCTTGATGAAGGTTCATTAGGATTTGAGTCATTCAGAGTCACTTTTTTTTCTTGCATCCCTCTGAGAACAGTATTTTCTAAGTAATGTGATATGTATTTCTGTGTACAAGTGGTTACTGCATTTTAAGAACTGTTCCTAGGATCATTATAGCACTTAAATAGAAACCAATTTTTGCATTCATCTGTTTTCTCTGATTTCTTGACTCAAGAGGTACACTGCTAAAGTTGCTCACTTTCAAGTTGAGTTTAGTAGATAGCTGAGCATCAAGAGGTGGGTTCAACATCCTTTGCTCTGTTTCTGTTTTGGTCCTAGAGTTTTGGGAGTTCTATGTTGCATTAACTCAAGACTGTAAGTTCTTGACTGTAAGTCAGAACCAGAACCATCCATGTGGGGAGTCGACGCCACTAGAGTTTGCAGCCAACTGTTTAGTTCCTGATCCAATTCATGATGCACTGTTTGACACACTGACTAAGCACAGATTTTGTGGCAGAGCCTGAAGCTGTAAAATGAAGACCATCTCAACCCTGTGCTGGTCACAGTCTAACAGAAGGTGAATTTGTAATCAAGTACATCTCAAACAGATTGCATAGTCACGTATTCCTTTGCTCTTTATCTCATTCCCCTGTTTTTATCTCTTCTTCGTGTAGCACATAGACCATTTCTTTGGGACCACAGGAAATCTCCAGGATAGAAATGGGCTGTATAGAAGTGCCTACATACCATCAGGTATGTGTGGTAGGGCCCCCTCAGTGAGATCTGGCAGCTAAAGCCAGCCTGTAAGAATCCATGTTCTTCCTGTCCATCAGGCAGACTGTAGCAAGTAATCTAGTCACTGTGTGTCCCTTAGATCTTACCAGAATTTTTGGAAAATGAGACTAAGATTTTGGAGGGTCCAAAAAGTATTTAGGCATCTATCAATGATTGAAATGCTTTTTACATCACCACATTTTTCCTATATACTTGGAATTTCGGATCTTCTCAATGTTGTTAAGTCCAAATGTGAATCCCCTCTTCAGCAAATAAGTCACTCATTGGTATTTATTTGCTGAGCATTTGTTTGTATAAAAATCAGCCACCAAGAATGGGCCAAGAGTCCCATGAAAGAAGACAGAATACAAGATTACAGAAGTGTAACATACTGGGAACGCATTTGGGTGAGTCTGTGATTTGGGGATGAGAGGAACAGCATGAGTCATAAGGATCTCTATGCCACAGGGAAGCAAACAGGGATTCATAGACAAAGGTGGCCCACAGCTAACCTGAGCACACCTAGACTTTGTCAACAAAATACGGGCGTTTCAGACATTAGATAGCAGACAGTTCAGGTTCTGGCGCAGAAACCTCATAGGACTCTGGAGATGACCAGGGTCACCTGAGGGCAGGATGGTTAAGTCCAAGATGGCCGTGGTCATGTCAAATGAATCTGTACAGCACTTTGGACTACCATGGACTTGACTTTCCTCAAAATGACAGGGCTAGTCTATGGAAACAGGGTTTGGAATAAGCATTTGATATCTAATCTCCTTTCTCCATTTTGTAATCCTAGTAGAACAACCCCATGGTCTGGCCAGGGCCTGGGTGCAATGGCAAAGGTCTCTTTCTTCTAGGTTAGAAATCACATTTTCACTGCAGTTGGGAAACAATGTTTCTGCTAAATCCTTTCTGGGCCTTGGATTCCACAGAGGTGTCCAGCCAATCGGAACAAAGTTTGTAGGAATTAACTAGGGACCCAATGTGGGGAAGAGGCTTGCCTTATAAATTAAGCCATTCCTGCCAAGTTGTTTTGAACAACATGGGCTGTTGGCTGCTAATGTAAAACCAGCCTTTGGGAAGGAAGAAGGAAGAATGGAATTTGGAAACTTCGAGAACAACTGAGGAGCCTCTGGGGAGAGGTATCCCCAGCTGTGAGCATGGAGTGGCTGGTGGTTGTGAAAAGAAAGCCTCTTGGTTCTGTTTATGCCTCTCTCTCAGGTTGCCTTGGAACAGTTGGTGCCTGCTCCTTCCCTATTGGAATGGGAAGCAACAAACAACCCCCAGTGAGAGCCAAGAAACAGCAGGAAAAACAAAACGCAACAACCCGGCTGGGGCAAGGAGTTGAAGAAATAAGGAGGGGGCAGCGTGGTTGTGGTGGGCAGTTCTGTGTCTACCTTTGTACTTCCAAAACCCAGGGCTGTGGGCAGACTGTGTGTAAAAGTGGGAGTGCCTGGTTGGGAGGGGGAAGGCAGTTCTGGAGCCGGTATTACACCCCCTGCCAGCTGCGTAGGCTCATCAGGATGGAAATAGAAGAGAGCCTGACTTGAAATTCTCCCTGAGCTCTTTGACCAGGCGGAATATCTCATACCTTCAAGGAAAAGGCTCACAGGTTCAACAACTAAACGTTTTAAGAATGCTATTCCACATGTTTTGGAAAACCCTGGTATATGAGAACTGGTCCCCAAATGTGGGAGGGACTGCTATACTGAAGAAAGGTGGACCAATGCAGAATCATAGATGGGAATTCATTAGGGGCAGAAGTATAGTCTTGAGTGGCTGCGAGATAGTGATCCCCATGCTAGGAGAAAGGAGAGAAAGGCGTTTTGGTCTACAAACCATCTAAGGCTAACCAGAATGCACCTGGACTTTGTCAAGGAATTTTCACACTCGTGAGAGATGTTCCAGGCACCCGTGAAAGGCATTTTCTCGTGACAACTTTGTGCATCCTGTAGGTCACCTCAAGGGCAAGGTGTTGACCAAGACAGCTGCATCTCAAGCAAGATCCTTGTAAACTGAGTAAAATGAATCTTTTTAGAACACAGAACTACTGGAACCGTTGTATCGGGGAGCTGAGTGAGGATGATCGGTCAACTCCAAGAAAGGAACAGTGTTAGCAGAAATGTACAAATGAAGAGCATAGATGTAAGAGAAACAATCGTAGATGGAGCGGAGGTGAAAGGTCAGAGGAAGGGAACAGATAGGCCTAACGCATGCATGAAAACACAAGACAGAAAAGGAGAAGATGGGGCTGTGGCTCATTAGAAAGAGGAGGCCAGGCTTGGTGTGCATGGCCATCTACAGAGGCATTTTCTGAGCCTGCATGAAGTTTGGGGAAAGTGAAGCCAAAACTAAAAAATGGAATTTAAACTCTTCTTAGAGAAGCAATCGGAGTACCACTGTGAAAGCTGCCTTTGTTCTTGCTTTGTGCCTACCGTCCACTTGTGAGTGGTCTGATCTTGGAAGGACTGTATGCGTGGCTGTATCCTCCTACCAGAGCACATAATGTCTCTGACACTGTTAAACTGTGTTAAATGACACCCTTAAAAATCAGAGACCCAAGCATGACTTGGGAGTTTGGAGCAGGTATACTATGCGTGGCTTGGGAGTGAGTGGTGACAGGGTTGGGGACAGCCTTGGGGTTTCCAGTGACGAAGCTTAGGACATCCTCACACTTAGTATTTTTTTTTTTTTTTTTTTTGACAGGCACAGTGGACAGTGAGAGAGAGACAGAGAGAAAGGTCTTCCTTTTACCATTGGTTCGCCCTCCAATGGCCGCCGCGGCCAGTGCACTGCGGCCGGCACACTGCGCTGATCCGATGGCAGGAGCCAGGTGCTTCTCCTGGTCTCCCATGGGGTGCAGGGCCCAAGGACTTGGGCCATCCTCCACTGCACTCCCTGGCCACAGCAGAGAGCTGGACAGGAAGAGGGTCAACCGGGAGACAATCCGGCGCCCCGACCAGGACTAGAACCCAGTGTGCCGGCGCCATAAGGCGGAGGATTAGCCTAGTGAGCTGCAGTGCCGGCCCGCACTTAGCATTTCTTTCATCCCAAGTATGATTTTTGATGCAGATATAGGAATGCAGTTCTTTCATTGTCTAAAATCCTAAATGGCCTGTTAGATGGCTGGGGCCTTTCAATGCCAATCTTTCACAGGCCTTTATCCCTCTACTTAGAACTGTCATATTGCCCGAGGGTAGCCTGGTTTGGAAGTAGGGGACAGTCCAGCTTAACAACAACAAGGAAAATCAGCTCAAGGGCTTCTATCAGCCTTTTCTTCCTGGGAGAGTCTATCTTCTCAGTGCAAATTGCAATCAGTGTGCCTGCAACCAGGCCATCAGACGTCTTTGACCCAGCAGGCCAGTCTGGAGGTGCGGTGTGAACCTACTTCACTGCATTTCAGGGACCGTAGGTTTCCTTACTGGGAATCTGGAACTTTCACAAAAAAACAAAATGACCTGTCTTTTTCTCAGATCTTTGAGTCTCTTTATCAGATCTTTGGAAAGCGCTCTTGGCAGACACTTCTGATGTGTGTTATTTTGAATGATAGTAGCAGCAAGACCACTGTGTACCCCAGGGCAAGGATGAGAATGTAGGAGGATACTTACATGAAAAAATGCCTATTACAAAAAACCATGCATGGGTTTCAAGTTCTTGCATCATAATCAACTTTGTCTTTTTAAAAATGTTGATGGATCTGAGAGTCACAGAGAGAATTCCCCATTCACTGGTTTACTCTCCAAATGTCTGTTAAAGCCAGAGCTGGGCTGGGCCAAAGGCAGTAGTCAAGAACTCGGTCTGTGTCTCGAATCTGGGTAGAAGGGACACAATGACTTGAGCCACTTCTTAATGTATCCTAGAGTGCATATGAACAGGAAGCTGGAATTGGGAACAAGTGGAGCCAAGACTTGAATCCAAGCAGTCCAATGTGAGATGCTGGTGTTGAAAACAATGACCTGTGACGCCAAACACCCACCTCTAAATAAACTTAATTCCTAATTCCATTTTTCTATGAACATTTTAAAGCCGCCTCATAAAGGAGCAGGACCTGCATTGATGAACCACTCTTGCCTCCACTGCTGGAAGCAAGGGGTTGGAGGGTCCCTGCTCCCCTGTTTCCAGACTCTTAACTTCCACGTGAGGCAGAGTGACTTCCCTCAAAACCAAATGTAATCATTCATTTGTGCTTTGCTGGTCCTTAGCATGGTGAAAACCACAATTCCCTTTGCAAGTCACAAAAAGAATAATGGTCCTAGACATGGGAAAAAGAAAGAGGTGGCCAGAGCAGTGCTTCAGTTTGCAGGTAGTTGGAGTTAGGGCAACCTGGCAAGCCTGGGTGGCTGAGCTGAACTCTGAGGAGTGCCATGTTAGTGAGATTTCAATGGAGAACTGCCGTTGGCTCTAACTCGGGTTGTTGGCCCAGGTGTCTGAAAGCCTGTTCTGCACGACCATCATTTTTATCTTTACAGCAACCTTTGGGGTAGATGATGTCCTTATCCTAGACGATGTAAAGCGGAAGCATTCCCATGACGGCAGCCAGGACTGCCATGGCCAAAGTTCACTAGAGCTTCTGCTTTGTAGAAGAGGCTTAGAATACAGCTTGCATAAACTGACCCCTGCCTGCGCCCCAGGGAGTTTAAAAATACTAAGGGCTTGCTTTTTCAGTTCTCCTTGAAAGCCACTAGATGGCAGTGTGCCAAAGGCTATTTCCTACCAGGATGCTGATTGTCCCAGAGGGAAGCTAAGTATTGCCCCGGAAGGTGAATATCCGCCAGTTTCAAAGAAGAATCCTCAGGGCCAGTGAGAGGGGACCACTCCCACCCTCTCTTACTCTCCCTATCCCACCTTTCCCGAGAACGGTGGAAACCACTTGTTTCCTGTTTTGGTTGAGTAGTGCATCTCCTGCCTCTGTCCCCTAGGGTGGTTCTGGGTTTCACCTGCAGGGCATCTTGTACCACTTTCACAGTGACTTGAAGGCATTGTACCCTGACAACATCCTTACAAAGCGCTCCTTAGGGTACACTGGCTGTGCTGCGCTGAACTCTGGAGACGCACGGTGGGGTCCACAGGCGTGAGTTGCCAGGTTCATCACTGAAATCAGTCGTGAGTCAAGAACGTTAGGCCCTTAACCTTTTCCCTGGCCATGCGCTTTGTCCTTTCATTGAAATTCCTGTCCACAGATTCCATGCTGCTATGCATAGCGTTCAGTCACCTCCCCACATGTAAGGAATCACAGTGTATGTTTGGCGTCACCAGGACCGGGTTCTTTGGAAATCACGGGTGAGGACGGTAGAGCCCCTCTGCCATGCCAGTGAACTGTGGCCTGAAAACATGAGATCAGAAATCCAGCGATAAAGCATTTTGCAGTCTTATTGTGGCAGATTGTCGTAACTCTTCCATTTTGTTAGGAATTTGGTTAATCTCTTGCCATGCCTCATTTATGAGGTCCACTTGGTCGTAGGTGTGTGTGTGCGCAGCTGTAGGAAAAAGCAGAGCCTTGTGCTATCCGCTGATTCAGGCTCTCACTGGAGGTCTTGGAAAGGACCCGGGGATACGACTGCCTACAGTGAGACCAAAGTCATCTCGCTGAATGATGAGTCTCCCTTCATCCCTGGTACCGCTTTAATGGCTGGTGCTATTTCTGTGGGGTTGTAAATGTCTCTTTATTGCCCCCTTTCCAGCAGTTAGACACTTGGATCAGTCTCTGATTTAAAGAGCTTCATCTAAAATCATATATAATTCACACGCTAAATGGCTAAACTGGAACTGGGCCTCTTCCCTCACACAGAAATTGAAAATATAGTAGGATTATGAACTGGTTAGGTCCTCTCCCTGCTCATGTGTGCCTGGGGAAAATGTCCTATGGTCCTGAGCTGTTGGTTTGCAGAAGAGAATTGAAAGCTGGGTGGGAACCATGGCTGCGATCCACATTCAAGGCTCTTCGCAGCTCCCTTCCAGTGTTCCCAGTTAAAGGGAAAACGGTTTCCCTTCTTACTGATCTGTATGTTCTTGCACCTGCAGTATCACATCACTCTTCTCCTAGCTGCCCTTCTTTAGAAACACATAAATAAGCATTATGTGACTTTTTTTTTTTTTGCATCAATCAGAAAATGTATACTGGGGCCAGCGCTGTGGCACAGCAAGGTTAACGCCTTGGCCTGAAGTGCTGGCATCCCATATGGGCGCTGGTTCGAGACCCAGCTCTCTGCTATGGCCTGGGAAAGCAGTAGAAGATGGTCCAAGTCCTTGGGCCCCTGCACCCACGTGGGAGACCCAGAAGAAGCTCCTGGCTTTGGATTGGCACAGCTCCAGCCGTTACGGCCAATTGGGGAGTGAACCAACAGATGGGAGACCTCTCTTTCTCTTTCTCTGTGCCTCTCCTCTCTGTGTAACTCTTTCAAATGAATAAATCTTTAAAAAAAAAAAAAAGAAAATGTATACCATTTGTTTTGCAAATGTTACCATGAATATCAAAGCTTTCCTTAGCTAAATACACTAGGATCGGTCTCTGATTTAAAGAGCTTCATCGAAAATCATAGGTAATTCGTATCTGCTATTGGTGTGAAGCAGACTCTGCCACTAGGATAGCCATTAAACAATGTCTCGCATCTTTCATAAGGCCTTTGGGAGCCGCTTATGCTGGATCTGCTGTCATACTCCCCAACCTTCAGCCTGTTGTCTGCTTGTAGTTGAGTTTGGCTTTGTGATCAGGCGTCCCCCATCTCGGTTTGTCCCTAGAATCCACTCCCATTTCACTCCTGCTATTCTAATGCATTTATTAATGCACCTTAGATTTCTTCAGCATACAGTGAAATGCATGTAGATGGTTTTTTTAGAATTATTTGAAAGGTGGAGGGAGATAAGTCTTTGATCCATTGGTTCACTCCCCAAGTGGCCCCAATGGCTGGAGCTGGATCTATCTGTAGCCAGGAGCCAAGAGCTTCTTCCAGGTCCCCTACATGGGTGCAGGGGCTCAAGTACTTGGGCCATCTTTTGAAGCTTTCCTAGGCCATAGCAGAGAACTGGATAGGAAGAGGAGCAGCTGGGACTCAAACTGGCGCCCATATGGGATGTTGGCAGTGCAGGTGGTCACTTAACCTGCTGTGCCACAGTGCTGCCCCCTGTAGATGATTCTACATCATGGATCTCATTCTGTCCACTGAATGTTTAAGATTTGTGCCCATCTATGTTTATAGCTTATTTATAGCATTTGGCTACAGCATGATGTGTAACATAAGCGTCCAGTGTGCTTCCTGTACCTGATCCCCTAGCGATGGTCACTCGATCAGTGAAGCTGATGTCAGCTAATGGATCAAACACAGTGAGTTAGCTAGGAGTATCCAAACAATAGCAGACATCACTCAGCAAAAGCTGTGCTTTGGGGACCCAGGTACCTAGCAGTCTCAAAACCCAGGTTTTCAAGGCTGTCCTGTTTCCGGTAATGATCAGAAGAGGAGAGTGGAGTGAGGAGTGAGGAGTGCAGGTCAGAAGATGTTATGGACCAAGACCGGAAGGTAGAAATCACCTCTGTTGATATTCCACTGACCAGAGCTTGTTCCCAGTCTGTGCCTCATGCCAGAGAGGCTGGAAAGTTACTGTTAAGGGTGTGGCTTTTAAAATTTCAATGTTGCAATTTGTATACAGAAATAAAATTCATTTTTAAAAGTTTGTCATATATCTTGTGACTTTTCTAATTCCACTAGCTCCAGTTATATGTGGACTGCTTAAAATTTTCTCCATTAAACAACCATGTCATCTTTGAATTCAGTTTGGCATCTTCCTTTTTTTTTAATTTTAAGATCTATTTTTTTAAAGGAGTTACAGAGAGAAGGAGAGGCAGAGAGAGGGAAGGAGGGAGGGAGAGGCATTCCATCCGCTAGTTCACCCCTAATTGGCCACAATAGCCGGAGCTGTGGCGATCCTAAGCAAGCAACTTCTTCTGGGTCTCTGGTGCAGGTGCAGGTGCCCAAGGACTTGGGCCATCTTCTACTGCCTTCCCAGGCCACAGCAGAGAGCTGGATTGGAAGTGGAGCGGCTGGGATTTGAACCAGCGCCCATATGGGCTGCCAGCACTGCAGGCGGCAGCTTTACCCACTATGCCACAGTGCCGGCCCCAGCATCTTCCTTTCTGGTACGGTTTTTCTTTTTCTTGCCTTGCTGCGCTGGCATTTCCTCGCACACTGCTGAATAGAAGTAGTGAGGATGAATATCCGTCCTTGATTTGTTGTTGACTGTAAGGGGACAGCCTTGATGTCATAAAATACAATGCCAGCTATAAATGTTGGTACCTTTGATCAGACTGAGCAATTTCTATTTCCAGTATCGTGAGTTTTTGAAATCATGAATATATATTGAATTTTGTCACATGTTTTTTTTTTCTGTATCTATTGAAACATTCATATGGTTTTTCTTTTAGGCTATCCATATGGAAATTATATTGTCTGGTTTTCAAATTTTAAACCAGCTTATGTTCTAGCCATAGTTCCATTTGTTCAGAATGTATTGAGTTATTGATATTTTGCTAAGGATTTCTGTATGTTTGAGTTATCAAAGTTCACAGAAAATGTGTATTAAGAAAAATCGCACAGATTTTGATTTACAGATTTACACCAAAATAAACATCTTTGAGCTGCATCTTCCACACACTTTCTGAAGTGCCCTTGCATGGGCGTGAGCGATGCCCGTCTGCAGTGTTCATGTATGCTCTCTGCCTGGTGTTGGTATTAGGGAGATATTGGTCTCATAAGTTGGCTTCAAAATTAATTCTCTATTTTCTGAAAGAGTTTGTGTGAGACTAATGTTATTTTTTTTCTCGGATACTTTGTAGAACATAACAATGGAACCATCTAGTCCTGGAATCTTGTGGGAATGATTTTGAAAATAATTAGTTGGCTTCACAACTATCTATTTAATTTCTAGATGTCATATTGCCTCTGTCAGCTTTAATAAGTTCTATTTTTCATGGAATTTGTCCACTTCACCTGAATTTCTTAATTTATTAGTTGTGCTTAATGCTCTCTTATCCTTTTAATGTCATTAATTCCTGATACTGGTAATTTGTATTCCCTTTCTTGATTATTGCAGCTAGAGATTTATCCATATTGTTAATTTGTTAGAACCAATTTCTGGCCTCTTTGAGAGGTTTTTGATTTTTCTACTGCTTGCTAATTGTCTGTTGCCCATTTACTTACACTTTTATTTATATTTATTCTACTTGCTTTGGGATTTCCTGTGCGCTTTTTTTAGTTATTACATGGAAACTTAGGTGACTGGTTTAACACTCTTCTGGAGTAAATATAGCTGTAATTTTCTTCTTAGCCATTAAGTCTTATTTTAGCACACAATTTGATACATCTTAATATGTTTCACTTATTAATCAGTTAAAAGTATTTGCAAATTTACTTTGACTTCTTCTTAGACTTTTTAGGGCTATGTTTAATTTCCAGATTTTTTGCCCCAGCAGTCTTACTGATAGCTATTTTAAGTTTGATTGTGGACAGAGAACATATACTGTTTTATTTCAAGCTTTTGGATTTATTGAGTGTGGATGTGTGACCTAGTATGTGATGTGTCTTGATGAATGCATTGTATGTATTCGGAGGTTGTAGTCAGAGCACTTTACAAGTGTCATTTAGGTCAAGTAGATCACTAGTATTTTAAAAAATCTGCCTTTACTGTGTTTGAAGTTTTAGTCTAGTTGTCTATCAATAACAGAGGAGTATTAAAAAATCTGCAAGAATGATTATAGGTTTGTTTTTCTCTCTTTGGGCTTCATTCATTTGTACTTCACATACCTTGAAGTTATTTAACTTATATTTTTATGGTAATTTATGATTTTTATTTATGATAATTTAGATAATTTAGATTTATGATAATTTAGACTTCCTGAAAAGCCAACCCTTCTCTAATTATGGAATGTTCCAGTTATTAAAGGCAACTCTTTGTCTTAAAGAGTACTTTTTAAGTAAGTACTTACTCTTTAATGCAGCCACTCTTCATTATACTTCCTGCTTGCATGCTATATCCATAGGTTACTTTAAACCTATCTCTTTATATTTAAAATGTATTTGTTGTAGATAACATTTAGCTGTGTCTTGGTTTCCTTAAACAGTCTGGTAGTTGCTGCTTTTGATTGGAGTGTCTGGTCCACTTATATTTAATGTAATTATGGCTAGGGTTAGATTTAGGCCTATCATTTTGCTATTTGCTTTCTGTTTATCTTAATTGTACTTTCTCCTCTATTCTCTCTTTGCTATGTCCTTTTGGGTTGAATAGTTTCTAGAATTCCATTTTAGTGATCTACTGGCTGTAAAAAAGAATTATTAGAGAAGCAGACTGAGTGATAGACAAACACATGCTTCCATCTGCTGGCTCATTGTCCAAATGCACACAACAGGTGGGTCTGGGCCAAGTCCAAGTCAGGAGCTGGGAACTCAATCCAGGTCTCCCAAGTAGGTGGCAGAAACCTAAATTATGTTGACATTTTATTTTAGAGATTGCTCTGGGGATTGCAATATATATCTTTAAGTTTGGGTTAATATATATTGTTGTACCTAAATTGTATTTGGCAGCAACTACTTTTATTCCTATGTCATATTTAATATTATAGCTGTGTGTGTATGTGTAAATATCTACATGTAAGTCATACAATTCAGTATAACAGTTACTGCTTTAAAATGTCTTATGTGTTCTTAAAAAAAAGCTGTTTGATGGTTGCCAGTATAATTGATATTTCTGATGATCTTCATCCTTCTTAAAGATCCAGGTTTCCATCTGTGTGAAGAACATCCTTTAACATTTCTTGCAAAACAGGTCTATTCATAAGAAATTTATGTAGCTTTTGTTTACCTGAAAATGTCTTCATTTTGGAAGGATATTTGGGCTGGCTATAGAATTCTGGCTTCACAGGTTATTGTTTTTAAATTGTGACTGATTTTTACCACCACGGGTTCTGATGACAAACAAGCAATAATTCCCAAATTCATTTTGTATGTAAAGTTCCTTTTTGTCTGGCTACTTTCAAGATTTGCTCTTTGTCTTGAGTTTTCAAAAGTTGACTATGATGTCTGGTTGTGGTTGGTTTGTCCTCTTTAAGACTATTTAATTTAGTCCTCTTTAGGACTATTTAATTGGTAAATTGATATTTCTCAGAAAATCTCTTCAAATATTTTATGTCTTGATTCTGTCTTGTAGAATTCTAATTACGGTTAAGTTACCTTCTGATACTTTCCCACAGATCGTTTTTCCCCTGCCATCTCAAATCTGCTCTGAAGCCCACACCGTGAAATTTCAAACTCTTCCACTAGCCAAATCTTCTAAACAAACAAACTCTCTTCATTATGTCAGTATTGTGTTTAACAATCCATGTAAAAACTACAATAGTTCCCTCCTGCCTATTAAATAAAGACCAGGTGCCTTATCTTGCTATTCAAAGCTTTCTACAACAGTTAGGTCTTTGACTTGTCACTTGGATTGGCAGGCAGATCAGAACTATACAGTGGAAGAAGTTGAGGGAGGAGCCCTCTGATCTGAGAGAAGGGAGTGGCTATTTGTGACAATATACTAGTATGCCCCTCCCCTGCCAACTTGCATGTCGACTGGCCTGCCCATGCGTCCTGTAGTATTCTCTCAGATCATGTGTTGAGGTATACAGAATAAACCTGTCTTTGAAAGTCTGGCAGAGGAGCATCTCATTTCCTTCAACTAAATTTTAGTCTCTGGGATTGCAGGGTTCTAAGTGTTAAACACCTACAAACAGGTGTGAACATGGGCATTGCCCAACACTGCACTAAAGTAACTTTGCAGGAAAGGTGATCCGGAGCGGCTTGAAAGGCTCTCTGTGGCGAGAAGGAACAATGGGAAGAGAAGCGAGGGCTCCCACCCTAAAGTTCAGGGTGACCAGGCGCCATTTCTGACCAGCACTGGATTGAGCTGCTCCTCCCCTGAGTTAGCACTGTGCTGTCAGTGGCAGCTCAACCTGCATTGGAAACACCTTGTAACTTGTACACACAGAGTGGTCATGTGGCAAGGATATTGCCCTTTCAGAGTGACCCTCCCCAGTGTCTTCAGACCCACTAGTACTATCTGAATCATGATCCTTGTCCTTGCAGAAAAAGATTCCAACAGCTCATCTGCACATTCAGATTTGAGCCATAGGCTCATCGGGTAGAGTTTCATACTTTGAGAGATGGAGTTTGATGCCGGTAATGTGTCAGGGGGCTAAAGAGCTGGCATTACAGGGTCAGTAGGGGTGATGCCCAAAACTCGCATCCACTTCCGTCGGTGAGAAAAGAAATGAATGCACCTCAATGTGTTCGCTCCATTCATAATTTACTTCCATGCATTGTCAACGATAATATATTCAGAGATATTATTACATAAGCATGATCAGAATTTTCCCCTAGGCTGCTTTCCGCTACTGCCTTCTTGCTGGTAATTTTGATAAAGGGCATTGCCCGGGAGAGGATGGGAGATGGTCTTTAAATCTGTTTGGAAATAACAAAGTAAATAGTTGGGATAACTGTAAAAAGCTGAACCACATCAAAAGTAGCTGCAGGTTCTCATTGCAATGAACAAATCATTCATGCCTTTGCCCATGCAAATATCACAGGGGAAGGCAGGTGCCTTGCTGGCATGGGGATAGTGAGAGACCCTTTGTCTGGTCCAGCAACACCATCCTGTCCTGGGATGTGTCTGAGGGAGCTTCACACATGAGGAACAATAGGATGTGGGCGAGCAGCAGATCATATAAGCTGAGTGTGACACACACTCCCCAATGTCTGGAGCGTGAGACATGGTTGAGGCACTACAGGGCTGGCCCTAAGGAGGGTCTCTTCTAAGCCCCAAACCCGAAGCTTGGCTCCCTGGTCTCTCCACCAAGCCTCCTGATTGTGCATCTAATGTGGTAAGACATATGCTAAAGCAGAAACTAGACTGAGACCCCGTGGGACCTGTGCTGTGATGGGGGTCCATTTTCCAGGAATGGCATTAGAAGGGTGGCCTTTTTTATTTTTATTTTTTATTTTTTGACAGGCAGAGTGGATAGAAAGAGAGAAAGGTTTTCCTTTGCTGTTGGTTCACCCTCCAATGGCTGCCGCAGCTGGCGTGCTGCGGCCAGCACACCGCGCTGATCCGATGGCAGGAGCCAGGTACTTCTCCTGGTCTCCCATGGGGTGCAGGGCCCAGGTAATTGGGCCATCCTCCACTGCCTTCCCGGGCCACAGCAGAGAGCTGGCCTGGAAGAGGGGCAACCAGGACAGAATCCAGCTCCCCGACCGGGACTAGAACCTGGTGTGTTGGCGTCGCAAGGCGGAGGATTAGCCTAGTGAGCCACGGCGCAGGCCGGCCTTTCTTAATAGACGGGTAACACGATACTTGCCTTCTGTGAGCATAGCATTGGGGTGCTAGCAGACACCTTGTCTAACCTTCCCTTCCCTTGGCCTTGCTTGTGATTCTGGGCGCAGGTAGAGTACACAGTCAGCACCCTCCCGCCTAGAGCAGCACACCTGCCCAGGTAGGCGACTGTCCCAGGTACTTAGGGAAGAACATTTTTTCTGGACAGAAAAATGGTTATTTTCTACCATTCTTTAAGTTAAAAAATATCTTTGTATTACTTTTAGAGGCAGAAAGGGCATTCTCATCTGCCGGTTCACTCCTCAGATGGCTGCAATGGCTGGAGCTGGGGCTGGGGCTGGGCCAGGCAGAAGCCAGGAGCCAGGAACTCCATCCAGGTCTCCCCCATGGTGGCAGGAACCCAATCACTTGAGTCATCCATCACCTGCTGCCTCTCAGGGTCTGCATTTTAAGGAAGCACAGATCAGCGACCAGAACTAGGAATCCTGCCCAGGTGCTCCAATATGGGATCCAGATAGCCGGCACAGCTTCACTACGAAGCCGAATGCCTGCCCCCATTCTAGAAGTTGTATTGAGGCGGAAGATTGATCCTCTGCTTCTCAGAGGGCTCCTCAGATCTGTGGGTCTTCTGTACCTGCCAGAACACCTTCTCCAGGCATGTGCTAAATCACTGGCTCACACGGAAGCTTAGCATGGGGAAAGAGTGTGTGGAGCAGGTGCATCACCGTGTTGGAGGAGACATTACAGTCGTTTCGGCTGTCAACTCTTTTTTTTCTTCCATCAACTGTCTCTGAGTGGAGCCTGTTAAAAGTCAGGTTTTTGGTTGCAAATACTGACTCTGGATAACTGCAGCAGAAAAACAACTTTGCAGGGAAGATGAAAGGACAGTTTGGACGGCTACTCGGCCAGGAACAGCAGCTCAAGTGACCCCTTGGAGCTAGACTCCTGAAGGGCTCACAGTGGGCAACATGCCCGACTCTTGGACCAGGCCCTCAGTTTTGCAGCCACTTAAGCCCCTGCAGTGGTCAGCAGTGCTGGCCTGGAGTTTGTGGGGCCCTGCTGGTGCTTAAGCTCATCCCAGAGGCATTGCCTCCCCTAGTAGAGTGGAGGAGCCCGCTGCCGTTGGCTGCCATTCTACAAAAACAGACAGCATGGGCAGCAATCCCACATGGCTTCTAGCTAGGTTTAAGGGCTGGATGCCATGCCCCCACCTCCTCCCACACACAAGAGGACCACAAGAAAAGGCCGAGCTGTTTCAGACAATCAAACTTGGAAAGCCTCCTGGTCCCAGACTTCTTCTAGTGATATGAAAACTTGGTGTCTGTCTTCCAGGGTGAGAGTGGCATATTTTTGTTTTCTGGCAATGATCCTAAAATGAAGTGGGTCAAGACTCCGGCAAGGCTGGCATGTGTGAGATGCAGGTGGAGTCGTGGGAAGCAAGTGGAGTGAGGGATGTGAGCGGCGTGAGGAGAGCCCCTGCCTTTGTGCGGAGAAAGGCCCTCATCCAGCAGAGCCCCCACAGCAGCTCTCTGTCCAGAATGGCATTCAGGCTTCCCGAGAGCTGCTCTTGCTGGATCTGGTGCCTCTTCCCCGGGGGCTCAAAGGCAGTCGTAGGAGTCGACAGAAGAGCCGCCTCCAGTGCGTAATCCATTTTCCCCTGCTTTTTCTCGGCCTGATCAAATGTCTTCCCTTTCTTACAGTTAGGAAAGCAGTGTTCCAGTGTGTAAGTATATGCAAAAGACAGACTGAAGTTTCCCAAGAGGTTCCCTCTGGCCATCAGCCCATCCATACCCCCAGGGATAAAAACCAATCAACCAGGGTGGTGCTGTGGCTCACTTGGTTAATCCTCCGCCTGCTGTGCCAGCAGCCCATATGGGTACTGGTTCTAGTCCCAGCTGCTGCTCTTACAATCCAGCTCTCTGCTATAGCCTGGGAAAGCAGTGGAAGATGTCCCAAGTCCTTGAGCCCCTGCACCCACATGGGAGACTGGGAAGAAGCTCCTGGCTCCTGGCTTCAGATTGGCACAGCTCCAGCCATTGCAGCCATTTGGAGAGTAAAGCAACAGAAGGAAAATCTATCTCTATGTCTCTGCCTCTCACTGTCTGTAACTCTACCTCTCAAATAAATAAGATATTTTTTAAAAAAGCCAATCATCCTCGTCCCAAGTTGGCCTTGTCTTGGCCTCACAAGCTCACATTGAATGCTACCCAGTCTTTGCTGAGTGATGTCTGGCTGAAACGAAGACTCCTAAGGTAAGTGTGCCATGAATTCTGGAGAGAAAGCCTTGCCTTGTGTGGATGTCAGAGAAGCCTTCTAAGGGTCAGGATCTGCAGGGAATCTGTTTAGGATTCTAAACTTGGCATAATGCAAATAGAAGGCAAAGGGGGGTCACTGAGGCCGTTCTGGAAGTTTTCTTCTCTGGGATGTCTGTCAAGACAGAAGAAGATACATAGGTAGAGACGTGGGTTCTGGGAGAGACTGAGAAACCTTTCCAGAGAGCGCTGCATTCCAGGCTTTTGCACCCCAGCTTTTCTCCTGGGTTCTCGGGTCTCTAGGTTGCACCTGCCAGCTTCCCAGATGACAGAGGATGGTGTTAGTTCTGTGGAGATGAACTGTTGGGTTAACCCAATCCGGTGCTCCAGCTTCTAGCAAACGTTAGCCTGTTGTGCAGATACATGATTAATGGCTACTTGGAAAATCAGCAAGCACCATGCTATGCAATTCCCAAATGACAAGGGGGCAGATGCTAAGGCTCTAGGCTCTAAAAAAACAGCAAATGTTCCCCTTCTGTGAGGGGGGAAAAAGAGTAGGAGGAAAGAGAAGTGACTTGCAAAGATTTGCTGCTCTTGGAAATTATTCTTTACCTTAAATCACCCAACCCGAGAGCCTGTGCTGCCCAGCGCCTGGAGCTTTGGCTGGTAGTTGCCAAGATACCTGCAGGCTCTTGACTTCTCCACCGCTGTGGACCGTGCTGGCAGACTGCCCCCTGTCGGTGAGTAATGTCTGTGCAAGATGTGTTTGGTAATGCCCAGGAATGGCTAACAGCACACGGCCCAACCTCTGTGCCTGGCTGTGTACCTGGTTCCCCTTGACCAAATCGCCTCCTCTGGCAGAGGTTGGAGGTATAAAGTGGCAGGGGAAAAGGCAATATTCCTTGACTTTATGGCCCAGCATCACCCAAGTCCTAGTTTGCTGGCTTCAGCATTCTCTATCTGTTGATGTGAGGGTGAATGATTGACCTGGTGCTGTGCTCTGAATTACCCTAAAACCTAACAGCTGAAAACCTCATGTGTGTGCGATTTCCTAGGGCTTCTAAGGGTTCAGACTCTGAGGGTGACCTGTCAGCTAGAGGGCTCTGGTTCAGTCTCCTAGGAGGTGGCCATGAAGCTGTCAGCTGGAGCTGCACGCGTCTCAGGGTTTGGCTTCCAAGCTCGCTCAGTTAGTCCTGGGCAGGCCGCAGTTCCTCGTGGGCCATTGCACTGAGGCCTCAGTTTCCCGCGGGTTGTTGTCAGCAGGTTCATTTCTTGACTGCAACCGGGAAGCTTGCTTTCCCAGAGCGAGTGGCCCAAGAGGGAGCGAGAGACAGAAGCCCCAGTCTTGTTAAAACCTAGTCCTGGAGGTGACATGCCAGCATTTCTGTTACATGGTGTTCGGTCATACACAGACCAAGCTTAATGCAACATGGGAGACTTCGATACAAAGGTGGGAATACAAGAGATGGCTCCGGCTCTGGCTACTATTTGGGGACTGAACAAGCGGGTGGAAGCACTCTGTCACTCTTTCTGTAGCTCTACCCTTTAAATGAATCCGTTAACTAACCCTTTAACAAGTCCTGCCTGGTTAACACGAGACCTCCATTGCCACAGGACAATGCTGGTGCTGAGCACAAGTTACCGCTCCCCTCCCCCACTCCCACTCCCACCCCCGGTGGGGTCTTGATCTCTCCAACTTGTCAGCGTGTGCACCTGCCTGTTCCCTCTTGGCCGTGACCTGCAGCACCTGTGTTTGAGACTCCTGCTCTGGCTTCCATGTGGTTACTTGGCCTTTCCAAGCTGACTCCCAGGATGGCTGCTCTTTTCAATTTAATGGTTGCCTTGCTCGTTGGGCCTCGCCAGATATGAAGATGAGACAGTGAAAACCAGGCCATGTATGG
Organism: Oryctolagus cuniculus; assembly: GCF_964237555.1. Lineage (NCBI taxonomy): Eukaryota > Metazoa > Chordata > Mammalia > Lagomorpha > Leporidae > Oryctolagus > Oryctolagus cuniculus. Next base: position 104,062,025 of record NC_091441.1, read on the forward strand.
ATGAAAACGTTAGGATGGGCCTTTGTAAACAGTTGGCCCTGCCAGTTGACTTCATCTAGAACCCAAGAGTGGAGTAAGCAAAACGTTCTGGATGGTAGACAACCCCCAGCTTATAATTGGTATTGCACAAATTGTATGAAGCGGTAACTTTCCTTGTTTGTCTGTCTCGATACACAATTGTATAGCTTGTTTGCATTCGGGACTGAAGGGACCTGTCGCAGATGGAGCAGCTGTGTTTCTAGCCAGAAGTTCAATGAACTCCCCAGAGAGGGATCTGATTGAGGGCAGCAAGCGCAAAGGCCCTGGGACAAGAGTATGAGCTGGGGGCAGAGTGCAAAGCAGCAAGGGGGAACATAGCAGGAAGCGAGGGGTGACAGGGCAGGAAGTGGTCACGTAGCAGGTTTGCCAAGAGACTGCCATTTGCAGGGACTCCGTCTACATGAGGTTGTCCCACCCACTGAGCACTATGTGGGTGGGCTGAACAGGGCTCCGCAGCTTGCTTTTGAGAACACTCCCTGGAGATGATGTAAATCCACCTTCTTTCTGGGTCTTTCCTTTCTTCCAGAGCCTGTGATCCCAGGAAGGCCCCAGGAAGCTGAACAACATGGCCCAAGCAGTGCCCAGGGTTAGGCCTTGGCATTCACAATGGGATCTGGGGACTTTGTTAGGACAACATTCGCCCAGAAGCTGCACAGCATTGTTGGCGAGCTGCCAGACCTCTGGGAGTGATCCGAGCAGTACGGGCTGTCTCCCCAGCCCCCAGGGGCTGTGCCAAGCGACCTGGCAATGGTACAGTATCCCATTGTCTTGATTCCCAGCCCTCCATTTCCTTCTGCCCTGATCTTCTGTGCCTTCCGGCTTCTGTTAGTGACATCCCTCTGTCCGGAATGGTTCTAATACCAACAGGCTTGACTGCAAACCGAAATGAGGAGCCTGCTTGGACGTGGCTGGCAGGAACACCCCGAGAGAGAGCTCTGGCAGCAGCTCTTGCTTCATTCAGACCTGGGCTACAACAAATGCTCCAACTAGGGCCACACATGCCTTTCAGCCACCCAGCAAGTGGCCATTTAATCTCAATTGCTCCCCACAGCGTGGGCCAATTAAAGAGGAAGCCAGCAGGGCAAGGATCACTGGCAACTCTTCTGAGGGAAGGAGACCCCAGGGCTGCCTGGCCAAGGCTCTCCCCCTCCATTCACACGCTGTACAAGAATGCAAACCGCGGGGCTGCCAGTTGGATGGAGGACTGCCCCAGAAATGGAGCCGAGATGCAGTCCAGATGGCCGCGAGAGTGGCGGCGCCACAGAATAGTATCCCCGGGGCTCGAAACTTCCAAAATGAGATTTGCAGTTCTGGCCCGCCCCCTTTCGGGAGGAAACACCTGCTCCAGCAGCTTTCAGAGCGGCCTCTGATTATCGGCTTCTGCGCAGGAATCAGATTTCTGCAGCTCACTAGCGCTGGTGTGAAAGAAGAGCTATTTTGAGGTGGGAGGAGTTCTCAACCTTTCCTCTTTGAATTTCGTGTCTTGATTAATTTCATTCCCATCCTGGATTTCCCAAGTCTGCCTTCTTCCGTGAGCCTTCCTTTTCTAGCTTTGATTCCTCTCTAAGTTTTCAAAACTTAACCTTCGGAGACCAAGTCAGGGCTTAACGGTGGTCCCCTGCCTTTCCTGTCCATGAGAATCACCCCGGGGCACACAATGGTTAAGCTGGCCACTGTCCAGACTACTTGAGTCACTGTCCCCAAGGGTAGGGACCTGGCATAGAAATGCAAGTTTCCCGGCTGATGCTAGTGCGTGGCCAAGGTTCGGAACCACAGGATACATGAGTGATAATAAGAAATAAGACACAGTTGGCCTGGCCTGATCTGATAAGATTAGCTTAATGCCTGCATGTGAGTATGGAGAAGCAGGATGTAGTCATGGAGAGGACAAAGTGGGGCATCCGATTATTGCTTTCTTAGCTTGTCTCTTCTTATATAAATGATCCGTGTTCACTGATGATTGAGGAAACACGTCGCCAGAAAAATCTATTCTGTAACCATTCCAGACTACAGTGAGTATTGTGGTGTTTAGTTGATGTCTATTTCTTGGAAGCGTCTTTTTATGCACATGTACAGAGGACTTTGTAAATAAAAATGGACTTAGATGATACCCAGCCTAGTGCTCCTTTGAAATTCCTGTAGCCGTGCTGCAGAACACAATGGTAATGGGAGGCACGCTGTTTGTCAGTCTCCTGTCACTGGATTTTGATGGACTGTTCTCTAGTGAAAAACACATGGATTCTTGAAGCCGAGTCTTTGCCCACATCATGGTACTCTCTGATCTTTCCTCTAGACTCCTTCCCTGAGTTGCTTAGTCCTATGGCTTTCAACATGCCCCCAAATTTATATGCACATCATATTGCTTTTGTTGCAAAGGAGTTATTACGGTACCCCAGTGGCTGCCTCTACCTCATTTCCCATCTGCCCATCTCTCATATGTTTGTCCTGCTCCAGCCAAAAACTCGGACATCACCCTTAAGTCTTCCTTCACTCCTAAACACCCCCCTCCCCACCAATCTGTAAGTAAGACCTGTTGGTTTCAGCTCCATGTTGCTCTGAACCTAGCTAAATCTTCCCCCTTCTCATCTCCTAATCAAGCCATCCTCTCATTTGAAGTGAGCTTTTCCCTCTTGACCTTGTAGCTTTTATCCACAGCCGGAATTATCTCCTTTGGGTGTCAATCAGATGATGGCCCTTCCCACTTGAAGGATTTCCGTGACTCACTCTCTGCTCGATTAACGTCCAGGGTTCTCATCGTGATCCACAGGCCCTGCCAATATGGCTACTGCTTACCTTGCTAATCTCTTCATCCCACTTCTTTGCTCGATGGCCAGGCTCTGGCCTCACTGATACTCTTTCTGTTCTTGAAGTTGCTAACTCCTTTCCCACCTTGAGAGTTTGTTGCTTATGAAGGGGAACCCATGAAGACACAAAGCTCTGTTTCTTGTTGCTCTGTAAGTGATGAAGTCTTTTACCTTGCAGTCTTGCATCTTCCACCATGAAATAGTGGTGGACGAATATGTGGCCTTGCAAGAGGGTAAAATCTCAGGTTCGTCATGATTACTGACACTCGGTATCCCAGTGTGGATGGGAAGAAAAGCTGTCTCACAGCAAAGGTGCTTGGCTACTTAACACGGTGCTATCAGTGGACATGCCAACTCACTTCTTGTCTATTAGAATTTTCCTATCCACTTTTCCTGCCACACCCCCTCTCAACTGAATGTTAAACAGCATTGTAATAACAAACTCAAATTTTAATGGAACAAAGAGAAGACACAGGAAGGCTAATCTGTTGACTTGTAGAGCAGTTGTGTTTGGCCTAGGAGTAGAGCAGGTGGCTCCTAGGATAACTATTGGCTATCACCAAACTAGACCCAGTGAAAACTATCTAGGAAGTCCCGTAAGGACTAATGCTGGCCACAGGGACTTTGAAAGGAAGCCAGATGTAATTCTGTGTGACAGGGCAGCCATACCCCGACTTGTTCCCTTAGAACAGTGGAAAAGCAGATAGGAGCTGCGTATAGTTGATAAAGGCTAAGGCAAGGAGCTGGATTAGGGCTCCTACAAGCTGGAAACCTCCCTCCCCCCCACCCCCACCCCCACCCTATGCAGTGCTCTTATCTGCCTGTCAATCAAACAGCCACCTTCCCAGGATAGATCTCCCTTCACCTGGAACCTGCGGTTAGAGGTGCCATGTAACCACTCCCCTTCCTACCTTATAAAGCAGGCTAGCAACTGGGGTGGGCAGTGTCTCTTCGCTTCTTCATTGGAGACCAAGACTAAAGGAGGTGCTGAGTTGTTCCCTCTCTTTGCTTTCGCTCCCCTACCCCTTTTCTCTCATTCCACTTCTCAACTATGTCTGTGTGTGTGTGCTTTCTCACCTTGTAACTAAACTACCAATTTGTGCACCATATATGTGCCTGAACTGAGAATGTTGCACAAAGCAGAAGGCAAGGACCTGGAATAAAATAAAACCCCGCCTCTCCCATAGCACAGTGAAATGTGGAAGCTCAGGTTAATAAGGCTTGTTCTGTCATCACAAGGCTATGATTGTGGCTGCTTAAGCAGAGGCTCTCAGAGTTTATTGAACAGTGACTTATAATGACCACCTCTGTTAGAGAGAGACAGAGAGAAAGGTCTTCCTTTTCCATTGGTTCACCCCCCAAGTGGCTGCTACGGCCGGTGGCTGGTGCGTTGCGGCCGGTGTGCTATGCTGATCCGAAGCCAGGAGGCAGGTGCTTCCTCCTGGTCTCCCATGCGGCTGCAGGGCCCAAGCACTTGGGCCATCCTCCACTGCACTCCTGGGCCATAGCAGAGAGCTGCCCTGTAAGAGGAGCAACCGGGACAGAATCCGGCACCCCAGCTGGGACTAGAACCCGGTGTGCCGGCGCTGCAGGTGGAGGATTAGCCTATTGAACCACAGTGCCAGCCACCACCTCTGTTTTTTTTTTTTTTAAAGACTTGCTGATTTTATATGGGATAGTTGGAGGGAAGCGAGGAGGGAGAGGGAGTGAATGAGCCTTCTTCCATCCATTGGTTCACTTCCGAGATGTTCGTAGTGGCCAGGGCTAGTCCAGGCTTAAGCAGGAGCTTCATCCAGGTCTCCCACATGGGTGCAGGGGCCCAAGCACTCGGGCCATCTTCCACTGCTTTTCCCAGGCCATTAGCAGGGAGCTGGATTGGAAGAAGAGCAGCCAGGACACAAGCTGCTGCCTATATGGGATGCTGACATCTCAGGTGGTGGCTTTACTCACTAATAACACAATACCAACCTCTGGTGACCACCTCTTAGGGGAAATGAGTGATACATGAGAAAAAGGGGATGTGTGTTGTTGGAGAGTTGAGAGAGTGATACTATGATAGTAACTGATATATGATGTGTTAAGCATTACTTTAATCTCTGTGATAGTTATAAGTAATAATAAAATATTTTGAGCTTTTCATATTGAACTAAACAAGGATCAAGCCAATGTAGCAGATAGTCTCTGAGATAAGAAGGTATTTCAAAAAGCGGACTTAAAACCCACAGTTGGTGTAATTACTATGGCAACTTGCCAGAGGACACGGAAATTGAATTCTTCTGGTGACATCTATAAAAAGGCACAAACAACAGGTGTGGGAGGGTGATGCTGGAGGAGGGAGGAATGAACTCAGTGGTAAAGGGATGGGTATGAGAAAACTGGCCAGCAGGTCGGAGTCTCGTTCACATACTTTGCAGAGAGAATCCCAACTCCTCACTGGAGAATGTAGGTCTTGATGTTCATGTGTATCTTACTGTATTTATATTTTGGACAACAAATACTGCAGAAGTTAATAAGAAAATGCCTCAAATGTGCATAGGTGGAGTGGGCATTTCAACTAGTAGTTCAGATGCTGTGTTACACACTAAAGTGTCCGGGTTCAGTTTCTGATTCTGTTAACTGACTCTAGCTTCCTACTAACACAGTCCCTTGGAGGCAGTGGTGATGGTTCCAAGAATTGTGTTCCTGCCAACCACGGAGATCAGAATTGAGTTTCCTGCTCCTGGCTTCTAGCCCAGCTCAGCCCTGGCCATGGTGTTCATGTGAGGAGTGAACCAGTAAGAGGATGGGAGCCTTCTGCCTGTCTCTCTCTGCCTCTCAAATTAAAAAAAAATTAAATATACAGATGTATTAAGTTTTAATGGAGATAATGTTAAAACAAAAATTTGGTGATCAGGAGATCAGTGAAATGTTTTATTGAACTGGTACAGGTGCCCAAATAAAGGACTAGTCCTGGGGCAAATTGTCTAAGCCACCAGCAGCATGACAGATAGCATTTGGAAAAATGTGCATAGACTCTAAAAAGCCGGGAGATCTTATAATGAAATTTTGGGTAGAGGAAAACATAAATCGCCTACATTGTGCAAGCCTTGGCTATAGAGGAGTGGGGGCAGGAAGACACCCAGTAGGCAAAGTCCTGGGCTGGCAGGATTGTCTGTGCAGAGGCAGACTTGCTGCGTCTGCTTCTCTGTGTGGGATGCATTAAGTCTTTGATGGCTAATCTTCTGCATACAGGAAAGGAGTGGGGAGCAGTTTCTTTTTTGTCTTTTCTTTGTTGATGGAGCTCAAGGCTGTCAGTTTGTAGCCAGTGTCTCTTATCTCTCCCTTCCTTCCATCCTGCAGCCTGCAACTTAATTTAGGACATTTCACAGTTCTTTTCTTACCAACCAGGAGGTGAGCTGCGAGGAAGGGGTTAACAGCCAGCTCTGTGGTCTTTGCTGGAGCCTCAGGGATAGCGAAGGATCATGACATTAAGGCACAGAATTGTTAGGAGGATAGGCCACTACCTAAACAGCATCTGGCTGAGGATCCTGTGCTAGTTCTTGGTGTGTACATGCATGTTGTCAGAACTGGGTATTGATAGTAATTGACGTTGATAAGATGCAGCTGCTCTGAGAATCGGGGCCGGTCACATGCCTGAGGGGCTGCACAGCCGGCTGGCTGGCGGAGGGCTGGAAGGCGCTGAGCTGAGGGGTCCACGTGTACTCTTTGTTGTCCCAAGTTCAGGATGGCTGTGACACCAGAAGCAGTGCCTGGGAGTCACAGGACCTCTGCTGTGCCATTGGTGGGTGTGCAGGGTGTAATGGGATAGAATACCCAAGCACGTACACCAATGGAAACATGGAGCCAATGAGTGGAGCTGTAAGCAGAAAGGAATTTACTGGGTTGCACAAGGCAGGAACAAGGTGATTTTCCGACTGAAGACCAAGCCAGGAGTTACATGTTTTACAGAGCTTACCACTGGGGAAGTTATACCTACTCAGTAAATTTTAGGGAAATCTTGGGAGAGATTATACATATTTAAAAGGTATGGGCCTTATATACACATATGTGGCCACTGAGTTATCATTCATGTTAAATATGTCCAATGTATGCTTGGAGGTAGAGATATAAGCATTAAGATGAAGATGAGGGTTGGACTTTGCACATCAAGAGATGAAGTTTGGGGTTCAATGGCCACATAGGCACAGGCTTCTCAAAGCAGACACAGCTAGATGTGGACTATGGGACTTGGAGTTTCTTGACAAGAGGTGTTGGCCTCTGAACTGTGCCCTTGTTCCATCAGCGGCTTTGTGTCCATCTGCAAGAACACCTAGTTATTCTCCGCTAGGGTTTCATTAAGGCTAGGTTATTTTCTGTGCAGACAAGTGGTGTTAAGGATGTTGTAGGTTCTCTATCCTTTAGTAAAGCTGAATAAATTAAGTACTAGGCAAGGCCTGTCATGTCTCAAGAGTTTATCTGAACTCAAGTGCACTGTAGCTAGTAACTGGCACTGCTGATTACAGTTATCTGTATATAACACTAATAAAGCTTAATTGGTGTTATTCTTTGTCATCGTGTTGAATTTATAGCCATAATGAAAAATTGACAGGAAGTGGTAAACAGGAAAAACACTAGTACTGAAATGCATGTAAGAAGACATATGGTGGGGCTGGCGCTGTAGCACAGTGGGTTAACGCCCTGGATCCCATATAGGCACTGGTTCAAGACCCGGATGCTCCACTTCCAATCCAGTTCTCTGCTTTGGCCTGGGAAAGCAGTAGAAGATGGCCCAAGTCCTTGGGCCCCTGCACCCATGTGGGAGACCAGGAAGAAGCTCCTGGCTCTTGGCTTTGGATCAGCACATCTCTGGCCACTGCAGCCATCTGGAGAGTGAACCACTGGATGGAAGACATCTCTCTCTCTTTCTCTCTCTCTCTCTCTCTCTCTCTGTGTAACTCTGACTTTAAAATAAATAAATAAATATTTTTTTAAAAAAGGAAAACATATGGTAATTCTTTAGATTTGTTTCACAATACTCTCCCTAAATCTGTAAATTGCGTTTATCTTAGCATCTGATCAGGCTTTTCATAGAGCACATGAATATGTCTCTCTTAATCTGGCCACTTGTGCTAGAGGAAAAATATGATGAAAACTACTCCAGTAAGTACTGTCCATGTCTGTAATGTATTATTTGCACAGAAATGCTAATAAATAGTAACCTAAAACTTTGTCTCTAATGCTGTCATTTAAAAGGAAATCTGGAAAGTTCTGATAAATACGTATTTAGTCTTTGCTCCTAGTCCCTGGCACACAAATCCTGAAGCTCTGAGAATTCCCCGATTGCCTTTGGTATGCTACGGAGATGACTTGGGCTAAGGGGCTCCTGGGTAGCACCTGATGAAGGCTGCTTGTCAGACCAATCCTGCGATTACAGGGTGGAACTTTCAGTCCTATCCCTACACCTTCACAGCCAGTGATTCAAGCAAGCATAGCTGTGTAACAGAACTTCGCACAACCCCTAAATGACAGGGTTTGGGACTTCCAGGAGGGTGAGTGAATCATGCCTCAAGAGAATGGCGTGCTCTACAGTATCCCTGAACATTGCCCTCTGTTGCTCTTCCTAAGACTGTTGACTTAGTCCTTTACAGGATTCATTAAAATAAGCTGCCAAGAGTAAGTGGCATTGTGCGGACCTTACCAGCGAATTACTGAACCTGGGGATGGGGGTGCATTTCATGGAAACCCCCTATTAGTAGATCAGTTGGACAGAAGTATGTGTTACCTGGGGACCCAATACATAGAATGACCATCTAAAGGGGAGGCAAGCTGTGGCACTGAGCCGTTCAGCCTGTGGAGTGTGATGCTAACTACAGGCAGTGCCAGAACTGGATCGAACTGCTTGACACCCAGTTGGTATCTGGTGTATTGGAGAATTTGCCTGCGTAAGGGAAAAAAAATCCACGCATTTGGTGTTAGAAGTGTTGTGGTCAAAAAGATCCCAGAATGGTATAAAAGGAAGTCATCTGTTTTTAATCTTATAACAATTTCTAAATGTCTAATATTGCCTTCCATTCATCACTAATAAAGACCATCCAGATGCATGTGAACCCTTGAATATGTCACGAGACGGTCCAAGAGCAAAAATGATTTCATTCGAATCCTGCTTCAGATGTTGTTACCTTTCCAGGGATCTCATTGAGCTACTCTTACTAATGTGCTGCCCTGGCTACGTGGGTACACTAGACCCTGCAAATCTGGGATCTCCACGTTGTAAGTCTCTTCTATTTTGTAGCTTACCACGTCCTCCTCAGGTAGGCGGAGCCCAAGAATGTTGCCTGGAATGTAACAGCCATTCAATGACCATTTAAACGTATCAAATATATTTAGCTCTCCCCTCCTCTACCCAGGTTATTAAAGGTAGTTATTTGTGACAGGCGACAAAAATGGATGATGGTGTGTATGTTCCCTGTAACATGGAACTTTGACAAATGCCTGAGACCACCCGTTTATGTAGTCCTGCCTTGCAGTTGAAGACCGCGTGTGTTTCTGTTCCACTGATTTTAAATACTGAGTGAGTTTTCAAACCAAAGGTGATGACTGAATTGCACTGCCCACATCTCCTGTTGAGGGGAGCGTGGGTGACTGACAGTTCCAGCTGCTGCTCCTCTGGCTTTCCCACCATGATTGCACTGACATCCGGTTTCTCCATGGCTACTCCCAGCCGATGACCAAGAGTGATGGGGGTTCCAGTGGGTTTTTCCAACTGGCAGCTTTTTGTGAGGACTTCCTGCTGGTCGGGTTCACAGTTTGCTGGGACCTCATTGCTTTCTTAGACTCCTCGTATCCATTCCTCCTTCCCTCTGTTTCTCCTTGGGACAGTTCAGCCCTCGGGAGGCATGGGCAGAAGACCAGAGGAAGGCAGGAGGGCAAAGGCCAGGGTCGCTCTCCTTCTCTCTCTGCTTTCTGTAGCACCTGCAGCAGCATTGGTGTCTCCTCCGAGGCTCCGTCTCCCTCCCTGTGATACGAGGCCACTTCTCAAAGTGCACGCGGAAACAGGAAGCTTAAGAAAGTTCATTTTGGTGTAAAAACTTTTCAAATCCATGTATAATTTTCTTATACACATTTCCACAAACTTCTGGGAGACCCCATTATGTGCATGGATTTCACAAATTTTGCATCAAAAGAAGCTAATTTTTGAATTCAATGTTTCCAAAAGTTTTTGAGGTACCCTCATACATTCCCTCCCACTGTGGTTCTGTCCCCTGCAGCAGCTCCCATGAGCCTCTAGCTCCAGCCAGTGGCCACTGTAATCAAACAATTTCTATTGGCTGAGAGATTGCCAGATACACAGTGGAAGAGAAGAGAATTCATAAATAGAACCTGCTTTACATAAAAACTATCGAAGGAGTTCATAGACCTATAACATTATATAATAAATGGTTCTCATATTAGAAAAATATGTGGACTTACCTTCATAAGAAAATCAAATCCAGTAGATTGAAGGCTTAAAATGTTTTAAAATATTTTTCATTTATTTGAAGGGCAGAAAGAGATACCTTCCATCTACCAGTTGACTTCCAGATGCTGACTGTGTCAGGCTGAAGCCGGGAACCTGGAACTCCATACAGGTCTCCCACGTGGGTGGCAGGAACTCAATTACTTGAGTTTTCACTGCTTCTTCCTAGAGTACACATAGCAGGAAATTGCAATCAGAAATGGAATCATTCCTAGAACCCAGGCACTCCAACAGGGGACCTGGGCATCCTAAGCAATGTCTTAACCTCTGTGTGAAACACCCACCCCTTAAAATGTATTTCTTGTTCAAAAGCTAAAACCTTGTAAAAAAAAAAAAAATGTAGGGAAGTACAGGTAAAACCTGGGATAAGAGGAATTGTTTGATTTGTATCACTTCACTATTGCTGTGCAACAAATTGCTCAAAAAGTTAACAGATACGTGATGTTTTCAGTGGCTATGTCAGAGTTTCTGAGGATCAGGAATGTGGGAGTGACTGACCTGGGGATTCTGGGTCAGTTTCCTAAAAGGTTGCTGCTAAGCTGCGCAGGAGGACGGCAGCCATCTGCAGACTGACCTGGGCAGGGAGAACCGGTATCTAAGCTCGCTCTGGTCCCTGGCAAGGTTCAGTTGCTCCCTGGCTGTTGGCAGGAGGTCTGGATGTCTCACCATGCAGTCCTATAGGCTGCATCCTGCTCGCTTGCTTCCTCCAGAGGGAGAGATGAGAAGAAGCCGGAGGATGGAGAGTAGAGGTTGTTGGGGGGGAGGGGGTGAGCAAGAGGAGGCATGGGGTAGAAGAGGCTGTAGGGAGGTAGGCTGGGGAGAGAGGAAGAGAAAACACTCAAGACAGAAGCCTCAGTCTTGGACTCAGCTAATCTTAGAAGTGACCTGTCAGCACTTCTGCGATATAATACTCATTAGAAAGAAATCAGTTCAACCCACGTGCATGGGGCAGGGAACTGAGTTCCCCCTCCTGATGGGAAGAGTGTTAACAAATCCGTGGCTACATCATTTACTACCAGTGACCAAGGAGACACTGAAAAGTAATGGAAAAAATCTGAGTATATATTTTAAAAAATTGCATGGCAAAATACTATGAAAGTTGATAGACAAGAGACAGCTTGAGGAAATATTTGCAGTGCAGATAAGGGCAAACCTCTATAATATATAAAGAGCTCATAAAACTTGACAAGAAGTAGACAAGCCGCTAGACAAATATGCAAAGGATATGGAATCAGTTAGGCGTGTGTTTGACTGCTTGTGACAGGGACAGGCCTGTCGTGCCTTAGAGACTGGAGGGTTTGTTTGCTTTTGTGATAGACCCACAGCGGGGAGGCTGCTGGCATTGGTTCAAGGCCAAGGCAAATGCACTCACTTAGCCTCCTTCCAGTGACACAAGACAGCAAGACCTTTGATAAAGCCTGCACAGCCTGGGCCCCAGGGAAAGAGTGAACAGATTTTGCTCAAAGCCCTAGCAAAAGACTTGAAACTCTAGACATAAGCAAGATGACCTACTGCATCGGAAGAGATGCTTTTTGGTCCGAAAAGCAAGAAAACAATGAAGGAATGAGAAAAATTCTTTGAGATAGGAAGATCCTAAAAGAGACAGCCGTCTTCCACACTGAAAATAAGCAGGACAAAGTGAATGGAACTACAGTGATGGAATGAATGGCTTGGACCAGAAAGCCAGGGCTGGTGGGCCAGTGCTCAAAGTGGTTGCAGTTTGGACAACCTGATCCTCTCGGTGCTGGGTACTCTGAGTGGAACGTGGAGTGCCTGGAGCCTCCCAGGAAAAGCCGCCCTAGAAGAAGCATATTCTGTGTGGGTTCTGATATGAAAAGGGTCGGGAAGCAATGGTTAAGAGTAATTCACCTTGCGGGGCCGGCGCTGTGGCATAGTGGGTAAAGCCGCCACCTGTAGTGCTGGCATCCCATATGGGCACCAGTTCTAGTACCGGCTGCTCCACTTCCGATCCAGCTCTCTGCTATGGCCTGGGAAAGCAGTGGAAGATGGCCCAAGTCCTTGGGCCCCTGCACCCACCTGGGAGACCCAGAGAAGCTCCTGGCTCCTGGCTTTGGATTGGCTCAGCTCCATCCGCTGCAGCCATCTGGGGAGTGAACCAGAAGATGGAAGACACCTCTCTATCTCCGCCTCTCCCTTCTGTCTCTGTGTAACTCTGACTTTTAAATAAATAAATCTTAAAAGAGTAATTCACCTTTACCCCCGGGGCTGTACAGAAGACCCTGAAATAATGGACATCAGAAACCGTAGCAGTTCATGGGTTCTGTCAACCAGGAAAGGGGGGAGGGAGGGTCACAGCATCACCACACCTTTGGGACAGCTAGAATCAGATGAAATTAAAATTCTAATCAGCATCTTTAGAAACAAGATAATAGAACTGCTGCTTCCAATTAGCAAAAGAAAAGATCTTTGATCCAGAGCTTTCTAGGCGATGAAACTGCTGAATGTTGAAGTCACTAGGACTGCCCAGGTGCTGAGATGGAGATTGGCAGGCGGGAGTTTTATTAGAAATCAATGTTGGTGGTGCTGGTGGTGTGGTTTAGCAGGAAAAGCCACTGCCTGCAGTGTTGGCCTCCTACTTGGGTACCAATTTATGTCCCTGCTGCTCCACTTCTGATTCAACTCCCTGATAATGGCCTGGGAAGAGCAGTGGAAGATGGCCCAAGTGTTAGGGCCCCTGCAACCTGTGTGGAAGACCTGGAAGAAGCTCCTGCCTTCGGCCTGGCCCTGTGCTGGTCATTGTGGCCATCTGGGGAGTGAACAAGCAGAGGAAGACCTTTCTGTGTGTGTCTCTCCCTGTCTGTATGTAATTCAGCCTTTCAAAACAAATAAGCCTTATTTTTTTTTGAAAGAGTTACACAGAGACAGACTATGTCCCCTATCTGCTGCTTTCCTAGGTCATAGTGCAGAGTTGCAACAGAAGAGGAGCAACTAGGAACCGAACTGGTGCCCATATGGGATGCCAGCACTACAGGCGGTGGCTTTACCTGCTATGCCACAGTGCTGGACCCTAAATAAATACATCTTAAAAAATCAGCGTGGGTGAGAGGGGAGGTAAGGAGGCAGGCTGGGCCTCTCTGGTGCCCTAGCAGGACCTCTGAGACAGTGGCCCTTCGGAGTTGTCTCCTACTGCAGTGAGGGACTAGGTCTTGATGCTTCCACGTGGGCCAGGCTTTGGGTACCACAAGCAGCTCTTTCTAGCTGTGGGTAATTTCTTGGAAAGGCTGCAAGCTATGATCTGATTGCCAGTGGCGCTCCTGATGCTGGGCTGATGCGTTCTTCGGTCCTGAGGGAGGATCTGGGGGTAGCATCCCAGCATCCAGCACAGAAACCCACACTTACTCAGCAGACGTCCATGCAGCATCTGCTGCAAGGCCACCATAAAACATGCCAACCACGGGAGTAAGGGGAAGGGTGTATCCGACAGACCGGAGAGAAGGGGCGAAGAAGGAAAAGGAGAAAGAGGGTGTAAGAAATCAAGAGAGCAAGCCACATGTTCAGGAACAGGTCCTCTTAAAACTTCGCCAGGGGTGGGGGCAGGCAAGGAAGTAGGAGCAGCGAATCCCATTAGGGCAGAGGTGGAGCTGACACTGGTGGTTGGGCCATGGTGGCACCTGGCTTCCAGCCATGGCGGCGGGGACTGGAGCCTAGGAAGGTGTCTGGGGTGTAGACTGCACCATAGATAAGACTGCTCCATTTTACTAACACCTACGACTTGCTGCGCACCATTCTCAGTACTTGCCATGTTAGCAGTAAACAAAAGAAACAAATGTCCCGACCCACATGGAGCTCTCATTCTAACCTGGAAGGCAGATTGCAAGTGTAGTAAATAAGTAAACCAGCTAGTTGGGTGCCAATCAGTGTCTGGTCAAGAAAATGAAAACCGTTCTAGAATGTTCAACTAGAAGAGGTTGTATGCAGGGAATTAATTCAAGAAGAGGAAAAAAAAAAAGCCAAGTGGGATATAAGGTTGGTAGCCAGAGTTAGCAACAACAGGAAGTGGCTGCTACCTCTTGTGGTCAGACAGGAAGAGGTAGCTTCACCAGAGCCTGGAATTTGAGGCCATTGGAGGGGACAAGAGGTTCCATGGGGCAGCCTCATGGATGGACTGCAGAGAACGGGAAATACAGAGGGAGACAGAGCCATGACAGGGATGTAGATTGAGTTGGAGGTGCCACAGGAAGCCATTCCCTTCTTCCCACTGTTCTGCAGGTACCTCCTGGAAGCCAGAAAGCAAGGAATCCTGGGAAATGTAGTTTCCCAATGATTCAGAGCAGGGCTGGAAGAGGGTGGGGATGCATCTGAGAGCAAACCACCAATGAACACAAAAGTCCATGAGAAGGGGATAGGTACTGTGACACAGAAAAAGTAGAGCAAAGTAAAGGGCACTGAAGGTGGCAGAGTTGAGGAGGGCAGTAAGGTTTGGGGAGACCTCATAGAGCAAAGAATTAGGTGGTGGAATGGGCCAAGAACAGGGTGCTCCATGAGAAAAGAGCTACAGCAAAGACACAAGGTGAGACCCTGTCTCCCCCTATTGGAAGGTCATTGAGGACAGTGGCTGGAGTACAACCAATGAGCCCTGAGTGGTCTGCAGTGTGGCCGGAGAGGAATAGGAACCAGGCCTACTAGCTTTCGAGTTCATTCTCTTAAGATTTACTTATTTGAAAGACAGAGTTGGAGGGGAGGACACACACACACACACACACCCATACCCCTTGCATCTGCTGGTTCACTCCCCAAATGGCTAAATGGCTGCATGAGCTGGGCTTGGGCCAGGCCAAGAGCAGAAGCCTAGAACTCTATCCAAGTACTCAGGCCATTTTCTGCTCTTTGCCAGGAGCCTTAGTGGGGAGCTGGATCAGAAGTAGTGTAGCTGGACTTGAACTGGCGCTCGTATGCAATGCTGGTATCACAGGTAGGGGCTTAACCCCTTGTACTATGCTGGCCCATGTCCCAACTTTGAAATAAATTTGACTTGGAGTAAAATTCGGATTAATTGCATGGTTTCATCAAAGGAGGGATGTTGAATTAAGTGGTTGAAATGTAGACTTTTCTAAAACTGTGGATTTGAAAAATACAATTGACAGATTTCTGGAAAAACTGTTAAGACTGTAATTCAGCAAGAAGGGAAATTAGTTCAGAAGGAGATAGAGATGCAATGACAAGTAAAACATAGAGGTGTTTCAGTATTGACTGAAGAAATGTTTTTAAAGAACAATGTGGAATTAGAATTCTAGATGATATGTAGAAGTAGGGCAACAGGTGGTGGGGTAAGAGAGGCCCAACGATGCATATTTTTTGCCTTGTTTTTGGGGAAGACACACATGGGTTCTTCAGAAAGTTGATGGAAAATGGAATTAAGATGATTTCTTGATTTTGGTGCAAAATAATTTTAAATCCATGCATTTTTATAATATACATTTTCAATGTATGCAAAATTTTTGTACCAAAATTTTAAAAATTAAACAATTTTATTCACATGTGATACTTGTTACATTTTTATGGGGAATGGTGCAATATTTCAACACATGTATGTAATATTAACTGATCAAATCCAGTAGTTAGCATTTCAATTTCCTTATTTGTTCTTCCTGTTTGGAGCCTGCCAACTCCTCTTGCCCAGTTCTTCATACAGTGCCTAATACTTTGTTGTGAACCATATTTGCCTCATTGTGCTGTGGAACTATTAGATTTATCCGCGTTTTGATGTCCCTCATCCAAACGCCCTCCACTCTCCTTCTGCCTACTCCTTCCCACTTTAGGAATGATAATCACTATTCTAGCCTCAGACTGACCTTGTTTGTTTATTTTTTAGAAAAATTTTATTTAATATAAATTTCAGAAGTACAACTTTTGGCTTATAGTGGTTCTTCCCCCCATAAGCACCTTCCCATCCTGTTCTTCATTAAGATTCATTTTTAGTTATCTTTATATGCAGAGGATCAACTTTATACTAAGTCTTGATTTCAGCAGCTTGTAGCCACACAGATACACAAAGTATAAAGTACTGTTTGAAGACTATTTTTACTGTTAATTTTCATAGTGCAACACGTTAAGGACAGAGATCCTACATGGGGAGTAAGTGCACAGTGACTCCTGTTGTTGATTTAACAAGTGACGCTCTTATTGATGATATCAGTAATCACCTGAGGCTCTTGTCATGAGCTGCCAAGGCTATGGAAGCCTCTTGAGTTCACCAACTCCGATCTTATTTAGACAAGGTCATAGTCAAAGTGGAAGTTCTCTCCTCCCTTCAGAGAAAGGTACTTCCTTTTTTGATGGCCTGTTCTTTCCACTGGGATCTCACTCACAGAGATCTTTCATTTAGGTAATTTTTTTTTTTTTTGCCATAGTGTCTTGGCTTTCCATGCCTGAGAAACTCTCATGTCCTTTTTAGCCAGATCCAAATGCCTTAAGGACTGATTCTGAGGCCAGAGTGCTGTTTAGGGCATTTGTCATCCTATGAGTCTGCTGGGTGTCCTGCTTTCCATATTGGAATTTTCTCTTTTTTACTTCTATCCATTGTTATTAGCAGACACTTGGTATTATTTATGTGATCCCATTGACTCTTAATCCTATCTTTATGATCAATTATGAACTTAAACTGATCACTTTAACTAGTAAGATGGCATTGGTACCTGCCAACTTAATGGGATTTGGAGTCCCATGGCATGTTTCTAGCTTTACCCTTAGGGGTAAGTTCAAGTGAGCGTGTGCCAAACTGACCTCGTTTAAACTTCCACTAGTGACAAGGAACGTGCTGTGTTTGTCTGTGTCTTGCTTACTTCACTTAATGTAATGATCACCAGTTCCATCCATTTTGTTGCAACTGTGAGGATTTTATTCTCTTTATGGCTGAGTAATATTCCTGTGTGTGTATGTGTCACATTTTATGTATCTGTTCATTCATGGGTGGATACCTAGGTTGATTCCATAGCTTGGCTATTGTGAATTGTATTGCAGTGAACCTGAGAATGCAGGTATCTCTTTGGTGACAATGAGTTCATTTACCTTGGACATATACCAAAAAGTAGAAGGGAGTCATGGTAGATCTACTTTTTTTTGAGGCACTTCTATACTGTTCTATACAATGGCTATACTAATTTGCATTCCCACCAACGTTTTTAAGGGTCCCAATTAATTAATTTTAATTGGGGCATGTAGTTATTATTTGTAGGTAATGACTTAATCTTGTCATTTAAAATCCTCCTCTTTATTTTGAACATGTTTTGTTCTTTTTCTAGTGGATTTTATACTGTCACACGTTTGAATGATGGTAAGCTGCCATTCTTCTGTTTCTGTGTTTAGCACTTCCTTAAGTAACTTTTGCAAGGCCAATCTGGTGAGAGTGAATTCCCACATTTTTTGCCTGTTTTGGAGTGCCTTTATTTCTCCTTTGTGTATAAAGGCTAGCTTTGCTGGGTATAATATCATTGGTCACCAGTTTTTGTTTTTTCTTTCAAAAACCTGCTTGGTTTCTACTGAAGAATCTGCTTTTTGTCTAACAGAGGGTCCCTTAAATGAAGCTTATGCTTTTCTGTTGCAGGTTCTGTGTTGTGCTTTTATGAGTTTGATAATAATATATCCTGTCCTCTGGGCTTCCTGCACTGGAGATGTCCCTATATATATGTTAGGACCAGGGAAGTTTTTGGCTACTACTTCTTTGAATAGGTATTTCTATGTCTTTGATCCTCCCTTCTGTGGAGACCCCTGCCCTGTGCCCCAATTTGAATATTAGTTCCTTTAACGGTGTCCCAAAGGTCTCAGAGTCTGTCCTCTTTCTATATTTTTCCTTTTTTAAAGATCTGAGATATTTCAAAAGCCTGTCTTCAGGTTTCAGTATTCTTTTATCTGTTTTATCTGATCTGTTGCTGAAGCTTTGAACTATTTTTAGTTGGACTTTCTGAGTTTTTAATTTCCACAATTTTTGTTTGATTCTTTTTTAAGATCTTGAACTATTTGCTGAAGTTCTCATTCATACCAAGTGTTTTATTAATTTTTAAAAATTATATTATCTTGTGTCTGAGCACCCTCATAATTATGTTTCAAATTCCTTATTGAGCCTTTGGTCGATCTCATTTTCTTTGGTCTGTTATTAAAGCATTATTATGTTCTTTGGGGGTATCACATTATCATGCTTTTTCATGCTTCTTGTGTTTCTACATGGATTTCTGTGCATCTGGTGGATCAGTTGTTCCTATCGCTTTGAAAGAGTGGCTTTTGTGGTAAAAGGCTATTACCTACAGGTGGGTGTTTGGATATATGGTAGTCTGTTTGGGTTTTAGGTCCACTTGCATGCTGTCGTGTAGTCTGCCTATACACGTTCTTCCAGTGTAATCAGTGGCTGAGGCAAAGGAGGCACGAGATACTCCTCTGAATCCCAGAAGGAGTTCTTGGGTCTCAGTGATGGCTCACAGGTGAGGACAGAGTCCCAGGGTGTGCAAAGGGCACAAGCCCTGAGTCCAGGATGGGTCATTTGTGACCCTGAAGTGCCAAAGTCCCAAAGTCTGACAGAGGTGGCAGGTCCCAGTGGAATTAGCCAAAGTTTCTATGCAATATCTTGGAATCTACCTTTTATTCCTCTTAGCAGGCAGCTACTCTCTCTGTGTTATCCTGTCTCAGATTGAGGAAGGAATAGAATGAAAAGACCCACAGCCACCATGGCTTTAATGCTAAATGGCACCCAGAGCCCATAGCTCACCAGGGCCAGCACAGCATGGGGCTATGGTTGAGGCCCAGGCTGCTATGGGCTGTTGTCTGCTAACGTGGATTTGCAACCCTTTCACACACTGAGTTTCACTGGAGCAGTCCTGGCTCTGAGTTTTAAGACCAGGATCCAGACTGTGTTCTGTCTGCCTCCCCAAGTGGGAGGCAAAGTTCTCTCTCTCAGTTATGCTGCTGGGAGGGAGGTGATGTGAGCAACTCTTTGCATCCTGGCTTCTTCAATGCACCTTCTGCTGTTACACTAAACCTAGGAACTATATTCTGTCACCTGGCTTCCATGGTGCCTGGGAAGGGGACTTGAGACATGATGAGCTGTGGAAACTGGTGCCTTAGCAGGGAAATGATGCCTGGAGCATCTTATTCAACTGCCATCTTGCTCCTTCCTCCCATTTTTTTTTTTTGCACCAAAATACTTATAATTCTATTTTCCATGAACTTTTTAAAGTATCCTTATACAGGGATACCTTATTAGAAGTTTTACGTTAAAAGTTAAAAACTTAAAGAAAAACCACTAAAGGAATAAATATTGGATATATAGCTTTATTCTTATTATTAAAAAAAACTAAGAGGATTTAAATCAGTGAAGGCAAGGGAGAGTATGTGCTAGAACTGGTGTAAAAAGCAAAGTTCTTGGTGGAAAAGAAAAGCACAATTAGATGACAGGAATCTGTCAAATAGTTACTATTTAACCAGTCAGTTCCACTCCCAGGTATCTACCCACAAGAAATAAAAACATCCATCCACACAAAATGTGTGTGTGTGTGTGTGTACACATCCATCCATCCATCCATCCATCCACCCATAGCAGCATTGTCCATAATAGCCAAGTCTTAAAAACACTCAAATGTTCACTGATGGCTGAACAGATGAACAAAATATAGTCCTGAAATAGAGTGGAATGTTACTCAGCATGGAAAGAATGTTACAGCACAGATGGACCTTACAAATATTATGCCAGGTAAGACGCTAGTCACAAAAGATCACGTGTTCATGTGATGTTGTGGATGTCATCTGTCCAAAATAGGCACATGTACAGATGCAGCAAGTAGATGGATGGTGCCTTGGGGAGAATATGTGGGGAGAGAGGGGATGGGGTGGTAATAGCAAAAGGGTAGAACCACGGAGAGAAACGGACAGACCCACAATCACGGTGGGATGGTTACCTTCCGGGTGAGCTGCTATTACTGTTGGGGATGGTGGTTTCCTCTGCATCCTTCACAGACCCTGGTCCAATAGTTGACATTTTGCCAATTTGTGCATCAAACGTTGCTGGAACACGAGCAAGTGCTGGACACTGCTGGGCTGGCAGTGCCTGTGAGGGGCTCCAGGAACAGTGGAGGAACACGGTCATGTGGGAAGTGACCAGTAGCTGAGAAACCTGGAGAGACATAATAAATCATGAGTGGTGCTCCCATGCCCAGGCTGTGAGTGGATGACCTGAACAGTGGGAAAACGAGGCCTCCATTTTAACTGTGTGTTCAATGCTGCTGAAATGGGTGAGTTCCCTTTATTATGTTTGGACATACTACAGTCTACTTCTTATCTTTTAATGCACATTCCTCAAGTCATAGGAGTTCTCACACTTACTTGCACACTGTTTAGAAACAATGGCTGCAATGTGTTCATGGAAAGGACAGAGTTGAAGATTTCTTTGGTTTGGTGACAGTTGAACTTGGCAAAGATCTTACCTTTCTATAAGCTTTAAGAAGCCAAAAGTATATATACTTGAACCTCTATTTAGTAGTTAATGTTTAATGTACATTACTTGGATATTTAACACATTGATAATTTAGTTTAGTAAAACTATAAGAATGTAGTCATCAAAAAGGTTAGAAAACCTTTTAAAGGAAAATAATACCAATCATAATTATTGCTTAAAAAGTACATTTATAAATATTAGCCATTTTCACCTACTTGATTGACTTGTTTGTAGCTCAAACTCCCAAATTTATGATCTTAAGCACCTAACAACTGTGTATTTGCTGTATATGTAATGTTAACAGAAACATGTATTTTAATCAGAATAATATCTTTATTCACCAAAGATAAGAGTCATGTTATCTTGAAAAACATGAGTTAACTTCTGTGCATTTTGTTAGGCACCTCATACCGTGAAGACAGTACAGAAACACACACACACACACACACACACGTGTGTGTGTCTATATACATATATATATGGGCAGTATATATGTATATGTATATATATACATATATATATGGACAGAACATATTACACATCATTTGTGTGTCCACGGAAGTACAGGCAGACCAAAATGAAGACCCTCCTCTTTCCATTTTCCAATTTGAGTTAGGTACGCAACCTCACTGCTTTCTCCCCTTGCCCTGGTGTGGGGAGGGGTATCCACGTTTGGCCTGTGGAGAGAGTGCAGATGTGTCACATGAGAAACGACTGGGACACTGCGGGCCTTAAAGCTCTCTGGCAGCTGTCTCTGGTGCATGCCTCTTTCTAGTTTTTAATTCTTGGAAAAGGGGAGACCCAGTGTTAGGCCTCTGAGGAGTCCCAGCTGTGGGTCATTGCAGAGCGGTTAGAGGAGTCCCTTCCTTTGGAATCCGCCTGGGACCTGGGTTGTCTTCAGCTGTCAGAGCGCTGAGATCCACAAGGTGAAGCCACTGGGGGCAGCAGCAGGCTTGGCCCTAGCTGGCCAGAACAGGACGCCAACCTGTGGGGGATTCCACCTTCTTTCCTTGACACTACTCGAGGTTTGTGTGGCTGGAGAGCAAATCGGACCCCGGTGCCAGTCAGGAGACAAAGCATCAGATCTCACAGACAGGCTAAGACAGATGCTGACCACTGACACCTGTTCAAAACAAAACAGAAAAGCCCAAGCACAGGAACCTAAGCTGTTCAAAAGTGAGTGCTGTTTGTTTTCTTTCTTGCATTTTTTTTTTTATTTTTTTGACAGGCAGAGTGGACAGTGAGAGAGAGAGACAGAGAGAAAGGTCTTCCTTTTGCCGTTGGTTCACCCTCCAATGGCCGCCGCGGCCGGCGCGCTGCGGCCGGCGCATGGCGCTGATCCGATGGCAGGAGCCAGGAGCCAGGTGCTTTTCCTGGTCTCCCATGGGGTGCAGGGCCCAAGCACCTGGGCCATCCTCCACTGCACTCCCGGGCCACAGCAGAGGGCTGGCCTGGAAGAGGGGCAACCGGGACAGAATCCGGCGCCCCGACCGGGACTAGAACCCGGTGTGCCGGCGCCGCTAGGCGGAGGATTAGCCTAGTGAGCCGCGGCGCCGGCCTCTTTCTTGCATTTTCAAAGAGATCCTAAAACATTACAGACTTACAAAAATTCCCATCTGAGACTTCAGCGTAGCTAAAGACAAGTCGGTTGGAAGTGAGTGCCCTTGCAATATTGATGGAAGCGTTTATTCCCGTCCTGTGAATTTTAGGTGATGGTCCCGGCAGCACACTCTGTGTTCAGTGTGAGTGACTTAAGTAGCAACAACGTGAAGTATCCACTCCGCGGAGGCTGTTGAGTTTGGACAGTGCTTGACACTGCTCCATATACCCTTGTACATCTCACAGATGCCTCCAAATGTATGGGGGAGAAATCTTAGCTTCTCATACCCAGGGAAGTCCAAATGGATGTCATTTCTCTGAATGATAGGTGATCTCCTGACCCCAGCCATGTGTGCAAAGAAGCCTCACTCTCCACGGTCTAATTACTAAAAGCCAATCGATGCATTTTGTGTTGTTGCGGTTCCATCCAAAGAGAATTGAAGCCGGATGTTGAAAGCTATAAAGACAAAGATCAGTCCGTGTATTAGTTGACACATGGTCTGATTATTCTCACAAGCAGGCTTCTCTAGGAAAATGGAGAGAAAAAAGCTAAGTAGCCATTAAATCAGAACACCTCCCCAGAACAGCCCTGCTTGTTTTAGGTTTCGTTGATGTCTGTTGGGTTCCTTGTAGTTGAAGCCAGTGGGGTTGGTTTTGTCATCTGCGGCTCCAGATGTTCCACCCGGGACGGCGCGGGTGTGTGGGTGAGCGAATCCTTGGTGTTTGAGAAGGGGCTTTGGGGGCAACTTCCACGTTTTAAGATCTAGAGAGTCCAAGGCAGCTGTGAAGTAAGCCCCAGAGAGTGCATTCATGGTGTAGCTGGTTCTTCCCAGGAGGCCTGGGGACACTCAGGACGGTTCAGTGCTGCTGTCTCTGATGGTCCCAACAGTGCCAGCCGTCCTCAGAACTGGACATGAACGAAAACAACAGTAGGGACAGAGCTGCTGCTAGGGTTTCGGTGGAAGAGTGGTGTGATCCGACCGCGTGGGGTGTTTCTTGGGAACGCTCCGAATTCACCAGGTTCTCCCGCTGCTGCAGTGACCGGTCCCAGGCAGGCTTCTTCTGGCAAGTTTTGCACCAGGGCGGCCTGACACTGCCTGGCCAAGGTCCCGCGTGATTCTCTTCTCATCCCTTCCCTGGCCCCACTGGGGCTTCTGTGATGCTGAGATGGGTGCCTGTGAGAATGTACTGTGAATGTGCGCATGCACACCCGGGAGATGTGGAGATGTTGTGACCACACGGCCACCTTAGCCAATGGGGATGGGCGCTGTGGATGAATTCCTGCCACTTCCTCTCCTTGGTGCACTGAGATGCGTTTGGAAATTGCTCGGAAGTCTTGCAGAATTGAACCCCAGTTGCCAGTAGTAGTGAGCAACTTTGTAACAAATCCTTGGAGTAGCTTTCCCTTCTTCTCAGTTTCATTTTCTTCTTTCTCACGCCTGCTGCCTGGGATCACCCCTCCTCCCCTGGATAAACTTCCCTGAACCAAAGAACTCGTTTCAAGTTTGGTTTTGGTGGAGCCTGGGGTGAGATACTTGGTTTGGAAGATTAACCTGCAGGAAAGGTTAATTCATGCTCTTATGATTGCCATTGGAGCTGCCCTTGACTATTCTTCTCTCCTAGGTCACAACAGTTGTTTTCTGTGCAATTCCCTCAAAGAGAGCCTGAGATGGGGATTTGTGCTCCTGTAATCCGTCGAGGGAGGCCTCTTTGTGGAAATCAGTAAGGGAGTCAGCATGCAGATTACAGACGGATAAGGGACTTGGGGAGGATGTAGTTGGTGTTGGGTGACATCTGGCTTCCTCTGGTCGTGTTGCGAGTGCTGGGGTGTAGATTGTACCACAGAATCTCACGTTGAGGCTGGGACCAGGGTGCATATACTCCGGTCCCTGTCAGTCAGTGCCTGTGGGCCACCCACAGAGGAGTCAGTGTAACCCCTAGGTACTTCCAGGAAGACAGCTTCAGCTGTCCATGGCAATCTTCTACAGTAGGTTGGCGGAGTTAGCTGAGGGCTGAAGCGCATGAGTGGCAGAGGGTGGGGCACCCCCTACGGCAGCTAGAGGAACTTCGGGAAATGGAGGCAGGGTACCCATGTGATGTGCTATAATTGGGTTATAACTCATTCTGGCTTAAGGGATTAGGGGTGGCTATGTGACTGCTTTGGCCAAGGACATGTGGTTGGGAGGGACTAGTTCTCCTACGTGGCTGCCTTAGGAGCCAGCGTGTGAGTGGTGGTGATGGAAATCTCCATCTCTGGAGGTGGAGCTTTGATCAGTTACCCTAGGTCCTGCGTGTCCGAGCTGAGGGAGAGCCCCCTGCCGACCCAGAGTGTGCGTGCAGTGTGAAGAAGAAGCAGGCTGCCTTCTGCAGTGATGGCCATGTTGGGAAAGTCGGCTTGGTCTCCGTGGTTAAACCTAGCCCACCTTGAGAGATGTGCTGGCTCCGGGGGTTGTGCTTAGAGGGGTGAGGGTATGGAACACTGGGAAGGGCCAGGAAAGGCCGTGCTAAGCTGTGGGCTCACAGTCCCTGACTGTGGAGATCTATAGCAAGGTGCTGCTCCCCTGAAGACTTGGGTCCCCTCTGTGGGGATCTTTGCAAATCCCAGCCCTTTGGTTCCATGGCTCAGCAGGATTAGAGTGCAGTTACTTGGAGTCTCACCTGCTGCTGGAGGTGTGGTCCAAGGCACATTGGGGTGGCAGCTGGTGAGGAGTCACATAGGGTTCCAAGGTTGGGACCGTCCCCTGGCAGTCTCTGAGCCAGGCATGCTTGGTCTTGCCAAGTTTTGCGAGCACCTGATCAGCTCTTTCTGCCCAGTGAAGTGTGCTCTGTGCCCGAGGAAGCGTTTGCAACGACTTCAGGGATTGCTTTATCATGATGAACCAAGAGCCGGGCAAGAGGAGCGCTTCACAGATGTCTTCTAAATCAGACCAGGTATTACCTTTCCAGAGAAACCGTATTCCTGCCACTCAGGAAATGTCAAGTCCTGCTGGACGAGCCGATGACTGCAGTGTCTGGTCCTCTCCCATCCAGCACTGTGCTGGGGAGAGCCCCACCCCCACCCCACCCCAAGTTCCTGCTGAGGGGCTCTGAGAGGTACCCTGGATTCTCACCTCCACTCGCAGTGCATTTGGATGAGGACAGTGTGACTAAATGCTCCATCTGAAGCCACTGGGTGCCCTCCGTGGCCTTCTCTGTGGACACCCCCCACCCCCACCACCGCAACACAGTCATCATCTCAGTACCTGCAGTCCTTACAGCTCTGTCCTATGTCCTCTTGGGGCATCTATGCATGTCATTTTTTTAAAAGATTTTATTTATTTATTTATTGGAGAGGCAGAGAGAGAGGTCTTCCATACACTGGTTCACTCCCCAAATGACCACAATGGCTGGAGCTTTGCCAATCTGGAGCCAGGAGCCAGGAGCTTCTTCCGGGTCTCCCACGGGGGTGCAGGGGCCCAAGCGCTTGATTTTTTCTCACCCCTTACTCTTTTCCATCTCAACAAATGACCTCATTCTCCACTTCCTTTATCTAGAAATGAGTTGTCCTCCTAAAATACATTTATGGAGAGGCAGAGAAACCTTTTAAAAATGTAAAAGGCACACAGATTGAATACAGTGAAACAAAACTGTCCCTGTTTGCAGATGACATGTTTTGCTATGTAGAAAGTCCTGAGGTATCCACAAGAAAACCTGCTATAATGAATAAGTGATTACAGCAAGGCCACAGGGTACAAGAGAAACACACAAAATCAATTGCATTTCTGTATACTAACTAAAAACATGTGGAGAGCGAAATTAAAAACACAATACCATTTACAGTCCTGCCAAAGAAAATAAAATACTTAGACATAAATCTGACAAAACATGTACAGGAATCATATGCTGAAAATTACAAAATGCTGGAGAAAGAAATCAAAGACTTAAATAAATGGAAGTTCATATTGTGTTCATGGACTTAACATAGTAAAGATGTCAGTACTACCCAAATTGATAAATAGGCTTAATGTAATTCCTATAAAAATCCTAGCAAGGTTTCGTTTGTTTTCGTAGTCAGCCACAAGCTAATTCTAAAGATTGTCACGGAAAGACAAAGGAGCTAGATAGCTAAAGCAGTCGTGATGCAGAAGAATGAAGTGGGCTGGGACGGCATTGATCTACCTGACTTCAAGTCATCAAAACAGTGTGGTGTTATGGAAAGGTAGACATGCACAGATCAATGACAATAATGGAAAACCCAGAAAACATACACCTGCCTTAGGATCCAGCAGCTGCCCTATTGCGTGTTTATCCCAGAGAAATGAAAATTTCTGTCGGCACACAAACCTACGCGTGCGTGTTCATAGTGGCTGTATGTTGCGATACCCCCAAACTAGAAATGACCCAAAGATCTTTTAATAGGTGCATGGTTAATGAAATTGTGTAAATTTATGCCATGGAATATTATTCAGTGATGAAAAGGAGCGTACTATTGGCACCTGAAGATAATTGGGATGGGTGTCAAGGGCATTGTGCTGAGTGGAAGAAGCTAGCCTCAGAGAACTTCACGTTGTGTATTTGTGCCCACGTAACAGCAGAGCAGTCACGACGCTGGGACCACGAGAAACAGGTTATGGGTTGCCGAGGGCTGGGTGGGAAGGGGCATACAGGTGGTCATCGAGAGTAGTCATGGAGCCTGTAGTG